>NW_022589777.1:5382430-6021034 GCF_004348235.1 Phoca vitulina
GAAATAGAAACCAAAAGAACAGTAGAACAAATCGACAAAACTAGGAGCTGGGTCTTTGAAAGAATTAACAAGATTGATAAATCCCTGGACAGACTTATCAAAATAAGAGAGAAAGGACCCAAATAAATAAAATCATGAATGAAAGAGGAGAGATCACAACCAACACCAAAAAATACAAACAATTATAAGAACATATTATGAGCAACTCTAGGCCAGCAAATTAGATAACCTGGAAGAAATGGATGCATTCCTAGAGATGTATCAACTACCAAAACTGAACCAGGAAGAAATAGAAAACCTGAACAGACCTATAACCACTTAGGAAATTGAAGCAGTCATCAGAAATCTCCCAACAAACAAGAGCCCAGGGCCAGATGGCTTCCCAAGGGAATTCTACCAAACATTTAAAGAAGAATTCATACCTATTCTTCTGAAACTGTTCCAAAAAACAGAAATGGAAGGAAAACTTCCAAACTCGTTTTAGGAGGCCAGCATTACCTTGATCCCAAAACCAGACAAAGACCCCATCAAAAAGGAGAATGACAGACCAATATCCTTGCTGAACATGGATGCAAAAATTCTCACCAAAATACTAGCCAATACAATCCAACAGTACATTAAAAGGATTATTCAGCACGACCAAGTGGGATTTATCCCTGGGCTGCAAGGTTGGTTCAACATCTGCAAATCAATCAACGTGATACAATACATTAACAAAAGAAAGAACAAGAATCATATGATCCTCTCAATAGATGCAGAAAAAGCATTTGACAAAGTACAGCATCCTTTCTTGATCAAAACTCTTCAGAGTATAGGGATAGAAGGTACATACCTCAATATCATAAAAGCCATCTATGAAAAACCCACAGCCAATATCATTCTCAACGGGGAAAAACTGAGAGCTTTCCCCCTAAGGTAGGAACACGGCAGGGATGTCCAGTATCACCACTGCTATTCAACATAGTATTAGAAGTCCTAGCCACAGCAATCAGACAACAAAAAGAAATAAAAGGCATCCAAATCGGCAAAGAAGAAGTCAAACTCTCACTCTTTGCAGATGATATGATACTTTATGTGGAAAACCCAAAAGACTCCACCCCAAAACTGCTAGAACTCATACAGGAATTCAGTAAAGTGGCAGGATATAAAATCAATGCACAGAAATCAGTGGCATGCCTATACACCAACAACAAGACAGAAGAAAGAGAAATTAAGGAGTCGATCCCATTTACAACTGCACCCAAAACCATAAGATACCTAGGAATAAATCTAACCAAAGAGGTAAAGGATCTATACTCAGAAAACTATAAAATACTCATGAAAGAAATTGAGGAAACACAAAGAAATGGAAAAACGTTCCATGTTCATGGACTGGAAGAACAAATATTGTGAAGATATTAATGCTATCTAGAGCAATCTACACATTCAATGCAATCCCCATCAAAATGCCATCCACTTTTTTCAAAGAAATGGAACAAATAATCCTAAAATTTGTATGGAACCAGAAAAGACCCCAAATAGCCAGAGGAATGTTGAAAAAGAAAAGCAAAGCAAATATGTTAAATTCCAGACTTCCAGCTCTGCTGTCATCATCAAGACAGTATGGTACTGGCACAAAAACAGACACATAGATCAATGGAACAGAATAGAGAGCCCAGAAATGGACCCTCAACTCTATGGTCAACTCATCTTTGACAAAGCAGGAAAGAATGTCCAATGGAAAAAAGACAGTCTCTTCAACAAATGGTGTTGGGAAAATTGGACAGCCACATGCAGAAGAATGAAACTGGACCATTTCCTTACACCACACACAAAAATAGATTCCAAATGGTTGAAAGACCTAAGTGTGACACAGGAATCCATCAAAATCCTAGAGGAGAACACAGGCAGCAACCTCTTCGACCTCAGCTGCAGCAACTTCTTCCTAGAAACATTGCCAAAGGCAAGGGAAGCAAGGGCAAAAACAAACTATTGGGACTTCATCAAGATAAAAAGCTTTTGCACAGCAAAAGAAACAGTCAACAAAACCAAACGACAACCGACAGAATGGGAGAAGATATTTGCAAATGACATATCAGATAAAGGGCTAGTATCCAAAATCTATAAAGAACTTATCAAACTCAACACCCAAAGAACACATGATCCAATCAAGGGCAGAAGACATGAACAGACATTTTTCCAGAGAAGACATCCAAATGGCCAAGAGACACATGAAAAAGTGCTCAACATCGCTCAACATCAGGGAAATCCAAATCAAAACCTCAGTGAAATATCACCTCACAGCAGTCAGAATGACTAAAATTAACAAGTCAGGAAATGACAGATGTTGGCAGGGATGCGTAGAAAGGGGAACCCTCCTACACTGTTGGTGGGAATGCAAGTTGGTGCAGCCACTCTGGAAAACAGTATGAAGGTTCCTCAAAAAGTGAAAATAGAGCTACCCTACGATCCAGCAATTGCACTACTGGGTATTTATCCCAAAGATACAAATGGAGGGATCCGAAGGGGTATGTGCACCCCGATGTTTATAGCAGCAATGTCCACGATAGCCAAACTGTGGAAAGAGCCAAGATGTCCATCAACAGATCAATGGATAAAGAAGATGTGGTATATATATACAATGGAATATTTTGCAGCCATCAAAAGGAACGAGATCTTGCCATTTGCAACAACGTGGATGGAACTGCAGGGTGTTATGCTGAGCGAAATAAGTCAATCAGAGAAAGACATGTATCATATGACCTCACTGATATGAGGAATTCTTAATCTCAGGAAACAAACTGAGGGTTACTGGAGTGGTGGGGGTGGGAGGGATAGGGTGGCTGGGTGATAGACATTGGGAAGGGTATGTGCTATGGTGAGCACTGTGAATTGTGCAAGACTATTGAATCACAGATCTGTATCTCTGAAACAAATAATGCAATATATGTTAAAAAAAAAAAAAGAAGAAGATAGCAGGAGGGGAAGAATGAAGGGGGGAAAGTCGGAGGGGGAGATGAACCATGAGGGACGTTGGACTCTGAGAAACAAACTGAGGGTTCTAGAGGGGAGGAGGGTGGGGGCATGGGTTAGCTTGGTGATGGGTATTAAATAGGGCACATACTGAATGGAGCACTGGGTGTTATACGCAAACAATGAAGCATGGAACACTACATCAAAAACTAATGATGTAGAACTCCCACAGCAATTCAGTAATGTGGCAGGATACAAAATCAATGCACAGAAATCAGTTGCTTTCTTATACACTAACAATGCAACTGTAGAAAGAGAAATTAGAGAAACGATTCCATTTACAATAGCACCAAAAACCATAAGATACCTCAGAATAAAACTAACCAAAGAGGTAAAGGATCTATACCCTAGGAACTACAAAACACTCATGAAAGAAATTGAAGAACACACAAAAAGATGGAAAAATATTCCATGCTCATGGATCAGAAGAATGAACATTGTTAAAATGTCTATGCTACCCAGAGCAATCTATACCTTCAATGCCATCCTGATCAAAATTCGAATGACATTTTTCAAAGTGCTGGAACAAACAATCCTAAAATTTGTATGGAATCAGAAAAGACCCCGAATCGCCAAGGAAATGTTGAAAAAGAAAAACAAAGCTGGGGGCATCACGTTGCCCGATTTCAAGCTATATTACAAAGCTGTGATCACCAAGACAGCATGGTACTGGCACAAAAACAGACATATAGACCAATGGAACAGAATAGAGAACCCAGATATGGACCCTCAACTCTGGGGTCAAATAATCTTTGACAAAGCAGGGAAAAACATGCAATGGAAAAAAGACAGTCTCTTCAATAAATGGTGCTGGGAAAATTGGACAGCCACATGCAGAAGAATGAAACTCGACCATTCTCTAACACCATTCACAAAGATAAACTCAAAGTGGATGAAAGACCTCAATGTGAGACAGGAATCCATCAAAATCCTAGAGGAGAACATAGGCAGTAACCTCTTTGACATCACCCACAGCAACTTCTTTCAAGATACATCTCCAAAAGCTAGTGAAACAAAAGCAAAAATGAACTTTTGGGACTCATCAAGATAAAAAGCTTCTGCACAGCAAAGGAAACAGTCAACAAAACAAAGAAGCAACCCACAGAATGGGAGAAGATATTTGCAAATGACACTACAGATAAAGGGCTGGTATCCAAGATCTATAAAGAACTTCTCAAACTCAACACCCAAAAAACAATCAAGTCAAAAAGTGGGCAGAAGATATGAAAAGACACTTCTCTGAAGAAGACATACAAATGGCTAACAGACACATGAAAAAATGTTCATCATCATTAGCCATCAGGGAAATCCAAATCAAAACCACATTGAGATACCACCTTACACCAGTTAGAATGGCAAAAATGGACAGGGAAAGAAACAACAAATGTTGGAGAGGTTGTGGAGAAAGGGGAACCCTCTTACACTGTTGGTGGGAATGCAAGTTGGTACAGCCACTTTGGAAAACAGTGTGGAGGTGCCTCAAAAATTTAAAAATAGAGCTACCCTATGACCCAGCAATTGCACTCCTGGGTATTTACCCCAAAGACACAGATGTAGTGAAAAGAAGGGCCATATGCACCCCAATGTTCATAGCAGTAATGTCTGCAATAGCCAAAATGTGGAAAGAGCCGAGATGCCCTTCAACAGATGAATGGATAAAGAAGATGTGGTCCATATATACAATGGAATATTACTCAGCCATCAGAAAGGATGAATACCCAACTTTTACATCAACATGGATGGGACTGGAGGAGATTATGCTAAGGGAAATAAGTCAAGCAGAGAAAGTCAATTATCATATGGTTTCACTTATTTGTGGAACATAAGGAATAGCATGGAGGACATTAGGAGAAGGAAGGGAAAAATGGGGGGATGGGGAATTGGAAGGAGAGATGAACCATGAGAGACTATGGACTCTGAAAAACAAACAGGGTTTTAGAGGGGAGGGGGGAGGGGGGATTGGTTAGCCTGGTGATGGGTATTAAGGAGGGCACGTACTGCATGGAGCACTGGGTGTTATACGAAAACAATGGATCATGGACCACTACATCAAAAACCAATGATGTATTGTATGGTGACTAACATAACATAATAAAAATTTTTTTAAAAACTAATGATGTAATGTATGGTGATTAACATAACAATAAAAAATTTTTTTAAAGTGCTCCTAAGGATGAAATACAAGCACAAGTTAAAAAGCAAACTAATGGTTAGTATATCTTTTCACTGTTATTATTCCTTCAGAGATTGAAACACCCAGAAAAGTAGAAAGCTGAAAGTTAGTGGGAGCTGGGTTTAGCAGAGCTTCTTGGAAGATTTTTCAAGACTAGCTTCCCTGTCTTTATGAGGAGCAGGCAGGCTTCAGACTTAGTGATTCTGTTACAGATCACCTGCTGCCAACCTCTATGTCTCCTTGTAGAAATTCTCCTTCAGAAATACTATGTATTCACTTGCTTTTATATTCCTTTCTTCCATCTTTGAGAAGAAACAGTTATAGGCTGAACTTACATAGCATCATAAACTAGACATTGATACCCATAAAAAATGGTCTACAGATGAAACAGATCATAATTCCCAGTGTAGTAATATGCAGATAGGCAGTACTGCCATACCCCAGCCCCTTTCTTTTTAACCTGGTGTGTTAATATCACTTTTGGAAAAGAATACTCTTCCCATCTTAAAGGGAGCAAAAATGCAAACATTTTTTTATATACCAATGACCCTATTAAGGAGGGTCCTTAATAGGTTACTGACCCCAGTAATTAATTTCTGTCAGAAAGGATTACAAATAAATTATCCTGAAATCAGAGCCATCATTTTAATGTCCCACATCTCTTCCCAACTTTATCTTAAGTTAAAAGTTCCACAATTCAATTCATTTTGTTATTTAGAATATGCATTTTATAACCAGGTTATCTTGGAGTATATAAAAATAAATTGCATGGCTCAACTTTAGAGATGCCAGAAATGCCTTACTGTGATTTTATTTTTAATTGGCTAGGGTGTGCTTTTGGTTTCACTTGCTTTTGAATAGAGGTTAGAACGAGGTTGTGATTCATGGCAGGGGATGGTAAGAAAAGGGGAGTAGATCATAGGAAGCTGTGTAGACTATGCTAAGGAATTTACTTTTTTGTCTGCATTCCAGTATGGTGTTGTAGAATATTTAGCTGAGTTTTGTGAGGGTAAAACAAGAATCATTCCAGACATTGTAGATATTATAAACATTATAGTATCACAGGTATCACTTCGTTTTTACTTCTTTGAAAACCACATCAAGTACACAGTGGTTTGCTCTTAATAATTTGTGTTGAGTAAACTGTATGAATGAAAACTGGTATTTTATCACAATTTTGTATTTTAAAAATTTGAATGTGGAGAAACTGGAACTGTCATACATTGCTGGTAAGATTATACAATGGTGAAACTCTTTAGAAAACAGTTTGGCAGGTCCTTAAAAAGTTAAACATAGACTTACCATATGAACCAGCAATTCCACTCCTAGGAATATACCCAAGAGAAAAGGAAACACAAGTTCCCACAAAAATCTGACAAGAATGTTCACAGCATCAAAATTCATAATAGCCAAAATGTGGGAACAACCCAAATGCCCATCAACCGATGAAAGGATAAATAAAATGTTGCATACCATCATCATCATCATTATCATCATCATCATCAAATATTATTTGGCCATAAAAAGGAATGAAGAACCAATACATGATACAACATGGGTGAACCCTGAAAACATTATCTTAAGTAAAAAAGGCCAGTCCCAAAGGCCACATATTATATGGCTCCATCTATATGAAATGTTCAGAATAGGCAAATCTATAAAGACAGAGAGTATATTAACAGTTTCCAGGGGCTGGGCCAAGGGGGAAAGTGCCTGCTAATGGGTATAGGACTTCTTTTGGGGGTTATAAAAATGTACTGGAATTATATAGTGATGATGGCTACACCTCTGTGAATATACTAAAAATCACCAAATTGTACACTTTAAAAAGATGAATCTTATGGATTGTGAATAATATCACAATACGCTGTTAGTCAAAAAATAATCATTGAAAAGAATTTGATATGCCTGTAGTACAGGGGTTATAAGAGAGGAAGCAAGAAAGACAGGTTGGGACTATATTATAAAAAAGCATAATTGCTCTAATGTGCCATCCTGAGAAGTTTTGACTTCATCTTATGAGTGGTGGAAAACAAAGGAATAAATATTCATAACAGAGTCAGAAATTTAAATTATTGAGACCACTGCTAATCTGAGTAGAAACGATATAACTAATATTTATGTATGTATAACTTAAATTACAATGTATGACTTTAATTTACATATTGGCCTATTTCTCTCATTTTTAATGACCTCACAGAATTTAGAACTAAAAAGTATACAGAAATAATTCAGGTCAATTTCCTCATTTAACTGGGCCTAGAAAAGTAACTTACTTGTTCAATGTCATATTGCTAATGGGCATCACTGTTCATAAATATGTTTTATCTTTTTAAAAAAAAATAGGGGGGAGGGGCAGAAGGAGAAGCAGACTCCCCACTGAGCAGAGAGCCCAAAGCAGGGCTAGATCCCAGGCCCCTGGGAACATGACCTGAGCCAAAGACAGATGCTTAACTGACTGAGCCACCCAAGCACCCCAATATGTTTTATCTTTAACAAATATCTGTTACTATAATATATACCAATGGGTTACATGGAAATTGGGTCAGTAAATAACTTAGAAAATGTCCATAAAATCCCTTGAGATGGCTTACGAAACTACTACTGATTTGACATTTGCAATGGAACAATAGGTAGAGTAAGTATAAAAAATTCACAGATTTGAATTCATAGAAAATTACTTTGAAGGATTAAAATTTGACCTATTACTCTCTATTCACAAAAATAGTGACCACTTCAGCCAAATTCTGCATTATGAATTCAGTACCCCTTTAGTTCTATCCCTCCCCTTCTTTTGTAATTATTCCATATCTCCTAATACTAGGCTTCTTGTTGAATTGCTAATAAAATCCAAGAAATGCCTGAGAAATTTAATTCAGATGTAAATGGAATTATTTGGGTTGTTTCTGTATCTGCTTTTAAAAAATCATAATATGAAACAGTGTGCTATTACTGAAAGCCCCACAGACTTCTCAGCTTGATACCTGAAGTAATTTAGAGAACTAAGGGGAAAAAAAATCTGTGACGGGCTTTACAGCTAATTTATTTACAACAACTTCAGAATTGAGAAAACCCACCCACACACGTATGCCCACAGAGAAAGAGAAATAAATTATTTTCAAAGCAGCAGCTATTTTTTGTCCTGCTGGTGCTTTCTTCTCATTTCTTTTTCCTTTCTATTCTCCTCATTTTAAGTAACTTCAATAAGATTTTAGTTACAATTCTAAATTTACTTCTGAGTTCAACCTAACTAGGACTTACACCAAAAGAAATGAGGCACCACCTCCATTGTTAGGCTATCTCCTGGAAATACATTATGTGGAAGAACATCCCCACAGACCTGCACAAAACTCTGTGTACAAATTGACTTGCAAACAAATGGAATGATACCTATGTATTTGACTAGTCAATGAACCATACAAGATCCTATGAAGCTAAAATTGTATAAAATAAGAAATTTTAGTTTGTTGGAGAAGAAATTCATGAGTGAGGCTTCATCTTTGAAAGTAAATACTTTCTTCAATATCTTCATATCTTCAATATCAGCTTTTTTCCTTTGTAAGTTTGCATAATATATGACAACACAGAAAGTGGAAAGAAAACTGACCTCTTGATTAGCTCTGAGTTTCAGAGTAGTCTTTAAAGTTCTCAAAGGTCTCTTTTAGATCTTAAATTCTATAGTTCTATGATTCTTTATTCTTCCTTCTTGTGTCATAGCACAATCATCTGACATAATATTTCATAGCCAAAAATGTCAAAGTAAATAATTTCAACACGGAATTAATGTTTTAAAGAGTAAAAGTCAGTTCCAGCCCAAGGACATTTAATAAGAAATGAAAATAGTCAAATTTATGTCAGAAACATATACGATATGTGCTACATATGTGTTTGTGTGTGTGTAAATTTAAATGTTTATAAGAATATCCATCAAAATGTTACTATCTTAGGGTGCCTGGGTAGCTCAGTCATTCGGCGTCTGCCTTCAGCTCAGGTCGTGATCCCAGGGTCCCTGGGATCGAGCCCCGCGTCAGGCTCCCTGCTCCACAGGAAGCCTGCTTCTCCCTCTCCCACTCCCCTGACTTGTGTTCCCTCCCTAGCTGTGTCTCTCTCTGTCAAATAAATAAATAAAACCTTTAAAAAAAATATGTTACCATCTCTAGGTGATATTATTGCTAAGTATAGCTATAAATGATTGACTTTATTCCTTATGCTTTTCTATGTCTGAATATTTCACAATAAAAAATACATTTTTTAAGTACGGGAAAAAAGCATTTTCAATCTAAAATATTAAAGAAGACTAAAAAAAAGAAGGTAGTACAGGACAGTGTGCCATCTTTGGTGAGCATATCCACCAACACCAAGATTTATCTTGTCCATGAGACAGAGATGGCTGATAATATGGCTAATCTTGACAGTGTCTCTTGGATACATGATAGGTTGGGGGTAAAGGGCAAAAGCCAATGAGTATCCCTCTGACCTTCTAGGGGCTATCCGGCACGTTGCCAACTACAGGAACAACAGAAGTCCCTTAGAGTCATGTTTAGAGAGGTAAGTGAATCTGCTAGATAGTTGGCCCATAGAGGTGGCAATGGATCAAAGCTGGAACATATACATGAGAGTTTTCCTACCAAGAGTGGCACCTGGCTGATTTGGGTAAGGCAAATCACATCCCTGCTATTCCGCATCACAAGAGGCCTTCTCTGGGTAATTCCCAGGTTCAAGGTTGGTTCCTCTTTACTGTAATCACTAAAAACTCTTTCCCAAGACCAAATTATCTGTCATATTTAAGACTATAGCCTCTGACATGACACATTAGGTTCTTAACTGTCACATGTCTAAACAGAGAAGGGACAAGTTAAATCACCTGTATCCTGAGAAAAAACTTTTCAAAAAAAATGGTATCTTATATTTAAGGAAGAAAATACAGAAATAGAATTGGTACAATATTATTGCTTAAAATCTTCAGTACCTGCTTGTTACGTTCTTTTCCTTTAAAGATTTTATTTATTTATTTATTTATTTATTTATTTATTTATTTAGAGAGCACAAGTGAGGGGAGGGGAAGATGAGGAGGGAGAGAGAGAATCTCAAGCAGACTCCACACTGAGCACAGAGCCTGACACGGGGCTCTATCCCACAATCTTGTTACTTTCAAAATAAAATCCAGAGGGGTGCCTGAGTGGCTCAGTCAGTTAAGAGCCTGACTCTTGATTTCAGCTCAGGTCATGATCTCCGGGTCATATGATGGAACCCCATGTAGGACTTGGCGCTCAGCATGGAGTCTGCTTGAGATTCTCTCTCTCCCTCTTCCTCTGCCCCTTCCCTCACTTGTGCTAAATAAATAAATATACATACATACATACATACAAACTTAAAAAAAAAGATAAAATCCAGACAGCATTATCAGAATGTCTGGGGGAGGTGAACATGTATATTTTGGAAAACATTCCCAAATGATTCCAATGTATTGTGCCCATTCCTATGGACAACTACTGAGGTAAGTAATATTTGTATATACCAAATATACTGTAAATACTGGATAGTGTATACCTTAAAGATAAATTTCCTTTTGGTAAAGAAATATAAGAAGAGTAATGATTAAGCCATTATGTTACCCAAAAAGATGAAGTTATATGAATATATAGTCAACAGTTAGAGTTAAGAGAAAAATCTAAGTTTAATGTGTACCATCAATCTAAATGTAAGTTTTCCAGTCATGACTAGTTCAGCATTTCTTAGACTTGGGCTCTTTGTAATGAAAAAATAATTATAATGGACTCCCAATATAGTTTTAAATATTCATATTATAATGCAATTTAAATTTATATAAACAAAATTAGACACAAAATATTATGCACATTGTTCCTTTAATAGCTATAAAATTAATACAAATGTACAAATTACATAAGTAGAAAACTACAAAAACATTAACATTTAAAGTAATAATATTAATTTTATGAAACAGATGATACTGTTTTTCTGAAACTAAAGTGTTGATGGTACATATAATACTAGGGCGATATAGCATCAAAAACAAATTTAGATTTATATTTCTTTCTGAATTTTTGTTTCAATAATAGAGTGTTCCTATTAAGACTTCCAGTGTAACAAAATGCCACATTGAGCAACTGAAGATCTTGTCCCACTACAAACATAGAGAATGCTGCAGAAAAATACAGACCCTGAATATTAATTAAATGCATATCAAAGCTAAAAAGAAAGAATAGGAATCCCCATGCAGAAGAAAAGCAGAGGGAACTCAAATCATACCAATAAGCATAAAAGCTGAGACTTCAATGGTCAAAAGGCATATGAGACCCAGATATTTATAGTCCTAAAGCTTTGAGATCACAATTTTAATGTCTAAGCAGGGACTGAAGCAGAATCTGAAAATAAAACTCCTTTTATCACAAACTGAAAGTTTCCTATTTCTGAAATAGTTGTTTATTTTATTAAAAAGCCTGTATCTTAGAGCTCAAGACAATGGTAAGAATATCCATCACTGCTAAGTTCTGAGAATGGAAAAGAGAAGTCTCCTGTGAGAAATCAAAACTCCCAATACTGCATCACCCACAAGCAGCAAGACTGCCAAACCAAGAAGTTTTTAAAAACTGACCTCAAACCAGTGGAATTCCTGAAGTTCCCAACTAAATTAAATATAAAACTCATATCTAGGGATATTTCCACAACACATATGACTCTCATAGAAAAACAGACTCCTGATAAAGATTAACTCATAAAGTTTACAAATTATACGAGAACTGTATTCACAAAAATGGAGTCAATAGACATAACAAAGAGGTAAAATAGCACTCCCTCCCAAAAAGAGAAAAATTTAGAAAACAGAACAAGCTGAGATTTTTAAAATAAATATTCTTGGAATTATATTAAAGGGTAAAAAAAGAAACAGAAACATAACAAGAAACTCATGATAAAGAATAACAGATTTCTTAAAAATAGAACATCTAGAAATAAAAAATATTATCAAAATTTAAAAATCTCAATGTATGGAATAATCAGCAGATTAGATATAGGTGAAGAGAAAATTATGATTTGGGAAGATACACTTGAGAAAATTACCAAGAATGCAACATAATAAAGAAACAGAAAATACACAATTCACAGTGCTTACCATAGCAAACAATGAATCATGGAACACTACACCAAAAACTAATGATGTAAATGTATGGTGATTAACATAACATAATAAAATAAAATTTTTAAAAAAAGAAACAGAAAATACCAATGAGACATGAGAATCATGAAAGACAGAATGAGAAAGGCAATCATATGTCTATTTAAATATAAGTTCCAAGATAGGAGAAAGAAAATATTACAAAGATAATAGCTACAAATTTGTCATAAGTGATTAAAAAAATGATCAGATTCAGGAAGAAATGAATCCCATGCAAAAATTTAAAAAGAAATCAATACCTAGATGCATTATTGAGAAACTGCACTGTTGGTAGGAATATAGAGGTATATTGGTACAGCCACAGTATAGAGGTATATTGGTACAGCCACAGTATAGATGTCAAAAGATAAACAGAAATACCATATGATTCAATAATTCCACTACTGAGTATTTATCCAAAGAAAATGAAAACAAAATTTCAAAAAGATATACACGGCCCTATTTTTATTGCAGCATTACATACAATAACCAAGATATAAAAGAAACCTAAGAACCATTGATAAACGAATGGATAAGATGTGGTGTACACACACACACACACACACACACATACATATACTATGGAATATTACACAGCCATAAAAAAGGATGAGATTGTGAAATCTGCAACATGACTGGACCTAGAGTATATTATGCTAAGTGAAATAAGTCAGACTAAAAAAGACAAATACCATATGATTTAATTCATATGTTGGAATCTAAAAAATAAAACATATGAATAAACAAAAAAGCAGAATCAGACCTATAATTACAGGGAACTGATGGATGCCAGAGGAAAGAGGGTAAAGGGAGGCAAAATGGGTAGGGGAGTGAGAGATAAAGGTTTCTGGTTATGGAATGATTAAGTCATGAAAATAAAAAGCACAGCAGAGGGAATATACTCAATTATATTGTAATAGTGCTGTAGAGTGACAGATAGTAGCTACACTTGTGGTGAGTACAGCATAACGTATAGAGAAGCTGAATCACTATGTTGTACATCTGAAATTAATAACACTGTGTGTCAACTATACTCAAAAAAAAAAAAATGGAAAGCTTCTCCTCCCAAAAGAAACAAAACAAAAATAAAAAGAAAGTCAATTTAGAAATTACCTTAAAATTTTACATATAAATTGTATTACGTAAAAATTACACTGGGGTACCTGGCTGGCTCAGTTAGTAGAGCATGTGACTCTTAATCTCAGGGTCATGAGTTCAAGTACAACGTTGGGCATAGAGCTTACTTTTTAAAAAATTAAATGAAATTAAATTAAAAACTAAAAATTACACTGTTAAATAATTCATCATTTAAATTTTCATTTTATAACAGATATATCAAATATTTAGAAATTAACATAACATGAAACTATGTGGGTTGCAGATAAAATGGAACTTAACAGGGAAAGTAATAGTTGCAAATGCATATATTAGAGAAGAAAAAAAACAAAGAAAACAAGAGTTTTCTTTGGCTAATAAGCCAAGATTTCAATTCAAGAACTTTTTAAAAGGACAACAGATTAACCAAAAAGCAGAAGAAAGAAAAAATAAAGATGTGAATCATATTTAATAAAAGAGAAAGTAAAGAATAATATAGAGCAAATTAACAAAAACAAAAATTGGGTCTTTGAAAACAATATTAAGGCTGTCAAACTTCTGACAATAGTGATCATGAAAAAAATGAAAGAAAACAAAAATAAACAATACTAGAAATGAAAAATAGACATAATTACAAGTAGAGATTTAAGAACCATAAGTGAATAGTATAAGCTACCATAGGCCAATAAATTTGAAAACATAGACAAAATATACAATTTCCTTGAAAAGATTTATTTATATTTATTTATATTTTAAATAAGATTTATTTATATTTATATTAAATAAGATTTATTTATATTTTAAGATCTATAACCATTATTTTAAGATCTATAACCATTTAAGAAACTAAATCAGAAGTCACAAAATCAACCTACAAAAAAAGCACCATGCACAGATGATTTCACAGAGACAAGTTTTATCATACCTCAGGCAACTAACAATCCCTTTCTTATACAAAATGTTCTAGAGAACAGAAAATGAGAAAGAGCTTCCCTAATTTTCTATGAAGCCAATGCAAAGTTGATACAAAACTTAGACAAGACCAATATAAGAAAAGAAAATTAGTCTAGCCTTACTTATAATAGACATCAAAATTCTAAATGAGACATTAGCAAGCCAACTCCAGGATAGTATTTTTTAAATTACATCAGAGAATTCCTATACTCTTTAGTATACAGATCAATAATATTGTAACTTCAAATTTTTATGTTCATTATTTACATTAGTTAACAAAAACATCCAGCAAGCAATTCTTAAAACTAACAATAACGAACTGTCACATAATAATTTTGTAAAACTTTGTTGTTTGGTTAGAGGTAAGGTTTATGTGGAAATATGGTTTAAATAGGTATTATATGCATATCTAGGAATCAAATATAAAAAGTCTCTTTACATGTGTTTACTATTACATTCACATGAGATCTCTTTATGTAAAACCCAAACAGAGATACTCCAGTTGAAATTTGGATGGAGAACCTAGTATCTCACTGGTTTAGCATCCTCCCCTCTCTGCCCACACTCACCCAATGACTCCAAGACTCTAAAAAATTCATTTTGAAAACCACTGTAAATGATCAAGAGTACTTTTGAACAACATTATACTGTAGTTTCTTCATAATTTATAACCTTTATTGACATAACCAGGCCTATCATATAAGCATATTATCAGTCTGGAATTATTGTTCTTCATAGTCAAGTTGGTTATCATTTTGGACATAATCTTCTAAGAACTTGAAAAATAATTTAATTTTATAAATACATCAGAAGGCCTTTTGATTTTAAAGCACTTCTTCAGACTAATAGGGGTTTATGTTATTTTTTGTATAACTAAAGTTCTTACTAAGGTAGAATCATTTCTCTAAAATCCAAGCCTAGGGAAATCTAGAGCACAGATGTGGTAGCTGATGTGATAAGCTGGACAGCTGATCAGATTTAACAACTCAGGAAATATACTCTCAGCCATGTGTACCAGGTAATGAGAATGACAGCAAAATAACAAAGAAACCCTCACAATATCATAGTATAGCACTCAGAATTTTGCTTTAAGTGACTGACTTCAATCAAAGCTTTGCTACAAAGTTCATTCTCACATACAGTTATCTCAATATAAAGAAAATACATTTCATTACATGATTAAATTTGTGTGGCACCTGTCCTCTGAAAAAAACAAGTTTGATACAATAGAAATTCAAAACTTGGGCAAACTACTTAAAATAGGTAGATATCATATAAAATGTATTTTAAGTACTGAAGTTGCTGGCCATGTAGAAAACCAACATCAGCAAAAATGCAAGGTGTCTTGAATCTCAAAATCTCAAAGTCTTTAAAAAAAAAAATCTCTGTGTTGCAGAGGAAAGTTTTTTAATCGGCTTCAAAACTTAATACCAGAAATAGAATGAACCAGAACCCAGTTAAGAAATATAAGGATAAAATATAGATAGGGTACCTTGAGTCAGTAATAACACAAACCATGAGAGGACCAATGTATAAAAAATAAATGGATTTGTTCTCATAAATGTAGCACATGATGGGACAAGTTTGCATATCAGAAAATGAATCTAAAAGACATACATGGAAGTTATTATCTACCTGAAAGACAAACAGCTATGTTAAGTAATATGTTATATATCTATGTGTGTATGAATATATATATACATATATTCACACACACAGGTTTATGTGGAAATAAAACCTTACCTCTAAGTGAACAACAAAGTTTTACAAAATTACTATGTGACAGCTCGTTATTGTTAGTTTTAAGAATTGCTTGCTGGATGTCTTTGTTAACTTACATAAATGTCTTTGTTAATTTACATAAATAATGAACTTAGGAAAATTTGAAGTTACTAATATTATTGATCTGTAATACTAAAGAGTATAGGAATTCTCTTTTGAGAGAATGTCATTTAAAAAATATATTCACAGAATCATATTGTTCCCAACCTCAAATTCTTCTTTTGATTAAATATGAATAGGTTCACTTTGCTCTTAAAAAGAATATTCTCTTAATACTAGGTTTTTATAGTCTAAATTCTTATTACTAAGTCAAAAAATAGCAACTAGTTTTTCCAACTAGTTGGCAAATAACTGTTAAATTCTCATGTGGTTGTGACTATCCAGAGACACCATAATTTGGGTGGTAAAAAAATGATTTCCTTGGAAATGGAAAAACCTATGAAATTTAAATTGCAGAATTAATTGTTAAGATATAGAAAAGATTATAAAATATTTTCTCATTCCTGAAGGAATTAAAATAGTTGTCTATTCTACCAGGTACCAAAACAATTCAATAAGGAAAGGACAGTCTTTTCAATAAATTGGGCTGAGACTCTTAGAAATCCACAAGCAAAACAAAACAAAATAGCCTTAGATCCTTACTTCACATGATACACAAAACTTAACTCAAAATGGATCATAGACCTAAATGTAAAAGCTAAAAAATTTAGTATAAAGTATCTAGAAGAAAGCAAAAAAGAAAATATTCATCATTTGGGGTTTGGAAAGAGTTTTTAGATATGACACCAAAGTATGAGCCTTAAAAAAAAAAATCAACAAATTGCACAAGAAAAACTATAAGCTATTTTTAAATGGACATTATTTTAAAAGTTAAAGATAAGCTAAAGACTGCAGAAGATATTTGCAATTAATATATCTAAAAAAGTACTTGTGTCAAAATATAAAATAATTCTTAAAATAATAAGAAGACAGACAACCCAATTTTAAAATGAATGTAAGGATTCCAGTGCAAGATAGTGACATAGGAGGTTCCTGAATTTACTTCCTTCCACGGGCTCACTGAATCTACAACTACACATGGAACAATTCCCTCTGACAAATATTCAGAAATTAGCTGAGTGCCTACTACACATCAGGCAAATGAGAAAAAACCCACATTGACACGGGTCACAAGTGTTTCCCTAAAAGGAGCTTGTGCACATATCTAGCACCCTGGCTTTCACAGCTGCTATCAAGGGGACACATTCCTTGATTGCCTGACTCTGGTGGCAAGTGAAGCTTGAGTTCCAGGTTCCACACGACAATAGCAAAGAATCACTTCTTAACCAGCTATCCTCTCAATGTTCAGTGCAGAGAGAGCAAACAGAAACATCCATCTCACACTTTTTCCCTGAAAGAGGCCTATTAGCACACTTTAAAAAAATGCTGCCTGAAGATCAGGCTTCTTATTTAGCATGCATCTAGAGAGAGACTAGATCCTCCCTGGAAAACTAAAAAGTCAGCAGACATCACTCTGCATTCTCCTAGTCAGGTCCAAATCACCCTGGAAGGAGTTTGTATACATGTCTGGTACCCTAGCTTTTGCAGCTGCTGGCCAGGGGACACAACCCTTGATTGCAAAGCTATGGTGGACAGCAGGGACTGTGTTCGTGGGTGGGTTCCTCAGGCTGTAAAAACAAAGAAACTGTTCTTAACCTGCTATCCCCTCAGGACTCTCCATAGATGGAACAGACAGAAATGCCCATTTCCCAGTCTTTCCCTGAAAGAAATCTACCTGTATACTTTAAAAACAGCTGCCAGAGGGTACAGCCTCTAATCATACTGGATCTAGGTGCTGACTGAGATTCTCACTTTTGGGACACTGACAGGTCTTGGCATACTCTTAGCTAGTGGGAGCCACTAAGAACAAGGAAGGCAGCTTAGACAATCACAAAGGTTAGAGGGACAACCAAGAGCTAGGGACACGCTAAAAATAAGGTTCATTTCCTACATGAGACCACTCCATCAAGACTGAGACAGATGGCTGTTTTATCTAATGTACACAATCATAGAGAGTCAAGGAACATGAAAAAAAAAAAAGAGGAATATGTTCCAAACGAAAGAACAAAATAAAGTTCCAGAAATACACCTTAATGAAACACAGGTAAGTGATTTACCTGATGAAAAGTTCAAAATAATGATCATAAAGATGCTCACCAGGGCACCTGGATGGCTAAGTCAGTTAAGCATCTGCCTTCAGCTCAGGTCATGATCCCAGGTTCCTGGGATCGAGTCCTGCATCAGGCTCCTTACTCCGAGGGAAGTCTCCTTATCCCTCTTCCTCTGCCTCTCCACCACATTTTTGCACATTCTCTCTCTCTCTCTCTCTCTCTCAAATAAATAAATAAAATCTTAAAAAAAATAATAATCATGTTCACCAAGATGAGAACAATACATGAACAAAGTGAGAATTTCAACAAAAGTATAGATAATATAAGAGAGCACCAAACAGAAATAACAAAGAACAGAACACAATAACTAAAATAAAAAATTGGGGGTACCTGGGTGGCTCAGTCAGTTAAGCATCTGCTTTCAGCTCAAGTCATGATCCCAGGGCCCTGGGATCAAGCCCCGCATCGGGCTCCCTACTTGGTGGAGAGTCTGCTTCTCCCCTTCTCTCTCCCTCTGCTTCTCCCCCTGTTCATGCTCTCTCTCTCTCTCTCAAATAAATAAATAAAATCTTTAAATAAATAAATAAATAATAAAATAAAAAATTCAATAGTGTGGTTCAACAACAAACTAGATGAAATAAAAGAAAGTATCAGAGAAATCAAAGACAGGGCAGCAAAATTCATCCAATCAGAAGTACAAAAAGAAAAAAAGCATGAAGAAGAGCAAAATTCAGTTACTGGACTTATAGGATACCATCAATACACATTACATATATGCAATATATACAAAATAAGCATTATAGAAATCCCAGAAGGAAAAGAGAGAGAGAAAGGATTAGGAAGTTTATTTAAAGAAATAATGGCTTACATAAGTATAAAAGTATAAATACGGCTTATACAAGTATATATCTCACTAGTAAAGGTAAATACATAGTTAAATTCAGGACACTCTGTTACAGGGGTGGTGGGTGAACCACTTAAAACTCTAATATGAAGGTTAAAAGACAAAATTGATAAAAATATGAACTACAACAATTTGCTAAGGAATACACAAGAAAAAAAGATGTAAATTGTGACATCAAAAAAATAAAATGTGGGCGGTAGAGTAAAAATATAGATTTTTAGTATGTGTTTGTAAAACTTCTCTCCACTGGGGAAATAAATAGACATCCAGATCTAGAAAACCCACAGAGAATTCCAAATAAGATGAATCTAAAGAGACGTACATGAAGACATATTATAATTAACTGTCAAAAGTTAAAGATAAGGAGAGATCTATAAAAGCAGCAAGGGAAAAACAAATTGTGATGTACAAGGGAACCCCCATGAGGATTATCAGCAGATATTGCAGCACAAACTGCAGGCCAGAAGGGACTGACATGATATATCCAAAGTACTGGGGTGGGGGGGTGGGAAACACTGCCATTCAAGAATACTCTAGCCAGCAAAGTTGTCCTTTAGGATTGAAGGAAAAGAAATAATTTTCCAGACAAGCAAAAGCTAAAGAAGTTCATCACCACTAGAACAGCCTTACAAGAAATGCTAAAGGGACTTCTTCAAGCTAAAATGAAAAGACACTAATTAGTAACAGCAAAATACATGAAAATATATATCTCACTGATAAAGGTAAATATAGAGTTAAATTCAGAACCACTCTATTGTTAAAACAGTGGTGGGTAATCACTTATAACTCTACTATGAAGGTTAAAAAACTAAATTGGTAAAAATATTACTGCAATAATTTGTTAATGGATACAAAGGTAAAAAGTTACAAATTATGAGGGGGAGGAGCAAGATGGTGGAGAAGTAGGAGACCTAAATTTTGTCTGGTCCCAGGAATTCAGCTACATAGGGATCAAACCATTCTGAACACCTATGAACTCAACAGGAGATCAAAGAAAAGAATAGCAACAACTCTCTGAACAGAAAAGCGACCACTTTCGGGAAGGTAGGACGTGCAGGGAAGTAAATCTGAGGTGATATTCAGAAAGATAGACGGCGGGGGAGGGGGCCTCTGTTAGCCTGTCCTGGCAAGTGATAGAACAGCAGAGCCCAAAATTGAAACATTTAGAAGTCCGTTCAACTGAGGGACGTCGCTCCAGTGGCTAAGCGGGGGGTGGAACTCTCACTGGGACACTGTGGTCTCAGGAAACTCGGGGTCACAGAAAAACCGGGGGTCCTTGAGTGTGGCAGGGCTTGCAGGTATCAGAGCAGGGAAGCCAGCTGCAGAGAGGGAGCCAAGGAGCAGGATCACACCTCGGGGTTGCCATAAACCGTGATCCGCGGCACAGTTGGACCACTGCTCTTCCAGCAGGGACCCAACAGTGGCAGATCCAGGGAGACTTCACTTCCTCCCCAGGGAGGAGTGGCGCGGGAGTACACCACAGGGATCTGCTGGGTTTGGAGATTCCACATGGGGTCGTGTGCCAGAGACAGAAATGCTCGGTCACAGGCCAGGTGAGCATGGAGTGAGGCCAGAGACCTGGAGACTGGAGTGATTGACTGCTTTTCTTTGGGGGCACACAGAGGAGTGGGGAACCGAGTTCTTGGCTCCTCTGGGGTGGAGATTGGGAGGCCGCCATTTTCACTCTCGTCCTCCAAAGCTGTACAGAAAGCTTTCAGGGAACAAAAGCTCCCGAGAGCAAATTCGAGTAGATTACTTAGCTGGGACCGGCAAGGGCGGGGTAATTCCGCCTCCAGTAAAGACATATGGGAACCATGGCAACAGGCCCCTCCCCCAGAAGATCAGCAAGAACAGCCAGCCAAGGCCAAGTTTACTGATCAATGAGAATGACAGAACTCCAGCGCTAGGGGAATACTGCACATAGAATTCATGGCTTTTTTCCCATGATTCTTTAGCCTTTCAAAGTTATTTTTTTTCCTAACTTTCTCTTTTTTTTTTTTGAATTTTTCTTTTTCCCTTTTTCAACTAACATCTTACAATCCCTTTTTTAAAAAATCTTTTTTATTTTTCTTTCATTTTTTAGAGTCATATTTTATCCCTTCATAGTAGTTAACCTTATTTTGGGTATATATATATATATATATATATATATATATATATACACATGGTCTTTTTCCCCCGGGTTCTTTAGTCTTTCAAATTTTTTTTTTTTAGTTTTTTTTTTTTTTTTTTTTCTATTTTTTTTGAATTTTTCTTTTTCCCTTTTTCAACCAACATCTTATCACTCCCTTTTTTAAAAAATCTTTTTTATTTTTCATTTTTAGAGTCATATTCTATCCCTTCATAGTAGTTACCCTTATTTTTTGTATATATATATATAAATTGTTCTCTCTTTAAAATTTTGGGATACAGTTTCTTCTAACAGATCAAAATATACCCTAAATCTCTAGTGTAGGGCTTTGTTCTAGTCTCCTGCCTGATCACATTCTCTTCTTTTCTTTTTTTTTAAATCCTCTTCTTTCTTTTTTGAATCAATTTCTTATCTTATCAATTCCTTTTATACAATCTTTTATAATTTCCAACTTTACAGTCATATTCCATCCCTTCATCGTATTAACCCTTATTTTTGTACATATATAAGTTTTTCTTTCTTTAAAATTTTGGGAGGCACTTTCTTCTAACACACCAAAATACGCCCAAAATCTAGTGTGTGGCACTGATCTATCCACCAGCCTGATCATATTTTATTATATTCTGGTTTGTTTGTTTGTTTGTTTGTTTTTATCTTTTTCTTTTTCTTTTTCCTTTTTTTTTTTTTTTTTTCTTTCTTTCCCTGTCTTTTCCCCCAGTTTCAGGTCACTTCTGTTTGGTTTAGTGTGTATTTTTCTGGGGACATTGTTACCCTGTTAGCATTTTGTTCTCTCATTCATCTATTCTCCTCTGGACAAAATGACAAGATGGAAAAAATCACCTCAAAAAAAAGAACAAGAGGCAGTACCAACTGCCAGGGACCTAATCAATACAGACAGTAGTAAGATGTCGGAAGTAGAGTTCAGAATGACGATTTTAAAGTTACTAGCTGGGCTTGAAAAAAGAATGGAACATATCAGAGAAACCCTTTCTGGAGAAATAAAAGAACTAAAATATAACCAAGTCGAAATCAAAAAGGCTATTAATGAGGTACAATCAAATATGGAGGCTCTAACTGCTAGTATAAATGAGGCCGAAGAAAGAATTAGTGATATAGAAGACCAAATGATGGAAAATAAAGACGCTGAGAAAAAGAGAGATAAACTACTGGATCACGAGGGCAGAATCTGAGAGATAAGCGATACCATAAGACAAAACAATATTAGAATAATTGGGATCCTGGAAGAAGAAATAGACAGGGGGCAGAAGGTATATTGGAGCAAATTACAGCAGAGAACATCCCTAATTTAGGGAAGGAAACAGGCATCAAAATCCAGGAAGCACAGAGAACCACCCTCAAAAACGATAAAAATAGGTCAACACCCCGACATCTAATAGTAAAACTTAGAAGTCTCAGAAACAAAGAGTAAATCCTGAAAGCAGCTCATGACAAGAGATCTGTAACCTACAATGGTAGAAACATTCGATTGGTAACAGACCTATCCACAGAGACCTGGCAGGCCACAAAGGACTGGCAGGATATATTCAGAGCAATAAATGAGAAAAATATGCAGCCAGGAATACTATATCCAGCTAGGCTGTCATTGAAAATAAAAGGAGAGATAAAAAGCTTCCAGAACAAACAAAAACTAAAGGAATTTGCAAACACGAAACCAGCCCTACAAGAAATATTGAAAGGGGTCCTCTAAGCAAAGAGAGAGCCTAAAGGTAACATAGACCAGAAAGGAACAGAGACAATATACAGTAACAGTCACCTTACACGCAATACAATGGCACTAAATTCATATCTTTCAAGAGTTACTCTGAATGTAAATGGGCTAAATGCCCCAACCAAAAAACACAGGGTATCAAATTGGATAAAAAAACAAGACCCATTGATATGCTGTCTGCAAGAGATTCATTTCAGACCCAAAGACAACCCCAGATTGAGAGTGAGGGGATGGAAAACCATTTACCATGCTAATGGACATCAAAGAAAGCTGGGGTGGCAATCCTTTTACCAGACAAATTAGATTTTAAACCAAAGACTATAATAAGAGTTGAGGAAGGACACTATATCCTACTTAAAGGGTCTATCCAACAAGAAGATCTAACAATTGTAAATATCTATGCCCCTAACATGGGAGCACCCAATTATATAAGCCACTTAATAACAAAAGCAAAGAAACACATCGACAACAATACAATAATAGTGGGGGACTTTAACATCCCCCTCATTGAAATGGACAGATCATCTAAGCAAAAGATCAACAAGGAAATAAAGACTTTAAAGGACACACTGGACCAAATGGACTTCACAGACATATTCACAACATTCCATCCCAAAGCAACAGAATACACATTCTTCTCTACTGCCCACGGAACATTCTCCAGAATAGATCACATCCTAGGTCACAAATCAGGTCGCAACTGGTACCAAAAGATTGGGATCATTCCCTGCATATTTTCAGAACACAGTGCTTTGAAACTAGAACTCAATCACAACAAGATAGTTGGAAAGAACTGAAGGACATGGAGCCTAAAGAGCATCCTACTAAAGAATGAATGGGTCAACCAGAAAATTAAAGAATTAAAAAAAATTCATGGAAACAAATGAAAATGAAAACACAACTGTTAAATCTTTGGGATGCAGCAAAGGCAGTCCTAAGAGGAAAGTATATAGCAATACAAGCCTTTCTCAAGAAACAAGAAAGATCTCAAATACACAACCTAACCCTACACCTAAAGGAGCTGGAGAGAGAACAACAAATAAAGCCTATACCCAGCAGGAGAAGAGAAATAATAAAGATCAGAGCAGAAATCAATGAAATAGAAACCAAAAGAACACTAGAACAGTCAACGAAATTAGGAGCTGGTTCTTTGAAAGAATTAACAAGATTAATAAACCTCTGGCCAGATTTAAAAAGAAAAGAGAAAGGACCCAAATAAATAAAATCATGAATGAAAGAGGAGAGATCTCAACCAACACCAAAAAATACAAACAATTATAAGCACATATTATGAGCAACTCTAGGACAGCAATTAGATAATCTGGAAGAAATGGATACATTCCTAGAGATGTATCAACTACCAAAACTGAACCAGGAAGAAATAGAAAACATGAACAGACCTATAACCACTAAGGAAATTGAAGCAGTCATCAAAAATCTCCCAAAAAAAAGAGCCCAGGGCCAGATGGCTTCCCAGGGGAATTCTACCAAACATTTCAAGAAGAATTCATACTTATTCTTCTGAAACTGTTCCAAAAAATAGAAATGGAAGGAAAACTTCCAAACTCGTTTTATGAGGCCACCATTATCTTGATCCCCAAACCAGACAAAGACCCCATCAAAAAGAATGAGAGACCAATATCCTTGATGAATATGGATGCAAAAACTCTCACCAAAATTCTAGCCAATAGGATCCAACAGTACATTAAAAGGATTATTCACCATGACCAAGTGGGATTTATCCCTAGGCTGCAAGGTTGGTTCAACATCCACAAATCAATCAATGTGATACAATACATTAATAAAAGAAAGAACAAGAACCATATGAGCCTCTCAATAGATGCAGAAAAAACATTTGACAAAGTAGAGCATCCTTTCTTGATCAAAACTCTTCAGAGGATAGGGATAGAGGGTACATACCTCAATATCATAAAAGCCATCTATGAAAAACCCACAGCCAATATCATTCTCAATGAGGAAAAACTGAGAGCTTTCCCCCTAAGGTCAGGGACATGGCAGGGATGTCCACTATCACCACTGCTATTAAACACAGTACTAGAAGTCCTAGCCTCAGCAATCAGACAACAAAAAGAAATAAAAGGCAACCAAATTGGCAAAGAAGAAGTCAAATTCTCACTCTCTGCAGATGATATGATACTTTATGTGGAAAACCCAAAAGACTCCACCCCAAAACTGCTAGAACTCATACAGGAATTCAGTAAAGTGACAGGATATAAAATCAATGCACAGAAATCAGTGGCATGCCTATACACCAACAACAAGACAGAAGAAAGAGAAATTAAGGAGTCGATCCCATTTATAATTGCACCCAAAACCATAAGATACCTAGGACTAAATCTAACCAAAGAGGCAAAGAACTATAAAATCCTCATGAAAGAAACTGAAGAAGACACAAAGAAATAGAAAAACGTTCCATGCTCGTGCACTGAAAGAACAAATATTGTGAAGATGTCAATGCTACCTAGAGCAATCTACACATTCAATGCAAGCCCTATCAAAATACCATCCACTTTTTTCAAAGAAATGGAACAAATAATCCTCAAATTTGTATGGAACCAGAAAAGACCCTGCATAGCCAGAGGAATGTTGATAAAGAAAAGCAAAGCTGGCGGCATCACAATTCTGGAATTCCAGCTCTATTACAAAGCTGTCATCATCAAGACAGTATGGTACTGGCACAAAAACAGACACATAGATCAATGGAACAGAATAGAGAGCCCAGAAATGGACCCTCAACTCTATGGTCAACTCATCTTTGACAAAGCAGGAAAGAATGTCCAATGGAAAAAAGACAGTCTCTTCAACAAATGGTGTTGGGAAAATTGGACAGCCACATGCAGAAGAATGAAACTGGACCATTTCCTTACACCACACACAAAAATAGACTCCAAATGGTTGAAAGACCTCAATGTGAGACAGGAGTCCATCAACATCCTAAAGGAGAACACAGGCAGCAACCTCTTCGACCTCAGCCGCAGCAACTTCTTCCTAGAAACATCACCTAAGGCAAGGGAAGCAAGGGCAAAGATGAACTATTGGGACTTCATCAAGATAAAAAGCTTTTGCACAGCAAAAACACAGTCAACAAAACCAAAAGACAACCGACAGAATGGGAGAAGATATTTGCAAATGACATATCAGATAAAGGACTAGTATCCAAAATCTATAAAGAACTTATTAAACACAACACCCAAAGAACAAATGATCCAATCAAGGGCAGAAGACATGAAAAGACATTTTTCCAAAGAAGACATCCAAATGGCCAACAGACACATAAAAAAGTGCGCAATATCGCTTGGCATCAGGGAAATCCAAATCAAAACCTCAATGAGATACCACCTCACAGCAGTCAGAATGGCTAAAATTAACAAGTCAGGAAAGAACAGATGTTGGCAGGGATGTAGAGAAAGGGGAACCCTCCTACACTGTTGGTGGGAATGCAAGCTGGTGCAGCCACTCTAGAAAACAGTATGGAGGTTGCTCAAAAAGTTGAAAATAGAGCTACCCTATGACCCAGCAGTTGCACTACTGGGTATTTACCCCAAAGATCAAATGTAGGGATCTGAAGGGGTACGTGCACCCCAATGTTTATAGCAGCAATGTCCACAATAGTCAAACTGTGGAAAGAGCCAAGATGTCCATCAACAGATGAATGGATAAAGAAGATGTGGTGTATATATACAATGGAATATAATGCATGCATCAAAAGGAATGAAATCTTGCCATTTGCAACGATGTGGATCGAACTGGAGCATATTATGCTGAGCGAAATAAGTCAATCAGAGAAAGACATGTATCATATGACCTCACTTATAGGAGGAATTCTTAATCTCGGGAAACAAACAGGGTTGCTGGAGTGGTGGGTGGTGGGAGGGATGGGGTGGCTGGGTGACAGACATTGGGGAGGGTATGTGCTATGGTGAGCGCTGTGAATTGTGTAAGACTGTTGTATCACAGACCTGTGCCTCTGAAACAAATAATACATTATATGTTTAAAAAAAAAGAAGAAGATGGCAGGAAGGGAAAATTGAAGGGGGGGAAATCGGAGGGTGAGATGAACCATGAGAGACTATGGACTCTGAGAAACAAACTGAGGGTTCTAGAGGGGAGGGGGGTGAGGGGATGGGTTAGCCTGGTGATGGGTATTAAAGAGGGCATGTACTGAATGGAGCACTGGGTTTTATACGCAAACAATGAATCATGGAACACTACATCAAAAACTAATGATGTAATTATGGTGATTAACATAAATAAGAAAATTTTAAAAAGTTGTAAATTGTGACATCTAAAATGTAAAACATGAGGGGTAGAGTAAAAGAATTTTAGGATGTGTTTTGAAATTAAGTTATTATCAGCTTAAAATGGACTTAGATAAATACATTTTATATAAACCTCATTTTTTTTTAAAGATTTTATTTATTTATTTGACAGAGAGATAGCGAGAGCAGGAACACAAGTGGGAGAGGGGAGAAGCAGGCTTCCCGCGGAGCAGGGAGCCCGATGTGGGGCTATAAACCTCATTTTAACCACAAAAGCAAAAAACGTATAATATAGGGGCGCCTGGGTGGCTCAGTCGGTTAAGCATCTGCCTTCGGCTCAGGTTATGATCCTAGGGTCCTGGGATCGAGCCCCGCATCAGGCTCCCTGCCCAGCAGGAAGCCTGCTTCTCCCTCTCCCACTCTCCCTGCTTGTGTTCCCTCTCTCGCTGTGTCTCTCTCTGTCAAATAAATAACAAAATCTTAAAAAAAAAAAAAGAATTTAAAAAAAACGTATAATATATACAGAAAGAAATCTAAACCTACACAAAATCATCAAATCACAAAGGAAGAGATAAAGAGAAGAAGAAACAAAGGAATTATAAAACAGCCAGAAAATAAGCCATATGGCAACAGTAAGGACAAAGGAGCCAAGAATACACACTGGGGAAGTCTCTTCAATAAATGGTGGTGAGAAAACCGGACAGACACATACAAAGGAAAAAACTAGACCTTACCTTATGTCATACACAAAAAATCAAGTCAAAACGAATCAAAGACTTAAGACCTGAAATTGTAAAACTCCTAGAGGGATACATGGGGGGTCGGGGGGGTAAGCTCCTTGACATCAGTCTTGACAATGATTTGTGGATTTAACACGAAAAGCAAAGGCAACAAAAGCCAAAATAAGCAAGTGGGACTACATTAAACTAAAAAACATCTGCACATGGGGTGCCTGGGTGGCTCAGTCGGTTAAGTGTCTGCCTTCAGCTCAGGTCATGATCCCAAGGTCCTGGGATCGAGCCCCACATGGGGCTCCCTGCTCAGTGGGGAGTCTGCTTCTCCCTCTGCTGCTCTCTCTCTCTGTCAAATAAATAAATAAAAATTTAAAAAATAAAATAAATAAATAAAAAGCATCTGCACAGCAAAGGAAACCATCAACAGAATGGGAGAAAATACTTGCAAATTATGTATTTGATAAGGGGTTAATATCCAAAATATATAAAGAACTCACATATCTCAAGAGAAAAATAAACAACCTGATTTAAAAATGGGCAGAGAAACTGAATAGACATTTTTCCTAAGAAGAAATACAGATGGCCAACAGGTATGTGAAAGGTGCTCAGCATCACTAATTATCAGGAAAGTGCAAATAAAAAACATAATGAAATACCACCCACACCTGCTAGAACGCCTATCATCAAAAAGACAATAGGTAAGTTTAGGCGCCTGGGTGGCTCAATCAGTTAAGCATCTGCCTTCAGCTCAGATCATGATCTCAGGTTCCTAGGATTAAGCCCTGTGTCAGGCTCCCTGCTCAGTGGGGAGTCTGCTTCTGCCCCTCCCCCTGCTCCCGCTCTCTCTCCCTCAAATAAATAAATAAAATCTTCTAAAATAATATAATTAATTAATTAATTAAATGATAAGAGATAAGTTTTGACAAAGATGTGGAAAAGGTAACACTTGTGCACTGGTAGTCAGAATGTAAATTGGTGCAGCCACTGTGGAAAATCGTATGGAGGTTCCTTAAAAAGTGGAAATAGAACTACCACATGATCCAACATTCCCACCTCTAGATACATATCCAAAGGAAATGAAAACAGGATATCAACAAAATACCTGTACTCCCATGTTCATTGCAGTATTATTCATAGTAGGCAAGAATAGGAAATAAGTGTTCATCAATGGATGAATGGAGAAAAAATGTGAGATAGAAAGAAAGAATATTATTCAGCCTTAAAAAGGAAGGAAATCCTGCCATTTGTGACAACATAGATAAACATGAGGGCATTAAGCTAACTGAAATAAGCCAAACAGAGAAAGACAAATACTGTACGGTATCACTTATATGTGGAATCCATTCTTTTTTAAATGACTAGTAAGCATAATAAAAGATGCTCAGCATCATTGGTTACTAGGGAAATACAAATTAAAATCAAAATAAGATACCACTATATACCTACTAAAACATCTAAAATCAAAGAGATACACAATACCAAACATTAGCAAGGATATGGAGAAACTGGAACCATCATACATTGCTGATGGGAAAATAAATGGCAATGCCAATTTGAAAAATAATTTGGCAGTGTTTTTAAAAGTTCAGTATAAACTTACCATATGACCTATCAATTTCACATCTAGGCATCTACCCAAAAGAAATGAATACACATGCCTACAGCAAGACTTATATAAATGTTGATAGCAACATGATTGATAATAGCCCAGGCTGGAAACTATCCAAATGTCCATCAAGTAGTGAATGGATTTTTTAAATGTGATATATCCATACTATGGAATGCTATTTGGCAATAAAAAGGAATGAACATACTGATAGAGGCTACATACAACATGGATGAGCCTTGAAAACATTATGCTCAGTGAGACACAACATGTAAAAGATTACATATGGTAAGATTTAATTTATATGAAGTGTCCAGAAAAGGCAAATTTATAGAGATAGAAAGCAGTTCATTTGTGGACTGGGGATGGTAGTGAGATAATTTTTACAGTGATGGGAATGTTCTAAAACTGGATTATGATGATGGTTTTACAATTCTATAAATTTACTGAAAATTGTTGAATTGCACAATTATAATGGATAAATTTTATGGTATGTAAATTAAACCTCCATAAAGCTGCTTTTTTGAAAAGCTCTGCAAACTTCCATCCTTTTCTTTGCTTTTGCTGACAGTGAGTGACAAAAATACTTTCGAAAACCCTGAAATTCCTGCCAATATTACAATAGGAAAACTATATACATGATTTTCAAATTAAGGATTAAGCCACTGTTCAACAGTTTTCAAGATTTCCCTTGGATTTGGCAGTTAGCAATCTAAACTAACAGCGTAATGAAGGCAAGAAGCATATTTGGCAATAAGTAATACATAGAATATAAAAGAAGACTCTTGTCAAATCAACACCATAAGAAATGTTAGCACATGTGGTTCTACACTGATAGACAGCATTGTATACTAACCTCACTATAATATAAATCTTGCAGCTGGTACAACCACTCTGGAAAACAGTATGGAGTTTCCTCAAGAAGTTAAAAATAGAGCTACCCTATGACCCAGCAATTGCACTACTAGGTATTTACCCCAAAGATACAAATGTAGTGACCCAAAGGGACACATGCACCCCAATGTTTATAGCAACAATTTCCACAATAGCCAAACTATGGAAAGAGCCCAGATGTCCATCGACAAATGAATAAAGAAGACACACACACACACACAATGGAATACTACTCAGCCATCAAAAAAAAAAAAAAAAAAGAAAAGAAATCCTGCCATTTGCAATGACATGGATGGAACTAGAGGGTATTATGCTAAGTGAAATAAGTCAATCAGAGAAAGACAATTATATGATTTCACTCATGTGGAATTTAAGAAACAAAATGGAGGAGCACAGGGGAAGGGAGGGAAAAATAAAGATGAAATCTGAGAGAGAGACAAACCATAAGGGATTCTTAATCATAGGAAACAAACTGAGGGTTTCTGGAGGGGAGGTGGGGTGGGGGGATGGGGTAACTGGGTGATGGGCATTAAAGAGGGCACAGGACGTAATGAGCACTGTGTGTTATATACAACGGATGAATCACTGAACTCTACCTCTGAACTACTAATACACTGTATGTTAATTAATTGAATTTAAATTTTAAAAAGGGCAAATTGCAGAACAGTAAATATATATATAATATAAATATTAATTATTAAATATAAATATAATATAAATCTTGCAAATGTTTCCATCAGTCTCTGATGCAGTCCTTTAATCTGTAAATATTCTCATTGAGTTTCTCTCCTGAGTAATTTTTAAATGATACTTATAGCAATGATTTTATTGACCACTTACAATATGCCAGTTATTATGCTAAGGATTGTCACATTTAAAATCTCATTTAAAACTTACAATAATCTTGGGGCACCTGTGTGGTTTAGTCAGTTAAGTGTCTGTCTTCGGCTCAGGTCATGATCCCAGAGTCCTGGGGTCAAGCCCTGCATCAGGCTTATTGCTCAGCAGAGAGCCTGCTTCACCCTCTCCCTCTACCCCAACCCCAACCCCCTGCTCATTCTTTCTCATTTTGCTCTCTCTCTAATAAATAAAATCTTTAAAAAAACAAAAAATGAAAAAATAAAATGATAATCTCATCACATATTGTTAGCTCCATTTTACAGATATGGAAACTGAGGCTCAGAGACATTGAGTGAAGGCCCCAGGTTACACAGCTAGGAAGTGACTTATATCCAAGTTGATTTAGTAATCCATTTGCTTAACCACAGAACTATGCTTTCTAGTCTTCAAAAAAGCAAAACACCTTTGCTTCAAAGAGGAACTGTATTAGCAGAACATGCAATGCTCCTGGTTACGAGCAAGAATACCCACTAGTGCTAGCAAAATTGTACTATGTATTTTAAAGTCCAATATAAAAGAGCCACCAGCAGTGGATGAAAACCTGTTTCAGGCAATTTTTAAATGACTTTGAATTATTTACAGCCTAGTAAACCTGAGACCAGGTTTAAGACCAATGTTCAATTTAGAGCTAAGAATTCCTGGATACCAGTTAGAAGGGAAATGTTTGCCATTTTATTAACATTCTGTTTTTAGTCATAGAATATGCTACAATCTTCATATACCTTATTTTATATATCCTCAAAACTAACTCCTTTAGTATTACTATCTTCGATTTGCAAATAAAAACTATAGGACTCTGAGAAGTCAAGTACCCTCAAATCACACAGTTAATAAGTGGTAAAGCCAGGATCTAATCTAAAAGTCCATATTCTTTTCACTATATCATGCTCAAAGCCCATTCTTCTATTCCTTATTTTAAAACTGCTTTCCTAAAAAAAAAAAAAAAAAAGCTTTCCTCCAATCCAAAAATGACCTCTTTTTAATGCCTTCCATCAAACAATTAGAATTCTCTAAAGTTCTATCATGTAATTTTCTTTCATTCATTCATTTATTCATTTATCCTCATTTGTTTAGCCCTTTTCTTTAAAAGATTTATTTATGAGGCACCTGGGTGGCTCACGTTAAGTGTCTGCCTTCGGCTCAGGTCATGGTCCCAGGATCCTGGGATCAAGCCCTGCATCGGGCTCCCTACTCCGCAGGAAGCCTGCTTCTCCCTCTGCCACTCCCCATGCTTGTGTTCCCTCTCTCGCTGTGTCTCTCTCTGTCAAATAAATAAATAAAATCTTTAAAAAATAATAATAATAAAAATAAAAGATTTATTTATTTATTTGAGAGAGAGCACGCGCACAGGGTGGGGAGGAGCAGAGGGCGGGGAGAGAGAGAAACTTCAGCCGACTCTTCACAGCACAGAGCCCGATATGGGGCTCGATCTCAGGACCCTAAGATCAGGACCTGAGCTGAAACCAAGAGTCAATGCTTAAGTAACTGCGCCACCTAGGTGCCCCTGTTTAGCCCTTTTATATACCAGACAGAGCTAGAAAAAAATATGAGTTAGATGAAAACTTTAGGGAAATGACAGTCTAAAGGAAGAGAGAGATTTGTGTAATTATAATAAAATGTCATAAATAAGCCCACACAGGGCGCCTGGGTGGCTCAGTCGTTAAGCGTCTGCCTTCGGCTCAGGTCATGATCCCAGGGTCCTGGGATCGAGTCCCACATCGGGCTCCCTTCTCGGCAGGAAGCCTGCTTCTCCCTCTCCCACTCCCCCTGCTTGTGTTCCTGCTCTCGCTCTCTCTGTCTGTCAAATAAATAAATAAAATCTTTAAAAAAAAAAAAAAAATAAGCCCACACAATACCAACATGGAGTATGGACTGTCTAAATTATTTCTCCTATTCTTTCCTACCTATAATATCTTTGGGATGAAATATATATTTCTTGCCTTACCTTTAAGGCCTTTAATCCCTCTGCTCACATTTATTTTCCATTCAATATTTATTGAGCACCTGTTGTGGGTATAAAAAGGCTGCATAACCTAATGGAAAGAGGATGAACTTGGAGTGAAATAGGCAAGAGTTTCAATCTATTCTCTTGTCACTTACCAGCTTTGTAAATTTGAGCAAGTAGCTTTACCTCCTTCAGCTTCAGTGGGCTTTTTTTTTTTTTTTTTAGGGAGAGAGAGAGAGAGCATGAAGGGGGGGATGGGAGGGGCAAAGAGGTAGGGAGAGAGAGAGAGAATCCCAAGCAGGCTCTACACTCAGCGCAAGCCATATGCAGGACTCAATTCCATGACCCTGAGACCATGACCTGAGCCAAACTCAAGAGCCGGATGCTTAACTGACTGAGCCACCCACGTGCACCTTCAGTAGGCTTTTGTAATCAATTTTATTGAGGAATAATTTACATGAAATAACATACTTCCATTTCAAGTGCACAATTTGATTAGTTCTGGCAAATGTCTAGACTCATATAACCAACACAACAACCAAGATATAAAATATTTCCATCATCACAAAAGTGTTGTACAAAATCATTTATAGCAGCTTCTTCATAGTAGCCCCAAACTGGACCCCAAATATCCATCAGTAGGTAAAAAGTTCCTTTTTGCCAATTCCCAATCGGCACTCCCACCCCAGACTCCAAAACTCAGGCAACCACTATTACCTTTCTCTCAAAATAAATCAGAATTGTAATAGAATTTCATAAAATTTCATATAAATGGAATCATATAGTGTGTACTCTCTTGTATTTGGCTTATTTCGTTCAGCAAGTTTTTGAGATTCATTTATGTTGTTGCATGTAGTTTATTCCTTTTTTTTTGTTAGACAGTATTCCAGTATATAGATACATCAAACATATATAGATACATCAAACATTTATTTACCTATTCATCTACTAATGGACATTTGGAATCCAGTGTAGGGCTACTATGAATAAAGCTGCTATAAAAATTCATGCACAATGCTTTACGTGATCAAATATTTTCATTTCTCTTGGGTAAAATATTCAAGAGGAATGGCAGGTTTGAGTAAGTATGAGTTTAACTTTTTAAGAAACTGACAAACTGTCCTCCAAAGTGGTTATACCATTTTACATTCCCACTAGAAATGTATAAGAGTTCCTGCCACGGGGTCCCTGGGTGGCTCAGTCAGTTAAGCGTCTGCCTTGGGCTCAGGTCATGATCCCAGGGTCCTGGGATCAAGTCCCATGTTGGGCTCCACAGGGGAGTCTGCTTCTCCCTCTCACTCTTCCCATCTCCCCCCTCCCCCACTGCTCGTGCTCTCACTCTCTCTCTCTCAAATAAATAAATAAAATCATTTTTTAAAAGAAGAGTTCCTGCCAAAACTTGTTATTGTGAGTCTTTTTAATTTTAAGCTAGCTAAAGATGTGTAATGGTATCTCATTGTGGCTTTCATTTGCATTTCTGACTAAAGATGGTGAACATATTGTAATGTGGTTGTCTTCAAATATCTTATTTTGCAAAATGTCTTGAAGATCCTTTTTCCTTTTTTTATTGGCTTGGTGGTTTGTCTTTTCATTCTATAGTTGTTAAGAGTTCTTTATAAACTGTGAATACAAGCCCTCTATCAGATGTTTGTGTTGCAATATTTTCTCTCAGTCTCCAGCTTCCCTTTTCATTTTCTTGATGGTGACTTTGTAGGGCAGAAGTTTTTAACTTTGATGAAGATCAATTTATCAGTTGTTTCTTTTATGCTTTTGGGGTCCTAAGGAATCCTACTTTATGGTTACAAGGAATTTCTCTTATGTTTTCTTCCAGAGGTTTTATATTTTCACTTCTTTCTTAGGTCTATGACCCATTTTGAGTTCATTTTTCTGTATGATGTGAAGTAAGCCCCAAAGTTCATTTTTTCTACATAGCTATCTAGTTGTATGTCTATCCTTATGCCAGTACCACATTGTCTTGATTATGTTAACTTCACAATAGGTTATGAAATTAGGTACTGTAAGTCTTCCAACTTGGATCTTCTTTTTCCAAATTGCTTTGGCTATTCTAGGTTTTCTCATTTCTATATAAATTTTAGAATTAGCTTGCCAATTTCTAAAATATCCTGCCGAGATTTTTATTGAGATTACATTGAATTCATAGAACAGTTTGGGGAGAATTGACATTTTAACAATATTGAGTTTTCCAAACAAGGAACATGTAACATCCTTTCAGTTATTCAAGTCTTATTTAATTTCTGATAGATATATTTTATCTTGAAGAGATATCTGTACTCCCATGTTCACCACAGTATTAGTCACAATAGCCAAGCCTAAATGTCCATAAATGGGTAAATGAACCAAGAATATATATATATTCATCCTTAAAAAAAATATATTGTTGATAACACTGCATTATATAATTGAAATTTGCTAAGAAAATAGAACTGTTCTCACCTGGAAAAAAAGGGGGTGGGGGTAAATAGGTAAGGTGATGGATATATTAATTAGGTCAATAGGAGAATATTTTCACAAATTATATGTATATCAAATCATCACATTGTACACTTTAAATATTTTACAATATTATTTATCAGTTATACCTCAATAAAGCTGAGAAAAATCATTTTCAATACTCCATCAGGAGCCACTTCCAACTAATTTACCCTATAAGGATACAGTTCAGTTTATGTTCTTTTGATGTAAGAAATTGATTGCAGATCTATGATTTCCTATATACAGATCTTCTTTTGATGGAAAATAAAATTCATAATTCTTTGTCCAAAATAAAGGTCTTATGCAACATATTTGCTAAATTTATCTCTAAGGTTTTTATATTTTGATACATGGTAAATTATACTGTATTTTTTTAACATCTAATTGTTCACTGCTAGTATATAAAATACAATTAATTTTTGTATATTTCCTTCTATCTGTTTTATTTCTAAACTCATTTATTAGTTCTATGGACATTTTTGTAGATTCCATAGAATTTTCTACAAAAACCATATGTCTTCTATGAATAAGACAGTTTTACTTCTTTCTTAACCATCTGTATGTCTTTTTTTTTCCTTCCTTTAGTACAATGGCTAGGTTCTTCAGTACAATGAAGGATAGAAGTAGTGACATCAACTATCCTTGTTTTAGGGGAAAAGCTTATAATATTTTATGATTAAGTATAATGTAAATGGGGGAGGGCAGGGCTGGAGATAAGATTCACATAAAATAAAATTCACCATTATAATCATTTTAAAGCATATAATTCCATTTTTAGTATATTCACAATGTTGAACAACCATCACAACTATCCGATTCCAGAACATTTTCATCATTCCCAAGAGAAACCCCATATTCTTTAAGCAGTCACTTACCATTCCTCTTTCCCCCAGCCCCTGGCAAACACTAATCTTTTTATCTCTATAGATTTGCCTACTGCAAACATTTCACTTAACTGAGGTCATATAATATATAACCTTCGATAACTGGCTTCTCTCCTTTAGCATAATGTTTTCCTTTTTTTTTTTTTTTTAAGATTTTATTTATTTGTCAGAGAGAGAGAGAGAGCACAAGCAGGGGGAGCTAAGGAGAGAGGGAGAAGCAGGCTCCCCACTGAGCAGGGAGCCCCATGTGGGGCTCGATCCTAAGATCCTGGGATCATGACCTGAGCCAAAGGCAGACGTTCAACTGACTGAGCCACACAGGGGCCCCTAGATAATCAATTATCTTTTAAAAAATTGAAAATAGGAGGTAATTTTTTTATTTTTGTCTACTCATTTAATATTCTCATTGTTTTTTTAATAGCACACATCCAAATTTCAATCTCATATAACTTGCCTTCCTCTTAAAGAATTTTCTTTGACATTTCTTATAGTGCAAGTCTGCCTACAATCAATTTTCCCAAAATTGGTTTTGTCTGAAACATATCTTTATTTTTGTATGAAACATACAAAATGAAACATATCATTTTTGAAGGATGCTTCTCTTAGATAAAGAATTCTAGGGTGACAGGCTTTTTTCCCTTGCATCAATTTTAAGATGTCATAGCACTGTCTTCCTGCTTACATAGTTCCTAACGAGACATCTGTGTTTTTGTTTCTCTAGCTACTTTTAGGATTTTCTCTTTATCACTGTTTTTTAGCAATTTAATTATAATGTGCCTTGGTGTGATTTTCCTTGTGTTTATCCCGCTGTGGATTCACTGAGCTTCTCAGATCTAGAGTTTTATAGCTTGCATCAAATTTGGAAATGATAATTATTAAACATTGTTGTAAGGCTTATCAATAAGTTACAAAAAGAGCTCAAAATAACACCTTGCATAATAGTACTCAACATGGAAATCATTTTGTGATCTGTGCCAGACACAGTGAGAAAAAAAAAAAGAATGATAGGGGTGCCTGGGTGGCTCAGTCGTTAAGCATCTGCCTTCGGCTCAGGTCATGATCCTAGGGTCCTGGGATCGAGTCCCACGTTGGGCTCCCTGCTCTACGGGAAGCCTGCTTCTCCCTCCCCCACTCCCTCTGCTTGTGTTCCCTCTCTTGCTGTGTCTCTCTCTGTCAAATAAGTAAATAAAATCTTAAAAAAAAAAAAAAATGCTAAAATCTGCCCTTTAAGAACTCAAAATGTATTAAATCTTTATTTCTTCAAAAGTCCCACCTTCAAAAAAATCCCATATTTTTGTGAGTTGTGTTTACTTTCCTTCTTTTGCCTCAATTTCTATCTTTTCCTCCTTGTTCCCTATATATCTAGCTTTCTTTGTATAACCAAGAAGTTATACTGTCCTCAAGTCCCTGTTGAAGAGTTCCTTTTGTGAAGCTCACCACAATTTTCTCTGCAAGAAATATGAGGAGAATGAAAGAAAGTACATCCAACTGAACCATGAAATGCATGGTTCTCTTAGAGAAATACACAAAATGCATATATACACACAACTTGAACATCTGTGAGCTTCCTCAATTCATTGCTTGTGTTATGAGTCACATTCACCCACATCTAATATTACAACTTTCTTGCAGAGGCTGCCTTTAGACAACAGGCTTGAGCAATGGGAAACTTGATCAAGGCAAAAGGGCCCACAGCGACCCCCTGGTTAAATACAGACACACCCATCAGGTGACCTACCTCAAAATATCCATAGGCCCTAACAGACCAACGGGCTACTTACAACCTACTTACAAAAAGGGGAAATTCCAGGGACACCTGGGTGGCTCAGTTGGTTAAGCGTCTGCCTTCGGCTAAGGTCATGATCCCAGGGTCCTGGGATTGAGTCCCACATCAGGCTCCTTGCTCAGCAAGGAGCTTGCTTCTCCCTCTGCCTGCTACTCCCCCTGCTTGTGCTGTCTCTCTCTCTCTCTGACAAATAAATAAAATCCTTAAAAAAAATTAAAATTAAAAAAAGGAAAATTCCGTATGTTCCCCACACCTCTTCACCTTCCTGCTTTTAATACAGCCCCACCCTACTGCCTCGTTGCAGATGGTCTCTTCTTTGCTCTCCTGCCCTGCTGCTCCCTTGAGGTGTATTCAGTAAACTTCTATCTCCTTTGTTCTGCCTTGGGTGAATCCTTTCAACTGCCTGCACCATCTACCCCCACTGAATGGTCTGCCCCACATTTTAAGGGCCCCCATCGTATTGTATAGATGGAGATTTCTGTGATTTGTCCTGCATAACCAACCACCCCAACGTGCAGATAGGCAGGCAGGCTAAAGAATGTTCTTTGTGAGATTTGTGCTGCATGAGTGACCTCGGGAGCCTGGTTAGTTGACATTAGCTGTCCTTCAGGTCAGAACTGGCCCTTCTGGTCTGGATGCTAAGGGCTATAAATTTTGCCTTGCATCCCCTCTGGCTCCAGGCTCGGCTGGCTCCCCAGAATGGAATCCAGGAGGGAAGGCAAACACAACTAGCCCAGGCTCCTTGAAGATGTAAAGACATGATAACACAGAAATGCAGCTCACTCCAAACTGCATGTAGGCAAAAAAATGTTTAACTTCAGACCCCATCACTTGCCCTATAAACACAGCCCTTATGGGGATGGTCAGTTGGAAGTCTCACCTGAGGGGAGGACACTCTGCCCAGACCTCTCAATCAGGGTCCAGCCTGGCTGTCTCCACAAGGCATTCCCAGCTAATGAGGTTGGATGTTGTAAGTACCCGATTTTTTTTTTTTTAAGATTTATTTATTTATTTGAGAGAGAGAATGAGAGAGAGAGCATGAGAGGGGGGAGGGTCAGAGGGAGAAGCGGACTCCCTGCCGAGCAGGGAGCCGGATGCGGGACTCGATCCCGGGACTCCAGGATCATGACCTAAGCCGAAGGCAGTTGCTTAACCAACTGAGCCACCCAGGCGTCCCAGTACCCGATTTGATATAAGTCTTTCTTATTCTCCTTTACTGCTTACCATTGCCCTCTCATCTATGCATAGATTTCCCTTTTCTTCTTTCTCTTTCTAATAGATTTTTATAATATCAAGAATGTGTTTTTCCCCCTTCAAAACTGAGACTACAGCTGCCGTGAATCTTTTGTTTAGAACCCCATCTGATCAGGACAGACACCAGATTTGTTATTTCAGGCAGCCCTCCTTATACCACTTTGCTGTAACTTGCTGTAACATTCCTTTTCACAAGCAAACTTTAGGTCTCTTTCAAGGTACTGAGTGCCACAGTAAGAAATAAACCTCTGTCTCTTATCTCAACAATCTACTCTAAATACTTCTGAACTCCAAGCGTGTAGGAGTTTCCCTGCACCAAGGAATTCTCCCACTCTGTGGATAGCAACGGCATGTCCTACAATTCGATTGCATTCTAACAGTATCTACCTAAAGTTAGAATCAGATCCCATCAGTTAAGGGCTCAGTCCCACAACACCATCTACCCGTTTTCTGATGTTAATCACAAGTCTAGGTTGTCACCTGTGCTTCTGACCAACCATTTATAAATTAGAGGTTTCTACAATCCCTTCCTCAGGTTCAACAATTTGCTAGAACAGCTCACAGAACTCAGGAAAAGTTTACTTACTAAATTACTGGTTTATTATAAAATGATACAACTCAGTGAGGCGCCTGGGTGGCTCAGTCAGGTAAGCCTCTGACTTGATTTCGGCTCAGGTCAGGATCTCAGGGTTGTGAGATCGAGCCCTGCATCCCGCTCACACTCAGCCTGAAGTCTGCTTGAGATTTTCTCTCTCCCTCTCCTTCTGCCCTTCCCCCACTCACATACCACTCTCTAAATAAATAAAATCATTAAAAAAAAAAAAGAAGAAGAATACAACTCAGCAATAGCCACATGAAAGAGATGCATAGAGTAAGCTTTGGGGAAAGAGGTACTGAACTCACATGTCCTCTCCAGACATGCTACCCTCCCAGCACTTCCACATGTTCACCAACCCAGAAGCTCTCTGAACCCTGAACTTCAGGGTTTTTTATGGAGGCTACCTTACATAGGCTTGACTGATTAAATCATTAGCCATTGGTGATTGAACTCAATCTCTAGCCCCCTCTCCCCTCCTAGAGGTCAAGGGGTGGGACTGAAAGTCCCAGCCCTCCAATCACTTGGTTGGTTCCCTTGGCAACTGGCCCCCATCCAGAGGCTCTCCAGTAATCCCCAGCCACCAGTCATGTCATTAGCATACAAAAAGGCATTTATCACTTTGAAGATTCCAGGAATTTTAGAAGCTGTGTCCCAAAAAAGAGGGGCAGTGGGGGACAAAGACCAAATACATACATTCTTTACTGTGTCACAGCCATTTTACACCATATTTCTTGACCTAGGCTTTTAATCTTCACAGAGTGGCTTAACAGTGCTGGGAAAGTAAAAAATAATTTATGGTGACTATGGTAGAAACAAAAGAGTAAGGCACGGTGATAAGTGTTAAGGAGCCAGAATCCAGCAGTGTGATGGCTAGTAGGCATGGGTAACGGCAAAGTCGCCAAGATCCTCAGAACTCTCTTCCTGTGGAAAAATCTTGACGGGTCTTTTTTGGTTCCTGTGTATTCTCTGAGTCTGATTTCCAGCCTTCCTACAGTTTCTATAAGGTATCTTACATTGTCCCAATAAATCCCTTCTCTACTTCAATTACACAGTATTGGTCTCTTATTTTCAGCCAAGAACTCAAAGTCCAAGAGTCATCTCTTCCTAGCCTACATCTCTGTCACATTAGAAATGATCTTGATAAATCAATTCCAGAGGCTTAAAAGTTAAATTTATGTATACTAATAAATCAGGTAGATTCTTAAATTGCTTAAGTAAGTATGACCTATTTTAAATTTGAAATTGAATCCCATAATGCTACTATTTATGGAAATTAGAACTCAGGGCAGTTGAAATAAATTTTTTATCTAGTAATTGACACTTTTGATAAGTTAGGAAATGAATTATTTTAATTTAAAAAAGGTAGAAGCTAATAAAAAGCTGTTCTGTATCCAACTAAGTGGTTTCTATATGAAATTTTAATGAAGACTTTTGCATAAAATTTGGCAAGAAAATAATTTTAACACTTCAATTATGAACATTATCAGCTTCAGAGAATTTAATCAATATTTTCATAGTACTGTGCATGTCATGACCTCTTGCTTCTCCCTCCAGTCTCCTGGTTTTTTTAAAAAACATTAATACTCTAACTTTTCCCAAATTTAAACTTCAATCCTTGAATATCTCCCCAGATTTCTATATACAATTATATACTTAACATATCCACATGGCTATCTCAAATTTCACACTTCCAAAACCAAACACCTGATCTTCCACCCTAGCACTACTTTCCTAGACTTCCCCATCTCTGAAAATGGGAATGCTATACTTCCAGATGCTGGGGTGGGGGGTGAATGAGTCTTCCTTAACTTCTCTATTTTTCTCATCCCTGACACCCAATCAATTAGTAAATCCCATTGGCTCTGCCTTCAATATCGAGAATCTAACCACTTCTCACCACTCTCACTGCTGCCACACCATTATCTAAACCACAATCATGTCTACCTGGAACATTACAATAAACTCCTAACTCATCTCCTCCATTTTCTTCCTTGCATCCTTTCAGTCAGTTCTAATAATGCAGAGTTGATCATTCCAGAATAAGTCAGACCATATCATTTTCAAAACCCTCCAACAGATTCCTAGCTCTTTCATAACAAAAGTTATTTATAATGACCAAAAAATCCCTACATAATCTGTCCTCCTACCACAAGTAAGCTCATTTCCTGCTACTGTCTCAACCAAGAGTGATTGAGTCCATCACACTGGATTCCTATTATTCCTGGAATAACCTAGACATGCTTGTACCTCAGGGCCTTTGCACTTGCTCTTTCTTCCACAAATAGCCATATGATTCATTCCTTCAGCTCTCTCAAGTCTTTACTCAAATGTCTTCTTAGACAGGACTGTACAAACTACTCTATTAAAAATAGCAGTCCTTCCCCTCCATGGTACTCTCTATTCCCTTTCCCTGCCCTATTTTTCTCCATACTATATTTGTATATTGCTGATATCCACCACTTAACTATAAATTCCATGAGACCAGGAATATCTATCTTGTTCACTGATGCATACCCAGCATCCTCATCAGTGTTTGACACATTGTAGCTGCTCCATAAATATCTGTTCAATTAACAAACAAATTAATGAAAAGCTTCAGAAAAGACATCATAAAGAATAATTGTATGAGTAACAATGCATTTTTTTAAGTGGTAGTTTTAAATTTCTCAAAACAGCTGAGATGGAAGCAAGAATTTTAAGAGAAAGGTTCAAGTTCATAATAGAAAAAAGATATCTAAGAACTCTTCTATACTAAATACCTAGAAGCTAAGTCATATTATTAACAGAGATCCATATTTTTATTGTTAAATTTTCGAAGTATTGCATATCATAATTTTTTTTCATATTACCAGCAGTAACCTCAAAAAGCAGCAGGACATGTGAACAAGCAAAATTTACATGTTTTAATAGGACTAGCAATTTTAAATGATGCTGTTTTGATCATTTCATAGCAGCAAACTCCAAGAGATTGCTTGGCAATGCAGTAGAATAATTAACCTAATATACTTTCTTGACCTCATAAATCACATTCTTCAATGCCCTGAGCTCTTGGCACAAAGACCCTGAAAACAAATGCAAAATTCCCGCTGTATTAACTATAAAACATTGCTAACACAAGAATTCTTTTTTAAATGAATATCTTTTTTCAACACTGTTCATTGAAGAATCTAAGGATTTTGATTTTATAGAAAAAAGCAAAAACAAAATATTAAAGCAGTTATCTTTCCAAAATCTAAAATTTAACCATCAGTAGTAAATTAGCTTTTTCCTCATTCACCAAATTATATTAGCTTCTGTTATAGTCCATGAACTCTACTTAAAGTGTTGGGATTAGAGTAGTGAAAAGACAACCAAGTCCCTGCCCTCAAGGAGATTACATTATAGGTAGGAGGAAAAGACCACAAACAAATAGCACAAGTAAATATATGTTGATAAGTGCAATAAAGAAGAGTTAAATAGAGTAAGAAAAAAAGAGTAATGGGTGAAGGGTGGTTATTTTGGACAGAGTGACCAGGAAAGTCCTGAGGAGGTGACAACTGGACAGGCACTTGAACAAGTGAGAAAGTAGGCAAACATTTGCAGAGAAAACAGCAATTACAAATGCCTTGAAGTAGAAAGCCTGTTCAAGGAAAAGTCCAAGGCCAACAGTATTGCAGCAGAGTGAGCAATGCTGAGAGTGTTAGTAAAACTGGTGGGAGAAGTAGCCAGGAGTCACATTACCCAAGGCCTTACAGCAGGGTGTCTAAGAATTAAACTCAATTCTGACAATATCTACCTGGAGATAATGTCAGATTCCACAGGTTAAGGGCTCAGTCCTACAAGACTGCCACTACGTGCCCCACCCCAACACACTTCAGAGCCACTGGCAAGCTCTGGCTCTTGACCCACCAACTACAAACTGAAGGTTCTCACGTCCTCCTCACGTTTCCATTAATTTGCTGGAGAGACTCACAAAACTCAGAATCCTTTTACTTACTAGATCACAAGTTTATTATAAAAGGTTATAATTCAGGAACAGATTAAAAAGATACATAGGGCAAGGTATGGAGATAAGATGCTGAGCTTCCATGCCCTCTCCAGGAACACCAGTCACCCCAAATCTCCACAAGTTTCCAACGTGGAAGATCTAACTCTATCTTTTTGAGTTTTCATGGAGGCTTCATTAGGTAGGCATGACTGATTAAATCACTGATCACTGGCAATGGAATTCAATCTCTAGGTCCTCTCCCCTCCTCCAGAAGTTGGGGGGAAGGGGGTTGTTGAAAGTTCCAATACTCCAATCACATGGTTGGTTCTCCTGGCAACAAGGCCTTCAGCCTTAGGCTACCTAAGGTGTGTCCAAAAGTCACCTGATTAACATAACAAAAGACATCTTTATTGCTCTGACTGAAGGAAATTCTAAGGGTTTTAGACCCTGTAAGTTCCGAACAATGAAGAAAGACCAGATATATATGAGAAATATAAATCACAATACCACAATAACCTGGACAACTACAATCTCTTTAGGGTGGAAAGAACAACAGCCTAATCTGGAGTAGCTTCAAGAGAAAATGGGAGATAAGGAAGTATTGACTGGGAGTATAAATAATTCTTACAATAAACTTTTGCTCTGAAAGGGATTAGTGAATTGGAAGAGGGGCTACATATAAAAACTGTGGCCTTCGGTGAAGAATGCAGTCACTGTTAAATTATGGCCCAGAAGAAAGAGCCTCTTTCCTCTCCCTCTTCTGATCTCCTGTTAGTACCTTCCATTAGCCAAACTCAGACAGAAACCAGAAAATAAGGGGAAGGGAAGTGACAGATGAAGAGAAGAGATTTTAAAGATGACAAGAGTAGCAAATATTTACTATGTATCAGGCACTGTTTGAAATGTAATACATCTATTAGCTTATTCGTCCTCACAACAACCCTACAACATAGGTACTTTTATTATTATCCTCATTTCATAGACTGAGAAATTGGGACATAGTGTGGTTCTGAAGCTTGCCCAGAGCCACACAAATACAAAGTGCAGAGAAGCCAGGATATAAACCCGACTATCCTCTTAACCCTTACTCTGAACTATTCTTCTACGAAGAGATGTTTATGTGCTAACAGGCATAATTGAATAGGAAGGTAAATTAATTGCAAAGAGAAAAAGAATATTTATGGTAGCATATTCTTTAAGTAAATGAGGAAAACCAGGATAAAAGCTGTCAAGAATCTGCTCCATTTGCCCTTCCAGATCATCTTTTTTCTCTTATCCATGCTGCTCTGTGCCCTAGGTGGCTGACCTCAACAAACTATGTCACCCAGTTCCCTTGCCCTCTGGCTTCCAGTTGGGGTCCACTAATGGGAGGCACCAGCAGAAAAAGATCAGGGAAGAGAGGAGAGAGGGGTTGGGATGTTTATTCCCCCCAGCTCTCTCCTTTTTGGGCCACAGTTTAGCTGTGGCTGGGTTCCTCTTCCTAAAGCCATAGCTTCTATCAGGCAGCCCCTCCAATGGTTACAGCTCTGTTACAGTAACAGCTTGCTCTCCCTAATCCTTCAGGATTCCCACTATTCCTAGTCCCCAAGTGTTTCCATCCCTGAGTAGTTCTCTTAACTCTGCCCATATCTTTATAAACAGATCCTTCATTAAACTCTGAGAAGGCTTTCTGTTATATTCTAAGACTCTTGACTCGATACTCTATCCAAGAGGAGGATTTGGCCTTAGAAAAGAGGAGGGACACTTTAATAAAAGGGAAGGCAGAATATAAGGATACAGATATAGGTAGGTTAGTAGATTAACTGGTAAAAAGATAAGGAAATACTCTTTTATTTTTTTTTAAGTTTTTTTTATTTATTCATTCGAGACACAGAGATACAGAGAAAGAGAGAGAGGATGAGCAGGGGGAGAAGCAGAGGGAGGGGGAGAAGCAGGCTCCCCATTGAGCAGGAAGCCCAATGCGGGGCTCGATCCCAGGACCCTGGGATCATGACCTGAGCCAAAGGCAGACGCTTAACCATCTGAGCCATCCAGGTGCCCCTCTTTTATTTTTATTGTCTCAATAAAATAAGAAGAAAAGTCAGAAGATAATGTTGAAGAATGTGAGGTTTACTGCATATGAGGAGAAAGAAAGTATGAAATGTTCCCTATAAGAACAAGAAAATGAACTGCCCAAGAAAATAATAGGCTTTCTGGTCATAAATTTAAAGTGAAACCAGTTAACAAGGTTGTGTGTTTTCCTTCAGCTAAATCTGGCTGCACTGGTGCAGGCATGTAATAGACAGAGATGGACTTCACCAGAGGTTGGATTTTGCCAGCATATGGCAGGACAACGAAGAAATTGAGGGTGTAAGCAAATGGCTAATTATAGCAATGAATCATATATTCTAAGCTGGGTAAGGAGGAACATGAAGACTTATGGGAGCCACAGATCATGAAAATGCATAGGACTGATGGTTTAGCAGAGCTTATAGGATCAAAGAATGATGATATGGGAAATACAGAAACAAATGGGACTGGGGCGCCTGGGTGGCTCAGTCAGTTATGTGTCCGACTCTTGATTTCAGCTCAGGTCTAAATCTCAGGGTCGTGAGATCAAACCCCGTGTTGCGGCTCCACACTAGGCATGAAGCCTACTTTAAAAAAAGAAAGAAAGAAATGGGATCAATAGAAGGTGATGAGTGGTGGTCAGAGAGTAGAGATTTTAGAGGAGTGTAGTTATTAATAATGATAAGATATAGAGTAAAACAAAGGAGTAAGTGGCTGACAGGTGGTAGAGGAGGAGATTATTGCTAAAAAGGAGATCAAAGAACTGATCCAAGGCATTGCTTGTCCACAAAGCCAAAATAATGAGAATAATTCAAATTTGAAATATAAAATTATCATGTAGAATATTACTGAAACAGTGCCTCTTAGGGTTAATAAGGTTAACACTAACAGAAAACTTAAAACTTGGTTTTCAGAGACCTATTTCTCCTTGAACACCTATTGTTTCTTTTCAGATACTACTAACAAATTCACTATCTATCTCCACAGAGGCCTGGCCTGACAGAAATGAAGGCCACTGATATGGTTCCAGCCTATGAATAAGCAAGGCTCTGCATTTCTCACCAGAGATAACAAGCCTAAGACCCCATCTAATTTATGTCAGCTCTGAACATGCGCACAGCCCCTCTCCTCATCCTGCAGATGAGCTCCTGATGTCAGGGACCAAATTCTGCTTCATTTTAATAAGTCTGCACCCCAAAGTGAACATGGGATGTATGGTACATATGTTTGTTCAATATGCGTGTTCCATCTTTCCTTATGAATAGTGATAAATTTCCCTGCCCTTTTCATCAGTATGTATGTAATCTCAATCCCTATGATTATAAAAATTTGTTCTAATCTCAGTCAGGGAAAACAAATTTGAGTCAGCCTCCTGTCTCCTCATTTGACTGCCTCTCAAATAAATCCTTTCTTTGCTGCATACTCAATATCTCAGGGTTTGGTTCTACTGTGTATTGGGGCATACAAACTTCAGTTCAGTTATATTACTGTTTATTTTCCTTCATTCAATATGCAGAGTCACTACTCCTCTCCATAATTATCCATGTTTATAAAGAAAGTCATTCAATTAGCTCACCTCCTTCCATGTTACAGTTATAAATACTCAAATTTGGGAAATGGAAGTATCCAGCACCAAAATTGGTTTAGAACTTGCAGAGAGCTGTTAAATATGTTTAATTTTCCATATTTCCAGGGGCTCCCCTTCTAGAAAGTTTTAAAAATTAGATTTTATGAGAAAAATGGCAAGAAGAATGTAAACGTGTATCCTAAGAAATGTTAATGGAGCCCTGCACCTAAAATAATCAGGTTTTGTTCATGTATTATCTCAATTAATGAAATCCAAAACTCACCTTTATACTTATAATTATTATCCTATTTTGATCAGTTGAAGAGCTCTCAAACTCTTCTTCAAAAAACTTTTACAGCAACTATTTCTAAAGCATGAAGCTTATTGCTGAAGTAATTGTTTATTTTCAAGTGGCTTATTTTCATAACTCAAGGTTTTTGTGAAAGTGTTATTTAATATTCAGTATAATTTGTTTCTGTGAGCTTAAAAGTGCTTTAAACTTCTAGGGAGTCATGATTAAGGCATTTCGTAAGAACTGGCACGCCCACCGGAGTTTTGTGGTTCTAGGTACATTTGATGACTCAATTTGCATACATACATACAGCTCAGTAAAGAGAATGCTAATCTTATGGTTTCATGAAGGTTTACCATTTTGACAACAAACTGGAAATTGAATATAAAATAGAACCCACAGACTCAGAAACTAGAAATCAGGGAAATTTATGCTACATGGTATATCTGTTGGTTATTACTGGAAAGTTTGGAATTCTTAACATACTTTAAAAAGTTCCAGGGCTGGGCACCTGGGTGGCTCAGCTGGGTAAACGTCTGCCTTTGGCTCAGGTCATGATCTCAGGTTCCTGGGATTGAGCCCTGCCTTGGGCTCGTTGCTCAGCAGGGAGTCTGCTTCTCCCTCTCCCTATCCCTCTGCCTGTCCCCCCCATGCACGCTCTCTCTCTCTCTCTCTCTCTCTCTCTCTCTCTCATAAATAAATAAAAAGCTATGGGGCTTCTGAGCAACAAATGAGGTAGGGGATAAATGTTTTCTTAAGCAACTCTCAGGACCAACTCATATAAATAAACTTAGGGAGATCAATGTTACTCATTCTCTATCACTTCTATCATTTGCCAGGAACCAGAACTAACAGGATGAAAAGGAAGCCTTTCCTATGAGATACTTGTCAGATAATTCCTTTTCCATTGCTCCTTCTTGTGGTTAATCCTTTTCAACATTCAATACCAAATTTGAAAAGAGTATGTAGAAGTTAGAATCTACATTGAGATCTGTGCTTCAGTATAATGGAGTCACATATAAAACTTAACACTATACCATGATCTGCAAGCAAAATGTACAAATCTTTATTTACTGTGTCTGTGGCTTATCCAGCTGCTTCAGAAACCCTAAATTCCTATATCCTACTCCTCCTGCTGCTTATCTCTTGCTAAATAATGCCCAGATATATGGGAGTAGATAATTCTGGAGGTGGGCCAATGGGGGGCATATGGTTTATCTGCCATCATAGCCATCATAGTCTTAGGGGCAGAAATCAGTTGGGTTCACTGGATCTAACTGCTGTTCTTTGTCTCTTCTGATCCTGTAGCAATGTCCCTGTCCATCTGGTCATTGAGCATACTGATGGGCTCTCATGGAGAAATCTGTTTAGTGGGACCTGGAGTCCATCCTCTTGGCTCAGAGGAAGCTCCCAGGTGCTCTGCCTAGCTGACAGCACTTGCTTTGGGCTCTGCTGGCACTATATTCCTACATTCCTCCCTAAGAACTGTTATAATTTCAATTCAGCAGAATTGAAATTGACCAGAACTTTCCTGAGATGCTGACCTAATGCCAGCAACTGCCTACCTTCAGATTTCTTCTTAAGTAGTAAAAAAGTAGTAAAAAAATAAAACCCTACTTGGGGCGCCTGGGTGGCTCAGTCGTTAAGCATCTGCCTTCGGCTCAGGTCATGATCCCAGGGTCCTGGGATCGAGCCCCGCATCGGGCTCCCTGCTCGGCAGGGAGTCTGCTTCTCCTTCTCCCTCTGCCTGCCGCTCCCCCCGCTTATGCTCTCTCTCTGTCAAATAAATAAATAAAATCTTTAAAAAATAATAATAAAAAAAATAAAACCCTACTTGCATAAGCTTCCTATTCCTTTCAAATGAGGACATTTCTAACTTAAGAATCTAGCACAGTATCAGGCATGCAGCAACACTCACTTATTTATCCATTCATTTAATAAATATTTATTTAGTGGCTATTAGGTGATAGACACTAAGCTAATATAACAGATATAGCAGGGCGCCTGGGTGGCTCAGTCGTTAAGCGTCTGCCTTCAGCTCAGGTCATGATCCCAGGGTCCTGGGATCGAGTCCCACATCGGGCTCCCTGCTCGGCAGGAAGCCTGCTTCTCCCTCCCCCACTCCCCCTGCTTGTGTTCCTGCTCTCGCTAACTCTCTCTCTGTCAAATAAATAAATAAAATCTTAAATAAATAAATAATAACAGATATAGCAATGAATAAGACAGGCAATATGGTTGCTTTATGGAATTTACATTCTGGTAGAGAAACTCATGCAAAAGCTCATAAACAAAATTTCTCATAGTGATCCACACAGTCACAAATATCAAGCAGGAAATGTGATAGATGTGACTTGGAGGTGGGGTAGAAATGCAGAGTGAGACAGAAAGGCACTTTAGAGGCACTGGACCTAAATGATGACATAAGCCAATAAAGCAGATTTGGGTAGATTTAGGTAGAAAGGTACTCTAAACAAAAGAAGAGCAAGTGAAAAATGTCATTTAGGAACAGAAAGAGGGCCATGTGGCTGGAGTATGGTGAGTAGGGAAGAGATGAGATGAGAGGTAGGAAGAGGAGATGGGGAATCTTACGGGTGAGAAGTTTGAATTTCCAACAATAATAGATACTACCAGAAGGTTTCAATAAATACATAGTATTTAAACTTGTTTTTACGACATATCAGATAAAGGGCTGGAATCCAAGATCTATAAAGAACTTATCAAACTCAACACCCAAAAAACAAATAATCCAGTCAAGAAATGGGCAGAAGACATGAACAGACACTTCTCCAAAGAAGACATACAAATGGCTAACAGACACATGAAAAAATGTTCAACATCACTAGCCATCAGGGAAATACAAATCAAAACCACAATGAAATACCACCTTACACCAGTCAGAATGGCTAAAATTAACAAATCAGGAAACAACAAATGTTGGTGAGGATGTGGGAACCATCTTACACTGTTGGTGGGAATGCAAGCTGATACAGCCACTCTGGAAAACAGTATGGAGATTCCTCAAGACATTAGAAATAGAGCTACCCTACGACCCAGCAATTGCACTACTGGGTATTTACCCCAAAGATACAGATGTAGTGAAAAGAAGGGCCACATGCACCCCAATGTTCATAGCAGCAATGTCCACAATAGCCAAACTGTGGAAAGAGCGGAGATGTCCTTCAACAGATGAATGGATAAAGAAGATGTGGTTCATATATATAATGGGATATTACTCAGCCATCAGAAAGGATGAGTACCTACCATTTATATCAACATGGAAGGAACTGGAGGGTATTATGCTAAGTGAAATAAGTCAAGGAGAAAGACAATTATCATATGGTTTCACTCATATATGGAACATAAGGAATAGCATGGAGGACCATAGGGGAAGGGAGGGAAAACTGAATGGGAAGAAATCAGAGAGGGAGACAAACCATGAGAGACTCTGGACTCCAGGAAACAAACTGAGGGTTACAGAAGGGAGGGGGGTGGAAGGAAGGGGTAACCAGGTGATGGGTATTAAGGAAGGCACATGTTGTGATGAGCACTGGGTGTTATATGCAACTAATGAATTGTTGAACTAATCAAAAACTAATGATGTACTATATGTTGGTTAATTGAACATAATTTTTAAAAATAGTTTAAAAAAATAAAAATAAAGATTTATTTCTTTATTTGAGGGGGGAGGGGCAGAGGGTGAGGGCAAGGGAGAGAGAGAATCTCCAGCTTATGCTATGCCCTAAATACATAGAATTTAAACATTTTTAATGGGGCACCTGGCTGGCTCAGTTGGTAGAGTATGTGAATCTTGACCTCAGGGTCGTGAGTTCAAGCCCCATGTTGGATGTAGAGATTACCTAAATAAATAAATCATTTTTTAAAAAAAAGAATAAACATTTTTAAACAAACACAATACAATAATATGAATTTAGCCAGTTCAAGTAATCCCTTATGATTTTACTGTTTATTTTATTTTATTTTTTTATTAACATATGATTTTACTGTTTAATCCAAATAACTTTTCTAAGTACTTATCACTATTGTACGTATTTGTTTAATGTCTCTCTCTCATAGCAGATCATGAACTCCATGAAAATAGGTCCACATGCCTCTTGTCACTAAATTTCCAGAGCCTAATACAGTATCTCTTAGATAGTAGGAGTTCAAAATATATTTTGTCAAATGAAAGAAATTTAATGATAGAATATTCCATGACAGACAATGTGCTACACACTTAGAATCAGTCTGACTCAATTAGAATCAGTTCCTGCATTTAAGAAGCTCACAATCTACTGAGGGAAACGAACATGTAGTCAATCAACAATAATACAATGTAATAACTGCTGTACCATAAATATGAACAAATACAGGAACATAAGAAAGAAAGTGACTAATTCTGCTTAAAGATGAGGAAAGTATTAAGGAAGATTTTAGGGTGCCTGGGTGGCTCAGTTGGTTAAGTGACTGCCTTCAGCTCAGGTCATGATCCTGGAGTCCTGGGATCGAGTCCTGCTTTGGGCTCCCTGCTCAGCGGGGAGTCTGCTTCTCCCTCTGACCCTCCCCCTCTCATGCTCTCTCTCTCTCTCTCTCTCTCAAATAAATAAATAAATCTTAAAAAAAAAAAAAAAGGAAGTTTTTAACCAAGAAAGTAATATTCATTTCCTTTAGATGAATGTTTACACTAAGAAAAAACACCTATATGGTGTTCTATTAATATTTAGTTCTATAGTTCAATAGAACATATACTCTATTGACAAAAATTTTTTAACATATTATTATCATCATATTTCAAGACATCTTGAAAGGCCTATTCCTAAAATAATCTTTTAGAATTTTCTCTATGTTTTTATTATTATGTATATCAAATCCCTACATCTGAAAGTTACATTCAAGGTTAAAATATTCATAATATTATTATGCTAGCTATAGGAAAACCTAGATAGGGAAACCTATTGTGTTCTGCTTTTTTGCCAGCTGTCATATATAAGTGACAGTGACTATTACCAAACTTTTATTTATTATGTACTTAGCAGAAATTGCCCAATCCTTTCATGTTCTCAACAAACTTTTGGGGTTTCATTACTTTACTCTGTATAGAGGTCTCATATGCCATCAAAGTAAATTAATTTTTTCCTAATTCAGCTAGATCACAAATAAAAGCATCTTTCATTTAAAAACAACCAACCTTATAAGCATCCAAAGTACGTAAATTTAGTTAAATGGTGCCATCTGGTGACATAAATCCTGCAGCAAGTATACAAAGTCCAGAGCCAAGAATGGCATCCAACCCTTTTGATGGCATCCAATGTAAAGTGTCAAATTTAACTTAAGATATACTCGATCCCACGTGACATGAAACACAACTAATCACACTCAATATACGACAGTTTAAAAGAGGGCTATAATAAGGATTGTGAGGGCCACATTTTATGCTTACCACTCTTGTTTCTCAAGTTTACCTTAAAATTTATTTTTATTTATTTATTTATTTGAGAAAGAAAGCAAGAGCAGAATAAGAGCACAAGTAGGTGGGAGGGGCAAAGGGAGAGGGAGAAGCAGGTTCCCCACTGAGCAGGGAGCCCAACACAGGGCTTGATCCCAGGAATCTGGGATCATGACCTGAGGCGAAGGCAGATGCTTAACTGACTGAGTCACCCAGGAGCCCCTCAAGTTTACCTTCAAATTTAAACAAGTCTTTGGAAGAGACTTAAGTTTAGTGTGATGCCTTATCTAATTCCCACAGGACATTTTAAAAACCTAAATATCAAGAGCATCTTGAACCCTTGTTCTTGTCATATCCATTTCCTCACTCTCCTTCTGACCTCTATCAATCAGAATAATTTTTATCACCTCAAATGCCACTTCCCTAAGAAAGCTTTCCCTGATTCCACTGTGAATGTTAAGCCTCTTGCTCAAAAGCACCCTCTCCTTCTCCTTTGTAGCATTTATCACAATTGTAAATATAAACTATTTATGCAATTTTGTTTAATGCTTGTCTCCCCAGTGTATATCACAATGCTTAGCACAGTGTTCAGTGTATATCTTTGAATAAATGGATGGATGGAAAAAATGTCCTTTTCTGTCCTCTTCTTACCCAAATCCTATCACTGACAGACCCAGCTCAAGTTTACATTTTATAGAAAAGCTTTCCTAGCAACATCAATCTGCAATCCCATGCATCTCTGAACTCCTAACAACACTTTGGTCTAGCCTTCAGAGTTTAGTCCTTGGTTATATCCTGTCTTGTACTTGTTTGTATATATGTGAATATTACCTTCCCAATTGCTTAACCTCCTTAAGGGCAGGGACTTTGCTTCTAGTAACATCCATCGCATATGTTCATGTAAATTAAACATGTCATAAATACTTCATTAATTATTATTACTCAATTGCAATAACTGGAATACCTGCATTATTTTTATGTAAATGGGTACTGTCAGCAAATAAGTAGAAGCATAGTAGAACTTAGTATCTAAGAATCTAACATGCACTGCTTTGACTAGTCAAGACTTATTTGAAGGTGCATGACATGTAGTAATGTATTTGTTTTACTGGAGCACCTGCTTTAAGGGTGTAAGTGGCAGTAAGCACTTACCTACTGAGTGAGCCTCGTGTGTGCCAACAGCAACATCTCAGTGTAGCTTTGCTGTTCTCTATCCATAGCCTCATAGGTAGAAACTATCATCAAGTATCCAAGAAAAAAAAAATCACTTAAGTGTTTAAGGTATACTATTGTACTTTAAAAAGAAAATTAGATGCCATAATTATATTCTTCAATTTATGGGTCCTTAAAGTGCTCAAGATATATCCCAGAATAATAATGGCTCATTATACTTGTTAAAGATCAAATCAAATCTTTATTAAACCCAAGAATAGAGAAATGCCACTGTCATATCTCACCAAATTTATTAATAATATTCACAAACTATATTACTTTCCTTGGGTGGCCAAATATCTAATCATTTTGAACACATGTTCTCAAACTTTAGCATGCCTCAGAATCACCTGGAAGTCTTATTAAAACACTATTTGCTGAGCACTACTTCCAGAGTTTCTGAGTCAGTAGGTCTGGAGTAAGGCCCAAGAATTTACAATGCCAGCAAGTTTCCAGGTGATGCTGACGCTGCTGGTCCAAGAACCACACTTTGAGAACGTCTGCTTTGGAGGATTAGAGCCAAGTTTTCTCAAATTCATAATAACTGTGTGGACTTTCACATTCACTATAATCTATAAAAAAATCCTTTGACTATCTTATGATCAGGTGGCAAAAATTATACATTATGATGAATAATTAAGACCAAAATAGCCATGATGTTTTCACATAATGTTATTTTGAAATAAAATATTATATTGGAATTACTATATTGGAAAAATATGTAGGGTTTTTTTTTTTTTACTCAAACTAAAATGTGATAAAACTTTTAAACACATTGATTTTAGAGCACTTACCAGCATTACATTTAAATAATTACCTAATTGCATAGCTAAAGTCTCTTTTGCCCACTTGATTTCTCTCACTTCTCCATAAGGGCGAGGGCTATCCTCTCCTCTATATTTTGCTGTTGTATCCCCATTGCCTAGCACAATGTCTAATACATACCAGGTATTTTTAAAATAATTATTGAGTAAATGAATAAATAAAATGTATTGAAGGCCCACTATTATTAAGGTCCATATACTGGGGGTTTAAAGGTCACTTAGATATAACCTCAACTTTCAAGCTACTCACAGTTTACTGAGGGGACAGAAATATATTCACTGTATCATAAGGCAATAGAATAAATGTTTTACAGTAATCTGAAAAAATGCTGTAAGACATAATAAAAGGGCTGGCTAAAGCTACTATCAAGTAAGGACATGGGAGAAGGCTTCAACAAGGAGGTGATAAATCCCAATACAGTAGTGTATCTCCTGCATATCCCAATATCCAATATACTCCAGTATATAGTACATCTACTGTATCACCTCTACGAGTCCATACTGTTCTATGTTAAGATTTTTTTTTTTAAAGATTTTATTTATTTATTTGAGAGAGAGAGAATGAGAGAGAGAGAACACCTGAGAGGGGATAGGGTCAGAGGACGAAGCAGACTCCCTGCCGAGCAGGAAGCCCGATGCGGGACTCGATCCAGGGACTCCAGGATCATGACCTGAGCCGAAGGCAGTCGCTTAACCAACTGAGCCACCCAAGTGCCCTGTTCTATGTTAAGATTTATGGAAATTAAAGTATTCTACTCTAACACAAAGTCTGACACGCAAAGAATAAGCATTTTTCTAAGATGTTGCTACTGGCAAGGTTTTTAGGAAAATACCACTTTACTGCCCATTCTGTTCTAAATCTTTCCCCAAAAGCCTCCCTCAAACACTGCAGTAAAATAAAAGGAAATATAGAAAGAGACCAGATGTCCATCGACAGATGAATGGATAAAGAAGATGTGGTATATATATACAATGGAATACTACCCAGCCATTTAAAAAATGAAATCTTACCATTTGCAACAATGTGGATGGAACTAGAGGGTATTATGCTAAGTGAAATAAGTCAGTCAGAGAAAGACAATTATCATATGATTTCATTCATATGCGGAATTTAAGAAACAAAACAAGATCATAGGGGAAAGGGGGGGAATAAACTAAGACAAAACCAGAGAGGGAGACAAACCATAAGAGACTCTTAATCATAGGAAACAAACTGAGGGTTGCTGGAGGGGAGGAGGGTGGGGGGATGGGGTAACTGGGAGATGGGGATTAAGGAGGGCATGTGATGTAATGAGCAGTGGGTATTGTATACAACTGATGAATCACTGAAATCTACCTCTGAAACTAATAATACATTATATGTTAATCAATTGAATTAAAATAAAATAAATTTAAAAAAAGAAACAAAGGAAATAAAATCAGATCAATAAGATTAACAAGATTTTGAAAGGAGTTGAAACTTGTTAATAAATACATAGTTCTGTCCACAATTGTATAAGTAATAAATAAAGAATAAAAAAAATTTCAGTAAGGTATAAAAACAAAGAACATTTGTGGTACATATCTGAAAATGAACTGCCCCATTATATTATTAAAATAGTTTTTACAAATAATTATGGTGGTAATATAAATCTTTAAATATTCAAAGGAGATCTGGAAGAGAAGTATCAAAATAATAAAAACATTTCCATCTTGCTCCTTCATCACCTAAATGAAGAATAAATAACCAAATAGAGTATCTTGAAAATCTGAATGTTTTAGCCATACTAAATAGAGAGACCTAAATTAATTTGTAAAATATCATGGAATTCCAATTCACTTATATTCAAAATCTGTACTACTAATAATGTAATCATTTAAAACTGTAATTATCCATTGGACAAAACTTTTTCCTTAGTTACACCACAAGATGTCACCCTAAGCCCAACATCCAAATGTGCGACTTCTAGTACATTGCTATTCTAGGTATTTTTCTTTTTTTGTACATTAATGAAAATTAATTACTAACTTTTTAAAAGTTTAAGTGTCTTTTTCCACTGTCAGTTGTCGATAAATGGAAAATTAAAACAAAGGATACAGAAATTGTAGAAGCAAGGAGGGAGAAAGTTAATCAAACAGATCATCATTCTCTGTGCTTATCATATATCCTGCCATTTACCATAAGAGGAATGTATCTTACCATAAAATTTTATATTCTTCTTTTACTTTATTTTTAATTTTTTTTTTTTTTTTTTTAAGATTTTATTTATTTGCGAGAGAGACAATGAGAGACAGAGAGCATGAGAGGGAGGAGGGTCAGAGAGAGAAGCAGACTCCCCGCCGAGCAGGGAGCCCGATGCTGGACTCGATCCTGGGATTCCAGGATCATGACCTGAGCCGAAGGCAGTTGCTTAACCAACTGAGCCACCCAGGAGCCCTATTTTTAATTTTTAAAGGATGAACATATATTACTTTTGTAATCAGATAAAGTTCTATTTTAAAAATTAAAAAACACAATATCTTTGCCATCACTTTCTACCCTACTATCACAGAACCTACTTATAAAATGCTTTAATGCACTCAATAATGGTCAAAATTATGTAGACAGAATTCTGTCCTCATAGATTATACCACCTAAGACATACTAGTGTTTGGGATTTTTTTTTTAAGCATATGATGGAAGGATCACAGAAGGAGGCTGTGTTAATTTTTGAAGTGATGCTTTTCATCTGTCAAGAGAAGGGTTGGTTCTCTGGTGATATGTAAATATTACAGTATATCTTGTAATAATAATATTTTATTTTACTATCCATTTGTACTGGGTTTCCTGCATTATGATTCCCTTCTATTTCTAGTTAACTGAGATTCATGCAAGGTATTATTTCAATATACTGGCTATTCGAATATCAGAACAATGAGTAAAGCCACTGTGTTCCATTACTTGTAACAGAAAAAAGGACAGGTGGTAGGGTAGGAGGTAGTTGGTCCAAACAGAAAGTTACAGACCATAAACAATACTCTATTTATCAACAGCTCTCTGCTTATCTCTTTATAATGATATAATCCCTTTCAGGATGCAGAGTGCTACATGGTTTTTCTTCTTTTGAGTCCTTAAAGAAAATACACAGTGAAAACACTCAAACATTCAATAATAATAAATTAGTTATCAGTATTTAGCAACACACACAGAACTGAAATGAAAATTATGTTTTGTTGTATAATGTTGCTCCATTCTTTGCAGTCTGGTTTATCCCAAAATGACTTTTAAAGACTAGCCAGAGCAAATCTATCCATTCAAAGCTGGACACCAGGATTACTTATATAACAGCTTTTTACAGATTATTGTTGCCTTTCATTTTACTAGAGAAATTCAAACTATGTAGGCTTTTTGCCAAGATATTTATTATCACTCACCCAAAACAATGGCAAAATGCAATTCTCTGTCATTCATTTGCCCTTTTATTCCCCATGTAATGATATTGTGATACCAAATGGCAACACTGCCTAAGTATAGTAAAATTATCTAAAGCATCCAACAATACTCTTCCTAAATCAAGCTCTCAAAAATTCAAACTCTCAAAAGACTTGGTCAGTCTCAACTAAGCACATCATACAACTCTACTTAGAGATACTGCCATTCAGTTAATAGCCTTTACTAATTATCAACTAGATGAGACCATCAATTTTTAATTGAGAAACTTGTGGCTTAAAAATGTTCTCTAAAATACTATTCTCTAATGACAGGATTTATTTAAATTCTGTAAGACTCCATTTAGAGTTGCTTTTATTTAATACCGGCTAAGATGATTATAGTTATTTGTATCATTAATTCTTACCAGCCACAGAAAAATATTTTAAAGAAATTAATCTGCAGGCAAAACAATCCTTCAAAGCTTTTTACTTCCATTTTTATTCAATAGATGAATTTTAAATTTTCAAAATTTAATGGTTTTTTAAATTATATTCACACCCTAAGATTGGAGTTTTTGTCAACAAGTGTAGACATAATAAAAACATAAAGTATTTTCAAAATTAATCCTAAGTTCCCATTTTTAGATTTTATATCCAAACTACCAGACCTGAGAAAGTAATAATGTCTAGTAGACTCAGTTATTCTTTAAAATGTACTGTTTAAGCATAATAAATCATAATATAATTGAGTAAGTTTTTTTTTAATTTAGTTGATTGTTTTTGTTGAGGGGAGGTGTTTGTTTATATCTTTTGCTAGTTTATATTAAATATTAAAATATTATGTAAAGAATTAAGTCATCTGCATAAGTACAAAAGATACACATATAAAGACACACATACATAAGCAAAGTCCGTGAATTCCTTCACAATTTAATTCCTTTTAATGTTAGAGATTAAACTAAGGTTGACATTACATGGTTAAATTTATGACAAACTGACCAAAATTCCAAAGCACTGAAATTTTCATCAATAAACTTTTCAATATGGATCATAAACTTTCACAAGAGAAGCAAAGAGGAGAGTAAAAGTAGAACTATGATTCTGAGGAGAAATGACCCATTGCTTTTTGCGCTAGCCAATTCCTTCTCTAAAGGAAGGCAAGTTCCTTCTCCAGCATTTGTCCTCAATTTTTTTACAACTGACAATTCAGGTCTTTTCCTGTGTAAACTTTTCTTCCTATATAAAACATTCTTTCAATATTTATTTACTTATTTAAAGATTTTATTTATTTATTTGACAGAGAGAGAGAGCACAAGAAGAGGGAGCAGCAGAGGAAGAGGGAGAAGCAGGCTCCCCACTGAGTAGGGAGCCCAACTTGACTTGGAGCTCCATCCCAGGACCCTGAAATCATGACCTGAGCTGAAGGCAGATGCTTAACCAACTGAGCCACCCAGGTGCCCCTCAATATTTATATTTTTAATAACCTACACTTTTTTTTCTATTTTATAACAGTTCTTTTTTAGGTTAGCCTTAAATAAGAAAAAGAAAAGAAAATCATTCCTTCCACTATCAAGGAAAATTATTCTAATTTTAAATTTGGTTAACATTAGGTTCTTTGATGACATTACTCAAACTATTAAGCCCCATTCTGACCATTAAAATGATAAATAAATTTGTAATACATACCTAGCAAAGCTTGGAATAAGCTGCTCTTAAAGATACCCATCACCTTTTTAACAGCGCTTTTCAACTGCTGTTCCTCTGGTTTCCTTAATTTTTTGCAGTATTCTTCCAGTAATGATAAAGCTCGGTCAGTATCTGAAAAACATGATTTCAAAATTCTATCTTACAGTCCTAGAAAAATAGAAACCTAACATTAAACATGAAATGTACAAAAAATAAGATATGTAACTTTTCATTATAAATTCCATATGATCAATTGATTCTCAAGAATATTTTCATTGATTTTTGCCCAGTTTTTATAATCATAGCCAACTTAAGGTTGTAATTGATGAATGAGTAGTTCCGACATAAATAGTGGTTGATTTTTTTTGTTACGTTAATAAGATGAAAATGAAACAAGATGGCTTATATGATAAACCTTCACTCCCTCCTTCATTAATTTTGTGATTTCTTTGCTGAATCAAATAATTTTTGATGCTAATGACAGTATAATAGCTAGAGACATAATATAGTTTTTTTTTTTTTGAGAGAGCGAGTGCACACACACACTAGTTGGGGGGGAACAAAGGGAGAGGGAGAGAATCTTTTTTTTTTTTTTTAAGGTTTTATTTATATATTTGACAGAGAGAGAGAGCACACATAAGCAGGGAATGGGAGTAGCAGACTCCCCGCCGAGCAGGGAGCCAGACACGGGGCTCAATCTCATGACCCTGAGATCATGACCTGAGCCCAAACCAAGAGTTGGATGCTTAACTGACTAAGCCACCCAGGTGGCCCAAAATAATATACTTTTAACTTGCACTTGCATTATTAACATTTTTTTAAAGATTTTATTTATTTATTTGACAGAAAGAGAGAGCACAAGCAGGGGGAGTGGCAGGCAGAGGGAGAAGCAGGGTCCCTGCTGAGCCAGGAGCCCGATGCTGGACTCGATCCCAGGACCCCGGGATCATGACGTGAGCCGAAGGCAGTCGCTTAACCAACTGAGCCACCCAGGAAACCCTTAACATTTTCTTTATCACACTTCTAGCAAAACAATAAATCAAGCCCTGATTTGTAGCATGTGCAATTTCCAAGGTGTAAATATTCCCATCACAGCTGATTTCAAGATGCCAACATGACAGCATTGAACATAGACTTGGGAAGAAGCACAACAACACCATTACATAGCTTTAACACCATACAGATACAATAGATACAAATAACCTCAAGAGTATACGTGGTATCAAAACAGAAAAATATTAGGAAGTGATGAATTTTGAGTGTTTATTACTTCTATTTTTAATATAATTTATTTAATGTAAGTTTACGTAATTTAATTTTTAAATGGCTGTGTTTAAACCAGCTTACAAATTTGTTGAAAATGTAACAATAGGCTCTTGCAAGCTGGTGTAAGCACATTCCAGACATCACTGCTTCCAAGGCAGCACTCTCTTCTAGTATCTCTTCTAGCTGCTGCTTCTTAATCACTTTCCCTGGTTCCTTCTCATTCCTCAAGCCCCTAAACATCTGAAGACTCCTCTCTATTCTTACAATCTAGGTAACTTTAGCTAGTCTCCCGGCTTTAAATATTATCAGAATCCTTAAGACTCCCAGGTTTATATTTATAGCTAAGATCTTTCCCCTGTATTCCAGACTCATATTCAACTGTACACTCAACATTCCCATTTGGGGGCACCTGGGTGGCTCAGCTGGTTAAGCGTCTGCCTTTGGCTCAGGTCATGGTCCCAGGGTCCTGGGATCGAGTCCTGCATCAGGCTCCCTGCTCCACAAGGAGCCTGCTTCTCCCTCGGCCCCTCCTCCCACTCGTTCTCTCAATTTCTCTCTCTCTCAAATAATAAATAAAATCTTTTAAAAAAACATTTCCACTTGGATGTCTAAGAAACATCTCAAACTTAACTTGTCAAAACTGAGCTACAGATCTTATCTACCTTTACTGTTTCTCCTGCAGCGTTCTCTCTCTCTCTTTCCCTTCCAATTTTTCAGGCCAGAATTTTTGGAGTCATCATTTGTTGTTCTCCGTCTCTAATTCTCTACATCTAATCCATCCACAAATTCTGTTGGCTCTAACACTAACTACCACCATCACTTGCTAGTGCTACTACCCTGGTCCAGTCCACCAACATCTAGCCCCTGCATTATTATAATAACCTCATACTAGTCTACATGCTGCCACCTTTGCCCTCCTGCAGACTTTTCTAAACACAGCAGCCAGAAAGATCATAAGCCAGACAATGTCATCCCCAACACAAACCCTCCAGTTACTCCCCGTCTCACTCAGCAGAAGACCACCCGTCTAATTTCAGCTATTACTCCTCTCTTCTTGCCCAATCTACTCCAACCACAGTGGTCTCTGCTCTTTCTCACATATAACAAGAACTCTCCTACACCAGGGCCTCTATTCCCACTCTTCTGCCTAAATATTCTTCCTTCAGATATCCATAAAGTTTGTTCCTTCACTTCTTTCATATTTCTGCTCCTATACTACCGTATCAATGAGGCCCTCCCCCATTTTCCTATATAACATAGCAAACCTCAAGCTTACTCCATTGAAAGAAAGGAGAATTTCAATAGGCAATAACAAATGGAGAAGGACGTCATGTAATCAATTTTTTATGTAAAAAGGTTATAAACATAAATGAATGTGGATGCACAGGGAGCCCTCTCTAATTTTAGAACAAGACATAAACATATGCTAATATATTTGTGCAGAACTTTAATTTTTTATAATGCTTTCATACTTTGCATGATAAAATATTTAAATATAATATTTAAACTCTTTGAATCAAGAACAAATACTTGAATCTACATTTTGACCATAGTTAAAAAAATCAGTAATTTCCCTGAAATGATAATGGCTTACTGACCTCACTTTTGAACCCATTCCTAATCACCAATGTAAGTAATCAACAATACCATAATTATAGTATGCCTTCCTCAGTACTTATATGTATCTTTGCGCTCTAAATTTCTGATATCTCTAGTGCCTCAAGGTTTAATGTTTTTCATCCCTTCATTTGTTAGGTAGTCTTTGAAAATCTACTAAGTACCAGGCATCTTTCTCTTATAATTCTCTTTTCTTTTTTTTTACAATTATAATTTTAAAGTTCTTTTTCACTTCTGTGTCACTTTCATAGGTATTTACTTACTCTGATCTTTTATTCTTGTGAATGGCAATTCTTAAAAATGTATCAACAGCATTTCCATAATCACATCTATAAATATAATTTGCTAGCTAAGAGGACTTTCACTAATTCATTCAACACATATTTACTTAGTAACTACCCAGGGAAAACACTGTATTGATTGAAAGCAGCTAGATGTCTTCTAAACCAACAGAGCTTATTATGCTTCTCAACTCTGTATAAGAAAAATCTGACACATAGAATAAGATGCTATAGTATAATAAAAAACAAATGGTCAATATGGTCAAGGCTCTCTTAGACAATTTAGGCTTTTACGTGACAGCATCTAGCACTGGAATTATGCCTGCCCTTCTTGCTTCTTCTGATTATCAGTAATGATCACATTCTTGTGTCAATTCCATTATGCCCTTTATCTCTCTCTACTTAAATTCTTATTTCTGATTAATGAAAGCCTGAGCTTGAGGGTAATCTAAAACTAGATACCTTTGCAAAGATGAAAAATTAAGCAAAAAATTAAAAAGACAAGATGACAAGGATCCTGCTGTACAGGACAAAAATCCCTAGACAGATGATGACAAGTTGAATAAATTAGAAAATTGAGATAATTAACCAAGTCAGCACTGACATTTTAATTGATATTCAAATAACCAGGTATAAGTGAAGAATTTTTCACCTGAATTGCCAATATAATGGCTTCAATTCTCCTATTTTCTTTTTTTAAGGATTTTATTTATTTATTTGAGAGAGAAAGTGAATGTGAGAGAGAGAGAGAGAGCACAAGCAGAAGCAGGGAGAGGGAGAAGCAGACTCCTGCTGAGCAGAGAGACCAATGTGGGGCTCAATCCCAGGACCCTGGGATCATGACCTGAGCTGAAGGCAGACGTTTAACTGACTGAGCCACCCAGGTGTCCCATCTCTTATTTTTTTCATTCTTAAAAGAAATCTATCTTCATATGACTCCTCAATCTACTGAAAGAATGAAACTAAAATTGGATTACCTGAAGGCAGGCACAGGAAGAAATGGGGGGGGGAATAATTTTTTAAAATAAATTTTTTTGCAGGAAATATGCAATGCAAAGGATATGGTGACTGTTACATAATTGGAATTGTGGGTAGTCATGTGTCTCTTAATTAAGGTTCAACTCTTTGGTTTAAGAATAGCATTGCCAGAAGTTATAAATAATTTGGAACACGTAATTTAAATTTGAAATAGTGAATGGCAATAGTGCTAACAAATGAATTTTTAAAAAGAAGGAAAAAATGACACCACATTTATTTGCCACACGTAAAAATGGAACAATTACAGAATATATGGTGTTGTTAAGAAAACTAAGATGAAAGTATAGAAGAAAAGGTGAACTTAATACACAAATCTTGGAGAGCAAAGCTGTTAGAATAATGAAATTCTTTTACATAAATTTATGCAACATTTCTTACAGTTTAGAAAGAAATTCTACATGCATTATCTTCTCTGATTCTCACCAGTGAGAACTCATATCATATCTATTATACATGAAACTAAAATCCATAGTAGCTTGTCCAAGAGCACAGAGCTACTAAATAACAGATTTGGAGCTTAATGCTAAAGCGTTTGATTTCAAGTATAGCCCTCTCTCCACACTACCACCCTTAATCCTCCAGAAATAGAGTGGAGTAAATTGCTATAGAAAAAAAAGGAACTTGGAATCAGACATAAACTGTATCAGTGATTTTTAGAAACTAGTGTTGAATGTTGAATTACTAATTTTCACAAGTTTATTAACAGAAAAATTGCATTTATAACATAAATAGGCCTACCTTTAGAAGTCTGTAGATCAAAATAATAAAAATAATAAGTTCTTTCTTTCATTAATCAGCTATTTATGAGTATCTAACTATGTTCCAGATATTGGAAACTCAATATAGGCAATATTCTACACTCTCAGAGATTTCCGAATGAAAGTAAAGGTAATTAAACAGGAAATTTCAACAAAGTAAAAGATTAAAATAGAGTGCAATAATGCTTTGATGAGGTACCAGGTACCATGAGAGAAGAGAAGCTTATGTCAATAGAGACCATGTTAAATTTGGCCTTATACCCAAGGAAGAATAATAAGCTCTGTAAGATTTTTTTTTTAAGACTTTATTTATTGGGGCGCCTGGGTGGCTCAGTCATTAAGCGTTCTGCCTTCGGCTCAGGTTATGATCCCAGGGTCCTGGGATCGAGCCCCGCATCGGGCTCCCTGCTCCGCGGGAAGCCTGCTTCTCCCTCTCCCGCTCTCCCTGCTTGTGTTCTCTCTCTCGCTGTGTCTCTCTCTGTCAAATAAATAAATAAAATATTTAAAAAAATAAAAGATTTTATTTATTTATTGAGAGAGAGCATGTGTGTAAGCAGGGGGAGGGACAGAGAATCCTCAAGCCGGCTCCCGCTGAGTACAGAGACTAGGGGCTGGATCTCACAACACTGAGGTCGTGATCTGAGCCAAAACCAAGAGTCAGACACTTAACGGCTGAGCCACTCAGGTGCCGCCTAAGAAATGCTATTATACACATTTTGCAAATGAGGAAATGTAAACTGAGAGAAATGAAGTAACTTGCCTAAGGCTATGCAACCAGTAAGTGCTAAAACCAGGATTCAAATTCTGTCCTATCTGGCACCAAAGCCTACTTTTAAATATTATGCCATACTGAAACCTAACTTACTGGGAAAAGATCATAGTATCTCTTCTTCCTGTAATTGTTTGTAGCAATTATACTTTACTCCCTCCCCCCAAAAAATCATTTTAATATACTCCAACAAACACCTGCTGATATATTTCCCCTGTTGAAACAAAAAGATACTACATAGAGAGGAGAATTTTTATTACTACCTTTCAGATAAGCCATGTTTTCAGATTTTCTATAGAACTGTTGAAGAGAACAATGGGGAAATTGCAAGGTTAAGTAGTAATAGAAAGGAAGACAATAGCAAATTTCACCTTCAGCTGAATATTGAAATATGCATCATTCCAACTGTAGCAAAATAGAAAAAAGAAAGTGAAAAAAGAGATAAAACTTGGAATTTGAATTGTGGAAAAAATATCTGACCAGACTTAGAGCAGATCTAAAGATTATAAACATTCTGTAAATATTGGAAGGTTTACAAATTCTTTAGCATCACTAGGGCATCTGAGTGGCTCAGTCGGTTAAGCATCTGCCTTTGGCTCAGGTCATGATCCCGGGGTCCCGGGATCGAGTTCCTCATCAGGCTCCCTGCTGAGCAAGAAGCCTGCTTCTCCCTCTGCTTCTGTCCCTCTCTCTCTGTCTCTCATGAATAAATAAACAAAATCTTTATTTTTTTTAAAGATTTTATATGACAGAGAGAGAGACAGTGAGAGAGGGAACACAAGGAGGAGGAGTGGGAGAGGGAGTAGCAGGCTTCCCGCTGAGCAGAGAGCCCGATGCAGGACTCCATCCCAGGACCCCGGGATCATGACCTGAGCCAAAGGCAGATGCTTAACGACTGAGCCACCCAGGCGCCCCTAAACAAAATCTTTAAAAAAAAATACTTTAGCATCAATGAAAGAGATAATACTCATAAGAAATGTTACCATAATCTATTTTTTTATTTTTTTTTATTTTTATTTTTTTAAAGATTTTATTTATTTATTTGACAGAGAGAGAGGCAGCGAGAGAGGGAACACAAGCAAGGGGAGTGTGAGAGGGAGAAGCAGGCTTCCCGCGGAGCAGGGAGCCCGATGCGGGGCTCGATCCCAGGACCCTGGGATCAGACCTGAGCCGAAGGCAGACGCTTAACGACTGAGCCACCCAGGCGCCCCTTTAATCTATTTTTTTAAAGCACAGTATGGCATTTCCTGCCTGTAAGCAAATGTGTCCTTGCCATATCTGAGCAGGCTTGCTCCAGGAAGCTGCACCCAGACCACTAACAGAAGGCGATTGACTCTGAACACAACTTTCCTCTTCTTTGGACCAAAGGAAAAAAAAGTATTCTGATGATAAGCATTTGTGTAGCACTTTCCTACTTACAAATTACATGGGCTAGAGTTTTATTTGGCCATCACAATAATCCTAAGAGGTGAGTATTATTAGTACAGTCATGTTTTGTTTTTTTTTAAGATTTTATTTATTTATTTGACAGAGACACAGCGGGAGAGGGAACACAAGCAGGGGGAGTGGGAGAGGGAGAAGCAGGCCTCCCGCTGAGCAGGGAGCCCGATGTGGGGCTCGATCCCAGGACCCTGGAATCATGACCTGAGCTGAAGGCAGACGCTTAACGACTGAGCCACCCAGGCGCCCCAGTACAGTCATGTTTTAAGATAAGGAATTTGAAGCTCAACCTGTCTATTTCCTTTAGATAACTTAGCCAGCTAATGGTAAAGACTGGATTCCATCCCTGGGCTCTTCCCCAGTGCGCTATGATGTCATTCATTTGTTCCAAGAACACCACATTCATACAATGAAAAGAACATTGGATTGAGCTTCTGGTCCTAATTCTATCACTAACTATAGAAAAGTGAAGTTCATATACATTATCTTATTTGATGTAGAGAAGAAATAACATATATTAAGAGGAAGGGAACAAATTAAACCGCTTTTAGAAAAGGAAACTGGGGGCACCTGGGTGGCTCAGTCGTTAAGCATCTGCTTTCAGCTCAGGTCATGATCCCAGGGTCCTGGTATCGAGCCCCGCATCAGGCTCTCTGCTCGGCGGGAAGCCTGCTTCTCCCTCTCCCACTCCCCCTGCTTGTGTTCCTGCTCTCGCTATCTCTCTCTCTGTCAAATAAATAAATAAAATCTAAAAAAGAAAAGGAAACTGAAGTTCAGAAGAATTACTTGATTTTCACAAGGTCACCTGGTGGCATCATCATAAGGAGGCATGTAAACTCTTGTACATGTGGGACATTGGCACTTTGAGGTATTAATTTTTTTCTCTTCCTAAATTTGCCCATTTTCTTTCTTCTCATCTAAGCAGGTAACTGGTTTTGTATTTTATTACCTGAAGGAAGGCATGTGCCAGGACAAAAACAGAGTGATTTTTAAATTATTCCTGTTTTGTTTTCCTACAGCCTAAACTCTCAGAGTAAAAGAGTTTGCCACAGAAATGAAAGAAAGCTTCGCATGTATGTACAGAGAGAGAGATCTCCTAGCACCTCCCCAGTTTAGAAAAATATTTTCTCAGCTGAAGAAGAGAGAAAGAAGTCTTTGGATTCCAAGGCAGCAGGGATCTAGGCTCTGCTTCCTTACAGCATTGCCTGGAAGGCAGAAAGAACCCAGTAAGGAATGGCATCATAATTCTATCTAGGTAAAGAGAAATACAGAAATTCTGGGGGGAAAAGTCCATGTCTGGGAAGTAGCAAATCACTGCCAGACCAGAAAGAACTATTTAGACACAACTCATGTCTTAGGGATAAGCTATTACATAGGAGATGATCAATGACCAGACTATACCACCATTCCAGGTGGAACTCTACCATGATCCCAGAAAAGTAGGGAAAACCTCAAAAGTGATTGGAGTGATTTTGTCCACCACTCAGTGACTAAGAGTCAAAAATAAAGTTGACCTACAGAAAATGAATGCATATTTCTTATAAACCTGAATTTATAGACTGAGTCCATCTCAATGGTTAGCTAATCTTGTCCGTTCTAGCAGCCAAGTCTTCTGACTACCAGTCTAGGTTTTTTTCTCACAATATCACTGCTATTGATGATAATGATGACGATGATGATGAAGAAGAAAGAGGTCATGATGGTAAGTTGAAGGCAAAGAAAATAATGATCTGAAACAGCATCTTACCATCTCCCACATTGGCAAACCTCTACTGGTCTTTTGTGTCTCTTCTTAAATGTCACCTCTCCAGAAAGAATTCCCTGATTCCTCTAGATGAGGTTGGGTGCTCCTCATCTATGACATGACAGTGTCTTAACTCACCACAGTGAAATTGCCTGTTTCCACATTTATCTCCTTAATAAACTTTAAGCATCATAAAGGCAGACACTGAATATCATTTCCGACTGGAAAACACACACTAGCACAGTGCCTGGTACATAGCAGGCACTCAATAAATCTTTGGTGAGTGGATAAATGACAGAATAAATAAATGGAAGCAAAGCTATTGCCATAAATACATTCACACTTAGCTTTTAAAAGAATTTATGGTTTATTACCTATAAAGGATTTTAAACAGAACAAAACTTAATTATTTATTCCAAGTCTTATCACACTGTCAACGATAAAGATGTCGCAGCTCTCCAAAATGATAGACCCCCTACAGAAACTTCAAAATCTTATCTAACAGAGTTAAGCCCTCAGTGGCTAGCAAGACGATGTCATCAGAAGAAATAGGATACATAATCTTGCCATACTTACTCATAATCTTTGAAAGTTTTAACTTAATTCATTTTCATAGGACTTCCTACTTTATAATACATCATTCCTCTTGGTCTTAAATTCTAAAACAAATCAGGTCAGGAGAATTGTTTCATAATGTAGGTGATTTGGCCATAATTCTTGAAATAGCTTTGAGAAACTTACTAAAAACTGAACCTATGCAGAAAGCTTACTACTTGGAATTCAGAATGACTGACTGGACAGAAGAGACTGGGTAAAACTCATGATCCTTTGCTGACAAAGCAACCTACATTGAGGATACAGAGCCCTTGTACCTTGACTGATACAAATTCCTGAGCAGGAATTCTAGCTGGAGAACAGGTCTTCCTCCCCCAGTTTAAAAAAAAAAAAAAAAAAGATTTTATACATCTTAGCCTCATAGTAAAAAAATATTTTATAATCACTAAAATGATTATATAGTAAGTATTAATGAGAGCATATAATGAGAGTATATAATTAAGAAAGAAGGGTATTCTTATAGTTTAGTGAATATATTATTATAAAAGAGCAAGCAATTGATTGGTTGATTAGCAAAGGCATGAGTAAATTGAATGCTGTAATTCCTTGTTTTAAAAATCTAATATTTTGTGTACATCTTCCCACTGACTATACTCTTCTACTCAAAAAGTAACCAATGATAGGCCTAAAGGAAAAAGAAAATATTCTACCATATATGGAACACTTGGGCAGTTTCCCAAAAACCTAACAGTTCAAATATTTCCTGGTATCAAGTCATTAGCATATCATTTTCACACTTTCCCAATACATAAGAATCGTAAAACAAATTCAATTAACAGATAATTTTAATACTATGTCTATTGTTTGCTTCATTACATACTCTTAATCAGTAGTTGAACACAAAAAGTATTCTTATGTTTCTCTCTCCAGATTGCTCTCTTTTTATGCCTCCTGGATTGATGAGTATTTTCCAACATTGAGAGTCTTTGGCATCATGGTTTCCAATAACTCTCACAACCAAGGTCAATATGACCTTTTGAGGGATTTTTAAATCTAACAAAATCTTTAGTAAATTATCTATTTTACTTTAACTTGCAGAAATTGGAAAAGTTTGAAAATTATCTTTTCCTATCCCTCTCTGGAAAGATTCAGTTCTTAACTCTTTTGAGTTTTATTGGCTGGGAAAAAGAAAAAAAACACAAAGTTTTGTGAAATGGAAAAAGTATCTGGATGTAATACTGGTATGGCAAATATGAAAGTTCAAACAAATTTAATAAAATATATGCAAAATGAATAAAATAGCCACTCAGGTACAACCAATTCAGGTAAACATTTTCCCCTTTAAAGAAACTGAAAAGGGGTGCCTGTGTGGCTCAGCTGTTAAGGTTCTGCCTTCGGCTCAGGTCATGATCCCAGGGCCCTGGGATCGAGTCCCATGTCGGGCTCCCTGCTCCATGGGAAGCCTGCTTCTCCCTCTCCCACTCCCCCTGCTTGTGTTCCCTCTCTCGCTGTGTCTCTCTCTGTCAAATAAATAAATAAAATCTTTAAAAAAAAAAAAAGAAACTGAAAAAAAATTATTCTAGGAATTTAAGAACAGCTAGAGCTGTAAAGAGAACATATCCAGATAATGAAAGGCAAATATAAATTACTAAGATACTATAAAAAAGAAATTAAGCCACATAGTACAAGAAACAGAACATGAAAAAGAAAACTTCAAATAAGGAAGGAATGAACAAAAGAGTTTTAAGAGGAAGAAAAGAAGAAAAGCAAAAGTGTCATTTTTAAAAAGTATGGTCAACCAAAAGGAAAGACTGTGAACCCAGGAAATAATAATCTCAATTTCAAGGATGTCCATGAGATACATGGCAATATCAAGTCTTAGAATTCTAATTACACAACACTCTTTGGCTTCCTTTAAAAAGAACAATGTCAAAACATATGAATTATGAAAATGATAGTATTTAACTTTCAGTACTTGGTAAAAATAAGTTTATACATTATTACATCACTGAGAACAGCTGTAAAAAAAGAATTTAAAGGAAATAAAGTGTTATATAAATGAAAAATGTCAGATAGACTTCTATATGAATTTAAAAGAAGCTAGGAGGACAATTAAAAAGACGGGGCTTTTTTTTTTTTAAGATTTTTTTTTTTTTTTTTTTTGACAGAGAGAGACACAGCAAGAGAGGGAACACAAGCAGGAGGAGTGGGAGAGGGAGAAGCAGGCTTCCCTGCTGAGCAGGGAGCCCGATGTGGGATCGATCCCAGGACCCTGGGACCATGACCTGGGCTGAAGGCAGACGCTTAATGACTGAGCCACCCAGGCCCCCAAAAAAAGACAGGTTTTTAAACACAGAAATGAAATGAACATCAACCTCAATGTATTAAAAGCAATGATTTCCTACACATATTTAATATTACAGAGAAAAAAACTGCAATGTACTAAAAAATTCTGTTGAAGTATATTTTATCATTAAAATAGCAACATCCCACTGAAAACATAGAGAAGGACACAACTATCATTAACTTTTATTTCTTACATTAATCTAACATGAAATCAGATTAGAGCAATTCAACAAGTCTTGTTGAAATAGCCCCATCCTATGCACCATGATCCTATATCACATGAGAGAATGCTAATACAATTTATCTTGGATTGGCCCTGAATTCTCACAAATAGGTCAAAGATGTCCTAAAGGTTCAGGTGGGAGCAAATCAAGTTACTACAATAGATAAGAGAATCCTGAATGAAAAGCAACTGTTGGGGAAAAAAAATTTCTAGAATTTCTAGAAGAATCTTGAAAAAACTGAAATCTATAAAAACATGGAGAGTGGGGTGGGAGAGATAGGAAATAATGTCTTAAAGCAAAAAAAGCAGTGAATATGAGGGTTTCAGCTTATCTAAGACCTAGTTCAAGAACAGAATCTAAAAATGGACTTAGATGTCACACCCATTCCCACTTCCCACCACGGTTGTATGTTGCTAACTACACCAATCTCCGCTCTACTTTTACAATAACATATAAAATAAATACCAAATGAAAATCTCATGAAAATTTCTTGTTTCAATAAGAATATATTCAGCAATGAATAAACACTTGGTTCAAAAGGATAGTTACTGTTAAAATTACATTTAATTTAGTTATTTCATCGTATCTACCACATGTAACAATGAAGAAAGAAAAATGAGTCAAGATGACAAAAGACACTACTCTCTGCAGAATAAATCTAGGTTATACTTTAAAATATTTGTTTCACTCATATTTTAGAAGTAATACAAATAGTAAGCTTAGTCAATTAAAAATATAACGCATATGTCATAACTTATTTGGCTAGTTTACTGTAAGATTCAAAAACATGTATCTTGACACTAAGTAGTTTTAAAAGATTAAAAAACAACATAAATTGTTTTTCTAAGTAGATCAGTTCACAAATTACATAATGCATAGATTTTAGCATAACCCAAATATATACTTGCCTTGCTAATTAGAACTTGTTGATTCCTTAAAAAAGATGACCCATTGCCATCAATCCATTATTAAAGAAGGAAGGAAGAAATGGAGGGAGAGAGAGGGAAGAAAAAAGATGGAGGAAAGAAGGAAGAAGTAAGGAAGGAAATAAACATTAAATTATTTCTCATAATGCATAATTTTCAATCATGTCACTGCAATTTTTATAACTTCCTTCAAGGTAGGAACTTTTTAAGAAACTCAGCCTATTGGGTTTAGAAACCTTAAGATCAACCTGCATACCGTTGGTGGGAATGCAAACTGGTGCAGTTACTATGGAAAACAGTATGGAGGTTCCTCAAAATATTAAAAATAGAAATACTATATGATCCAGGAATTCCACTACTGGGTATGTATGCAAAGAAAACAAAAACACTAATTCAAAAAGATATATGCACCCCTATGTTTATTGCAGCATTATTTACAATACCCAAGATATGGAAGCAACCCAAGTATTCATCAGTACATGAATGGATGGAGAAGATATAGTATATACACAGACACACACACACACAAACATACACACACACACTCACACACTAGAATAGTATACAGCCATAAAAAGAATGAAATCTTGTCGTCTGTGACAACATGGATGGATTTAGAGAGTACTATGCTAAGTGAATAAGTCAGAGAAAAAGACAAATACCATATGATTTCACTCATATGTGGAATCTAAAAAACAAAACAATTGAATAAACAAAAAACAGAAACAGACCCATAAATACAGAGAACAAATTGATGGTTGCCAGATGGGTGGGGGGTAGGGGCTATGGGCAAAATGAGTGAAGGGGAGTAGGAGGTACAGGCTTCCAGTTATGGAATGAATGAGTCACGAGGACAAAAGGTACAGCACAGGGAACACAGTCAATGGTATTATAATAGCTTTGTATGGTGACAGATGGTAGCCACACTTGTGAACATGGCATAATGTATAGACTTGTCAAATCACTATGTTGTACACCTGAAACTAATGTAACATCGTGTATCAACTATACTTCAATAATATTTTTTAAAGAACTCCTTTTAAAAAAAAGACACCTGCTTAGTTAAGTTATACCTAGAACATCAACTGCTCATCTTCCACCTCCTTCCCAGATAACTTTTTATCCAATTCTCTCCCCTGCCTCTCTCCTTTCTCTCTCCTCCTCATCTCCTCTCTCTGCTACATACACACATACACAATGTGTTTAAATTCAATTATTAATCTAAAATAAGTCAGTCCAGAAGGGACAATGTCCAGAGAACAATAAGGGGTAGAGAGAATAAAAACACATGGTGGGTGCCTGGGTAGCTCAGTCGTTTAGCGTCTGCCTTCGGCTCAAGTCATGATCCCAGGGTCCTGGGATCTAGCCCCACATCGGGCTCCTTGCTCAGCAGGGAAGCCTGCTTCTCCCTCTCCCACTCTCCCTGCTTGTGTTCCCTCTCTTGCTGTCTCTCTCTCTGTCAACAAATAAATAAAAATCTTGAAAAAAATTAAAAAATAAAAATAAATTAAAACACATGGTAAGTAAGTCAAAGAGCCATGTCATTTATTGGCTACATTACCAAAACCATTCTTGTTCCAGATAAACCAATTGTGTCAGGTCTAGACAGGTATGGCTTCAAAATCTCATAGAGAGTTTATTTATCTCAGTGATATTACAGGAGAGAGCAAGAGAAGGAAACAATCCCAGTCTCAAATCCAACGCACAAAGGAACGTTTGTAGGTATCTCAGAGGTTTTATATATCACTGTCCATCTCTACAGATACCAGGTGGATAAAGCATCTCACTGATTATAAGTTTCCTCAATGCACCTTCCAAATCCACAGGTAGAAGGATTAAACATCATGCAGAGCCAGGCTGCCCTTAAACCTTCACCCTGAACTTCAGTTTCAGTTTGTATCAACTCACATAACTGGTCAGCACTTGGATCTCTGCTAGTCCCGTATATGGAGTGCAAGGGTGTTTGAATAAATTTTGGTTCAAAACTCTTGAGAAAATTCTTTATAGTTGATCTGATCTTCCACACCATGTCAAAAAAAAAAAAAAAAAAATTGGTTTCATTAGGATCTTTAAGAACAAAGTTAACCTGGGGTAGATCTAGGTTAAAGTGAATTCCGTGGCCCAACCTATAATAAACTATGCTTTAGAAAGCCACGGGATCTTGATCCATTCTGGGGAGGGAGGAGGGAATTAGGGGTTTACCTCATTTGGGAAACTTGCCAATCGTGTTATTAGATGATACATACATCTAGAAAAGCACAGCGGTTACCAAAGTTGTGCTTTATCACAAAAGTGAATATCTACCCTAGAGTAAACCCAAATATGAAATTTATCTTTAATCAAAAGATTAATAAATCTATAATTATGTTCAGTACAACTTTGTTATCTTTTACAACTATGTAATTCACTTGATAAATATTAAGTCCGGGGTGCCTGGGTGGCTCAGTCAGTTAGGTGTCTGCCTTCAGCTCAGTTCATGATCCCAAGATCCTGGGATCAAGCCCCACGTTGGGCTCCTTGCTCAGCGGGGAGTCTGCTTCTCCCTCTGCCTCTGCCCCCGCTCATGCTCTCTTCTCACTCTCTGTCTCAAATAAATAAATAAAACCTTTAAATAAATAAATAAATATTAAGTCCATGAGGAAGAGCTCAAAAGTAATCTTTGACAAGCTAAGAAAACAAGCTAAAGAAAAGTTCCAATCTGTGGTATCAAACCTATGCTGATTATAAATGGTAATTTAGACAACCTGAGTTATGAAATCACAAATGTCTATAATTAAATACTATAGTCTTACTTCATTATACTTTAGCAAAATATTACTGAATGAGTACCACAGAAAAGACAGTATTACAATAAATATTTTCCAAAACCCAAGCAAAATTTTACTCTCAAAGGGAAGACAATTTAAACAGCAAATACCAGAATCAAGAAAAGGGACAAACATATATTATATAGGAAGCCTCATAGCCCACCTTTCTTCTTGACTGGCATTCTTGGGTCTTTCCACTGCCACAGGATCCAAGATCTCTTTTCAGGTTTCAACTTGATCCAGCTGGACTGAGGCCAAGAGCCAGGTAACTGTTGCAAACCACTTCACTGTTCAATTTTGAAATCCAGGCTGTCTGCTCTTCCAGATAGAGAAAAAAATGATGTATTTTTTTCCACAATTAAACTTTTGACACTGCCCACAGAGTTCAGAAAAAAATAACCTTGAGTTTTTCAATTTTTATAAAATATTTATTCTGTTAAAAAAAACTGAGAAAATTATTGTAAGCATAGAAAATGTTATTAAAACTCCTCTTCAGACATCAACATTTTTGGAGTTCAATGACTAACTCAATTAAGGCACAAACCAAATTTACACAGCTGTCTCATTACTCATGATCAAATTCAAAGATGAACTGGTTGATGATAAAGATCCTCAATTCTTCAGAGAAAAATTTAATCCCCTCCCCAACAAAAAATACTTTTAAAAACGTTTTTGACTCTGGTCTCTAAAAAGATGGGTGAGTTTGAACAGTTTTCTGGGGCAGAACACAGACTGACTGAAAGGCCCCTTTTTATTTACTGGACCAGAAGTTCCAGATCTCACCCCCTCAGTCAGACAGGATCCAGCTTGCTGTCACTTTCATTTTTTTCTTCTGTGCTCTCCAAGCCCCTCTGGCTTAATCCTTAATGCCCCTCTGATTCTGATCCTCCCATGTATTAACCGAGAGGATTGAAAAGAAGGAAAGCAATCCCTTGGCATGGAGACATTAAAGTGACAGTGCTACTCAATGGGCACTTGATGCAGGATGAGTTGGCGAAGCAGATTTCTTCACACTGGAGTCATTCACATCATGCCATCTCTTCGCATCCAAGCAGCTCCCTATCCGGCGAGGAAAAACACTGAGACTGTTCGAGAGAAGTCAAACCTTCCCCCAAAGGTGTTTTCTGAGACGATGTAGTAGTATTAGGCATGAGGGCACAAGCTGTGCAAACGGTCCGCGATTTCCTAAATTAGAGTTCTGCTGCTTGGCTTCCACATCCACCCTTTGAATCTCTCTCCAAACTACCCACCTTCCTTTTGCAGAAACGACAAGAAATCTCTCTGCTACCGCTGGCCACCCCTGCCCACACCCCGTTCCTATATAGAAGTGCACAGAAATGTCCTGCACCCTCCACGCGATGAAGTGTTTCCTCAGGCAGGAGAAACAGCAGCACTAGAAATTATATAACTCTCGAATTTGGCTTCTCTAAGACATGGAGACTGGAGGGTCGGGGTTGCTGGTCTGGGAGATACTGCTGGGCACTGAACGTGCACAAAAGGGCGCCAGGCCTCCTTGCAGCGCCCCCCACCCCGAAATATCGGCTGGCAAAGGGGTCTTCTTGGGAAGTGGGGGAATTTCTCTCTCTGGTGCCTTTCCAAGCGGGGTGAAAGGATGGAATATGAGGGGACTAAAGACTGGGAGAGGAGTCAGACCGCTGAGGGGGGAGAAGGCTAGTCGGGGCTGCTCTGGCGGCCGGTTGGGGGCTCTGGGGAGGAGGTGCCGGGGAAGCCGAAGCCTTAACACACGAACCAGGCCAGAGGGGAGAACTCCCTCAAAGAGTGAAAGGGGCGGGCAGGTCGGCCCCAGCTAACGGAGGTGCCCAGAAGAGAGGAAAGCGCGCAGCAACATCCCTGCGCTCGGACCGCCCCACGTACCCCCTCAGCAGGAGAGAAGAGGGAGCTAGGTTAACAAATAACTGGGTAAAGGAATATAGGGCTGGCAAAAAGGCGGGCCCACGGGCGTCTGGACCTCCTCGAAGCCAATGAGCGGCCCTCATTTCTGGACGCCACGCCCAATCACAGCCAGGATGGAGGGCGCGGCTTTTGACTGGATCGGGGAGGGCCGGGGCTGCAGGCTAGAGGCGTGAGCCAGCACCACTTCCCGCTTCTGGCGTTCTGGGTCCCCGCCCACCGCTAGTCATGTGATCCGCCAAAATGGCGGCGCTCGGCCGTGAGGCTGCGGCTGACTTGAAGGATGCAGGTGTGGTGCCGGTGAGAGCTGAGGAAGTGCCCAAGGTAGGCGGAAACCCGGGGCCGTATGAGTCGTGATTTCTTCAGCCTCAGTATATTAACGGACTCTTCTGAAATGATGGAATTTCCAAATCTAAAGAGAACAGCTTCCAAGTCCATGCAGGGCGCAGTGAAGCTCCCAGTTGTTATGGAAAGAGGCGGAGAGAAAGTAGGAGACCTAAAGTCTAGTCCCGATTGCTCGCAGTTTTTTCTCTTGTCTCTAGGCCTTTGCGCTAGCTTTCAACTTGAAATACTTCCGTGTAACTTCCTCCCCTCCCCACCCCTACCAAGTTGTTCTCTTGCATATACTCGTTTAAACGTCATTTACTTCTGGAAACCTTCCCACACTTCCCCTGGGTAGGTTAAGTTTGGCTTTTCTTATGCTTTTTGTTTGGTTTGGTTTCATTTCTATGGCACACTAATTCTGCCTTTAAATTACCTGCCTTTTTGTCCTGACCTCGGTTGGGTTGTGGATTTCAGAGGACACAACTGCATCTTAATTATCCTGGAGTCTGTCAAATACCAGGTGCTGTGTAAATGATGAGTATTAAATAAAATTCTGAAAAGTCAGGTAAATATTATTTTACACATAAAAGCAGTACAAAACTGTAAAATGCTTTGCAGACTATAAACCTGAATACATACACTTACTGGGATAATCGTGGTGACCAGTTGAGTGGCCTTGGACTAGTCAATTTTTAGATAAAATGCTGGTTATAGCTGATGGAGGGAGGTGGGTGGGAGATGGGCTAAATAGGTAATAAGTATGAAGGAGGGCACTTCTTAGCACAGGGTGTTATATATAAGTGATGAATCACTAAATTCTACTGAAACCAATATGAGACTATATGTTAACTAACTAGAATTTAAATAAAAATTTGAAAAAATTAAAAATTAAAAAAGTTGGTTATCACAAAGTCTTTACATTTCAGCCCTTGTTAAAAGTCTATCAAAAAATTACTAGTCTATTTCTCTGCTTTAATAACAGTGCCTTCCAAAGACTAGGCGCTAAATAAATATTTGCACTCAGTAAGTATTTGTCCTGTTTCAGTGTTTTAGAATCATAATACTGGGTGTCTGGGTTCCCTGTATAATGACAGTGCAGACAAGGTAGAAGGTTGGTACAAGGCATTGCCTGAGAGTTTTCTTTGTGGGAAGTAAGAGACTTAAATGAATTGGATGACAGCAAAATAAACATTTATTTTAAATAAACATATTATAAATTACCATGTTACTGGTCTTTGCCTTCATAGTACATTAGATAGATATAGAATCTCCCTTAGATATTACGATATCTTCCATTTTCCATTTAGATGTCCAGAATAGCCAGAAGATTAAATCTAGTCTATAAGAAATTGCTATTTATAATTTTTCCCTGTCCTCTCAGATATTTTAAAGAAAAAAAAATAGTACTGGCTTGAGTCCAGTTCTACAATGATGCAGAGCTAGAAACTTGTCCATTATTACTCATGGTGTAATAATATATGAAAGTTCAAAGGAGCCCATACCTTCAGAATGTTGATGCCATGGATGAATTAGCCTTTCATTAGTTAGGGTTAAGATTGGTACATATCACTTATTCAGCAAATGAGTATTACAGTGATGTTCAACAATTACAGCATGTGTCCACTGATTACCAGTGTCAGAATCATTTGGTCTATTAAAGTGCAGATTTCTAGACTTCACCCTACTCCTGTTGAATCCAGATATCAGGAGGGAGCTCAAGAGACTGCAATAAACCCCGCATGTGATTCTTATGCAAACTAAAGGTTGAGAATCACTGATTTATTATCTTCTGAGTTCATTATGCTTAATCCACTCTTAATTCTCTTGCCCAGGACTCTTGAAATTTGAGATCTAGTCTATGCCCTTACTATAAATGTCAAAATGGAGGTCAATATAAATTGTGAAGGACCATAATTTTTTTAATCTCTTCATCGGCTAATCTGGAATCCCATAATGCCAGTGTGGCAAAAGATTCAACAAATGTTATTGTTAAGACTTTACACAGAGACCCAAGAGTCTTACCCAAAGCAAAACATTCAGAAAGGATCCTTTCTTAGGATCCAGTTTTGTTTTGTTTATCACTGTTTTTTTACTTTCTGTTAAGATGCTACTGTACAAACCCTCATGGTCCCTTGACATTGGCAACTGTCTGTTCATACATCACACTTGGGACACAGGAACCTTCCCACCTGGAGCCCAGTGCCATGGGTCCAGGCTCCCTGGTATACTACATATAGTTTCCAGCAAAGGCTGTGCTTCTGCTCCAGGTGCTCCTAGGGAGCTGGATATATAATTTATATAATCCAAGGTATTGGGGCACCTGGGTGGCTCAGTCGTTAAGCGTCTGCCTTCGGCTCAGGTCATGATCCCAGGGTCCTGGGATCGAGCCCTGCATCAGGCTCCCTGCTCTGCCAGGAGCCTGCTTCTCCCTCTCCCACTCCGCCTGCTTGTGTTCCCTCTCTAGCTGTCTCTCTCTGTCAAATAAATAAAATAAAATCTTAAAAAAAAAAAATTATAATCCAAGGTATCCATCCATGAGCATTACTTCTTCCTAGCCTGGAACAGTGTCCCTCTCTCTGATGTTCTCTCTCACTATTCTCCAAGGCAATCCCTGCTCTCCTCCTTCTCCAGGAAACTCAACATAATCTCCAAAATGAGCTTACACTTTCATGAGACAGATGTCAACAGGTAGGTGTTGTTTCCTTCTAGCTCTGAAAAAGCTAGAGCAAGAACTACAAAGGACCTGGCTACCTTTGGGGAAAACTGTAAGAAAAACAAAAACTCAGTATCTCAGTAAGTTATCCTTCTACACTAGGTCCTAAGGCAAGACAACCTTTCTGAACCTCATTTTTCTCATCTATAAAGGTATAAAAATAGAAATGATCATTATTCTACCAATTTCTCAAAAAGCTATTGTCTAGCAGATAATAAGAGCTACTAAATATTGATTGAATCATTGACAAAGTATGTGAAAGCAGATGACATTTTACTAGGATCTAAATGGTTTTTAATCTGAATCTAAAATTTATAAGATGTATCATTATCATTTATTTATCATTTATCATTATCATTTATCATTAGCTATTATGGTTATGAAATTTTGTGTTTTCCAGGACATCAGAATGGCAACATACACACATGGTCAGCCCAGTCTTTCTCTAGGAGATGCAGAATTCAGAAGACCAATGGTCATCGAAATCATAGAAAAAAAATTTGAATATCTTAGAAAAGAAAAGTAAGAGACACACCCAGACTGAAAGTCAATAACTTTATTTGCACATCTTCTGTATTGCCATTGTTTCTGAGTATCGAAGATCCTATTAACTTTATTGAGTTGGTTATAAGGAAAGTTTATGAAAAAACTGGAGGGAAACATAGATGAAAATAGTGGTTTGTTGGAATATTGGGACTGTGGATAATTTCTTTTGCTTCTTAAAAAAGAAAATGCCCAAAATTATTGTTGAAATGTTATTTGTACAATAAACATTTTTAAATTAAAAGCAATGGAGAACACCATTTCGGGAGCTACTTATATTTAATTGATGTTCAATTGTAATTAAATTCAGTTTAGAATTGATTAACTCAGCACAGTGCTGAATTCAAAAAGGAATTCAGATTCCATGATGTACGTATAGTCTCATATTACCATTTCAACTTAGATTAACAGAGCTCAAGAATAAAATAAAAGGACGTTAATCTTAGACCTTAGATATTTCTGAATTTAGGTATGAGTCAGAATCAGTAAAACTAGATCTGTCAAATCTCTTTGCATATCCTAGACAAATTATTTGAAATATATCTGCACTAATTAAGAAATAGTTATTTGCTAGAGGGCCTAACCAAATGTAAATAACTTTGTTCATATGACTTAAGCAAATTAATCCTTTTAGTAGCAAAAGCAGTATTCTTAGATATCTCATAAATTTGGCTATATTAGAACATATTCATTTTTATTTGTGGCCAAAATTTTCTTACAAGAGTTTAGAACCACTCTAGGTGATTTCAGAAAGAGGCTTCTATCCTCTCATTAGAATGCAAGTTCCATGAGAGGTGGGATTTTTTTTTTCTTTATTCACTGCCCCATCCTCAACACATAGAAATATTGGATGTTGAGTAAATATGTAATAATAAATGAATACCCAGGAAAGGATATACCCATTAAGAGAATATTACGTTGAATGTAATTTTTCTCTTTGTTTTTCCTATTAGGACGTTAAATATATATGGCACAGTGTTCTTTGGAACAGCAGCTAGTCTCTCTGGAATAATGGCCAACTTCATTTTCAGACACTGCTTCAAGGTTAAACATGATGCTTTGAAGACATATGCATCACTGACTACACTTCCATTTTTGTCTACTGTAGTCACTTATAAGCTCCTTGTAACGGACGCTTTGTATTTGGGTAAATTTAAATTCATTAATGTATAATGTGTTTATGTTTAAGTAAAATTACACCTTAACATATCCTGTTACTACTGTTGATAATGATCACTAACGCTTGTATATTGCTTTGCCACTTAAAAAGTACCTTCACATATATTGTCCTATTTCATCCCCACAACAGTCGTCCTGATTAGGCAGCGCTAGTAGTATTGTGTCCTCCTTACAGACACACAGCCAAAGCTAAGACATGTTCAAGTGTGCTAAGAAACAACATAATATACTGGGGAAAAAGCAGGCTTTGGCATACTACACATGATTTCAGATTCTGCCTCCTACCTTAAGTTTTGTGACAATGGGCAAGTCATTTAATATCTGAGCTCAGTTGTCTAATCTGTAAATTAGGACTACTAGTACTGTTGTGATGATTAAAATACTATATGTGAAATGCCTAATGAGATATCTGGCTTATTGTGGGCTTCTAATGTTACTTCCTGCCTCCTCCCCTTAGCTTAAGTTTCATAACTAGTAATTGATGGAACCTCTAAATCCTATTTATCAGGTCTTAAATATCTCTTTCCCAGGGAAACCTTCTCTGATTCCCTCAGTGTAGGTTAGGTTTCTAGATACATTCTCTATTCATTTTACCTTCAAAGCATTGTGCACACTTAAAAATTTATTTTTTTTTTAAGATTTTATTTATTTATTTGACAGAGACACAGCGAGAGAGGGAACACAAGCAGGGGGAGTGGGAGAGGGAGAAGCAGGCCTCCAGCAGAGCAGGGAGCCCGATGCAGGGCTCAATCCCAGGACCCTGGGATCATGACCCGAGCCGAAGGCAGACGCTTAACGACTGAGCCACAGAGGCACCCCAAAAAATTATTTATTTAAATATTTGTCTTATTCTTTCCTGGTGGACTCACCTAAAGGTTAGAGATTGGGTCTCTTCTATGCAACATTATATCACTAATACATGCCTGACACATAGACAATAAAAATGTGTTAACCTAGAATCCAGATGTCTGGGTCTAATAGTTTAATATTTTTCATTATGAAATTGCTTTCTGCAACAATTATAAGATATATATATATATAAGAGATAACACCACTTACGTTAAGTATAATAAAAGTATTTTTCAAACATGGTGCATTTAGTTTATCATGTGCCTTAGACTAAATTTCTAACATTCTTTCTTTTGTTTCACTATGATTGAGGACAGTACAGATAACTACTCTGTGAGGACACAAGACTGTCTTAATAGTTCTTATCCTGAGTTTTAAAAGGAAACCAAATTTACTTTTGTTCTCCAGGCAATATAAGCCAGGAAAATTGTGTTCTGAGAAGTTCACTGATTGGCATAGTATGTGGCGTTTTATATCCCTGTGGTTTGGCTTTTTCTAAAAATGGACGCCTGGCAGTCAAGTAAGTCCGTCTGTTTGTTCCTTTTCTTCCTTCCTTCCTCCATTTTTTTGTTTGTTTGTTTTTTTAAATGTTCATAAACGTTTCTTATTCTTTAGCTGCCAATGACACATTTTAATTAGAATGTAGTTTGGTACTTCAAATAGCTAGCTTTAAACCTTTTTGCTATCTACATGAAAGACCGTAGAATAGAAATTATCCATTTGGGGGAAATCAATGAACTTTTCATAGAAAATACATCCAGAAGAAGTTCTTAATTATTTTTCCTTTTTAGGTATCATACTGTTCCACTGCCACCAAAAGGAAGGGTTTTACTTTACTGGCTGCTGCTTTGTCAAACAGAGATAAAAGCTATGATGATTCCTCTAGTCCTTCAGACGGTATTTGGAATATTTAATGGTCTACAGCATTATGCAAGATTTGGAAGTACACTTGAGAAAACTGTACATGAAGATTAATCAAAGAGTGAATGGATACTAAATCAGCAGAATGGGTTTTTTTTATGATGAGGACTCAGGCATTGCTGAAGCAGTTAAAAGTAACTCTGGACAGTTTGTTTCTGTTCCTTTTGCCTGGTATACAGCAGGTACTCAATAAATATTCAGTAATTCGGTATTTAAATGTAAGTTTCATCTTTCTTCATTGTGTGTGGAAGTGGGTTTGAGACGTCAGGGTTTGCTCTATACATTTATATATTCATTCATGAGACATTTATTAAGCACCTTACATCTCAGGTACCATGTAACATGTAATAAGGAATGGTCCTTAACCCAGAAGGAACTCACAATTAGAAGAGAAATTTAAAATGTGAACACATAGCAAGAGAAGGTTTGAGAAGTACACAAATAATTCTGTGAGCACATTGAGGATATGGCTATTAACTACTTGGGCAGAAGGGAAAACTAAGGGGAAAAAGTGACATTTGACCTATATTTGGAAGGAGCAGTTGAAAGTTTGTAAGAAAGCAACACATAGAAGTTAACATACAGCCCATTCCTCTACCCTACACTCTTAACTCTATATACTTTTCTGGCCTCTTATCATTTACAAATGTGCTGTTAAAGGAACTTTTATTGGGTGCCTATTATGCTGTGCATTAATATAGATATCAGGCGTCCAGAGATTCAGTCCCTGCCCTCAAAAAGCTCAGAATTTAAGGAAAGAGATTACAGCATACTTCTTTAAGTCTTCGAGAGCATTTCTTTATCTCAGTTAAGGAAATGAGCACTGTCTGATGAATAAGGCACAGAGTGGAGCCCCACAGTTCATTCTCCTTGTCTTAACCATGTATATCTTGAGATAGGATTTGGTCATCTGAGGCCCCACGCAACCCAAAGCAAAATGGAAGTCTTACCAAGGTGCTTTATGACATCATAGATAACAAACTGGGATATACCCTAGTGCTAATGAAAAAAATTAAAATAAAACTAGCTAGTTCTCAGAATAATTCATTATACTTGAAACTGAGGAAAGGGCAGGTGACTAGGGGGGAACTAAGTCAAACTGATAACTGGATCAATGGTATTCATATTTTAACTCTTTAAAAAAATTATTATACAAAGATGATACATGAATACCATCTCAATGTGACATATTCAAATGACCCAGAAATATACAGAGCAAGATTTGAAAGTCCCCCTTTTTCTTCTCCATTCTCCATAGGGACCCACTATCAAGTTAGCATGCCTCTTCCCTTGCAGTATTCTTTTGTAACAACATATTTTTTAAAATAATATTATCCATACATACTGAAAATTAATTTTGACTTCACTATGTGTCTTGGAGGTATTTTCAACTCATTACATATAGGTCTAACATGTTTTTTTTAGTGACTGAGTAACATTCTTGGTGATTCCAGTATTCACATAGGTGATCTTTCTTTTTCTTTTTTTTTTTTTAAAGATTTTATTTATTTATCTGAGAGAGAGAATGGGAGACAGAGAGCATGAGAGGGGGAGGACCAGAGGGAGAAGCAGACTCCCCACTGAGCAGGGAGCCCGATGTGGGACTCGATCCTGGGACTCCAGGATCATGACCTGAGCCGAAGGCAGTTGCTCAACCAACTGAGCCACCCAGGTGCCCGCACATAGGTGATCTTTCTAACACCCTGGTCTCTCTACCCAACCACTCACTCCCATGGTCATACTCTAGAACTGTGCCATCCAATATAACAGTCACTAGGCCACTTGTGGCTACTGAGCATTTGAAATGTGACTAGTTTAAGATGTGTTGTAAGTGTAAAGTTCTGAAGAATTATGTAAAAAATTTAAGTATCTCATTAAAATATCTCATACATGATTCACATATTTTTATTGGACTATGTTGCTATAGCCTTAGTCATTAAGTTCAAATTCTTTACATTCTCAATTTTAAAATCCCATTTTCTGATCACTACCTCCTGTCCTTCCTATTCATTCACTCTCCACAACTCAGAGAAACAAATTAGGGAAACCTTGATCTGGGCTCAAACCCAAAGATGACACTAAGTGAAAGGCAGCAAAGTACCAGAGACAAGACAGGTCAGAGGTGTTAAGTACGGCCTGGGCTCCATCAATATGCTGTCTGCAAGAGACTCATTTTAGACCCAAAGACACCCCCAGATTGAAAGTGAGGGGGTGGAAAACCATTTACCATGCTAATGGACACCAAAAGAAAGCTGGGGTGGCAATCCTTATATCAGACAAATTAGATTTTAAACCAAAGACTGTAATAAGAGATGAGGAAGGACACTATATCCTACTTAAAGGGTCTATCCAACAAGAAGATCTAACAATTGTAAATATCTATACCCCTAACATGGGAGCAGCCAATTATATAAGCCACTTAATAACAAAAGCAAAGAAACACATCAACAACAATACAATAATAGTGGGGGACTTTAACACCCCCTCACTGAAATGGACAGATCGTCTAAGCAAAAGATCAACAAGGAAATAAAGACTTTAAATGACACACTGGACCAAATGGACTTCACAGACATATTCAGAACATTCCATCCCAAAGCAACGGAATACACATTCTTCTCTAGTGCCCATGGAACATTCTCCAGAATAGATCACATCCTAGGTCATAAATCAGGTCTCAACTGGTACCAAAAGATTGGGATCATTCCCTGCATATTTTCAGACCACAATGCTTTGAAACTAGAACTCAATCACAAGAGGAAAGTCGGAAAGAACTCAAATACATGGAGGCTAAAGAGCATCCTACTGAAGAATGAATGGGTCAACCAGGAAATTAAAGAAGAATTAAAAAAATTCATGGAAACCAATGAAAATGAAAACACAACTGTTCAAAATCTTTGGGATGCAGCAAAGGCAGTCCTAAGAGGAAAGTATATAGCAATACAAGCCTTTCTCAAGAAACAAGAAAGGTCTCAAGTACACAACCTAACTGTACACTTAAAGGAGCTGGAGAAAGAACAGCAAATAAAGCCTAAACCCAGCAGGAGAAGAGAAATAATAAAGATCAGAGCAGAAAGCAATGAAATAGAAACCAAAAGAACAGTAGAACAAATCAACGAAACTAGGAGCTGGTTCTTTGAAAGAATTAACAAGATTGATAAACCCCTGGCCAGACTTATCAAAAAGAAAAGAGAAATGACCCAAATCAACAAAATCATGAATGAAAGAGGAGAAATCACAACCAACACCAAAGAAATACAAACAATTATAAGAACATATTATGAGCAACTCTAGGCCAGCAAATTAAATAACCTGGAAGAAATGGATGCATTCCTAGAGATGTATCAACTACCAAAACTGAACCAGGAAGAAATAGAAAACCTGAACAGACCTATAACCACTAAGGAAATTGAAGCAGTCATCAAAAATCTCCCAAAACACAAAAGCCCAGGGCCAGATGGCTTCCCAGGGGAATTCTACCAAACATTTCAAGAAGAATTCATACCTATTCTTGTGAAACTGCTCCAAAAAATAGAAATGGAAGGAAAACTTCCAAACTCGTTTTAGGAGGCCACCATTACCTTGATCCCAAAACCAGACAAAGAGCCCATCAAAAAGGAGAATGACAGATCAATATCCCTGATGAACATGGATGCAAAAATTCTCACCAAAATACTAGCCAATAGGATCCAACAATACATTAAAAGGATTATTCACCACGACCAAGTCAGATTTATCTCTGGGCTGCAAGGTTGGTTCAACATCCACAAATCAATCAACGTGATACAATACATTAACAAAAGAAAGAACAAGAATCATATGATCCTCTCAATAGATGCAGAAAAAGCATTTGACAAAGTACAGCATCCTTTCTTGATCAAAACTCTTCAGAGTATAGGGATAGAGGGTACATACCTCAATATCATAAAAGCAACCTATGAAAAACCTACAGCGAATATCATTCTCAATGGGGAAAAACTGAGAGCTTTCCCCCTAAGGTCAGGAACGCGGCAGGGATGTCCACTATCACCACTGCTATTCAACATAGTATTGGAAGTCCTAGCCACAGCAATCAGACAACAAAAAGAAATAAAAGGCATCCAAATCGGCAAAGAAGAAGTCAAACTCTCACTCTTTGCAGATGATATGATACTTTATGTGGAAAACCCAAAAGACTCCACCCCAAAACTGCTAGAACTCATACAAGAATTCAGTAAAGTGGCAGGATATAAAATCAATGCACAGAAGTCAGTGGCATTCCTATACACCAACAACAAGTCAGAAGAAAGAGAAATTAAGGAGTCGATCCCATTTACAATTGCACCCAAAACCATAAGATACCTAGGAATAAATCTAACCAAAGAGGCAAAGGATCTGTACTCAGAAAACTATAAAATACTCATGAAAGAAATTGAGGAAGACACAAAGAAATGGAAAAACGTTCCATGCTCATGGATTGGAAGAACAAATATTGTGAAGATGTCAATCCTACCTAGAGCAATCTACACATTCAATGCAATCCCCATCAAAATACCATCCACTTTTTTCAAAGAAATGGAACAAATAATCCTAAAATTTGTATGGAACCAGAAAAGACCCCGCATAGCCAGAGGAATGTTGAAAAAGAAAAGCAAAGCTGGCGGCATCACAATTCCGGACTTCCAGCTCTACTACAAAGCTGTCATCATCAAGACAGTATGGTACTGGAACAAAAACAGACACATAGATCAATGGAACAGAATAGAGAGCCCAGAAATGGACCCTCAACTCTATGGTCAACTCATCTTTGACAAAGCAGGAAAGAATGTCCAATGGAAAAAAGACAGTCTCTTCAACAAATGGTGTTGGGAAAATTGGACAGCCACATGCAGAAGAATGAAACTGGACCATTTCCTTACACCACACACAAAAATAGACTCCAAATGGTTGAAAGACCTCAATGTGAGACAGGAGTCCATCAAAATCCTAAAGGAGAACACAGGCAGCAACCTCTTCGACCTCAGCCGCAGCAACTTCTTCCTAGAAACATCGCCAAAGGCAAGGGAAGCAAGGGCAAAAATGAACTATTGGGACTTCATCAAGATAAAAAGCTTTTGCAAAGCAAAGGAAACAGTCAACAAAACCAAAAGACAACTGACAGAATGGGAGAAGATATTTGCAAATGACATATCAGATAAAGGGCTAGTATCCAAAATCTATAAAGAACTTATCAAACTCAACACCAAAAGAACAAATAATCCAATCAAGAAATGGGCAGAAGACATGAACAGACATTTTTCCAAAGAAGACATCCAAATGGCCAACAGACACATGAAAAAGTGTTCAATATCGCTCGGCATCAGGGAAATCCAAATCAAAACCTCAATGAGATACCACCTCACACCAGTCAGAATGGCTAAAATTAACAAGTCAGGAAATGACAGATGTTGGCGGGGATGCGGAGAAAGGGGAACCCTCCTACACTGTTGGTGGGAATGCAAGCTGGTGCAGCCACTCTGGAAAACAGTATGGAGGTTCCTCAAAAAGTTGAAAATAGAGCTACCATATGATCCAGCAATTGCACTACTGGGTATTTACCCCAAAGATACAAAAGTAGGGACCCGAAAGGCTACGTGCACCCCGATGTTTATAGCAGCAATGTCCACAATAGCCAAACTGTGGAAAGAGCCAAGATGTCCATCAACAGATGAATGTATAAAGAAGAAGTGGTATATATATACAATGGAATATTATGCAGCCATCAAAAGGAATGAGATCTTGCCATTTGCAACGACGTGGATGGAACTGGAGGGTATTATGCTGAGCGAAATAAGTCAAACAGAAAAAGACATGTATCATATGACCTCACTGATATGAGGAATTCTTAATCTCAAGAAACAAACTGAGGGTTGCTGGAGTGGGGGGTGGGGTGGGAGGGATGGAGTGACTGCGTGATGGACACTGGGGAGGGTATGTGCTCTGGTAAGCGCTGTGAATTGTGCAAGACTGTTGAATCGCAGATCTGTACCTCTGAAACAAATAATGCAATATATGTTAAGAAAGAAAAAAAGAAGAAGAATGTAGCAGGAGGGGAAGAACGAAGGGGGGAAATGGGAGGTGGAGAAGAACCATGAGATACGATGGACTCTGAAAAACAAACTGAGGGTTCTAGAGGGGAGGGGGGTGGGAGGATGGGTTAGCCTGGTGATGGGTATTGAGGAGGGCACTCTGCATGGAGCACTGGGTGTTATGCACAAACAATGAATCATGGAACACTATATCTAAAACTAATGATGTAATGTATGGGGATTAACATAACAATAAAAAAATTTAAAAAAAAAAGAAAATCCAAAAAAAAAATAAAAGAAAGTACGGCCTGGGCTCATCTCTTAGGTTCAAATCTCGGCTTTACTGCTACCAACAGGATTACTCTTTTAACAAGCTATTTCACCTCTCTGCACCTCTGTTTCCTCATCTGTAAAATAAAGAAGAAAGATTTTACTAACTTCATAGTGTCGTTGGGATTAAATGAGTTAATATATGTAAACTGAAACTGGCCAACTCACAAGAAGTCTACATGTGTTACTGCTGCTACTGTTATTGTTGCTGGGACTCCATACCAATGATTACAGTCCTTTCCCTGGCTGCAGTTAATGATTTTAGCATTTTTCTAGGAAAGATTAGAAAGAAGAAGCACAGCGAAGAAAATTCACAAGGTATCTCTCATATGAATAAATATGTAGTCATTTATTCAGCTAATATTGATTCAAGACCTAGTGTATGAAAGACATTGTATACCACACATTGGGTAAGTTACCTAACCTTTCTGACTCTGTTTCCTCAAAATATACTAATAACCACTTTGCAGTGAGATTACAAAGATTAAAGTACATGGAACAATACCATACCATACCTGCCATATAGGTGGTGCTCAATAAATGTGTTTACATTGTCTGTTTTCCCTGCTTGGTATATAACAATGACTAAGATATGGTCCCTACTGTGAGAAGTTACCTTCTCTCTTGCCTTTTCTCCTCCATTTTCCCCAACTGCATTAACTATGTGATTTCTCCCCCTCTACCTGCTTTTGTATTGTATTGTATCACATTGCACTGCTTGCAGTGTATTGTATTGATTTTCTCTCTGCTTTTATCAGTTGCCACCCAAGATATGGGCACCTGGATTGCCTTGCTCAGAGAGCCAATGGGACTTGCATTCAGTAGTCCATAGGATTGTAGTAAACAAAGAAGTTCTTAATGAGCTCAAGAGCACCTCCTGTGGCTGTATACCCCAGCCCAGTGCAGAGGAAATAGGCAAAAACTCAAAACTACCACTTTCTCCCTGGAAGTAGTCTACATATTTTCCTAGCTCCTACCTATGGGGTCCAGCCACCAACCAGCCTGCATTTAGGTGCTGGCTGAGATCTTTTGAGACACTGATGGACTTTGGCACACCTTCAACTGCTGGGAACCACTAAGAACAAAGAAGGTGACTTGGACAATCACAGATTTTAGAGACAACCAGGAAAACAGGCCAGGCTAATTGATGATATGACCATGGAAATCCACATGCAAAAGAATAAAACTGGACCCCTATCTCACACCACATAAAAAAATCAATCCAAATGCATTAAAGACTTAAATTTAAGACCTAAAGTCCTAAAACCCTTAGAAGAAAACACAAGGGGTAAACTTCATGACATCAGTCTTGGCAATTTTTTTTTCTTTTATTTGACACCTTAAGCAAAGGCAACAAAAGCAAAAATAAACAAATGGGACCATATAAAACTAAAAAGTTTCTGCACAACAAAGTAAACTATCAACAAAATGAAAAGGCAACCTACTGAAGAGGAGAACCATATATCTGATAAGAAGCTAACATCCAAAGTATATAAGGAACTCATACAACTCAAAGCAAAAAGCAAACAATATGATTTTTTAAATGGGCAAAGGAACCTAATAAACATTTTTCCAGAAAAACATAAATGGCCAGCAGGTATCCAAAAACGTGCTCAACATCACTAACATCAGGGTAATGCAAACCCAAATCACAATGAGATAGCAACTCATACCTATTAGAATGGCTACCATCAAAAAGACAAGAGATAAAAACTGTTGGTGAGGATGTAGAGAAAAGGGAACCCTTGTGCAGTGTTGGTGGGAATGTAAATTGGTGCAGCCACTATGGAAAACAGTATGGAGTTTTCTCAAAAAATTAAAAATAGAACTACAATATGATCCAGCAATCCCACTCCTGGGAATATATCCAAACAAATGAAAACATGATATTAAAGAGATCTATGTTCCCATGTTTATTGCAGCATTATTCACAAGAGCCAAGATATGGAAAAAACTTTAATGTCCATCAATGGATGAATAAAGATGTGAGAAAGATATATACTCTATTGTGTCTATATACATTGTATCTATATGTACAATAATGTATAATATTGTATGGGGGGATGCCTGTGTGGCTCAGTCTGTTAAGCATCCCACTCTTGATTTCAGCTCAGGTCATGATCTCAGGGTCGTGAGATCGAACCCTGCATCGGGCTCCATACTCAGTGTGGAGTCTGCTTGAGATTCTCTCTCTCCCTCTCCTTCTGCCCCTCCCCCCCGCTCATGCTCTCTCTCTAAACAAACAAATAAATCTTAAAAAATAATGATATTGGGCGCCTGGGTGGCTCAGTTGGTTAAGCGACTGCCTTTGGCTCAGGTCATGATCCTGGATTCCCGGGATCGAGTCCCACATCGGGCTCCCTGCTCAGCAGGGAGTCTGCTTCTCCCTCTGACCCTCCTCCGTCTCATGCTGTCTCTCATTCTCTCTCTCGCAAATAAATAAAATCTTTAAAAAAAAAAATTAAAAAAAAATAAATAATGATATTGCATAGGATAATATATACAATTATAACTGAATAATTATAATATTATAAATAATACATATAATTTATATTATACAAATAATATATATGTATCTACATACATATATATAGTAATATTCTTCAGCCATGAGAAAGAAGGAAATCCTGTTATATGCAACAACATGGGTGGAACTTAAGGGCATTTTGTTAAGTGAAATAAGACATAAAAAGAAAAATACTTTATGGTATCCTGATATCATTTATAAGTGGAATCTTAAAAAAAAAAAAGTCAAACTCATAAAAACATAGAGTAGAAAAGCAGTTGCTGGGCACCTGGGTGGCTCAGTCAGCTAAGCGTCTGCCTTCAGCTCAGGTCATGATCCCAGAGTCCTGGGATTGAGCCCCATGTCAGGCTCCCTACTCAGGGGGGAGTCTGCTTCTCCCTCTCCCTCTCCGCCTCCCTCTGCTCATGTGCACTCGCGCTCTCGTGCACTCTCTTGTGTGTGCACCCATGCGTGTGCTCTCAAATAAATAAAATCTTAAAAAAAAGAAAAAGAAAAGTGGTTGCCAGGGGCTAGGTGGGAAAATAGGGAGCAGTTTGTAAAAGGATACAAACTTGCAGCTATAAGATAAATAGATCTGATGATCTAATGTGAAACATAGGGACTATAATTGATAATACTGTACTATATAATTGAAATTTGCTAAGTGATTAGAACTTAAATTTTCTCATACACACAAAGGGTACTTATGTGAGATGATGGGTGTGTCAATTAAATAGATGGAAGGAAATCCTCTTACAACATATACATATATCAAGTCACCACAATGTACACTTTAAATAAATTATAATTTAATATGTTAATTATACCACAGAAAAACTGAAATTTTTAAAAACCCCAGATTCAAGAAGCTCAATGAATTCCAACCAAAAGAAATACCAGAAAAAATATCCCCACACTACATCATAATCAAATTGCTTAAAACCAGTAAGAAAAAGAAAGTCTTTGTAGGAGCCTGAGAAACACCCACAGAAATAAGAATGACAACAGACTTCTCACTGGTAACACTGCTAGCCAGAAAACAGTAGAGCAAAACTTTTAAAGTACTAACATTAAGGAGTACCTGGGTGGCTCAGTTAGTTAAGTGTCTGACTTTGGCTCAGGTCATGATCTCAGGGTCCTGGGATCAAGTCCCACATCAGGCTCCCTGCTTACCGGGAAGTCTGCTTGTCCCTTGCCCTCTGCCCCTCCCCTGTTTGCACTCACGATCTCTCTCTCTCTCAAATAAATAAATAAAATCTTTAAAAAAAATAATTAAGTACTAACATTAAAAAAAAAGTCAGGGCACCTGGCTGGGTCAATTGGTGGAGCATGAGACTCTTGGTCTCAGGGTTGTATGTTCAAGCCCCATGTTGGGTGTAGAGATTACTTTTTAAAAAGTCAACCTAGAATCCTATACCTAGCAGAAATATTTTTCAAAAACTAAGGCTAAGTAGGGAGGATGACATCAGCAAGATGGGAAAATAGAAAGGCATGGACCCTGCCCCTCCCATGAAGACAGAGATTTAACAAAATACAGTCCAAGTACCTTTATAAGAAATCCAGAAACTGTTACTCCAACACAGTGTGGCACAATTAGGAGAAAAACCCCAACTCCCTTCTCCCTGGTGAGAGAAAGGAATGAAACCTATGTCCATCATTCTGACTTTTAGGGGGCTGCCCAAGGAACCATTTTCTCATACCTGAATCCAAATACTGACAGGAATGGTGTGCCAGGATAGGGATGTCTGAGAACAAAGGCCATAAACATGCACTAAAGTTTTCATTACCACAGAAACACTAGGTAAAACTCCAATACTGCAGCCTACCACAGCACCAAAGAGGACACAGTATCACAGAGCAACACCAGCAAGAGCTCTTGAGAAGAAATTGGCAAAGTTCTTCAAGCACGGAGAAGACACATCCCCAGAAAAGGCTAAAGCAATCTCCAGAATCTCTAGCTGGCCTGAGTAGAGAAAGTTCTCCCTACAAAAGAGCAAGTCAAAAAACCTGGGAGCATGGAGTGATTCTTCAAATGCTGAAATCCCAACAAAAAATAACAACCCATAGTAAGAAACAAGAAAAATGGCACATTTAAAAGAACAAATTATTTTTTTTTAAGATTTTATTTATTTGACAGAGAGAGACACAGCAAGAGAGGGAACACAAGCAGGGGGAGTGTGAAAGGGAGAAGTAGGCTTCCCACAGAGCATGGAGCCCGATGCGGGGCTCGATCCCAGGACCCTGGGATCATGACCTGAGCTGAAGGCAGATGCTTAACGACTGAACCACTCAACCCTAAAGAAACAGAGATATACCAGAAAAAGAGTTCCAAATTATTGTCATAAGGATACTCAATGAATTAAAAGAGAGCACCAATAGATGAAATGAAATCAAGAAAATAATACATGAATAAAATGAGAATATCAACAGAGATAGAAACTATGAAGAAGAACCAAACAGAAATTCTGGAACTTAGGAATATAATATCTGGATTGAAAAATTCACTAAAGGTAACTCAATATCAATCTGAAGAAAGAAATCAATGAACTCAAAGACAAGACTTTTGAAATTATTGTGGCAGAGGAGCAAAAAGAAAAAAGAATGAAGAAAAATGAAGCGAGCCTAAGGCACTTTTGGAATATCATCAAATGGAACCATATATGCATTATGTGAGTCCCAGAATGAAAAGAAACTATTTGAAAAAATAATTGCCAAAATCTTCCAAAATCTGAGAAAAGAATGGACATACAAATTCAAGAAGCTAAACGAACTCCAATTAGGAAAAATCCAAAGGGATTTACAATGAGAGAAATTGTTGAAGGAAGTAATCAAGAAGATGTGATCACCGTTTGAACTGCAAGCTGGACCTGGGCAATTAGAGGCTCCTTACCCCCTTCCCTGTCCCTAGAATATACATTCTGTCCACCATTCTCATAGTGGGAGCATTCTTCAACGACACAGCCTTGAGAGAGCAATGTGTTATTGAAACCATCTGGACAGTATATATGATCGAACCAATTAAGTTTCTGGTGGTTGAGGGCAGATATCTACTTGTCTTGTGGCCACCCAAGACAAACCTTGTATGTAAGTTCCTTATTAAAATTAAAATAATTTTTAAATTATTACTCAAATATATCTTATTCCATATATTAAAACTATTACCTAATAGGCATAACTAAAATCCCTCAAATTATAGTTCAAATATATTCAATTTGGTTAGTAAAACCAAATCCCTCTTACTATGTTTAGACTTAATTGACATCAATGTCAGAAAAGTCAGACCACTATTGGCCCTCCTTCATGCCCTTCTACCTACCAGTCTGGAGTGGTTTGCCTCTTGCTTTGGTCTCTCCTTGCCCTTCATGTACAGAAGCCAGTTTGCAAACCAACAGACATCAAAATCAAACTGTCAAAAGTCATGAACAGAGAATCTTGAAAGCAAGGGAAAGGCAATCATTATGTACAAAAGAGCTACTACTAGATTGTTAGCAGATTACTCAGTGGAAACCTTGTAAGCTGGAAGGGAATAGGATGACATATTTAAAGTACTGAAAGAAAAAAATGGCAACCAAGGCTATTATATCTGGAAAATCTGTCCTTCAAAAACAAAGGAGTAATTAAGAATTTCTCAGATAAACAAAAGTTGAAGGAATTCATCATTAGACTTGCCCTATTAAGATATGCTGAAGGGAATCCTTCAAACTGAAGCAAAAGTACTATAAACAGTAACACAGGGGTGCCTAGGTGGTTCAGTCAGTTAAGCAATAGACTCTTGATTCTGGCTCAGGTCATGATCTCAGAGTTTTAAGATCAAGCCCCACAATGGGCTCCACGCTGAGCAGGGAGTCTGCTTCAGGATTCTCTTACTCCTTCTCCCTCTGCCCCTCCTCCTGCTCTTGTTCTCTCTCTTTCTCTCTAAAATAAATCTTTAAAAAAAAATAAAAAACAAAAACAAAAAATAATAACACAAAAATGTAAAACTCCCTGGTAAAGGTAAATATTTAGACAAATAAGGAACCTTTAAGTATGATAATGTGGATATGCAAATCACTTCACAATCTAGTGTAGCATTTAAGAAAATCATAAAAAGCTATAAATTTATGTTAATGAATATGAAACATAAAAAGATGTAACTATATCATCAGTAACATATAGTGGGAAAAGTGGAGATGTAAAGGAGTAGATTCTACACACAATTGAATTGATTATCATACTTCAAGTGATCAGTTTAAAATAGATTGTTATAACTTTAAAATGTTTCATGTTATTGCAGTGGTAATCACAAAGAAAATATCCACATAATATACACAAAGGGAAATGAAAACAAAATCAAAGTATGGAACATTCCCCCAAGAGAGACATGTTTAAGAAGCACCTCTGTGAATGTGGCGCTGCGAGCGGTGCGGAGCGTGCGGGCTGAGGCTGCGCCTCGTCTGCCCTGGGGTCCTGGGGGCTGAGGCGGGGCGCCATCTGAACACTGCACAGGGGCTCTGCTCTGCTCCCCGTGCGTAAATTCACAGACAAAAATGAATGGATAACAACAGAAAATGGTATTGGAACAATGGGAATCAGCAATTTTGAACAGGAAACTTTGGGAGATGTTGTTTACTGTAGTGTGCCTGAAGTTGGGACAAAACTGAACAAACAAGATGAGTCTGGTGCTTTGGCAAGTGTGAAAGCTGCTAGTGAACTCTGTTCTCCTCTATCAGGAGAAGTAACTGAAATTAATGAAGCTCTTGCAGAATATCCAGGACTTGTCAACACATCTTGTTATGAAGATGGTTGGCTGATCGAGTTAGCACTCAGTAATCCTTCAGAACTGGATTAGAGAAGAAGCATATGAGAAATACATAAAATCTATTGAGGAGTGAAAATGGAACCCCTAAATAAACTAGTATGAAACAAAAAATTTTAATTAGATTCAAATCATTCAAAGGATCTTCTCTAACCACAATGAAATTAGAAATAGAAGAAAAACAAGACAATCCACAAGTATGTGGAAACTAAACAATGCACTCTTTTGAAACAATGAACTTTTTAAATTATTACTCAAATATATCTTATTCCATATATTAAAACTATTACCTCAGTAGGCATAACTAAAATACCTCAAATTATAGTTCAAATATATTCAATTTGGTTAGTAAAACCAAATCCCTCTTACTATGTTTAGACTCAATTGACATCAGTGTCAGAAGGGTCAGACCACTACTGGCTCTCCTACAGGCCCTCCTGCATGTCCTTGCTGAGTGTGTCCTGTGCTTGTGGATTGGAAGACTCAGTATTGTTAAAATGTCCATATAACCCAAATTGATCTACAGATTTTATGCAATCACTATCAAAATCCCAATGGCATTTTTTATAGAAATAGAAAAAAACTCTTAAGGTTCATAGGAATTTCAAGGTACCCTGACTAGCCAAAACATTCTTAGAAAAGAAGAACAAAGCTGGAGGCCTCATACTTCTTGATCTCAAAACATAGTACAAAGCAACAGTAATTAAGATGATGCACTGTCATAAAGATAGATATATCAACCAATGGAACACAATAGATAGTTCAGAAATAAATCCTTGCATATATGCACAAATGATTATTGACAAGAGTGCCAAAACTACATAATGGGAAAAGGATGGTCTCTTCAACAAATGATGTTTGGAAAAGTGGATATCCACATACGGACATAAATAAATAAATAAAGTTGGATTTTTTTCCATACTCCATATCCACAACTAACTCAAAATGGATTAAAGACCTAATATAAGACCAAAAACTACAAAACTCCCAGAAGTAGACATAGAAAAACACTTCAGTACACTGTGTTTGGCAATGATTTCTTGGTTATGACATCAAATTCACAGACAACAAAATAAAAGTAGATAAATGGAAGTACATCAAACTTAAAATCTTCTACATGTCAATGAAACAATTAACAGAATAAAAAGGCAACCTATGGAATGTGAGAAAATATTTGCAAATTATATATGTGATAGGGGGTTAATCCAGAATATATAAGGAACTTGTACAACTCAATAACAACAACAAATAAATCCAATTAAAATGTGGGCAAATGACTTGAATAGACATTTTTCTACAGGATATACACAAATGGCCAAGAAGCACACAAAAAGATGCTCAATATCACTAATCATTAGGGACGTGCATTTCAAAATCACTAGGAGACATCCTCTCATATTCATCAGGATGGCAACTATCAAAAGAACAGAAAATAATAAGTGCTAGTGAGGAAAAGGAGAAGTTGGAACCCTTATGCCCTGTTGGTAGGAGGGTAAATGGTACAGCCATCATGGAAAACAGTATGGAGACTCCTCAAAAAAAAAAAAAAAAATAGAAATACCACATGATCCAGCAATCTCACTTCTGGGTATGTAGCCAATAGCATTGAAAGGAGAGACTTGATATGGTATTTGCACACCCATTTTCATTGCAGCATTACTCACAACAGCTGAGTGATGGAAGCAATCCAAATCTTTATGATTGAATAAATGGATAAAGAAAATGTGATATATACATATATTGGGATATTATACATTCTTTAAAAAGCAGGAAATCCTGTAACATGCTACAAAATGGATGGACATTTGCTAAATAAAATAAGCCAGTCACAAAAGAACAAATAAGGTATGATTTCACTCATATCTAGTGTCTAAAGAAGCCAAGCCCATAGAAGCAGAAAGTAGAAAGGTGGTTGCCAAAGGCTGGGGGGATTGGAGAGGAGTAATTAGTATTTAGTGGATAAAGATTTTCAATGCTACAAGAAGAAAAGTTATAGAGATCTGTTGCATAACACTATGAATATACTTAACATTACTGAACCAGTCATTTAAAAATGGTTAACATGGTAAATTTAATGTTATGTGTTTTTTACCAAAATTTTAAAACTAAGGCTTAATACTTTTTAGAGTTGGAAAAGTATGAAAGAATTCACTACCAGATTTGCATTCTAAGAAATGTTAGAGAATACTTAGGTAGAAAGAAAGTGATACCAGATGGAATATCTATCTATAAAAAGAATGAAGCGTACAAGAGGTGAAAAATATGTGGATAAATATAAATTTTCTTAGTTCTAAAAATTCTTTCCCAGACAAATGACTACTGAAATAAAAAACAGTAACTATGTATTGTGTGGTTTATAACATACTTAGAAGTAAATGTATGATAATAACATAAAGACCAAGAAGAAAGAAAAGTATACTGTTGTAATACTCTTTTACCATACATAAAATGGTATAATAATACTTGAAGATAGATTATGATGTTAAAAATGTTGCTGCATCTTTGGGTCCCTCCAAAATATATTTGCAAGTTCTAATCCTCCATACCTGTGAATGTATCCTTATTTGGAAATAGGGTTTTTGCAGATGTGATCAAGTTAAGATGAGATATATTGGATTAGGACAAGCCCTTAATGAATAACTGGTGTCCTCATAAGACTACAGAAATTTGGGTATATAGACACAGACAGAGGGAAAATGGCCCTGTGAAGGCACAAAGACACAGGGTTAAATGCCATGTTAAGACAGAAGAAGAGCCACCAAGGACTGTCAGCAACTACCAGAAGCTAGGAGAGAAGCATGGAACAAATTGTCTTTCAACACCTCCAGTAGAAACCAATCCTACCAATACACTGATTTCAGGCTTCTTGCCTCCAAAACAGTGAGCAAATAAATTTGTTGTTGTAAGCCACCCAGTTTCTGGTATTTTCTTACAGTAGCCTGAGGAAACTAAAACAGATGTACATTATACATGCTAAAGCAATCATTGCAATTATTAAAAAGAACTGTAGCTAACAGACCAGCAAAATGAATAAAATGGAATAAAAAAATTCAATTAGTCAAAACAAACCAAAAAAAAAAGTAGAAGGAAAAGGGGAATGTATAACAGATGGGAGAAACAGAAAATAGATTTCAAGATGATAGATTTTAAAGCCTGGGATATAAAAATCATATTAAGTTTAAATGGTCTAAACACCTACTTCATTAAAAGTCAGAACTGTCTATTTAGATTTTAAAAATCCAGTTATATATACTGCCTATAAGAAGCCTGCTTTAAGGCACCTCGGTGGCTCAGTCAGTTAAGCAGCTGCCTTTGGCTCAAGTCATGATGTCAGGGTCCTGGCACTGAACCCTGCATCCTTGGGCTCCCTGCTCAGCGGGAAGTCTGCTTCTCCCTCTGCTTCTGCTCTCTCTCTCTCTCTCACTCTCTCTCAAATAAATAACATCTTTTTTTAAAAAAGAAGCCTGCATTAAATATAAAGACATAAATAGGTTAAAAGTAAAGGATGGGAAAAGCTATGTTATGTTAACACTAATCAAAAAAAGCTATTGTAGTGGTTATATTAATATTAGAAAAAGTAAATTGCAAAGCAAAAGATATTACCAAGAAATAAGAAGGTTATTTCATAATCATAGAGGGATCAGTTTATCCTAAATGTTTAATCATTTCATGTGGAGCTTCAAAATACATGAAGCAAGAGTTGTTAGAAATGAAAAGAGAAATAGGAAAATTTCCATAATCATTGGAGATTTCAATAACCTCTCAGTAATTGATAGAACATGTTGGTAGCAATTCAGAAAGGACAAAAAAGTCTTAAACAATGCTATCAACCAACTTGTGATAAATGATGTTTTAGAACACTTGGCACAACAGCAGCATATACATTCTTTTCAATCATACATGGAGCATTTATCAACATGGACCAGAATCAGGGCTATAAATATCAATAAATTTTAAAGGATTCAAATATTACAAACTATATTCTGTGACCACAATGGAATTGAATTAGAAATCTGTAGCAGAAAGGTACCCAGAAAACTGGGACTAGTAGAAAACTAACACACTTCTAAATAGTTCATGGGTCAAATAAAAAAGCAAAGAGAAATTAGAAAGTGTTTTGAACCCAATCAAAATAATAAACATTTCAAAATCTGTGGGACACAGTTAAAGCAGTAGATGGAGGGAAATTCATACACTAAACACATATGTTGGGGGAAAAAAAGATCCCACATCAAATGACCTCAGCTTCTTCCTTAAGAAATTACAAACAGAGGAGCAACTTAAATCCCAGGTAGGAAAAAGAAAACAATATAGGGACGCCTGGGTGGCTCAGATGGTTAAGTGTCTGCCTACGGCTCAGGTCATGATCCCAGGGTCCTGGGATCCAGCCCCACATCTGGCTCCTGGCTCAGCGAGGAGCCTGCTTCTCCCTCCCCCTCTGCCTCTCTCCCTGCTCATGCTCTCTCTCTCTCTCTCCTTATCTCTGTGTCTCAGATGAATAAATAAAATCTTTTTAAAAAAAAGAAAACAATATAGATCAGAGCAAAAAACAATCAAGTTGAAGACAGAAAATAACAGAAAAAAAGCAATGAAAAAAAAAAACTGGTTACTTGAGAAAATCAAACAAATAATAAACCATCAGCCAAACTGATCAGACAAAAGAAAAGATACAAATGACAGATATCGAGAGATGTGACCATACTACAGATGCTACAGGTTTTAAAGGCTAATAAGGAAATATTGTGAAAAATTTAAGCTAATAATTTGAGAACTTAGATGAAATGGACATTTGTTCTTGTCTTGTGAAAAACTAATTTTTTAATAAAATCTCAATATACTATATTGCTTTTATTATTCCAGAATGGCATGCTATATATACTGTACAATGAACATTTATAAATTTCAAAATAAGCTTCAAACCATTAAAAATTAAATCGGAATAAGATTATGAAATGGAAACAAAGTATTCCCATGCGCATGGACACGTTATAGTTAGCATCTTAATAAGCTGGTTTTCTCAAACTGTCCCTGCATTTACCTCGGAAACTTTCCAGTTGGGGCAAATGCTGACTTTCTTCCTCGGAATCTGAGAATCTGTTTTAATTTTCTGGTTTACTGACAAGCGACGACTGGACATTGGATAAATTCCTCGCAGCCACAGGAGTTTTGGGTGCCCTTCTGTTCACCTCGCCAATGGAAATTTCCCCCTTTACCCGGAATACCACTTTTTCTTTGATAAAGCTCAGTGATTTCCAAAACAACCTTGATAAGCACTTTTAGGATCCTCACAACTTTACACAATAATCAAGGAGAGTGTTATCCCCACCCCACCCACCCCCGTTTTATAGATAAGAAGCTGTGGGGATGAGAACTGAGAGGTCTTCAGAAGCTTGTTCCAAAACTTTCTCAATTGTTCTGACTTACGAAGCCAATAGCTCCCTCGCTCTCTAGTTTTTCTTTCACCACATTCACCCAAACCTGTTTTTATAAGCAGTACGTGGCAGGGCACAAGGGATCCTCAGAAAAATCTTTTGCTTACTCTTGAGGAACTCAGATTGTGGTGGGACAATTAGCCAGATCATAAAATAGCACAGAGAGCTTAAGATGCTAGGGAGAATAAAAAACCGATGGAGCATAGAAATCTCAGCTCCTTTTCGACTTCTTTTTAACCGAGCACCCGTCGTATGCCTAGGGCTGTGCAGTTTCCACATACCCCGTATGCCAACACATGAGGTGGACTCTATTGGCCAGGAACTGAGGTAATGCGTCCAAGGTAGGTTTTCAATGAAAGGAGCAGGAAATCAAAATTTCCACAGGCTCAGTCTGGAAGGCAGGGGTAGGATGTAAAGAGTACCCTCCGCGCTCGCGGAAACTGCTCAACCGCAGCCCAGCACTTCCCTCAGCTGGAAACCCCTCCGCAGGAAGTGGCGGCGGCAGGCAACCTACGTCCTGGGAGCCCAATCAGCGGCCGCGCCCCCGCCCCTGCCTGACTCGAGTCACGTGCCAGCCAAAGATGGCTGCGCTCAGGGTAGGTGAGCAAAGGTTGGCGTGAACCCCGTCGTGGTCGCCGAGACCGGGTGGAGGCACCGACTGCTGTGAGGAGAGCATAAGTTACTGGCATCCCAGAAAAAAAGGTAAATGCCCGTGTATCTGGAGAAGCACAGAGTGGTGACATGCTGTTCACCGGCAGTGCGGGAATGAGATCCTGGAAGTGGGTCGTAAGGGGGGTAGCTACGGGAGACGGCACCTACCGTCTTTTCACTTTGCACACCAGAAAAAAAGATCTTATATTTAAGTTAAGCTAAGAAAAAAAATAAACGTCTGCGCTTGAATTTAACCCAGGTTTTACTGCCAATATCCAGAGTGACCTTGGCCTAACTTGAGAGTCCCCACTTGACTGTCTCATAGTTAACATGAGCTAGCTAATGCAAAAGCCTTTTGAAATGTTTGTAGTATTTAAAGGTGGCATTATCTTGGATTAGGATTTATTATTAATAACAGACACACAACGTCTTACTGCAGGTTGCCGTATCAAACTTCCACCGAATTAAGGGAGACTTTTAATAGCTACACCTTAGAAATAGCTAGTTCACAAAAACTAATGATGTAATGTATGGTGATTAACATAACAATAAAAAATTAAAAAAAAATAGCTAGTTCACAGAACTCGGAACCTCACCAGTATGCACAGCATGGAACAGAAAACTAGTGATAGCATTAGGCAGGACTTTCGGAGGAAATAACATTTATTTCATATACACCGTACACTTTTTATATACTGAATTTATGTGTCTCCACACACACACACCCGCCTCCAACATATACACCGTACACTTTCTCTATGTATACTGAATTTATGTATCTCTACACACACATACCCTCCTCCAACAAAATCATTCACAGCTCCTGTAGGGCAGAGATTGTGTTTGTCATGGCACTGCAACCAAGGCCCTTAAGAAGTTTGAGTCCAGGAAACCTACATATAAATTTCTAAGTCTACATTGTACTTATTAATTTTAAGTCTAAGGATATGAACTCTCACTTAACATGCTCCCAGTGACCTCTTGTATCTAACAGGTACCCAGCAGTAAATCAGTGTTGTAAATTAATCTTGTAGCAAATAGATAACGAACCATGAAAATCTCATTTCATAAAACCATGTTGTATTTTGCTGTTATTTCTGAACTTTAGCTTTTCTTAACGTTGCTACCCTGAAATCTTGTTTAATGAGCTAAATCTTTGGGTTAAAACTCACCATTCACCATCCCCCTACTCTGCATTCACTCTAACTAGTGCAGGGATCAAGAAACTACTGGCCTATTTGACAAAGACCTTGTGCTACCTGCAAAGCCTAAAATATTTACTATGTGGCCCTTCAGAGAAATTTTGCTTATTTCTACTTTAGGGTATACTTATAAGTGAAATTGGTAATATGTTTCTTCTACCTACCAAATAATACCAGATTCTTTTCCAAAGTGGTTGTACCCAAAGTGGGTGCCACGTACACTTCTACCAGCAGCACACCAGAGTTTCAGTTACCCCACATTTTTGCCAGGAACTGAAATTGTCAGGTTTTAATTTAGCTAACCTACATATGGATATCTCACTGTTTTTAATTTTTTCCCTGATTATAATGAGTTAAGCATATTTTGTTTATTGGCTGTTTGCTTCCCTCTGTGAAAATACCTGTTCAAACCTTTTGCGAGTTTTTCTTAATGATGTGCACTTCTTTACATTTTCTCGGTACTAACTGCTCCTTTTCAGTTATATTGCAGACATTTTCTCCCACACTGGCTTCTCGTTATAGTATCTATTGATCAACACAAGTTCTTAATTTTAATTAATTTTAGTTTTATGTTCAGTGCTATCTGCAAATTAAGAAATATTTTTAAGGGTTATAAAGATATTCTGTATTTCCTAGAAGCTTTATGGGTTGTTTTTCATGTTCTGGTTTCTATTTTACTTAGAAAATTTTTGGTATGGTATGTATGCACCGATTTTTCAGATTATGAATCAAGCTATAACTAATTTTTTAAATTAAATATTTATGGTATTTAGAAAGCTTTTTATAAGTCTTTTTGTTGTTTTTCTATAGGTATCTATTATTGAAAAATATTTTAAGGCTCAAGATGGAAAATCATGAACCAAATGATACTGTCAAGGAAGACTTAATTTTCAATATCATAACCAGAAAAATTAATCAACTCCCAGAAGCAGAAAGGTAAGATCCCTTCTTAATTTAAAAATATTTTTTACCAGGTGAATTTTCATCATTGGTTCATTATCTCACATTTATTTGGTTTGAATATAAACATAGACTATCAGAAGGAAACTGAGCTCTTTTTCTTGCCTTACTGAGAAAACCCGAGACCAAGAGAGATTAACCATTTTGCTTGAAGTTGAGGTTAGAATTCTTGTCTTTGGATCTAATTATATGATCATTCTCAGTTTTTCCATTTGGCTTAGAGTTTAACATTTATGGATTCATCTAAGTAACAGACCTTTAAGATGGTTTTAAATTGTCTTGTCAATGCATTTCTACTATGTCTAACAGTCCAAGAGAGTGCTATGTAACACACATAACTAGACAAGGAATGCCAGAGAAATGGGATCATGGCTAAAAGATCTGTATCATTAAATAGAAAAAGGCTATATAGGAACCATACTGATCTTTGAGGACAACACTGAGTGAACTATAGTGCACTTCCTTAGCAAGAAGACCTCTCTGACTAGGTTCCATTTAAATAGAAATTATGAGGCCAGAAAGGATTAAAAAAAAAAAAGGAGCCAGCCTAGGGAGGGGGTGAAGGAACAATATCTCAGGATCTCAGGCAGAGGGGTTGGCATATGCCTAGGCCACAGGATAGCAGAGTTGATCATATCTCAGGAACCAGTGTTAGTGAAGTACAGGGAAGTAGGCATAAGGCTAAAGGACAGCGAATGATTATGATCCAGCTAACATTTCTAAAGAACATTCCAATTGCTTTTGGGAAATAGATTTAAGGTAGGAGAGGGAAAAAAAAGAAGATAGTAGGAAAACTGGCATGGTAATCTTGGTGAAGTAGTGATGGTAAGGGTTTGAAGGATTTGAAATACATTTTGGAATTACAATCTTACTGTCCTGAGTAAATTCCAGTCTTGCTGCCACTTACGCTGTCAACAAGAGAGAACCTATAAACCCAGGGCAGCAGTAAGAACTTGGGAGATTTCATAAGCTGTATATCCTACAGCTCGTCCCCCACCACACACACATTGTACATCCTTTTTGTTATTTTCCTGAGGTGGGTAACAGAAAAACTTTTCAAGCACAAAAAGGCGTGTGTCCATGTTTCCAGGTCAGTAAGGTAGAGCGCCAGAAAGACTGACATAAGGAATAGAGTAGATGGTGGCAGCTTTGAAGAGAAAAGAGCAGGCTATATCACTGGTACTTTCACCAAATTAGAATGGAGAAGCAGTGGGGAAGTAAGCTAGAACAGCAAAGTAAGCTTTAGTTTGGAAATAATAAATTGCTCTCAAACACTGGCACCTGAACAGACCAGATGACAGTGTCTCCTTACCTTTGCCTTATTCCCTATTTTCCTCTGTTCCTATTTTCTTATCCTTGGTCTCCTAAGCTTGAATCCTCACCCCTTCTTGCATTATCATTTGATATGCTTAATAGTTACTTGAAAAGTCTTTAGGTGTATGAAACTTTAATATCAAAAACCTCACTTTCTGATCTACAAAATAATTTTATGTACCATGTATTTCATTGCCACTTAAATATGATCTTATAGTTCATGTGTTTCACATTTGTGTGTCTAGTTTTAAACGTGTGTCTTGCCATTGAGTTTCCAGTAGTAGAGGCATTTTTTTGGAAAACTGACTTGCAAAGGAGCTGTTAGATAATAACAATTTTGTACTTACTGAATTATTAACTAAAAAATGTGACTCTAAGCCATAGGAAATTAAAATTTGGGAGACCATAAATTTTGCTATTCAGATTCTAGTTGCACTCCTTTTTATTTACATAGTTTATAAGTTTTTAAAATACTTCACAGCAGTATATAACTTAATTCATATATTTAAAATAATTATATTAATATAGTAATATGTAAAAATATATATGGGCAAACTATCTACTGAGCATTTGGTTGCTAGAACTAAAATGGAGATAATATATATTTCACAAGATTGTTATGAAGATAAAAGGATTTCAGAAGAAGCGCTCAAGTTTCCCATTCCCTCAGTGCCCACAAAAATACATAGGTCTTTCACATTCATGTATTTTCTGTTGTTACTGTTGGTAGGTTCTCTAGGCTCTCCTCGCTTTTTAAATAATATCTTGTGTACCCTAAGTTTTTAAACTGCCTCTCTCGTACTTCCATTACCATTTCAGTAGATTTGTTATATCTCATGCTCACGTCTTTCATCCTCCAATAATAAACTATGAAAACACTGAAGATAGAAGATAATTTTTTGTGACTTCAGCATCAAGTCTGCCGCATGTAGTAGGTGCTCAGTGATTGAATGACAAGCACCATTATGATTTATTTACTTAAAGACTAGTGGGGAAGCCTGACATATAAATCAGTGATTGTAAGATAGTATCACCTTATCATCTATTGTGCTAGAGAGGTAAATATTGGGTATTGTGGGCACCCAAAGGAGAGGCATTCATATCAGACTCTTCAGAAGCTTTTGCCTGTTATAGTTGGGGGAAATTTTCTATACTAGTATCTTTTGCAGAATCACAAAATACATTTAGCAAAATCTGAATGTATCACTCTATCCTTAAGTGTTGACCAAATTCAAAAGCCTTTAGGATAAAAATCTGTATGTAAATTATTTTAAAAGGTTGTTTTATGGAGCTATAAGGGATAAATGTTGTATCCTGTTATTCCTAAAGTCCTGTTAAGTCCTATAACATACACCAGAATTGTTGGACAGCTCACACAATATAGTACCTCCCAAAATTTTCTTTTTTGTCACCATTCAGGAATCTGTTTGAACATGGATCAACATATGTTGGACTTAATGCTGGTCTCTGTGGTCTAATAGCAAATAGTCTTTTTCGACGCATCCTAAATGTGACACAGGCTCGTATAGCCACTGGCTTACCAATGGCAGTGATCCCATTTTTGACTGCGCACATATCTTACAAAGGTTTTGTAAGTTTACCTTTAAATACAGGTAAATTCTATTTCACTATCACCAGAATTTGCTTTAGTATATATTTGCACCTTACGTTAATCCTTAAATATTAACATCAGGTAACTAACTATATGCTATATCATAGTCAGTGCATGGATAAGACTGAAACTTGCTAGCCTATGTAAAGTGGTAGTTCATATTAGCAGAGTCTTCTGTACAAGTAAAATACAATATACATGGAAGTTCTAAATACTTTCTCTTATCTAACTTATCTTTCCCACAGTTCTTAAATATTTGCAAACTTTATTTTTTTAAATGATGACTGCCTTAGTTTTTTAAAAAAAATTTATAGAGAAGTCCCTCAAGAGAGAAAACACTTATGGGAAGAAGAGTCTATTTACATAGTAAATCTCTCAAAGCACTAAATGTATATAAAAGAATTATCAAATATATGGAGACTTGATTTCCTTTTGATAGTTTACCGTATGTGCGAGTGCTTTGAGTACAAGCATATGTTGGAGATATTCCAGGTTTGCCAGACTACTGCAATAAAGTGAATGAATTTTTTGGTTTCCCAGTGCATATAAAAGTTATGTTTACAATATGCTATAGTCTGTTTAAAGGGTGCAGTAGTATTATGTCTAAAAAAACCAATGTACATACCTTTAAAAATTGCTAAAAAGTGCTAACCATCATTTGAGCTTCCAGTGTGTGGTAATCACTGATAACAGATCACGGTAACAAATATAATAATAATGAAAAAGTTTGAAATATTATGAGAATTACCAAAATGTGACAGAGACATGAAATGGGCAAATGCTGCTGGGAAAATGGTGCCTACAGACCTGACCAAAACAGCGTTGCCACAAACCTTTAATTAAAAAAAAAAAAAAAATGCGTTATCTGTGAAGGGCAGTAAAGTACAGCACAATGAAACAGGGCATGCCTATATATCATGAAAAATTTGATTTCACATAAAAATATTATTACCACAGATGATGGTGGGATAAAAGACAGTCCATTTAAATTCTCTTAAGTGCTGTTCCAAATTGGTTTAAACTGGATGAGTATTTTGCTTGAATCCCCATGATCAGTGTAGAAAGAATTTTTATGATCTAGGGAAACCTACCACCCAGTCAGTTGAACAGAGTAAAACATGTTATTAACTTAGCTTTCTATTTTTAATATAGCTTACACTAACTTGGAAATGAATAAAGAATTTTATAAAAATAGTCACACTATATAATGTAAAAACATAAGATGAAGTACAAATTATTTTTTAAAAATTCCCACGGGTTAAAAGTTTTCGACAGAGAGTATTAGCTCAGGTTTGCCAGTACAAGTGCAGAAAGATAAAAGCAGTACAAACAGATTAAAATCCTCTAGCAGTTATTCCTGGCTATTTTAGGTTATCTGTACTATAATTATACCTTCTAACATGCCTTATAGATTTGCATTTGCTGCCTAAAAATTGAGTGTATCTGACACTTTTAAGACCTTGCATTCTTTAAAATCATGTTTGCATGACTATCATGACCTTCATTTTCAGAACTGATTTATTTCCTAGGTGATTTGAATTGTGAAACCTGTACCATAACACGGGGTGGACTGGTTGGTCTCGTTTTTGGTGCTCTGTACCCTGTTATCTTGGCTATACCTGTGAATGGTGGCCTAGCAGCCAGGTAAGATTGTTTTCTCATATAATCAATGGAAAACTTCAGTATATAAATGATTACCTAGAAAATGCACAAATTAAAATAGATACATTTTCTGCCTTTAAGGCAATGTTAGTTTTTTAATTTAAAAGTTAGACTTTGGGGCGCCTGGGTGGCTCAGTCGGTTAAGCGTCTGCCTTCGGCTCAGGTCATGATCCCAGAGTCCTGGGATCGAGCCCCACATCGGGCTCCCTGCTCCGTGGGAAGCCTGCTTCTCCCTCTCCCACTCCCCCTGCTTGTGTTCCCTCTCTCGCTGTGTCTCTCTGTCAAATAAATAAAATCTTTAAAAAAAATAAAAGTTAAGACTTTTTTTCTTGTAAGTAGTATTACTTCTCAAGAATTTGAAAACAGTTCTAGAAACTGATCCCATCATATTTCTTGCATGTGTAGTTCAGGTTCTTTACCTTAATTTGTGTACTGAATGCCAACCACAAAGCTACAAACAGTACTATGCCTAACATGATAGCTAATTATATGCTCAGTCTTAAGAGTTTGAGCAATTCCACTAAAGGAAAATTCCATCACAAAATGGTTGGCTATAAACCAGTATAATTCAGTTATTTTCTTTCTTTTTTTTAAGATTTTATTTATTTGGGATAGAGAGTGAGAGCAAGAGCATGAGCTGGGAGACAGAGGGAGAGGGAGAAGCAGGCTACCCACTGAGCAGGGAACCCGATGTGGGGCTCAGTCTCAGGACCCTAGGATCATGACCTGAGCCAAAGGCAGACACTTAACCGACTGAGCCACTCAGGCACCCAAATTCAGTTATTTTCTGATAGAACTCTTATATCAAGCAATCTAAGCTGTATGGGCCTTCAGAGGTAAAGTGGAGAAAGGGACAAAAGAAAACAAAAGTACAGTTTTAAGGACCAATAGACATCAAAGAGAATAACTGAATTAACTTAATCTTTACCTAAACTACTTTTATCCTAAGACTTTTAGGATTAATATATATTGTACAAAGGTTTGCCATTTGATACAACTATCTTTTCTATAGAACTGTCTCAATGTTTTCTTACAGATATGAGTCAGCCCCGCTACCAGAGAAAGGAAACATCTTAACTTACTGGACTAGAATTTCTAAGCCTGTCTTTAGAAAGATGTTATTTCCCATTTTGCTCCAGACTATGTTTGCAGCATACCTTGGATCTAGACAATATAAGCTAATTATAAAGGCCCTTCAGTTACCTGAACCTGGCCTAGAAATTCAGTGACTGTTAAATGTGTACACAAAAATAAAATTGTAATGTATGAATAAGTGTCTAGTGTATGAATAAACGTAGACTTTTAATCATATGAGGTACAATTCTGGGACCTATAACATAAGGCTACACAGGGCAGCAAACAAAGGCTGAATACTAATAAGGTAGTATTCTTAACTTAAACAAAATCCTTAAACTTAATCCTTAAACAAAACCTTAACTTTTCTAGTTTGCCCAATATTCTCTTCTACTTTGCTTGCTCCACTCCTTTATATTAAACCGTATTTTAGTCTGTAACTGGAAAAATAACCATACAGCAGTTTTTACTGAAGACCTCATAAAGAATCCAAGCAGGAATGAAAATGGGAGGTGGGGATGAGGATTAATTCACTACAGCAAATGTTTTCATTTTCCCAATTCACTGTTTCCATAGGTATTATTAATCCATAGAAATTTAGGACATACTTAACAACCTTCCTCACAGAGGAATCAATTCCAGCAGTCTGAAAGATGATAGGCTCAGCTAGAGCCCATATATTGACTGATACAGTGATACAATGATATAGTTACCTACTTCTAGAGTCCTCTTACTTGTCTTTGGAAAGCTATATTCTTGGAAGATTGAGGCAAATTCTACCTTTGAAGCTTCCATTTAGTGTGGGATAGTTCTTTGGGATCACATACCTAGGCCTCTTCTTTTCAGCTTGATGTTAAGCAAGTTAACCTCTTTTCTCTGGTTCTCAGTTTCTTCATCAGTAACCTAACTCAGTAGGGTATTACATAATATATGGAAGTTGACTAACACAGCACCTGACATAAATGGTAGCACTTAAATGGTAGTTATACTCTTCCTATTGTTCCTGGTTTTGTTTTCTAAAATAGCCTAGTTTAATATTCCTCATTTCCTAAGACAGACCATTTAAATTTTTATTTATTTGACAGAGAAAGAGCGAGAGGGAACACAAGCAGAGTGAGTGGGAGAGGGAGAAGCAGGCTTCCCGCGGAGCATGGAGCCCGTTGTGGGGCTCGATCCCAGGACTCTGGGATCATGACCTGAGCCGAAGGCAGACGCTTAACGACTGAGCCACCCAGGCACCCCCAGATCATTTAAATTTTTGAAGTGACCTTTTGTGTTCCCCTTCGTAAAACTTCTCATCTCAGTTCTTCAAACCAGTCTTACGTGACAGCACCTGAATCAGCATTGTCCAACAGAACTTTGTGTGATGATGGAAATGTTTTATACATGACTGACTATGTTAGCTACTAGCCATATGTGGCTACTGCGCATCTGAAATGTAACTAGTCCCAACTGGATACATGAATTTAAAATTAAATTTTTTAGCCACATGTGGCTAATGGCTACAGTATTGGACAATATAGATCTAGACCAAGACTTTCTTATGAAATAAGCCAGTCATACCAAATACAGTAAGTACCATCCCAGATCATATTCACAAGCATCTTAATTATTCCTTTCAAATATAGTGACATATTTGTTAAATAATCTTATGCTACTTAATTATATGAAAGGAGAATTTAGCTTGTCACCTAGAAAAGGCAGCCTCATGAGTGAGACAGGCCTTCAGGGTCTCCAAAGAGAAAGCAGTCCAGCTAAAGATTTTAAAATTCAAATGAAATTAACAAAATACGTTTTAAATTTTTCAGAAAGCAAAGCTGATGTTCAACAAGTGCCTTGAAATGTATTCCCTAGCAAACTTATATATGAAATGATCCCAATTATGAGGCAAAAGAATCTATATTTTGCCGTGAATATTCTCTGGGTTACAGAATTAGGGGTGATTGTTCTTTTTGTTTTGATTTCTTTCTGAATTTTCTGCTTTCTATAATGAATATACTCTCTGACCCAAAATTACACACTTCTATCTACATTCTATCATTTTTATTTAAAGGAGAGTTCTACGTATCACAGGAGAGAAGAAAATGAATTAAAAGTAGCTCCTGACTTCAAAAATAAACCCAAATTACTCAATTAGACTCCTTAAAAAAAGGAGAATGGTGCTATCAACTTGGATGATTCAAAAGCCACTGATATAACTAAATTGGTAATTCAGTACAAATTGTTTTCTTATCCTGACACATTCTAGCATAATACCGTCTATAAATAGAAGAGTTTGCAATGGTTTCTGTAACCAAGAAGAATTCCTTTCAAGAATCTGTCCTTTACCACGTATTTTTTAAATTATCTTTTCAATTAGTAAAAATGGGCAACGTAAGCAAAAGACCGTATTATTTTACATCTATTGCTACAAGTCTACAAAAATTTTTGGTTGGGGGCAGATAAATACATGTAAACTTACTGTGATCTGTGTTACAATTTAGGGAACAGTCATTTGTAGCTAAGACCAAAAAAACACTGCCTCAGTCAGGAAGGCAGTTTTTAATAGTTCAGTCATACTAAACTATTTAAATCCGTCTTTTACAATTTACCTGGTGTAGTTATCTGGCTTTAAGAAAGAGGACTCATTAAATTATACTTCAGATATTAATTTGTAAACCCCAAACAATAGAACCTTAAAAGCCAGAGAGGTCTAGGAAATTGACCTCCATGGGTATACAGCAAAGATGCAAAATTCAAAGGCAGTGTAAAGAAAACTTGGGCCACCAATAAAAATCAAACCTATGCATATTAACACAACTACACAATTTTTCAAAACACCATTACAGACTACATTTTTAAATTAGATTAAAAATTAAGCAGAATAATTTTCAACAAAAATTATTTCGGGTCAACAAAACTACAAAAATTATTGAAGTCAACTGTAAACTGGTTTCCTTTTAAAAAGTGGGGAAAATGGCTCTAAGAAATCTTGAATGTACAAATAAGGGAAAGGTAAAAAGGAATAAAAAACCTATCAGTGACCAAAGCAATGAAAAAGGCAAAGGCAGGTTCACAAGCAACTTTCTATTAACCTATATATTTTTTTAAATATCTGTTTTTCTCTAATATTGCATGATCTATATTCCTAATGACAGTTGTTTACTTTCTGAATTTAAATTATCTCTGGTTTAATTTTTCTGCATTTCAAAATTGAAAGTAAATGACCATTTGTAGTCTAGGTCAGAGCTGAGAGCAGTCTGGTATTGTAAGGCAATAACAAGTGACTGCCAGAGAGAGGACTGAGATAGTCAAGTTCAAATATGCGAAAAATACTGTGCTGGCCACACAAAACATTCTACAAGTTTCTAATGGAAGACCTCCCAGTTTTGATCCCTCGCTTAGATGGTAACTACCTGGTTTCTGAAGAAAAAACTGCACAGTAAAATACAGAAATATAAACATTTGGGAGGGTCTCAAAACTTTTATGAGTGTAGGGAAAAAAAACACTTGAAGGTATTTTACTACCTATTCAACTTTCAAGAATCAGATTAGTTAGCTTAAAAAGCTTACTAAATTAGTGAGACCTTAAACTAGTACTTCAAAATGCTAAACCAGGTGATCACATATTTTTAAAGGTAATTACTCGTTATCAGTGAATCACTCTGTTCTTAATCATCACCAACTAGAATTCATGCCAAATCTTTGGTTGTGGAATTACAACCAGCTGGAGCGTTTGTACCATGGGAGCATCCGTCAGTCAAGTATAAGCCACTGGGCATGCCCTTTGCTGCCTCACATTACAGACACTGGCTAAATTTAGATTACAAGAAACAGAGTGGGTTTAATATCATACAATAACCAAACTGTATAGTTATTATGATAAATCATCCTGGGCCAATCTCCTACCCCTCCCACCTCTCTGATCTGCACACTTCCCAATGAGTCAGTAAGATAAAATGACTCAGTCTAGACCAGATGAAAGAATGTATTAACATAATCCATCAAAAATGAAATAAAACAATCCAGAGTTGAGTGTTTTTTCACACTTGTAATAAACTGGAAAAATGTTTCAATTAAGTAAAACAACCATATTATGTGGAAAAAAACCACTCCCATCATCCAGAATACTAAAGCCCTTACATAACACTAGAGACATTTAATATATAACATTAGAAACTAGGATACCATTCATAAGAAACCTCAAAATAGTCAAAAAGTGTCAAGTACTCAAAACTCAAGAAGCCAAAACCTCAGAATGCAAACATCCTATTACCCTGAATTGCAATTAACTACTCACATATTTAATCATAATTTTTTCAAAGATACACAAATCAATGCATCTGTTAAAAAGACTACTCTTTATAGTTAAGGACTTTACATTAACTTTTATATTCTACTCAGCAAGGTCTGCCTATACTTCAGATTGGCTCTCAAGTTCCAGGAAATAAATACAAACTCATGATATGCTCTGTGATCCCTGATGGCCTGTTTATGTAATACTACACCACTAAATGTAATTCCATAGAATGTGTTGACTATATAAAAAGTCTAATATTCCTTGATGAAATACTATAATTCTCTTCTCAAATGGTTACAATTTTTGAAAGTTATGCAAAGAACTGATCATCACTCCCATGAAAGACAAAAAAAAAAAAGTATAATTTTGTTCCAAAATTAACTTAGTCTCATGTATTTCTATTAAGTCTTTCAAGGATTCCAGAGAATCTTTTCATATCTCCATTTCTGGAAAGTGAAATCAGTATAGAAGTAATTTGGGAACTTGAAAATGGCATTCATTTTTTTCAGCAGATGCCAAATTTTTGACCGACATGGCTCCCACAATTACTTTGTTACCATCAGTCCAGTCAGTTAACAGGTTGTAGGAAAAGATTCGTTTTTGCAGACACTGCTAAGCTGTTTAAAGAGAAGAGAGAGAGATTAATTTAGTGATTACAAAATGCACAAATATTTAAAATACTTCGAACACTTTTTGTCGGATTATATCAGAGGTGTGACTACATTTTAACAAACGTGGACTTTTTAATTAGGACTGGTCAAGAAAGTGCAGAAACAGTAAGTCAATATGATAGAAATAGGCGGTCAATATGATGTGTTAGTTCAATTAATGTATGAATTCCTGTCACCATCAGAAGACAAATATCAAAAAGCTACCTCTTTACACTAATTCTGTATCATTTTGCCATAGAGGCAATTAGGGAAGAAAAAAAAAGGTTCCCCAAATACTGTTTTCAACCTCTACAATAGAGCCAAACCTTAAAATTTCAAAACAATCCATATTATATTCCAGAAATCTCCTTTATCCAACTACTAATCATTCAGAACACAATTTTCTAAAAATAGTAAGACAACAGTTTCATATTAATCATAACTTTTTTTAATTAACAAGTAGTGAATAGGACACTTTAAGATATTGTTTACTACATACTGAAACAGATCTGTTGTAAATTCAGAAACCCAAACATTTACAGTAAAATGTGCTTACACATAAATATGATCAAATTTATTTAAAGCCCCTGATAGGTCCTAAATACATGCAATACCATGTAAAAACAAGACCATGAAGTTGATGCAAAAAATGACAAAATCACTAAGTCACCAAAATTAGAAAAGAAAAAAAAAAAGAGAGAATGAAATGGAAACTAAGAAAAGACAGTTAAAACATAAGGAGCCTAACAAAGCAGCTTTAAAAATAGGCGATACTAATCTCCATTTTCAAAAGTTCTTAATCAAGTATTTCCAAAAACTGCCATTTATAAAATGGCATCCTAAAAATCTACACTTGGAATTTTCAAAGCATCCCAATTCAGAAAGCTTTGACTGTTTCTCCCCAGCCCCGAACTTCAAATAATGCAGGAAAAGCACTAACATTAGAAGAAAATATTCCAAGGGAATGGTATTTTAGAAAAACACACTTACTGCTTCCAGAACCTTTTAAGACCCACAGTCAGCATTAACAACAATCATTTTTCCTATTTTCATCCATTATTTTCCAATGTCATGTTAGAGATGAATAAATTCTTTGAGCCCATAACTGAAAGATCAACAAACCTGGTTTTATTATGACACCATATTTTTGTCATTGGTACTGCACAAAATTATATACAAAGAAATATATACAAAATGTTCAAGTATTAATTTCAATTCAAGGCTTCTGTTTCAAAAAGCTACATTTAACATATTCCATAGAGATAGCACAAATTAGTCATTTCAAATAATTTTTCCAACTACTTTTGGTATATATATATATATATATATAATTCAGTAGGCACTAAAAATCCATGCAGCTGCATTGTGAGGGGCTTGCTCCTGCACTTAGGTATAAGCAGGTTCATCACTCCAGGTTGTGAATTTGGCTACTACCCATTCATGCTCAAGTGCAGTAGATGATTTTACAAAATATGCTGTAATGCACTGGAAACCAGAGACCAAGTTGGTCTCAAATCGTGTTATCTAGCAACAAAACATTTACAGTTGTGCAAGAACAAGGATTCCATTTTTATAACCAAATAACAACAAAATAAAACATGGTGTAAGATAACTTACATCTTTGGACTGCTGGAAAATACTTTTTAATTATGAACATTTTAAAATAAAAGACAGCAGAAGCCCTGATATTACCTCTTTTTCCTCATTTCTTATACTACCTTTTAAAATAAAGCAGGAAATGTGGCCAGCAGCTGGTCCCGTCTCTTCTGCCCCAACAGCTGTATCCACTTTAGCACAAAGAAAAACAAGGATGCTAAATATGTATATACTTTATCAAACAGTGATGTTTCACAAAGAATTTCTTAATGCCTCTTACACTGAAGGCCACTGTAACTCAATCTATACAATTCGACAATGAATAATACAGTACTTCAAGGGAAGAATATGTCCCATCTTTGGAAAAAGTGTCAATTTTGTCTTTAAGTAGCCAGAAGCACTCAATTTAAAAATTATTTTTAAATAGGACAAAAACCTTTGAAATGAGAATAAGATTCTTTGTGAAGCCTCACTTTACACGTTTTCATTCACATTTCACAACCTTCAATATCTAATCATACATAAATTTAACCTAAAATTTTAATACAACAAAAGTAAAAGTGTTCAACAATTTTTTATAGTCAGTGATAGGGTAATCACTGTGCTGGTCCTCAAAGAAACATTTCATTAACAATTCTTATTCCTCCTTCAATTAACATAGAGATGCATGTTAATTTCCAACTTCTTTAATGGTGAAATATTAAAATCTTTTACTCTAAATAGATTGTATTTCTACATCTCCTACTGAAAACTAAAAGGCATACCCAAATATTTAAGATAGTTCTGTCATCTCCAGCAAAATAACTATCACATTTGTGCAAGCCCCAAATACTTATTGTCAACCTCTAAAAAGTTGCTCTAAAATTGGAATTCCAATTTGCACCTTGTACAACTCGGAACTTCCATTCAACTTCACCTGTTTCACTGTCTCCAAACTGCATCTCTATTAGCAGCTTTCAGTGTACAGTTGGAACCGATGTCATCCAAGGCCATGTCCACACTGGGGACAGAAGAGCTAGGTACACGCAAGTCTGAACAAGGGGACACATTAACAGCTATTTCAACCAGAAGAAGCATCTTAAATACATTACTGACCAGCACAAGTCTGTTTCCAGGGTGGACAGGGCCCAAATTAGATTTCCCCTCCCACGTTCCAAAAAAGAAAAAAAAAAACCCCACACACACACAAATTCAGATGTTGCCCATTAAAGTAGACTAAGCAGCAGAGCATGAGCGTTACGTGAAGAGATGGATCCTTACCAGGTTGTGAGGCGGGAACGACTGTTCTGTAACCCCTACAACGGAGCCTGGCAGGAAGGAAATCACCTAAAAAAGAAACTGTCAGAGAGATTTAATAGTCACATGTTATCATTAGGAGTTGGTTACAGTGTCACATTCATGCTTTTAGCTAAACACTTAAAGATTCAATATTACTTTTTCCTCCTCTGAAATGTGTCCAGTGAAGATGTCCCACTAAGGTGTTTTACATGGTGTAAGGGAGTTGAAAGGGGTAAACGCGGATAAAGAGCAGATTACTTGACCCTACATTTTAAGAGAAGACGACGCCTTCCGGGCGCACGCCGAGCAGAACTCCACCGACACCTTATCCTTGTCCACATGAAGACATACTCCTCCCGCTGAGTCGTCCTCTTCCAGCAGGTCCTGCTGCTGCTTTCCCACGGGCAGAGCGTAGTCATGGTCACCGGCGGGCGAGTCTCTGAAGAGCGAGGTGGTCAGCCGCAGTCCCACGCCGCTCAGCCGGCTCAGCAAGCGAGCCAGTCCGGTCTCGTTGGCTAAGACGGCCCGTAGGTAGCGACTCTCCTCCTGCAGTGCCTGCACGCGCTTGCCCAGCTCCCGATTCTCGGCCCGCAGCTCCTGGTTCTCGGCTGCCAGACCCCGGACTCGACTTTCCAGCCCCATCACGTACTCCTTCTTCTTCAGCCGATTAAGACGGGCAGCAGCCGCTGCCGCCTTCCGGGGACTCTTTGTCGCCGCCTGGTTGTTGTCGTTGCCGCTGCCGCCGCCGCCTCCTCCTGGGGACTTTCTCCGCCTCTTTTCGCCGCTGCCGCTGTCACTGCCGCTGCTGCAGCCTCCGATGCCGTTTAACAGCCTCTGCAGCAGGTCAGAAAAGCGCTGCATCTCGGCAGCCGCGGCCTCGTCGTCGTCGTCCCCTCTCCACAAGCCGCCGCTATCCGAGCCTCCGCCGGACGAGGAGAGAGGCCCGGGCGAGCTGAGCCCGGGCTCCAGGTGCCAGTCCGGTTGCCGGGGGTCCAGCAGATCTGCCAGTTCCAGCCCGGACAGAAAGTCCATGTCCTCCGTCTCCTCCCCGGGGACGCTGGCGATCGCCTCCTCCTCCATCTCCTCGGGCGAGGGCGCGCGCACGGCCACGCCGCCGCGGCCCCCCCTCCCGGCCTCCAACTCGCCCTCGTCGCCGCGCGGCTGTTTGCGGCCGGGAGATCCGGCCGCCGCCGTCTCTTCCTCCTCTGCCGCCGCCGCCGCCGCAGCTGCCGCCGCCGCCCGGGTCAGGTCCGGGGGCAGCAAGCAGGTCGCGGCCGGAGCCGGGCTCTCGCTGCGGGTTGGGGAGTCGCTGCCCGAAGCCGCCAGCAGTTTCGTCAGGCTATGCCTCATGGGGCCCAGCAGCGGGCCCACGTAGGCCCCGGCCCCTCAGACCGGGCCTCGCGGGCCGCAAGGACCCCAGATCCCAGCGCGGGGGGCCAGGGAGCTGGCCAGAGCGAAACGGAGGGGAACGTCCGAGTCGCCTCCCGCCCCACTTGGCTGGTCGACCCCCCGCGCCGCGGCGGGGGGGAGAGATGGGAAACCCAAGCGGCGAGGCCCAGCGATGACTCGACCGCGCCACCCAGACAACGGCCTGGCCGGAAGTCAGTCGATCTCACCCCAGCCCCTCCCACGGCGTTTCGCGCTCCACTGGGCTCTAGTATCGCGAGAGTTCACTGAGGTCTGGAATGGGAGTAATTTCAGATTTTCAGTGATGTCATAGTCCGCAAGCGGCAAAAATAACAACAAATCCTGAGTTTATTGAGAGACGGTCTACTCTCTCCGCCCTCTCTTCTCACGCCTCCGTATTCAGGCTTCCACTTCAAGTGCAACCACTCTCAGAATTGATCTTTTAAATACCAAATTTATGAATAATCAAATTATCCTGTATTTCCCTGGAATTTTACGACTGGCGATCAGATACCTTGAAATTGCTCCTTTCCCCTTCCGTTTGTAATGCAAGATCCTTTCACTCAGTACTAGAAAAAAAAAGAGGTACATAAGTAAGTCATTCATATATAATTTAATTTTTCCAAGTTTTTTATTATAATAATTTTATTAAAATGTCTGAGCGTTTCTATGCATTTTCTAAACAACAACAACAAAAAATGGTCTTGCCCTTGTCTGTAATAAGATTGCAAACCCATTTTCTGTGTGTGTTCTGTAGTGGGCGTGACCGCGAGCATGTGTGGGTGCGCACATGCGTGCCAGTCTTTTTGTACTGCCACTACCTCACGGTGTGAGTGATGGTTGTACTGCTGGTTGTGTTAACAGAGGACGTTTTGTTGAGTGAATCGTGTGTGTGACTTTTTTCCTGTTTGTTTTATCTTGGGGGTTCATGAAACTGACATGTTTTTTCTGGAAAGGACTATTGCCAGTTTCCAAATAGAATATTTTCTGTTTTTTCCTGAATGAGCCCGATTTTGTTGCTGTTTTTCATCTATCGGGGTAAAAAGAATACCCTTAAAATCTCTGTGGCCAGGTTAAACAACCCTGTTGTATTCTTTTCTCTGTTGTGTTGGCCGTTTTATGAGCGTGATTAGTTTTGATAACCACAGGTTTTCTAATTTTTTTTTTTTTTACATTTTATATTTTATTTATTCTGGTCAATGTTTCAGGATATTTTCTTTGACATCGACTTTACTTGAAATCAAAACAAATTCTAATTTAAAAAATAGATATTGACACCTTGGTGGCTCAGTTAGTTAATCGTCTGCCTTCATTCAGCTCAGTTGAGATCCCAGAGTCCTGGGATCAGGCTCCTTGCTCAGCAGGGAGCCTGCTTCTTCCTCCTGCCTACCCCTCCCCTGCTTGTGCTCACTCGCCCTCTCTCTCTCTGACAAATAAATAAAATCTTTAAAAAAAAAAAAAGAAAGAAAATTGCCATTCGAGAAAAATATGTTAGGAAGTGTAAATGCAAAATATGAAATCTAAGATAATGATTCCCAAAATCAGGTGTATGAAAATATTACTCAGGGAATAATGAATATGTCAATTACCCAAAGATTGGTCTGTAGGTCTGTGTAATGTTGGATGTCAAAATTCTAGCAAACACCTCTAGTGGTTCTAGTGATAGTCAGACCATAATAATAGGGTCTCTAAATTGAATCCCCATAGAAAATTAAAGTATCAGTCTCTTTCTTTAGAAGCTTTACCGCATAGGAAATAGCTTCACTGAAGTATTCTAATGTTTTTAATAACCACAGTTTTATATCTTTTATCTGTGGATAATAAAAAGATAAATATCAACTTTAAAAATTTCCAAATATTTCACAGAATATGTGAAAGAATAATACAGTATCCACACTGATTTAGCAATACTATCCAATATCCAGACTCAACAATTCAACAATTAACATTTGCCATATATGCTTTATTTGCTCATAAATGTTTATAAAATATAATTTTTTTTGCTGAATCATCCCAAAGTTGCAGATAAGACACATCACCCCAACATACTTATGTATGTATCTCTAAGAATAAGAACATTCTCTTTCATAATCATGACACTATTATCAGGTCTTGAGAAAATTAACAATCATTTACTAATATTATCTATTATCCATGCCATATTCAAATTTCCTCAGCTTTCCTCAAAATAATCTTTTATAGTGGATACTCTTTTGAGCCAGGATCCAATCAAGGGTCACTTACTGCATTTGGTTATGTTTTTGTAAAGTTTTTTTTTCCATTTCTCAGTCTAAAAATAGTCCCTCCTATTTTATAGCTTTTCTTAATATTAGCTTTTTGAAGAGACAGGACAGTTGTCTTAAAAAATGCACCACATTCTGGATATCTCTGCTTCCTCTTGGTGTTATCTTGTTCCTCTAATCCCACAAGGTCTTGAAGCAATTCACAAGTACATTAGAATACAATGAAACAAAAAAATTCAAATTTTTGAAAAGCAAGATCAGTGAAAATATAGGTGAAATAGGAAGATAAGGAGTTCGAAAAGGGGGGAAAGTTTGTATTGGAGTAGGATAGACATAAAAATCTTAGTTACTTAAGTTGAGCTAACAATAGACTAAGCTTCCCTAGCAAATCAAAAGGAGAAACTTTCCTTTGTTTGCTCAGGAGTAAACTTTATATGAATTCCTTAGCCACTTTTCCAGTTCTTAGGCCTCAAGAAACTTCTCTTTGGGTTACTGAATAAAGTAGCAAATAGCCTCAATGAATAGCTATGTTTATATGGTTGTTTCTTCGATAGAAAGCAAGTGCCAGGAAAGTTGGACACTGAGAAATCCCAAATATCCAGAACAGTAACTACCACAGCTTAGGCTTCAATAAATATTGCTGAATGAATAAATGAAGAAGGTCTCCAGTTTCAGCGGAAGGCGTAACACAAATCTCAACTAAAAGACAACAATTCTGCAAGGGGCAAAAATAAATATGACCCATGGTATCTAGAAGAATAAAGAAAGAACCTTCCAGATAACGTCATAAAATTTTCCAAGTTCAAAAAGAGCTGGAATTTTCATGGAAATTGCATTAAATTGATTAGTTTATTTTTCCAAGTTATCTTATGCATTTTTTGCTACTGGACTGGATTATTTCTTCCTTTATATTTTCTAAATGGTTATTGGTGCTGCATAGGAAAGCTTTTGATCTTTTTTGTTAAATTTTTTACTGACTATCCCACTGAACTTTCTTAATAGTTTTTATTTTCAGCTTATTCGTTCAAATTTTCCTGGTAGACAATTATATCACCTTATTATATATAATGACAATTTACCTCCTACTTTGCAATACGTTTTTTTCATTATCTTGACTGATAATGAAATACTTCCACCTTGATGTTAAATAATACTGTCGATAGCCAACTTCCTTGTCTTATTTCTAACTTTAACAGGAATGTCTCTAGTGTCTCACTGTTAATTTCAGATGGGTATTTTTTATTAGGTTAAGCTCAGCTGCAGGAAGGAGAAACCAATCTGGCTATTTTAAGCAGAAACGTTTATAATACTGAGAATGTGTGCTTACAAAGTTATTGGGAGGACTGGAGGAGTGGGCACTAGGCTGGGTGATCAAAAATGCCTTTCAGTACAAAGTGGCCAAACAGGCCTGATAGGGACCTGCTATCTCTGCCCCAGTTGGGAAAGTGGTAAAATAGAAAACTGGGATTTAGCTCCAAGTGCATGGCTACTGCCCAAACTCTCAAACCCATGTGTTAATTATCTATTGCCGCTTAACAAGTTACCCAAAATCTAAAAACAACAATAGGGATTTGCTTATTCTTGTGGCTTAAACCCACAATAAACATTTATTATCTCTTGAAGTTTCTGTTGGTCAGAAATTTTCAAGTGCTTTGGTTATGCAGTCTGGTTCTGGAATTTTCATGGAATTCAATCAGATCTTGGCTGAGGATGCAGTCATCTGTGGGCTTGACTGGGGCTAGAGACCCACCTCCGAGATGGCTGGAGGAAACTTCAGGTCCCCTTCCATGTGGGGCTCTCCATAGGTTGTGTGAATGTCGACACTACATGATGGCCGGCTGCCCCCAAAGTGTATGATCCAAGACACGGAGGAAGCAGCAGCAATGTTTTTTATGACCTGGCCTCAGAAGTCACATACAATCACTTCTGTAGTATTCTGTTGGTCACACAGTCAGACCTTACTGTGAAAGGGGACTACACAGGATTGAATACTAGGAGACAAGAATCATTAGGTGCTATCTTGGGGGCTGGCTAGATATAAAACCATATCCCATAAAACTAGTGAATGACTATAGGGATCCTGTTGCAGAAGAACCCAGTGTTTCCAAGAATATGCTTGGCAGCAACAACAGCCAAAGCAGGGGGGAAGGGCCCCTGCCTCATTTGCATCTTCCAAATAGAGCTGCAGAGGAGTCTGGCAAATATAGTTTGCTCCTGTGTTTCTTTTTGTTACAGCTTTTCCATTTTTGTAATATGGGGGAAAGCACATTAAAAGAGAGATTGAAATAGATGATGAGTACCAATCTATCAAGTCCTCTACGAAGACCATGACTTTGTGGTACTTCAGCACCGATACATGCACTTAGTGGATTTTCTATAGCAGAGGATTGGAGCAGAGATGATAGGGAATGCAGGTGAATCAGAGTTGGATAATAGCGCAACAGGGGCCAAAATGCTCATTTTAATCTAGTTTGCCTATTCACCCATGAAAGTATAATCTGTAAAGAGCAGGAAGTAAGACCATGGGAAGTTCTTACTGAGTGAAAATTGAAGACTCAGGGATTGACAGTGTTTGGGCATTGTAGGATTATGTTTACAAACACTGCATATTTGCATGGATTATGTGCAATTCCCAATGTGCTAGCTATATTTCCATTCCTTTGCCCTCTCAAGAAAGCATTTCTGAATGCAAATGAATGAAAGTTACACTATTGTGGACTAATCTGGAATCAGATTTATTTAAAAATGACCAACATTTGTAATCAACTAAAATAGTAACAAAGTACTGGGATGTCTCCCAACTAATCAAGCCCCACAGTTGCTGCCATTGAAGCTGAGAATTACTGCTTTTGGGGGAAGGGACAGCAGGTGTAGAAGTTTCAGGGTTAGGGATTTGGAAGGGCAAACGCCGGGCTTTTCATGTGCTGATAGGAAGAAATCCACTTCTCATCTCTCACCCCAGGCACCCCAGAGCCGGAACTTGGCTGAGCTGCCCTAGTTTCCCATTGCCAATTCCAAATTATTTCTCTTCTTCCTTCCTTCAGAAACCTCAGCCCTTTTTAATTTTTTTTTAAATATTGAAAATTTGCAATCATACCCAAAAGTAAAAAGTATACTGAATCCCTATATACTCCTCATCCAGATTTAAGTGCTATCAAGATTTTGCCACACTTGTTTAATCTCCCTGCCTTTTTTTTGCTAAATTTTTTTAAGGTAAAAATTTTAGACATCATGTCATTTTATCCTAACATGTGTCACTATGCATTTTTAACTCTAAAGTCATTTTTTTCCTGTAACGACAACGCCATGTTAGCAAACCAGTAACATTATTATGGATTTCTTGGTATCATTTGAACCCAGTTAATATTCAGTTGTTCCACAAATTTCTGTCTACAGATGGCTTGATTAAATCAGGATCCAAACAATTCTATATATTCCATTTCCTTGGTATGTCTCTTAAAACTCTTTTCATCTAGGGCAGCATCCCCTCCACCCCTTTTCCCAATGCCATTTGATTGAAGAAGCCAGGCCTGTTGTTTTGTTGAATGTCCCATATTCTAGATTTGTTTGTTTGCTTTCTTGTGGTGCCATTTTACTTCTCCCATTAGCCCCATCCGTCCTGTAAGTGGGAAATTAGTTTCAGGCCTAGTTTGCTTCAGGTTCAACATTTATGGCCAGAATACTTCCTAAAAGGTGCCGCTCTTCATGATGCGGCCTACGGCACATGAATGTTTAGCTTTCCTGTTTTTACTGATCCTAAGAATGATGGATGCTTTCAAATGGTGACACTCTAATTCCTCCTCCATTGTAAAATTCTCCATTAACCTTTTTCCTAATAGTTTCGTCTAATGATGATCAGTGCCTGAGTAAGCTATTTCACTAGGGGTTACAAAATTATGCCTTTTAAATTCTTTTATTCCTTTAATTATCGGCAATTCTCTGAAAAACAACTTTATCTCATCACATATGGGCCATTTTGTCACCCTAAAATACAGGGAACAGGAAAAGTAAGATAAATGATCAATTAATTCGTTTTAATAGCCACTTTTCAGTTAGTGACCAATGAGCTTTGCGTTTGTTGTTGTTTTCATTATTGCTATTGTTTGTCTTTTTTGGTGTATCATAATGAACTCACAGATTTTAAAATATTCAGTTGCTTCACTCAATTGCAGTTATTTTTGTACTCAAATTACTCATCTTTAGCCATTGGGAACCTCTCCAACTTGGCTCTCATGTCTTGTTAAGAGAACTTGTGTTAGTCTTTGACGGTTTATTTGCTTTCTGATACAACTAACTGTATCAGGTTCATTGTGTACCTTTCCAACTCCAGATCTGGAATTAGCCCTTTCTCCAAAGAGTCCTTCTTCGTTTTAATGGAAAATAGTTTTTGGAAGCCACAAAACTATTTTTTGTTTATGGGCCTGAAGGATACTCATACCAGACTGTCACTGAATTTAGGCCTTTCCGTTGACAGAGCTGGGACATATGTATTTTTTTTTTTTAAAGAAAAACTGCCCATAGACTTAGACTGATATTTTTTATTCAAATTTAACATCAAATGCTTTACTTTACTTTTTAATATCTTGATGTATACACTGAAAATTTTGTCCCTAGCAACACGAACATAGTTTTGCTTTAGCCTCGCTCTCTCATTCTCTCTCATACACATATCATACACATATCTCATATATATAATATAGTTTTAAAATATAATCATTTTAAAATAATGTCAATATTACAACTAACCATAAAAGTAATAAATAAAATTTACTAAGCTTTCGTTGTGATTCTGTTTCTCCTCGGAATATTGTCTATTAAGGATATTCATTTAAAAAGCTGTTTTCTAGGGCACCTGGGTGGCTCAGTCTGTGAAGCATTTGCCTTCGGCTCAGGTCATGATCTCAGGGTCCTGGGATGGAGCCCCGTGTTGGGCTCCCTGCTCAGCGGGGAGCCTGCTTCTCCCTCTCACTCTCCCTCTGTGCACTCTCCCTCTCTCAAATAAATAAATAAAATCTTTTTTTAAAAAAAGCAGTTTTCTATATTTGGATAATTCTTTTCTCTCTATGGTTACACCAGTGTGAAATTCATGCCAACCTCTGGTCATATCTCTCACTCACTGAAAGTTTAGCTCTCTGGTTTCCTCTTCATCCAGTACGAGGTCCGCCAGTAAGTGACAGGATTTGAATCCAGTCAGGCTGATGCCAGTGCACTCCTTTCACTCACTGCACTAATACCTTGGTAGTTTGCTGATCACAGATCTAGGTTTTCAAAGGACCTAGGGGCAGGATTTGAGTGGGGATGGGGGCAGCGGGGAGGACTGAGCCAGATTATGAAGGCTCAGACTTCTGACAGGGACAGAGGTAAACACGGATGTGAGTATAATGTGATTAATCTGGCCACAGGGTCTCTGTAAGAGTCTCCTGTGACTGCTTATTCTGCAGCTCTGGATGGTGTGGCTACTGGGAAAGGCAGTTTCTTACCAGGAATGGGAGGTGCTCTGAAGGCTGCCGAGCTACCGTACTCTTGTGTTTTCCACATCTCTTTTTTTGTTTTTTTGTTTTTTTTTAATGTTTTTTTTTTTTTATTTATTTATTCATGAGAGTCAGAGAGAGAGAGAGAGAGAGGCAGAGGCAGAGGGAGAAGCAGGCTCCCCGCCTAGCAGGGAGCCCGATGCGGGACTCGATCCCGGGACCCCGGGATCATGACCTGAGCCGAAGGCAGACGCTTAACCATCTGAGCCACCCAGGCGCCCCCACATCTCTTTTTTTGGGCAATTCTTACACACTTAACCGGCTTTAGCTTAACTGCCACTTCTAGGAAAACTGTCCCTAACCTCTTCTACACTATATTGGCAAACTCTGCTACGCACTCCCTTTGTTCATCCTATCCTTCAGCATTTTCTTCACCCACTAGGAGGCAAAATCAGGGAGGATAAGGATAAGTACCTGGCCAATTAGAGGCTCTCTATAAATATTTGTTAAATTAATGAGGTATATTAGATGAACAACTTTAAAATGGAAAGCTCAGAATGGCTTAGCCTGCCCTACCTCTACCACCTTTTGTTTGTCTGTTAGGGCGAAACCAAAACCAGTCTAAAAACTTTAATATATGAGAAAATAGTCTTTCTAAGATCTAAAATTCAGGTCTCACACAGATATATGAAAATCCATGAGAAAAGTTAATACATTCAAATCTTTAAATTCAGGAGAGAAACAGTCATCTTTAGGAGTCATTCAGGGTAGAAAAAGAAATTGTCATTAGCCGTATGTGGCTGAACATTTGTGAAAGCAGCGGCTTTCAGCCGAATGGCCTGACCTAAATCTGTCAGGCCATATTTGGCTCTATATAAAATATGTCTTGTCTACTTAATTCTTGGAGAAAGAAAAATCTGCAGGCTTTTTGAGTCATCTACACAGAAATAGAGCTTACCAGGAAGTTAAACAGTTAAGTGGAAGATTCTTTGTTTTTAATTGTATTGTCTTTTTGAATAGGTAATACATTCAGGTGGCTCAAAAGTCAAATGATATAAAATGGTATACACTGAGTTTCCTTCCCAGTCCTATCCCTCACCATCCCAGTCCGCACACCCCTCCATACCACTAAATTAGTATTTATTATTTTCAATATTTATTTAAGCAGATGGGAGTAAATATATGTTTGCATTCTTATTCCCCTCTTCCCCTTATACAGAAGATAGTATACTACAGGTATTATTCGGCACCCTGTTTGTTTTTTTCCCTACATGTATCCTGGAGATATTTTCATATCCGTACATAAAGAGCTTCGTTTTTCTTTTCTTTTAAAATATATTTGCAATGTATTCCGAAGTATAAAGGGCCCACAATTTACTTAACCAGTGCCTTATTGATGGTATTTAAGCTCTTTCCAATCTTTTGCTATTACAAACGACGCTGTAATGAACAATCTCAAACATGAAAGGGAAGATTATTTTAGACTAGTACAAATAAGATTGGATTAGGGCATTCAATAGGCACAGTCTGGCAAATAGCTAAGAGAGTCGCTTTGTAGAACTGAGGAGTGAGGTGGTTGAGGAAGGGGGCACTGTGGTCAGTTGAATGTGTAATGAATGACCAGGGAGATCTGTCTAAGGGAAAAGTTTTCTTGGATTATTTTTTTCCTAGTGAGATAAACAGAAGGTTTAGAGAGAACTGCATCAGGTAGGAAGACTCATCTGTACAGCCTTAGGCCCTTAAATTTAATCAGATGTTTTTAGTCTTTGGAAAATAACATCCAGCTCGTCCTTAGGGAGATGGACAAATGATTAGAAAAGCCCATTCTTGGCCACCTCCCCAAAATTCCAACTTTTTTTTAGGAGACCAAGATAAAAAAAACTCCCTGCCTGATAAGGTTCTGTCAGTCTCAGAAGATGTGGTACAGCAGGCATTGCTGATGGCCTATCCAACATCCACCCCCTCCATCCACAGGTACCTGGGGCAATAAGGGCTGGATAGAACAGCAAACGCCCAGGCAGGTACTCCTTCAAACACTGTTCTTTAAATAACTATTTGACTTGGAGTGCCTGAGTGACTCAGTTGGTTTGAGCATCCAGCTCTTGGTCTCAGGGTCTTGAGTTCAAGCCCCACGTTGGGCGTGGAGCCTACTAAATAAATAAATAAATAAATAAATCATTGTTTAACTTTAATATAGTGGAGTTGGGAAGAAATAGATTTTCTATTAATACCTTACTAGAAACAAATTAACCTGAATGAATTTTCACCAATTGAAGCAGAGTATTTGTGAACACATCTGCCCAGTCAGTTCACCTTTTCTGTAGCTCTTTTTCGTGATGTTTTTGTGGTTTTTTTTGAACTAGACAAGTTCCTTAGAGGCACACTGAGGGGATTACAAAAACATAACACAAAAGATCACACTATCTACACAGCACTATTCACACATTATTTGTTTTTAGAATCTCTGTTCTGCTGACTTTCTTTTTAGGGTTACTGCTTGTGGATGTTGCAGAAAAAAACTCACTAGGGTTATAGGTGTGCCTTAGAAAGGAGTTTTCAAATTTCCCCTCGAGGGCGGTAGTTTGGAGGCAGCCACTTTATGCTTTTTTAATTTGTTCCAGCGATAAGCATCATTTTATAGATCAGCATACCACAATAACAAAACTGGTTGCTCATCCCCGACTCTGGCTGTGGGTCACAGATTAAAACAAGATAAGCACTGAGACAGTGGAATGCAAAGTGCTGTGGAGCACGGAGGGAAAAAAAAATAATGCTTTTCTGTGGCTGGTTAGAAGACAGTTTGTATAGTGGGAGAAAGCATGGATTTTTGAGCCAGAAAACAGGCCCAGCCACATAATTTGCAGTGCCCAGCACAAAAGAAAAACATGTAACTCCTTGTCACACGATTATTAAGAATCTTGGGGCATCTGGGTGGCTCAGTTGGTTAAACAACTTACTCTTGATTTTGGCTCAGATCATGATCTCAGGGTCAGGAGATTGAGTCCCAAGTCGGGCTCTCACTGGGTGCGGAGCCTGTTTAAGCCTCTCTCTCTCTCTTTCTCTCTCCCTCTGCCCCTCCCCCACCCGCATTCAGTGGCTCTAAAAAAAAAAAATCTCAAGACACTGACAGCAGAGCATTAAACCAAATGTGGGGCCTCTATGCAGGTGACACACCTATGAAGCTGGCCCTGCCAGAGGAGCTTGGGTTCAAACCTTTCTCCTGCCCCCATGCCCCAACAAAGCCCCCTGGCTTTGGGCAAGTCACTTCCCTGAGTCTCTTTTTTCATCTGTAAAACAGTGATAAATGAACCCCCCTTGAAGAGTTGGTATGTGGCTGAAATGAAAAGCATTGGACACATGATAGGTTCACATTCCTCTTACTTTCTTATTCTGTATTGTGGGTTCTGATGTGAAATGGGGTTCGGGAGTGAACGGTCAAGAAAGGATTCTTGAGATGTCTTTGGTGCAAAATAGGTGGTTTTATTAAAGCATGGGGACATGGGCAAAAAGCTGCACTGGGATCATGAGAAGAGACTGATTATATACTTGTAAGTTGGGAGTGCATTAGAGATAGCTTAAGTCTCTAAGGAATTTGGAGGTAAGGCTTCCAGGACTTTGAGGGCCTAGTGGCTGTTAGGATAATGTCATTCACTACTGTCTAGTAAAACCTTAATCATGAGACCCTTCAGATATTTATCAGTGGACCATAAGTTTGGAGGATGATTACTAACATATATCTGGGTGGGGGGCGGGGCGGTGTAGATGTAAAGGAGGTTTCCAAAGGGATTTTTATATGTTAAAGAAGACCTACGGGATCCCAGAGGTAGGGCTAATGTCAAGCTAAGGTTACCTTTTGCCTTTAGCAAAGTATTGAGGCAGTTGAGTTTCTGGAAGAAAGTCATTCTGCCTGTCCCAAGTACTTGTCAGTGGGCTGTAAGTTGTAAGGAAGTTTAATCTTTCCTACATTTCTTTTACCTTTGTTCTCCACATCAGTCTCTTCCACCCATTCTGTAGGCATTCATCTTCTCATTACCCACTATCCTATCCTTTTAATATCTTTCAAAGGGGTATTAGAGTGAACATCATGAGTCAATATCTAATCATTTATGACCCACAAAGTGGCAATTTCATATCATACAACCTAATACAAAAGCCTTAGCATGACTGAACAGTACTGTCCTCAGACCCGAGCACCTGAGACCTTCCTTTGTGCCCATGTTTTAGGGGACACATGCCCTGTCCCCCTACCTTACCCACCCCCACACTCTTCCAGACGCACCCTTCCCCATCTAAAGAGTACTACCATGGGCTAAGTCCTCTACTAGACCACACTTCAGTACGAGGACGCCAAGATTCCCTGCCCAAATTGCCCTCAGCCTGTTTCTAAGACCCACCTTGCCCCTGCCCAGGAGCTGCCTCCTCCGCGAAGGTTGGGCGTAAAACTTGGGCCAACTACACTACCTCCAGACAGCCTGCTGGTCCCAGTGGGTGGAGCTTGGACAGGCAGAAAGGGCTGGGGGCGACGGTGGGAGAAAGGGAGGGATGCTGGCACGCATGCGCACCAGGCCCCACGCAAAGCTGCCCAAACCTGTATGGGAAAAGGAGGGCTGATTTGTGGCTGCGTATGTACACTTGCCCCTCTCCTCCCTTTTCACCTCCATTATGAGGGGACTGCCTAGCTTTTGAGGCGCCCTGTGCTCTCTGTCCACAACTTAATCTTCCAGTCTTATATGTAGATATGCTTCTCCAAACCTTCTCCCAACTACTTATGTCCCCAAATACCCTGTACATTTTTAAAAAACTCCATGACTTTCTACACAATGCTGTCTCAGACCTTTCCCCCTTTTCTACACCGATGAAATTCTAGTTATTTAAGAACCAGCTTACATATCAACTCTTGTATTAGTTATCCCTACCAATCAATCATCTCTACTTTCCTGACCTTTACCCCAGGCAGAGTTAGCTGCTGTGTGTGTGTGTCTGTCTGTATTTTACCTACTGTGATCTCATAACACCCTCAAGAAAACACATCACATTGTATGTAATTGCTTTTTTTGCTCCTAGACTGTGCGGGAGCTCTGCCAGTGTAGAAAAGATGCTTCTTCATGCTTATTCTTAGTGCCTAACCCCTGAGCTTGGTACTTAGTAGATGGTCAAGGAATCTTTCAGTGGGGTGTTGTCATCAAAATCCCAGCACCCCCAGTGATCAAGGGGCCTTGGGCAAATTACTGAATCCCAGTTTCCTCTTCCTTACAATAGAAATAATTACCTTCTCAAATGGCCCTATGGAATAAATAAATAAATAAATAAATAAATAAATAAATAAATAAAACAAGCCATCCAAACTGCTTCAGCACAAAGATAAATAGTATGAGCTCAATAAGGGATAACCATAATTAAATTAGCTCCTATATTCTGATTCTTGAATGTGTAAGAGGAAGTAAATAGTCCTTTTAAGCCAACAACATGGTTTCTTGGAATTTGTATTTAATACCACAATCTTAATAGGACTGTGAGAAAATAGGCTTAAAAAACTGCCTGAGGTAAAGTAACACTCAAAAATTGTTTATTAAAAAGATACCAAGTAAAATTAATACATCCGAATTATTAGGTAACTCTTGGGACCCTTGGCACCAAATGGGTAAGAAAAATATTATATTATAATCTATTTTGAGAGATATTTATAATAATGTTTATATCTTGACTAAAACTAGGGAAATAAGGAAGCATAAAGTGTATTTTTTATAACTGCTTCTTTAAGAACTTTCTATAAATAGATGTAATAAGTATTACATTTTTATATATCTACATATTTAGGTATTCCTACAAACATGCTGTAAGTATACATATATATTTCACTTAGATGTTTTTTTTAAAATAAGGAAAAGTTTTAAAAAAATAAAAATTAAAAAAAAAGGAAAAGGTGATTGCAAGGAAATAATGCTAATAGAAAGAAAACAATCACTATGCATTGCTTTATATACCCTACTCGGTCTGCTGTGACTTGTTACCCTAAATTGGGGCCTTTTGCCTATTAGCATATTATGCAATATTAAATGAAACTGCTGATACTTGAATCCTTGCACCTTGAAATCCTGTTTTTATAAAGGAAAAAAAGCAAGAAAATGGAATGTGATCTAAGCTTGCAGGAAAAATAAAAACTGGTTGATTTCACTTATTTGAATCTTACTGCTCGTATAGAATGACTGTAATAAAGTCTGCCAACTTTGGTAAAGAACTTAATGATTTCAATCTTTGTTTTCCAAGCTAGTGCAAGCAAAATAAAATCAAAAGGATACTGCTGTAAAGCAGGTGAAGCAAGCAATTGTTTGTCAGTTGCAAAATCAGACACTTTCTTCTGCAAGTTCTCTATGCTATTATTATGCTATTAACTGTTACAGTTTATATCTTCAACTAAGGGAGACTACAGGCCTACCTATCTACAAGGGGGAACTATGCAAAACTGTTTTCACAATAGTACGTCTCATTGCACTTTTAAGATTCACTTAAATCCATAGGAGCTGCTAATTTAAAGTCTCAGGATATCTGAAGATATCTGGGGTTGAGAATGAATAAGTTATGAGGAAGATGGAGATAATGATAGCAAACTTGGGAGGATTCTCAAGGCACAGAAAGAAATCTGGTAAATCGTGTGTATTTTAGGTGGTAGGGCTGAAAATTAGTGCTAGCCTTACAACAGTAACAACCACAACATCACAGTAAAGCAGCTTTTCTTTGAGTTGCCTTTTGTGCTTAAAAGTATCATAAATGGGAAACCAACTTTACTGTTGTCATAGTGCTAAGGCACAAATAGTTAAATTCTAAATTAGAGGAAAGAGGAAACGGAAGCTTCCTATGGAAAGAGATGGCGGAGTTTGGCGTTGAGTTCTCTCTCCTTGCTTAAAAGATCCAGGCTGTGCTTTTTGAAGGCTTCAGACTGCAGCCTGAGTTCATCGTAGGCCTTCTGGATCCCGTCGACCCTGCGCTGAAGATCCCGTACTCTCAAGTTACTGTCCACGGCCACTGCCTCTTGTTGGAACCTCTCCAGGGCATGCCTCCTGGCCACGTCTGCTGTCTCCAGCTTCTCCTCAAGCTGACGGATCTCTTCCTGCTTGTTCTGAAGCACCCGGCCCCTCTCCATGGCCAGCTGCAACAGCTCGTCCTTCTCACGAATGACCGTCTGCAGCCTGGCCTGCAGCTCCTGGTTCAGGCTGCCGTGCGCCCGCTCAGCCTTGGCCATCTGCTCCACCGCCTGCCGGTGCTGCTGCTGGAGGCTCCGCAGCTGGCTGCGCAGCTGCTCCGTCTCGCTGGCGTGGGCGCAGGCTTGCTGGCCCCGCAGCTCCAGCAGCTCCCTCTCTCTGGCCTGCGCCTGGCAGGCCTCCTGAGCGCACCTCTGCTTCAGGGTCTCCAGCTCCTTGGAGAGGGCCTCGCTCCGGGCGGTGAGCTGCAACACTTTGGCCTCCTGGTCCTTCAGAGCCTGGCTGAAGAGGCTGCTGTTCTCCAGCCTCAGCTTCTCATTCTCCTCCCTGAGCTTCACGTTCTGACTCTTGTGTTCGTCCTTGAAGCGGATCATCAACTCGTGGTTGGCTGCCAGAGTCATAAAGCGTTCCTCCAGCTTCTGGGCGTGCGCGCTCTTGGCCTTCAACTTCTCGGCCTCCAGCACCCTCTTCTCCTCCAGCTCTGTGTGGAGCAGCTCCAGGATCTGGCAGCGCTCCAGGGCCTCGTCTGACCTCCGCTTCAGGATGCAGATGAGCTGGGACTGCTCCTGGATGCGGGAGCAAAGCATCGCCTTCTCGCTCTTCTCCTCCTCGGACAGTCCCCGGAGGTTTGCCAAGGCCTCCCTCAGACCATCCAGTTCCTTAAACTCCAACTCCTCTTCCTGCTTTTCCAGTTTTTTGGTTTGCTTGTCTAAGGGCTCGTCCGTGGGTGGAGGGTCCATCCTGGGAGGCTTCTCTTCCTGAGGCATTAGGCGCTGCTCTCCTCCACCATCAGCTGATCGCACAGTTTTTCCCCCTCGGATTCAGAAGCCTCAGTGTTGCTAGGGACTCCCAGCACTCTCCAGCAGTTGCTTTTTCCAGTAAGGAGCCCTGTGATTGGTGGGCAGGTCTTCAAAGTGCTGTGAAGTAACAGGGAGATCTGGGGGAGTCCAGAACCAATCCGGTCGGGTTATGGTTGCCTTTCCAACAAATCACAGCTCTCAGCTCTCAGCTCCCAGCTCCCAGCCCGCTGTCTGGCCTGGATTGTAAAGAGAGGAGATGCAAGTCCCACTGGGTTTCCAGCCAGCATGGGGGCGGTGGGGGGGGGGGGGGGGGGGGGGGGGGGGGGGCGGGGGCGCGGGGAGAAAACCTGACTCTACCTAATTTCTGGGAGGAGTAAACAGATAAAGCTGCCGGTGACATATTCCTCCTCCTTCTCCCCCGTTCAGTTGTCATGAGAATAAATTAGTCTGTGGAAACAGGTTTGCTCTTTAAAAATTTGCAATCTATAAAAACAAAATAGCGCTACCCTGGGTGTCAGGATCCTAAGTGGCTGTGAGGTGTACATGTAGTGTTTAACACAGCTCAGTAAAAGAGCAAACCCCAATGAAATTTCTTTCGTTTCCCTTACCATGGCCCTTGGCTGGATTGAACACCTCTTATTAGATATTCAGCATTCCCCGTTTTACCCATTAGCAAAATAAGGTTACAGAAAGAAGCTTAATGAACAATATAGATGTGATAAACACAACAACCGAAAAAAGATCCAAATGAGGCTTACCATCATATACCAAAGTCAATTCCAGATGTACTAAGCAGTTAAATGTCACGAGTAAAATAAAATCAAAGTATTAAAAATGGAAACTAGAAGAAAACAAAGGTAAGCATAAAAACTCTGGGTCAGAAAAGACTTTCTTAGCTTAAACATTATGTAAAAGATGAGTAAGGAAACACCTAATTTGACTTTGCTGAACATGCCAAGTTATTTATAATTTTTTAAATTGTGAGCTCTGAGGGTTCTCCAGCCTCTTGTTGCTCAGGACCTGACATTTTACGCCTTAGTCCAACCCAACCACTGAAGTTCTCCTAACGGACCTGCTCTCTGGCCTTGTTTGTAGGTGTTTTCTCTGCCTGGAATGCCTTTTCCCACCTTGTCCCTTGTTGCTCCACTAATTTGCTCAGCATCAATACTCAGTTCAGAATCATCTCCTCTGTGAAGCCTTTCCTGGCCCCTACATGAGAATTGACCACTCACCTCTTTCAGTGCATGCGCTATAGACTGCTCACACTTCTAATGGAAACCCTATTGCACTCATTGCTCACCTGCCTGCCTCCCCCTATTAAACCCTAAGATCATTAAGGGCAGGGACTGTGTCTGTGCCATCCTTGGCACTTTGGGGAGGCTTAGATAAACGTGTTGAAATGGATGTTGAAGGCAAATTTCAAACTGGGGGAAATATCTACCATAAAGATGACAAACAATGGGGCACCTGGGTGGCTCAGTCGTCAAGCGTCTGCCTTCGGCTCAGGTCATGATCCCAGGGTCCTGGGATCGAGCCCTGCATCGGGCTCCCTGCTCAGCAGGAAGCCTGCTTCTCCCTCTCCCCCTGCTTGTGTTCCCTCTCTTGCTGTCTCTCTGTCAAATAAATAAATAAAATCTTTTTTAAAAAAAGATGACAAACGATAGATTTATATTTTTGTAGAGAGCCCAAACAAATAAAGCATTAACATCTTAAAAGAGAAAGGAACAATTAAGTTCACAGATGAGGGGATGGAAATGGCCAAGTATTGAACCCTATCAGTGATCCAATAAATATAAGTTAAAAGCAGGTATCATTTCATCTATCAATTTAGTCAAAATTTTCCCATTTTAAGACAACCCAGGACTGGCCAGGGTACAGTGAAATAGGTACTCTCTCATACTCTTGGTGTAAGTGAGTTGACAGTAGGTATTGAGGACTTGAAATGTTTTTATGCCTTTTGAACTAATGATCACCCTTCTGGGGAGAGTTTTACTTAGGAAATAATACAAAAGAAAAAGTTTTGCTCAAAATTTTTCATGGCAGTGTGGTTTATAACAACTAAAAGCTGGAAACCTAAGTGTCCGAAAAAGAGAAAATGTTAAGAAATCGTATTTTCTTAGAATATTATGCAACCATTAACATTATCATGTTTATAAGTAACTTAATGGCATGGACATTTTTATGCTAGAAAGAGAACTGAAAAAAGAAAGATAAAAAATTTAAAATTCAGAATGATCTTAAATCCTGGGAAAACTTAAGCACAGAGTGAAGAGTTGAGTATTCCTACAATCACTGTTTCTGATGTTCAGACTTAGTCTCTCAAGTCATGATGAGAAAGAAAAACCCATTACAGATGTTGGATGGATTTTCAAATGCTTCAGATTTCACCAGAACAAAACAGATCAGAAAGAAGTTTCAGATTTTTGCTGTGGTCTCAAAGATCATGATCTCATGTCTATAAAAGGAAAGCAATGTTGGAAGACTGGGGAAATGTCCTGAACTGAAATTTTAATAACTACTGAAATTATAGGATACTGAGGTTTTATGAAAGTGGATTCCAAAGACTTCAAAAACGTGAATTAAACTTACTTGTATTTTCCCCTCCTTTCTCTTCTTTTCCTTAAATTTCAAGCTCTTATACTGAAATGGAACTTGCAAAGTTGAGACAAGTGACTGGAAAATTGGAATAGTCCTCTTCATTTAAATAAAAGGGTCACACATATATTGAATGTATTATTTGCTGATTACCACATATGGTTGTCTGATGTAGTAAAGTGAGTTCACAGAATATATTTCCTAAGAAAAGAAACAGATGAGAGGAAAAATACTGAAAGTGTTAATAGTAGTTGTTTCTTGAGGGATGAGCTTCTGGATGCTTTCCCCTCTCTCTCCACCTTTCTATGTCCCTTGCACATAGTGGATGCTCGATGATATTTGTTGATTAAACAGATTTTCCACATTAAAAATATTTTACATATGTTAAAATTATTTTAAATAAGTCCATAGTTTACTTGTCAATTCTAAGAATCTCACAAGACCCTAATCTCATAAGACCCTAATCAATATTCATTCACTGATTTACTCAACAGTTACTATGTACAGTGTGACACAAGATGCTAAGTAAACATTAAATTAGATACCATCTGTCTTCTCAAAGAATTTGTAGTTTAGTAATAATGACTTTGGGCTCCTCTCTGCATGGTTGTTTTCCTTGTTCTACCATTTTCCCCCCACCTACTTTTGAACATGAAAGCGTCCAGTATATTTCCTCCCCAGAAGTCCAAGGCATAAAACTGGGCCGATGCCTCCCTAGTAACAACCAGAGTCCCCTCCACTTGCCTTTGTTGAGTCTTTTAATGTCTCTTTTTTTGAAGCTACTATTTACAGAGTTCTTCTATACAACAGTACTAGGCATTTCTACATCTTCTCTCATTTAACTCTAACTATTCTTTTTTTTTTTAGAATTTTATATATTTTAATTTGCATAAGTGATATCTCACTATATGAAAATTTCTCTAATATTGGTTTTTATTTAAATAAAACTTTGTAGGTTTAAGATCAATACTATGATGAGACTTGTTCATCATTTTAATTATACAACCTTCCATTGTATGACTACACCATATTCTAATATTTAGTCATCTGTTCCTCTATTGATCAACACTCATTTTTTTCCTCATTTTTAACCATAACAAAGTGTGTTCCTATGAATATTATTTACATGTAATTACTTAAGTCACTTTAAATTTCATATCATATAAGTTGAGTTTCTTATACAAGAGTTGGAATGATTGGGTATTTTCTCAAAATTTTGTAGACATAAGGAATAAAGTTTTAATTTTATTTATTTATTTGACAGAGAGAGACACAGCAAGAGAGGGGACACAAGCAGGGGGAGTGGGAGAGGGAGAAGCGGACTCCCCGCTGAGCAGGGAGCCCGATGTGGGGCTCGATCCCAGGACCCTGGGATCATGACCTGAGCTGAAGGCAGATGCCTAACGACTGAGCCACCCAGGCGCCCCAGGAATAAAGTTTTAAGAATCATAGTCATAACTTCTATATGATAAGTCTTCATTTTTTTAGACTTTTCGTGTGTGAGTCATCTTTATTGCATGCAGTAATGGCCAAGGACCATTCCTTCTTCACCTAGAGCAGTTTATTACTTGTTTTATTTCAAGATGTTGTATGTCATCTGTGTAATCTTGATACTAAAACCTTCTGGTAGCAGTCACATGATGGAGATGATGCTTATTTCTGCAAGTGTCTAAAATTGAAGGGAAAATCCACCTTCCTTCCTGTAGGAATCTGCTGGGTTTGGAGACTCCAAATGGGGTCGGGTTCCAGAGATAAAAATGCTCAGTCACAGGCTGGGTGAGCATAGAGTGCGGCCAGAGACCGGGGAGACAGGAGTGATTGACTGCTTTTCTCTGGGGGCGCACTGAGGAGTGGGGCCCCGAGTTCTCAGCTCCTCTGGGCAGAGATTGGGAGGCCGCTATTTTCACTCTCATCCTCCTAACTCTAACAATATTCTGGAAAGCTAGGCATTATTATCTACTTTTTCTACTTTACAGGGAACAAAGAAACAAAGGCACAGAGAGGTTAAGCAAGTTACTCCATGTCACCTAGAGAATGGTAGAGCCAGAACTCAAACCCAAATCATTTTGATACCAAAGGTGGTTCTATTGTTCACTCTGGTGTTTTGAACGGCGGGGATCTGAGAATAGGAGGAGGTAGGCAGTCCCAGGGGGAGACACTAGAACCAATCTCATTGTTTCAGAGCTGGCTGGATGTTGGAAGGTAGCTGAGCAGGTAACTGAAAGAAGGGCTGAGAAAGGAGCTTGTACCTTGAAGTGCAGGAGCTGGAACAAGATTTGCACTTCTGCTACTATTCCTGGCTGACTGGGGAGGTGTGCTTCCACTCAGCTCATCTTGCCCCCCCCATGCAGTCAGAACAGAATTGGGGCATAGAGCTGGACTACACATCTCCCTAAAAGACTTTGAGAGACAATGGGAAGGGCATTTTTCTAGGTTAGTCGCTTTTACTGGCAAATGGGTAGAAGTTTCTAACATCTTTAGAGGCTGTGAGCACTCTAGTTATCTTCAATGACATTTGCTAGACACGGATAGTAAGGTCTCACACTCCTGACCATCCAAGCTCCCCCTAACCTACATTAAAATCAGTGCTTGTTTTGAGAAAGGCAAGCAAGTTGAGTCCTAAGGAGGAGTAATGCTTTATATATTAAAATGACCCCAAAAATGTCTCCATGGGAAGCTTTTCAAAAATAAATGTTGGCTTACCTTCAATGCTTTTCAACTACTTTTTTAAAATAAAAATTCCACTTTCAATAACGCAGTCAGAGCTTCTCACTTAGAGGAAATGATGTCCAGAGTTGCAGTGAAGACTTGAGAAATATTAGCTCAGCAGTTCTTTAGCCTTGCTAGGGAATTTAAATTTTAGGACTCCTAACATAAAGTATTTCATTCAAAATAAGAAGTCAGATTAACTTGACAACACAACTAAATCATATAATAATTTACTCTAAGGGTTTTTACAAAATACTTTATGAAAATTACACATACATAGGAAGTACAGTTTTACATTCTAATTAAAACTTCATTGCAAAGCTTGTCTGTGAGCACTCTCATGCTAATTTCATATAGTAGAGTGATAGGAAAAACAGAATCATATATGCAAGGTTTTGTTTTGTGGGTTTTTTTACAGTCTATTAGAAAATACAGGCTTGAGATCTTAGGAGAAAATTAAGCCAAAAGCTGAATTCCACCTATGAGCCAGTGGGTGGCACCAAAGCATATCTGAGACTTTGACGCCGGGAAAGGGGAAAGCACTTTCAAAGGCAGAAATACATGCAGTAGATTCAGTCCTATGGCCCTAACCCGGAATTCCATATTTTAATAGAGATTACAAAGTAAATAGTTTTCTTATAGTCAAATGCTTTATTATCATGGATATTCTGCCTTTCCCCCTCCTTCTAGGTGTATTTTTCTGTCCCTTTTTTCAGTTTCTGCGAGGATCTTCAACCACTGAGTAGCAGGCCCTCCTAACTGCAGCATGGCATGTGGTGTGAAACACAGGACGGCAAACTAGAATATTTTGCTGGTTAAAAGCACCCAACATTTAATATCTTTGACGGCTTTTTCTCTGAAGCAGCATCAACCGTTTGATTTTCCTAGCTTTCTCAAGTATCTCCTTTAATGTTGAAGTCACAAATAAGTTACATACTTGATTCTTACTTAAATCTTGTGGGGCTTGTAACCAAAGCAGCTTATGCAGGTTGACTTTAACATGCTGTGTAGCCTCCATTAGTGGCAAGGGGCAGCAGGTGAGCATCTGTCCACGCGGTCAGATTTTCAAGATCTGATTCCACCTGTTTAGTAGTTTTCAGTGGAGGGGCCAGTCGACTTTGGGTTCATTTTGAAATCTTGGCAATCAACAGCATTCTGAGAGGCAGCGTTGCTTCAATCCAAGTGTTGGGGGACTTTACCATCTTTTCCCAGAGAGCAACTTCCTCCGAGGTAGAGTCCATCCAATCCACTTCAGTACCATAGCTTTTACCTGCAAAAGAAAAAAAAAAAAAAGGAAGCTTTGCAGTTAGAACAGAATAGTTCATTGGGGAAAAAAAAAAATGGATCATCCCCTAATTATAATCATCAATGGAAGACAGCGAGGGGTAGTTTTAATATCACCAGGAGGGGGGCGCCTGGGTGGCTCAGTTGGTTAAGCAACTGCCTTCGGCTCAGGTCATGATCCTGGAGTCCCCGGATCGAGTCCCGCATTGGGCTCCCTGCTTGGCGAGGAGCCTGCTTCTCCCTCTAACCCTCCCCCCTCTCATGTACTCTTTCTCTCTCTCATTCTCGCTCTCTCAAATAAATAAATAAATCTTAAAAAAAAAAAATATCGCCAGGAGGGCAGATCTGGGGCTTTCTATAAGAAAGAACTGTTTAATCACCAGAAATGTCCAACAACGGGGCACTCCATAATTGGGACTATTCCCTCTACTCACAGAGAAATAGATTTCTCTTTGTGTTCATAGAAAAGCTGGCTGACAACCTGTCAGGGACAGAGTGGGGTAGTAGGGATAAAGCCTGGCATTGGGTTGGAAGTGACACTAGATGATCTCTAAGGAAGAGTAGTTTGGGGTTTAGTGTCTAACAGACTCAACTTTCAATCTTGGCTCTGATACTTATTAGCTCTGTTACTTCATTTCTTGGAACATCGGTTCCTCTGGGAATAACATTAGTAATTACTCACAGGATTTCTATGAGGATTAAATGAAATAATATAAATAAAGCACTCAGTACAGTGACTAGTGCCCCATAAATACTATTTACCATGATTATTTAAAGCACAATTTTAGTCATGAAAAGACATAAGTGTTTTTTTCAGGGAAGAGTAGTGATGAAAGCTTTTCTGTACCTCCCACACACAATAACTTAAGCTCTGTGTGGACAGACACTACATCCTGTTAATCTTCATATCTAGAGCCCTTGGCATACAGCCTGACATTCCTTCACTCGTTCATTCCATTACACTTCACAGAAATAGAGTATCTGTTTTCATTAGGAAGAAGCGAAACAACAAACAAACCTCTACTGTCCCCAGAAGCATTTGGCTCATAGAGAATTTAAAACGTAACAAACATTACCTGTTCCAAAGCCAATCCGAAGACCTCCCAAAAACTGGTTGGTTAATTTGTAATGGTCCCAGACAGTAAGCTCTACACAGGCTTCTGTCAGATCTTCAGGCCTGAACCCGTCATACACCATGGTGTGGTTGAAGACAGGACTGGTGGTTTTCCCTACAGCTCTGGTTTTTTGACGACTTTTCCTACTTGTATCTGGAAGGATGATACTACAAAAGGAATCATTATTGTGAAAGCATTTTAATAAGACGGTGAACATTTATGCTTTCAGTGCACTTCAACACAGCTACTGAAGATTGGCAGAAGGAAATGGAAGAAAAAAACAGTGTAGAGACGCAGAGGTGTTGGTGGTGGTGGTGATGATGGTGGCAGTAATGATGGCTGTGATAGTGGTGGTGGCCATGATGATGGTGAAGTGGTAGTGGTGGTAGTGGTGGTGATGGTGGCAGCCATGATGGTGGTGGTGATGGAGGTGGTGGTGGTGGTAGTAATAGTGATGATGGTGATAATGGTGATGGTGATGTTGATGGTAGTGGTGGTGGTGGTGACAGTGGTGGTGGTGGTGATGAGAGTGGTGATGATGGTGGTGATGGTGGTAATGATGGTGGTGGTGATGGCAATGGTGGTGGTAGTAGTGATGAATGCAGTAATGGTGGTGGTGGTGTTGATGTGGTGATAATGGTGGTGATGGTGGTGGTGATGGCAGCATCCTGCTGGAGAGACTGCATTACAGTGGACCAGACTTGCTTTGAATCCTGACTCTGTTACTTATTGGCTGTGTATTGTAGGGGAAGTCACATAATCTCTCAGACACTTGTTTCTTCATCTTTAAAATGAGAATTGTGATGCCTATTTCATAAGGTTAACATTAGAATTACATATGAAGTAAACAACTTAGTTTAGTGCTTTCATTTAGTAAATGCTTAATGTGGTAGCAAATTCTTGAGGATTCCTTTAAAATTTGGAAGCATTCCTGATTATCTGTTTTCTGTTTTTAACTCACCACACCTCTTATAAACACAAGAAGGTCTGAGAGTTGTTTCAGAATGAGAGACTCACCTGAGCTGAAAAATCTTACCAGCTGACATCTATGAATGATATTTATAGGGAAAATCACAAATAATGCCTTAAACACTTAAACAGCTAACACTGGTCTTCTAGAAGAATCTATATAGATAAAATTAGTCAGAGGGAGCTAAGAGATCACATACTAATATCTGTTTAGTTACTACTGACTAGATGCCAGGCATTTATATTTATAACAGAGAAAGAAGTTTGCCACTTAGAAACTCAAATTGTCGTAAGCTCCTCTGACAAACTATTAGTAGGGGTCTGTTTAGCAAGTCATTTTCTACATATTTACAGGATGAGGCAAAAGACCTTTTGCAAACAGTTCACAAAGGTGGGACAAGGTACAGGAGGAAGAATTCTCCCCACTCCACAAAGGAGTCAGGGGTATGGCATTAGCAATTTGATGAGTTTTTTTATACTGAATATTATCCTCACCAGCAGATATATCTCCTAGAAAGCATTCCATATCTGAGTACATGGTGCCTGGTTTCATTTGTATGTATGCCCTCTTTATGGTTTTAAAACTAAACTAAGCCTTAGGGGTTCATGTCACAGATGCCTCTAGTTCATGTTGCCATTGTCCCAAGTTATGTCATTTCAACCATGAATGATGAGTTTCGCCATCACAGATATTGAGACCTAAAAACAACCAGCAAAGGCCAGGCTATGGTAGAACTGAGAGAAGCAGAGTTATCAAAGCTGTTACCATTTAACAAAAGAATTTAGATGGCTGCCCCTTAGCTGTGGTAGATCAAGACATTCCTTCACCCAGATGTGCACTTCTCCCGTTGTAGGAAGCTTTTTACCTGTAATTGGAAAAGGAAAGAAAATAAAATTTCACTGCCATTCCTCTCTTGGTACTACTACATCCAAAGATGCCAACTTAAAAATGGTCTGGCACACGGGGCGCCTGGGTGGCTCAGTTGGTTAAGCGGCTGCTTTCAGCTCAGGTCATGATCCTGGAGTCCCGGGATCGAGTCCCACATCGAGCTCCCTGCTTAGCGGGGAGTCTACTTCTCCCTCTGACCCTCCCCCCTCTTGTGCTCTCTCTCTCTCTCATTCTCTCTCTCAAATAAATAAAAAAAAAAAATCTTAAAAAAATAATGGTCTGGCACAGTGATACTAGCTAGAGCTTGAGGATATGATCCTAATTGGTTAAATCTATTGATTTTTAACTAAATCTTCCACAGTCTGGCTGCACTGAGCTCAGAGAGTTCTATGAAAATAATTCATATTTGTGCACCTGGGTGCCTCAATTAGTTAAGCATCTGCCTTTGGCTCAGGTCATGATGCCAGGGTCCTGGGATTGAGCCCCGCATCAGGCTCCCTACTCAGGGGGAGCCTGTTTCTCCCTCTCCCGCTCCCGCTGCTTGTGCTCTCTATCAAATAAATAAATAAAATCTTAAAAAAAAAAAAAGAATGGTAACAACCCAAAGGAAGTGAACTGAGAGATGAAGAGAGAAAGAGGGAAAAAGGAAGTAGGTTTGGGGATATCATTTGAACTCTTGTATCATACAGTACTTAAAGCCTGCCTGGGGAATGCCTGGGTGGCTCACTTGGTTGAGCATCTGACTCTTGATTTTGGCTTAGGTCATGATCTCAGGATCATGGCAATGGGCTCTGTGCTCAGCGTGGAGTCTGCTTGAGATTCTCTCTCTCCCTCTACCTCTGCCCCTCCCCCGGCCCATGTTCACTTGCTCTCTAAATAAACAAACAAACAAATAAATAAATAAAGTCTTTAAATTTTTTTTTTAATTAAAGAAAAAGAAAATAATTCACATTGATTCCAAGTACAGAGTACTATATTACTCTTTTGGGTTTGGCTTGTTTCAAAACAAGTTAAAGATATCAGGTATATAAATCATCCATTTATAGTTATATTAAAAACATCTCAATGAAATGCATATTCCTTTCAAATATTAATACTAACATCAATTGCTGTTAATGGGAGGCATCTGAAACATACTGAGTATAAAATAATCAAAACAGGTACTGGCTAAGGTATAGCCACTCTTCTTGTTAATTGTGGTTACATACTTTATGGGAATACTGTATACATACACACAGTAACTAATGTTATGCACGGGGAACACTGAGAAGTTGGCTTAGTCTTCAGTTGTTGGCTAGACTGGGTGCACATGGACAGAGGGCCACTACCATATTTTTCTGAATAGGTTAATCCAGTCAACCAACCAGAATTTAATGAGCATCTATGATGTGCTTTGGCCTATGCTAGGAATGTCATTGGATATACAAGGAATATAAGAAATCTATGTCCTTGGAAAATGTTTACATTTAAGTTAAAAAGAGTAATTCACATAAAAACTATAAAAATGTAATACAGAATGAAATGCCAAGTTATTATCATAATGTTCTAGATGATGATGTGATCAGTGAGGGTGAAAGAATATAGCCAGGAAAAGCTTTATGATGGGACTTTAAGATGGGACTTCTTCTCAACCTATCCAAAGACTTGGAGAAGGGGAAGCTATTCCAGGGTAGAGAAACTACATGAGCAAAAAGTCAGACAAGGTGGAGCCCATCACAACACATGGTCCCCTTTGCCCCCACCACCAAGAAATGATAGTGGAGGAAAAGAGATTGGCAGAATTTCTATGCATGTGGACCATAAATGATAGGATACAAATTATATATATTAAGGAAATCTGCCTTTTAGGAAGATCCAGAAGTAACAACAAGGTGGTTTGGCAGCCATATGGGCCTAACGATATGTTTTGCTTGCCTTCCGATTCTTTTTTTTTTAGCTGAATTAAAATGCCTTTCTCCATTTCAATCACTGCCCTTAACATCCATTATTTCTTTCATCCCACGAGTTTCACTGCCTAGTTACTGAAAACATTTGAGTTGCAACCTCTGATTTCAGTCATGATATCATACAGATTCTTAAGAAGAAAAACTTGGGGAACTTCTTGGGAAATGAGAGGGGGCTGGCATTCATTTCTTGCTAGTCTCTTGCTCTTTAACTGGGCTGTAGACCTGAGGCCCTAACATCAAGGATGCAATTAGTAACCTTGAGGGAAAAGCTTTCTACCCTGCTGAGGCCTTGTGAATGGAGAACCAATGAGCTCTAATCTCCTAGAGGCTCCATATGAATCCTTCTAATTCTCACCTGTGAAGAATACTCGGGTTCCATTCTTACCATAACACTACCAATAGGTCCAAATTCTGAACACAGAAAAGGCCATTCATGTTGTACAGATACCAACTTTTTGGAAAGTGAGATGAAAATTAGAACAAGGACTATAAACTTGGGAATTTTGTAAAATGAGGGTTTGTTTGTTTGTTTTTTTCATGGAAAAGGAGGTAAAATGGTAGTTACCGGGGGCTGGGAGAAGGATAAGTCAAGGGTATAGTTCAATGGGTACAGAGTTTCAGATATGGAAGACAAAAAATTTCTAGAGTTCTGCTTCATAACAATGTGAATATACTTAATACTACAAATGGTACACTTAAAAATGGCTAAAATGGTATTTTATGTTTTGTGTTTTTACCAAATAAAAAAAAGAATTTGTCAACTGTAAATTGACTCATTTGGTCCGTAGAATTATTAAGTTAATAAATTTGCTTAGGGTTTCACATTTGAAAATATCACAGAGTCCAAAGAAATCCTTGGAGAGGGAAAGGCTCAGGAAGGGGCATAAATCTGGATGGAAAATCATTACATACCAGGAATTGGCTCTGGGACATACTGGAGAGCTAACTTCATTTCACCTCTGTTTTCTGCTTCAAGGGCAATGGGTGCTGTCTGGAGAATGAAGGACTGTCAGTAGGTGTAAGACACAAATGACTTTACTGTTTGTTGGTTACTCTGTTTTAGGACCATAACTGCCCCAATTCTGCGACTATGTATCACCCATGCGTGCCCTGGATTAAAATTTCCTTCCCCATCAGAGCTAAACTCTTGCCTTTATATCTGGGAAAGCTATGTATCGTGTATCTTGAAAAAACTTGCTTGGTACCCAGAAAACATCTCAAGGCCTTTAGTCTCAGAGATATTTGAGAAATCAGAATGGCTTTCTTGGAGAGAGAAGAAATGTTCTGGGATGCTTTGGTTTTTATAAAAACACACGTATTTTTTGTTGGTCACCCAGCCAGCACATAAAACTATTTATTTGTATTATTCTCTTTCTTTGAGTATGAAGAATGTGGGAAAGTTGGGGGAAGAAAAGCCAAACATTACATTTTCAAAGCTGCATTCACCTGATTATTTCAGATCATATAATGTGAGGTCTCTAAGAATAACAAAGACTGGACAATAATTTAAAAATATATGTCTATTATTTTCGAGTATAAGAAAGATGGCTTTTCTTTCAGATTCTGGTCCTTTAGAGCCTTATTGCCAAAGCATGGTTATGCATCAGAAACATAAGGGAAATTAGTTTAAAATAAAAAGCTCTTGACATCTTCTGAGGAATTCACACCCAGTGAGTCTTGGGTAAGACTAGAAATAAATGCTTCAGGTGATTTTGATGCAATATTTGGGAACCATTTCTTAAGTGAAAGTGCTATATTATGTAGATACTAAACAATGATTTGTATTGTTGCTATTTATCACTTCCAGCTGGGATCACACCAACCCTCACACGGAGAACAATTAAAAAAACGGGATTAAACAAATTTATTTGAAGGAGCTAAAGAAATATTAATATAGACAGGACTCAAATGGACAAGATCTTTGAGCCTGACATTCTCTGCTTTGCATGTTGATGCATCAGCTGATTTTTAAGTAGTGCCAAACTAGAGCATAAAAGCCTAACTGAAAGAGACTAAGAAGCCTGAGCAGGGCTTTTGCCAGTCTCGCGGGGCTGGAGAGACAAAAATTGGAGTCCACAGCCAGCATGGAAGGAATAGCCTTCGAAAATACCCTAGGAGGAACTCTTAATCTCAGGAAACAAACTGAGGGTTACTGGAGTGGTGGGGGTGGGAGGGATGGGGTGGCTGGGTGATAGACATTGGGGAGGGCATGTGCTATGGTGAGCGCTGTGAATTGTGTAAGACTGTTGAATCACAGATCTGTACCTCTGCAACAAATAATACATTATATGTTAAAAAAAAAAAAAAAGAAGAAGATAGCAGGAAGGGAAGAATGAAGGGGGGGAAATCGGAGGGGGAGACGAACCATGAGAGACTATGGACTCTGAGAAACAAACTGAGGTTTCTAGAGGGGGGGTGGGGGGATGGGTTAGCCTGGTGATGGGTATTAAAGAGGGCACGTACTGCATGGAGCACTGAGTGTTATATGCAAACAATGAATCATGGAACACTACATCAAAAACTAATGATGTAATGTATGGTGATTAACATAACATAATAATAATAAAAAAAATACCCTAGGATCAGTGGTTCTCAAAGTATGGTCCCCACACCTAGGAACTTGTTAGAAATGCATATTCTCAGGCCCAGATCTTACTGACTCAGAAACCTTGGGAATAGAGCCTGGAAATCTGTGTTTTAATAAGTCTTTCAGGTGAACTGGATGCATGCTAAAATTTGAGAACTACTTCCCTAGGTTTTCACTTGGAACCTCTGAAGGGTCATAGCCTAGGAATATGGGCAAGCAAAACTACATCAGACCACATGAAAACTGAACCCCAGCTTCTAGTCAGTTCATTCTCAGATTAGATTAAGGTAGTCTGTCCCTACTCTGTGTGTCGGAAACAAAAGAAAATCCTCTCAAAGTATCCCTAGGGTTTTTCATATACAATGTGAGGCGTGCAATAAAAACTAAACGGGCATACCAGGACAAAGGACCAAATGACCAAACTAAGATAAAAATTAGATAAAGGAGACTTACAAATGTTTAAGATATTGGGTTTTCAGATATATACTTTAAATAACTTTGATTAATATGTTCATAAAGATAATGTTAAGATAGAGAATTTTAGCAGAGAAGTGGTCTATAAAAAAATCAAATGAAAATATAAATCTGAAAAATACAATGTTGAGAACTTGTAAGATGGGTGTTTTAGACATAGCAGATAAGAAAATTATTAAACTGAAAGATAGTTTAGCAAAAACAGCCAGCCTGAAATCTAGAGAGGAAAAAAGAAAAAGAATAGAAAATACAGAAAAGAGCATAATAGATATATGGGACAGAGGTGCCTGGGTGGCTCAGTCAGTTAAGCATCCCACTTTTGATTTTGACTCAGGTCATGATCTCAGGGCCATGAGATCAAGCCCTGTGTAGGGTTCCACACTGAGCATGGAACCTGCTTAAAATTCTCTCTCTCCTTCTCTATCTATCCCTCCCTTCCACACTTGTACAGTCTCTCTCTCTCTAAAAATAAAATAAAAAGAGAGAGAGACATATGGCACAAAGTGAAAAGACATAATGATCCCAAACTATGGATAATCATTATGAATTAAAATACAATTATAGTAGCTTTCTCCTATACACCAGGCCCCAAACCAACCAACCAACCAACCAACCAACCAACCAACCAAGTCTGCACGAACCTTTCGCTTTAGAGGGTACCACTTCAATTGTTTATTCTGTTTGTTGTCCCAGTCCCAAGTTTCCAAGTCAAGTTCCACTTCTCCTAGAAAACTATTGCGTTTAAATGTATCCCGATGCCAAACAGAGAGGTTCAGCTTTTGTGTTTTTAAGATTTGCTTTTCGATTTTGTACTGCAGATCAAAGAAGGAAATTAAAGTGGTGAATAACATTATTTTATATCAAAGTTATGACATAGAGATGAAGAGAAAAGTCATCTGTGCAGATCAGGTTTTCTCATCTGTTAGGTTTCAAGTCTCAAAAATATTGCAAAGTCATCTTATTCTAAGTGTCTTGTTTCAAAGAGCTAAATCCATCTTTCACAAAAGCTGATTTTCCTTCTGCTTCTGGAAAAGTAAACCACAGTTGAAATATCATAGCCAGTAATAGCTCTCTAAAAACAAAAGCCAATTATTCATTTTTTTGCTGGATGTTTTTAGTTCAAACTAGATATAACAGAAATCCAATTCAGTCTAAAAATACTAATGAAGTTTAATCCTGTGGTCTGTTTTCTACTTAAGGACAAGGTATTTTTTCTAATAGACTCTATTTTTTAGATCAGTTTTAGACTTATAGCAGAATTGAGCAGAAAGTACAGAGAATTCCCCATATATCACTTGCCCCCATTTACACACATCTCCCACTATAGATATCCTGCAATGACAAAGTATTTTCCAAAAAAAGATATATTTGTTTTTTCTTGCTTCATATGGTTAAGTGGAAAATATTTGGCATCCTAATGGTTTTTCATCTAAAATGCAGTCAATCCTAGATTATATATAATCATGGAAGGGATAATAGTACTTCTAATCTAAAAATAATCTCTATTTGGCTTTATGACATACTACTTGAATATCCATTTTGGTTGTAGCAGGCTTGCCTTTCTCTGAGTTTACCATTTAAATTAGCTGGCTTTTGCTGAGTATAGGGTTGAAGTAGCTGACCCAGAAATAGCTAGGGTACTGAGGTATATCATAGTCAAACTGTAATTAAAAAGTGGCTACAGAAAATCCATAAAAAACTGACCCATGAAGGACTGAAATTAATTTAATTCTGCTTCTTTCCTCAGAGGATAATCAAATAGTGGGACAGACTTTTCAGAAAGGGGAAATGAAGAACATTTCTTATATTTTTAGTTTTATATTATCATGACTAAGGCAGCCTTATGCAGTCTGTGGGAAAAAAGAATACAGGTATTTAAGCCAGGCACACTTTCTATTCATCTGTCCATCCATCTCTCCTTCCAATAACCATTTTTTGAGTATCTATCCAGACACTGTACTAAGAGTCAACATTTATGTGTTTAATGTATACTAATCACTTTGCACATATTAACTCTTAATGTTCACAACTACTGAAGTAAAGAGGCAGGTACTATTACCTCTCTTGCAGATCTGAAGAACAGACAGGTAAGCCATTTGCCCAAAGGCACACAGTTGATAAATGACATGGAGTTGGTCCCTGCCTGCCTGAAACTTATAATTTAATGGGAAAGCAGACAATGAAGCCAGTAGTTAAAAGCCTAATATAAAACAAGGTGCCTGAGGCAGCAGACCCAGGTGGGAACTGAGGAGTTAAGGACAGCCTCTCATGGGAAGAGGCATTTAAGGCTGGAGGAGGTAGTTCATGATAGAATGTGGGAAAGAGTTCTCCAGCCTGATGGAACACCAGGTCCAGCAGTGTGAGAAAATGTGTTTCGTTTCTCCAAAGAACAGAAAACACTCAGGGTGACCTGAACAAAGACTCTGAAAGTGGAAGGATGAGGCTGGAGTTCAGGTTGTGAAGGGACTGGTGGCATGGTAAGGTGGACTTGGCTCTAAGGGTAATGGGAATCCTAAAAGATTTTAAGTAGAGAAATAACATGATCAGAATTATACTTCTGGTAACTCCTTTGGTTACAATGCTCCATGTTTTCAACTGTGTATCTTTGAGCAAACCCCTTTGTTTCTCTAAGCCTCATGTGTGAGGGGCAGATAATATTCCTCCTGGTGGAGTATGTAGGGAGTGAGTGAGAGAAGGCATACAACGTTCATGGTGTATGGTCTCATGCAAAGCAGTTTCTCAGAACATGTTTATCCCTTCCCTTCTTCTCTATCCATGACTGACTTCATTTGTAGAGATACTACCCAAGAAGATATGGCTATCGACACACAACTCATCATTTAGGATTTTCCTAGACAGACAGTTCATAGATACCCGCAGTATCTCATTATACACAGGATTCAAAGTCTTCTTCACTACAAGTGTTTTCTTCTTGCCCATTTTGCCCTTGTCTGGTAACAAATAGGTCTTTACATATCTAAAAAGAAAAGTAGACAAGAAGGTCATGGAAAATAAAAGTGATGTTTCCATCTCTGCTTTGAAAAATGCATTGGTAATTGACAGAAATAATTATTTCATGACACTGAGAAAAGCAGTTAAGTAATGAATGTTCTCAACAACACCTTTTATACTTAAACTTTTAAACACAGTGCAACAAAATTGGTCATTTTATACTGTTTTGAAAAATTTTAAAGGATATTTCCTGAATCCCTTTCTTCCTTACCTGACGTGGGGGGTGGCAGGGGACAGACCTCTAATGTAATGCTTAATTTTACTGGCTTGTTTCCTATTGAGAAAAGGCTTTGGTGCTTGCAGAACTTTCTTAAAAAGTTTTGTTACTGCCTTTTGGAAACAAAAATTGATCTTAGCACACATCTAAGCAAGCCATATTCAATGGGGGAAAAAGGGATACTGACCCTAGCTGTTTTGATAATAAAAGCATAAAGGATTGGGCCTATGCTAGCAAAATAATTAAGAATCTGACTTCTGCATAGGGAAGGAAAGCAAAGAATACCATTCAACTTTTGCAAATAAACAAATTCAATTAAGTCTGTGATCTAAAAGATGAGCTGGTAATTCCCCCTAAAGTTCTTCTGTAAAATATAATTTAAATTTAGAAACTACTTCATTCTAGAATCTTAACTGTTTCTGCACCACTGAACATTCTGAAGTATGGCCTGACATGTCTCTAATTTTAGAGAAGTTTGAGAATGTCATGGGAAGAGAGTGGGGTTCAAGCCCTCATTGCCCATTTTGCTGTTGACTTTCTGAGTTTATGTAAATAGGTCACTTTTCTTCTCTGGCCCTGGTTTCCTTATCTGTTAAAAGAACGAATGGGACAAGATGGCCTCAAAGGTCGCTTCCACTTGAAACATTTTCTGCTTCTCTGACATTTTTATAGTTTAATAAGTTTGGCATGTTTATAGAGTAAATAAAACACCATTTTCCCCCAATTTTTCTTCTCAAACTTTTCTTTTTGACACAGTCACACACATAGCCTCCCTTCAGTTACTTTCTTTCCCAACTTCTACAAGATTACGAAGAACTAAGAGAAAACAGGGACTCCAAATTGTACTTACGGGTCTGAGCGCTGTTTTTTAACATCCGCTGCTGCTAAGTCTTTACACTGGGCCACAAAGACATGTAACTCCTTCAGTGAGTCCACATAGTCGATTGCAAACTGAATATTTCCTTTCACTTCCAGATTGCCAAAGTCTCCACTGTAAACGCTCATCACACTGCCGCTCACCTGAAGGCATTGGAAACACGCAGTGTTTGTTTCTGTCTCATGCATGGACCCAACACAAGGATCCCGAATATAACCTTGGCTTGCCATTATTTCTCTAGTTTGCATTTAAAGCAGTTAATAGGGCATAAAGACAGACCAACACAGACAACCTGACATGATATATGATACGACTAGTGTTTTTAAAAAATTGCCTCTAAAAGATACAAATGACAAGTGAAATGCAAAGTTATTTAGATGCTGGCTCATTTTAAAGCAGGGGGATTTTATGGTAGGGGGCATTCAGAGTTCCATTTTTAGGCATGCTTAGTATTTAAGATGTTAAAGAAAGAGGATGTGAGAAACCCCAGGCACACAAATCACAGTGACACATTGCTCTATCAAATTTCCAAGGCACTAAAAAGGAATCTTACTATGTTGCCCATCCACTGAATCTAGGAAAATGCTTAGTGGGCCATACGCCTTTAAAGGTCAGGAAGGGTAGAGAATGGATGATTGATGAAGGCAGTTGAAAGCCTTCCCAAGGCCATACGTTTGAGGATCATCAGCAGAAATTCAATTTAAACAGATTTTTTTAAAAGTTTAAAAAATGGGAGGCTAGTAAGAATTTAAGTGCAGCTTTATCATTTGGTTAGCATACCTGGTGAGATAGAGTGTATATCATACAACTATCTGGATAAGTGTTTATGGGTATATTTCCATATATATATTTCTACACACATAATCCATGCTCACAATATGACCTCACTTTATGAAAGGAGTTCTAGGTAAAGTCAAATTTTCTCCATCAAACCTGAACAACTAGACTTAAGGAGCTTTCCTTTTAAAATCCTGTTCTGAATACTTCTGTAAGGCAAAGAATCACTTCTCCTATTCTTTTAAGTGAATCAGTACTTTTATTCATCAGGTTTGCTAAAAGAGGTACAATTCTATACCTGCAAACAGAAATATAAAACATATCTGATATAGGCAGACTTTACAAAAGTTACCCCATTTATTGCATGGAAAAACATAGCAGTTCATCTTGTTGGTAATTTAGGTTTATTTCTGAAGTACTTACATTCAAAAAAAATATTCATTTATAAAGGATATGAACTCTTTTTATGCTTCAAAAAAGAAAAACAAAGATTTAGCTAGCCAGAAGCTAATTGTGGGTTAGAGAAAAAGCTCGTGCCCTTGGAATCTGGGAAATAGAATAGGCAGCCACTTTCTAGCAAGCAGGAGCATGGTAGAGCCAGGTTCACAAAAGCAGAGAGCTATTAACACGGAGCCTTTGTTTACATACAGAAGACAGGGACGTCATGCCAGAGGAGCTGCTAAGATTGGTTAAAGAGCTTGGGCTCTTCTTGTGTCTGCTGAGCTGGTAACTGCTCTCTGAGGTTGTATCTGTTTCTCTGTCATCACTCTACAAAACATCACATAATATACACAAAATTTAAATTCAGAATGAGTGAAGATCAGCATCTCTATTTAGAAAAACGTGATACCTTCGTATCCCAAGGATCTATGAACATTTCCGAAGGTTAAAGGACACTCGTGCTAATCACCAGGGAACGGGAATCAGGATGAAGTGGGTAGTCTATCGTGGACCTCACCTAAGGAGGACAGCAGTGCTTAGCTACCAAAAGAACAGTGATTTGGTTTTTCACCTCCAAGGTGGGCCCAAGGTGCTACAGAAGGCAGCACTGCTGTGAGCTTTCTTGTCACTCTCTTAACATTATGAATTTATGTAATGTGGGGGACTTTATTGACATATATGAGAAATTAACCTTACCCAGACAACAAACGGTCTAAGATTTACTGTCAAAACATAAAATGTCATGCTTAATTCCTCTCATTATTAACATAGCCTTAACTTCCCTAAAAATCAAATCTTTTGCTGGAGACACTATTAAACTAGAAAAAATAAATGCTAGTTTCATCATTTAAACTAAAAGTTAGATACACACATATTTTTAAAATTTTAAACCACCTCTTATGTATTTCCATACTGCTATTGTGTTTATCTTTCTACCCAAATTAGATTTTAACACACTTTTGGGAAAAAAAAGGACCAAAGATACTTATTTTAAATATGTCCCAGGAAATATTTACCTGGGTCAAAAAAAAAAGTGGCAATAATACATTTTATTATATCTAGAGCTAAAGCTTATTAGATGGTAGCTTTAAAAATTCATGATTCAGAATGAGCTCCTTTGGGGGTTAGAGAGTTTATGGAGCAGTTCAGTGGAGTTAGGGAAACACCTTTATGGAGTAGTTAGTACATGCCAATGTATTCCAGGGCCATGCAATTATGTATCATATAACAGATGCCAATTCTATTGCAGATTAAGGAAGGAGTTAAAGAAAAACAAAATTCATGACTTATATGGATAGAAAAAAAAAATCCTCCCTCAAGGATTAAAAAAACCCACACCACCGTGTGTCTGTTGTCACCCTCTCTCCCCACGTGCTTACAGCCCATTTCCCTCTATTACAGCATGCACTGTGCTCTACCCCGCGTATCAGATCACTAGTGATTTACTGAAGGATGGGATCCTGTCTTGTGGACCTGTAACGTCAATTTTCACGTAGCAGGTACTCAATGAACATGACTGATGCTAAGCCTTGAAGGGAGAGTGGACGGAGGTGCAAGGCCTGGTTTCATGTCCGCTTCCTTTAATATTCAGTCTGACCCACGTGCTTTGAGAGGTAAAATTCTACAGCTTTGTTTGGCATCTCTGATGCACAAACTCAAATGATTTGGACTCTCTTCGTGTGGAGCTATGAAGCAGCACATTAAAACTGATGGAGGAGAAAAATGAAAAACCAGGAACTGGTGTCACTTGCCTCTTAAGTTATTATATAGCTTATTCATATGACCAACCAAGACCAAAGCCTATTAACAAAGGTGTAAAAGCAGGAACTCCATGAGGTTGCCTACTGTTGGCTTCCAACTAATGATTTAGTTTCAAAGAACGATTGATTCTTTTCAAAGGAACTGTAATGTGGGCTGTTAAGCATATGCAAGGGTGTATATTTGCAGATACAGTTCATCTAAGGCCCAAGAATAGACAGAGGGGTGCCCGGGAGGTCAGAGAGGAGGTATGTAATTTATATGCTGTCTAGAACTTTCCTCACATTTCATCTACTAAGAGAATGCCTGAGGATAATGCTTTTTATTTCACCATCAAAAATCAGACCCAAACTGTAAATAGTAACAGCTATCATTTACTGGGTATTCACTATGTGTCAGGCACTCTGCCATACGTTTCCCCCACATTATCTCCCTGACTCCTCACAACCTAATGAAGTAGAACCAGGAAACTAAACTCAGGGAAATTAAGGAACTTACCCACACACCAGATTAGTAGCATAACCAGCACTAGGAATGACTCCAAGCTCCTAACTACCCTGGCGAGAACATGGAATCTTCTTCTTTTTTTGGCTCTTTAAATTTTTATTTTAATTCTGGTTAGTTAACAGCCAGTGTTATATTAGTTTCAGGTGTACAATATAGTGATTCAACAATTCCATACATCACCCTGTGCTCATCACAAGTGCAATCCTTAATCCCCCATCACCCTACTTAACCCATCCCTCCACCCATAACATGGTATCTTAATTAAGTCAAAGGACCTGAGTTAAAGTCCTAGATCTAGGTTTTAGCAGCTGTTGGATTTGGGGAAAGTGATTTGACCTCTCTCAAGCACTTTTCCTCTCTTATAAAATGGAGAAAACAGTACCTACCACATTTAGTTGGTGAGAGTTAGATATCAGAATGAATATTAAGTGTCTGGTATTTACGAAGTACTGAGTGAATAGAAAGATCATAATCCTGTTCCGACCTGAGACAGCAGGTTTAATGGCTATAACCACAATACTCAGATCCAGGCTCCAGTGCTGGTTGGACCCCTTTCTAGATGAGTGAGGTTACTCACCTCTCCCAGTGTTTCCTTATCTGTAATATCTGGTAATAACGATGATGCCTGCCTTCCAGATATGTTGGACAGTTAAATGAGATAATGTATGTCAACTGCCTACACCCAGTAGATATTCTTAAAGTTTGCTGTGTCATTGTCACTTTACTACTTTAACAAATGCTTTCAAACTGTTCATGCTACCTAGACGAAGCTCTCACAAATCAACTCTACTGGAAACTACAGAGTGGTTAGTTCATGCCAACATATTTCTGCCTGGATTTCTTATTTTGTACCCACTTTGAAACAAAAGTCACAGTCCAAAAATCAATGCAACTTGACTTCACCACCAAAATGAGTTACTGTTTGAGTCAAATGAGATATGCCTTGCCTTGTTCCAGGATCAACAACCCTGCTTCTATTGATAGGAAAGGCAGGGGTCAGTCCTGCTGACCTCTTTGGTCTCTGCCACCGCTGAATACAAACACACCAACCTCGGCATAGCAAATCCACCTATTTGGTTCCATTTTTCTGAAGTTACAGAAGACAAACTTGCCTCATCTTGGAGAAATGCTGGAACAGACTTGCTCATCCTTTTGAGTTTGTCAGGGTGGGAAAACGGATTATCAGGTTGTGAAGGCACTGTGGAAACTAAACAGCAGCGTTTCCATTCAAAATTATCCTCAAATTATCAGACAAACATACAACATAAGTTGAAAACACACTTTTCTTTCATCTATGAACGAGATATTTTTGCAAAAAGGTTAACATGCACAGGATAAGATAAGCAACAAGCAATTTTCATAAATTATACAGAGAGAACTTGCAAGGAGTTGAACCAATAGAATATAACAAAGACTGTTAGTTTTTATTAATCTGAAGCTGGATTTGAATTATATTAAAACATACAGCCATTGTGAATTGGCTTTCACTTATTTTTCACACCAGAGATTTGAACCACAAGATGTGTGATTTATTGGTTCATCTCCCTGGGATGTATTTTTAAAACATGCTGCAGGCTGAAAAACTATTTCATTGGACAGCAAGGATCTCCGTACACAACTCAATCATAACGGTGTCCTGGCTACTGAGTGTCTAAGGGAAGGCTTGTTTGTTCAGTGATTGTGGGGATTTCTTCTCTGATGCTGTTTCTCACTCAGAATTATGAAAGACTATGAGTTCAAACTAATTATTTTTTTAAAACAAACTATTTAGATATTTTTCTGATAGAGAGGTATCAGACACCTTATTTAGACACATTTCGATACAGTAAGGATATGTGTGGAAGTCACAGTGAAATGATGAATTCTATTCCTCATTTGTGTAACTCTAGTTAGAAACCTATTTCCTTCTTTATCTAAGAATTGGTGTCTAAGCTTTTCTTACGGTGAATCCGAGATTGCTTACTGAATGAGTTAATATGTTTCAAGGCCCTTAGAACAGTACCCTCGCACGTAGTATGCTCTATATAAGTATGTGCTAAAAAGTAAATATTATCTGATAATCTTTAAATTACCTTTTCAGTATGATACAAATATACAAACTTGGTTTTCTACCAGTGAAAGAGATACCAGGAAAACAGATAAAAATAAAATTATGTTTCTATATATAACTCAAAAGGCTCAAATTCAGCCTTAAGCATTTGCTAAATTCATCTTCAGTTAAAACAAAATTAATGAAGGGAAACTGAAAATTGAACTATAATAACAAATATTTGCTTATTCACATGGTAGTTCTCATCTAGCCTTTGGCTCACAAATGTATCAAAATACATTTACAGTGACTCACGAGATGATACCTGCTTTAATCATTACCCGTTAAACAATAATGTGTATGTGGGTATATTTGGGTGACTTACACTGCAGTAGTATAAGGTTAGATCCCATGAGGACACAGTAGAGCCCAATGAGTATGCAAAAACTTTTTATCATAATACTGCTCCCTATTATTTTCAAAATTTATATCTGCTACTCAAATGTAGTCAGTTTTACATTTATTAGGATTTGGTAATTTATGTTTTGATCATGTATTTCAATTTTGTTTTGTGATAAGAATACATTCTTTGCTAGAGAAAAGAAATAATCTCAGCCCATACATTAAGAGTCATCTTGGAAAATACCATAAAAAAAGAGAGAAATTAATTCATCCAGAATTCAGCACATGATGAGCCTATTTGGCTTGACCTAACTAAGCTAGGTCATGAATAAAGACACAGATACATTGGCATATATGTCCATGTTTATGCTTTGTTTTCACTCCTCGGGCTAAATGAAAAACGTAACAAGCTAAAACAAGATGACCAAACTTAAGTATCTGCAAGTTCAAAAGCAGCTGGAGAAACCTCTTTACCCAACACCCCTGAGAGACAGAAGTCTTGGCTCCTCTGCAGCAGCTGGACAGAGAACATGCATCAGGGGCCAACACCTGGATTGTCTTTTTGCTTAGGTACTTCTTAAGAATTGGTCAGGTCATGTGCCAAAGCTCAGCACCTTCATCTCTGGCAGGTGGACCTCATGAGCCAAGTTTCAGATTTCAGACTAGATGTCACGGCCCTCTAGTGTCAGCATTTTGTTTCTCTATCACATGGCTCCTTCATTTAGCTGCTCTTCTCATTAAGACTTATTAGCAAATCCAGACTATTGGGAAACTGTTAATAAAAATCTTGTGCTCTCCTAAGGGCAGACATGTGTATCATTATCTTCATACATCCAGTGCCTAGCATTACACAACTGGCTGAAACTGGGAAGCTAAGATGACACACATGCATATCTCATGCTTTGCTAGGCCCCACAGACACCTTTTTAATGTGCTATTTGTCCTCGAAACAGTAGTCAGAGTTAAGTAGAGCAATTTTAAGATTGAACAGAAAAGAGTAAACAATCATTATCTTTGATTGGTGGTGGACATTAATTAGCAGATGGACATTAGCCACCACAAGTATACACTTATTTCTTAAGATTCAGATGTTCACTTGCTTTATATATTGAATATATACTGAGTCCAGGTTTGAACCTCAGAGCTTAAACCCTGGACATAATAAAATTTGCTTCCATAGGTATGTAGAGAGGCATATACAACCATAATGCATACTAAATGTAAAAGTACAATTCTTTCTTAGGTCCAAATAAATTATAAATTATTTCATGTCTACAGTCTTGTGTAAAGGCCACAAGAGATCCAATACTCAAGACCAGACTGCAACATAAAGCCAAGTGATAACAGAAGGTGCCAACCTCATTCTAAGAAAAGACTCAAAGAGCAGAGAGACTTATAGAAGTATAATAATACTCAGCAATAACATACATATATATTTATATATAGTACATAAATCTGTCTACATAAAAAATTTTAAAATACGTAACTCTCCCCCAGTGGAACCACAAATTAATCTTTCAACACTGGCAGCAGTAAAATGTTTTTAATAAAACCCCTGTCAGAATGAAATAGTTTTGTAAGCTGCAAGAGTTTTAGTACCAATAACAAATACTGTGTGATTAATAGTGTTAGTTATTTCAGTATATTTAACACCATGTAAAGTGGCAACATTTAGTCATTTGTGAGAAAGATCCTGCTACTCACTTCCTGGTATGCATTCATTTGTATTTGGTTCCTGATCTGCTTTTTGATCTACTCAGAAGAGCAATATTGAGAATAAATACCGTTTTACAAGAAGGATTAAAGAGACATGAAAGTAAAGCTCACATGTCAGTTTCACAACAGAGACTGCAGAATATATCTGACAGGTTTTCAGTTTGCTTTTATCCATTCCCCAGAATGACTCTTCATTAGCCACTTTAGGGGTCTCCTATTCAACTAAAAATCCAACATCCAGGATAGGAGATATTTGGCATCTTTCCGCTAAGTCACTGAGCCACACATGGCTTGGCGGATGGAAGGAGCACTGAACTAGGAGTAATGAAGCTGAGCTTCTAGTTGCCACCTCCCCCCACTGACCAACTAGCTACAGGACCTTGGATAAGTCACCTCAGTTCTCTGAGCTTTTCTTATCTGTAAATGAGAATGAAAATCCCTGCCCCGCCTAATTCCACGAAATTGTTGCAAGCATAGAATGAGAAAGACAAAACTATGACACAAAAGTAGGGAATGACCTTTGAGGAGTTCTGATGCTATATTTTATGGGGAAAGCTCAGTTAATATACATTTTTATTATTATAATAAAGGCAAATTAGAAAACACAATCCCAGTGTACAAATATAAATTACACATTTGCATAAATGCTGAACTATAAAAATTGGACTCATTTCCATCCCTTCCCCCACCAAGTCACTATTACCCTGTATAATTTTATGTGAACCATGTAATACTCAATCCACTGACAAACTTCAAGATCTTCTGGTTCCTTAATATTCAGAACCAGTTAATTTTACCTCGGTCTATATTTAGCTATTTAAATGAGCCAAGGCAGGATCCTGACTCTGGTTCTGGGACTCGTCCCTTTGAAGTTAAAGCTTTACCAGCTATGCCCAGAGAGCTCCAAATGCTGAGACATGAGACAAATACAGGAATAACTTAACCCAGGAACCCACCCGACGCTTCCTGCCCTCACAAGGAGTTCTGCAAGTCAGAATAGCAAAAATCAGCTCATACCCATAGAAATACAATTTCCTATTTATAGAAACCCTCACTTCCCAAGGGTCTCTGATGCAATCCTCACAACGGTATCACCAGCAGAAGCCTTGAGGATACAAACAGTTAGTATTAAATGCACCGAGTCAGAACCGTTTTATAATAACTTAGGCACCATTCATCACATAGTGGTAAATGACGTTCTTCTATTTATCCAACAGCTGCATCCCAGTGACTTCCCAAACCGCCCAGAACCTAACACACAGACAGACATGCAAATACATAAAGATATTTACCATCTTCAGCACTACGTACTAATTCTTCTGGCAGATTATCTACTTTTGCTTGATCTGTTCAGGAGAAATTAACAAATGGTTATCACGGCTGTCCCTTGGCGAGAGAGAACAATGAGACTGTCCCTGGAAGCCCCCGGAGTTGGAAGCAATTAGTCAAGATGCAGTGAGGGGTGCAACCAAGATGTCTTCCCCATAATATTTTCTCTTTAGATTAGCTACTTGAAGCAGTGCCATAGCGGGAGCTCCCATTTCAGCCCTGATGCAGCTTACATCAGCACACTGCTGCACATGGACTCCCCAGGGTTAGAGGGTTAGCTAAGAGCAAGCAATCGGCCAGCAGCAGGAGAAAACACAGGGCGGCAACAGCCTCTCTATTCTTCTGGAAAGGGTAAGATGCTAGCCATGACTAACACCTTCTCAAACCCATGGTCATTAACAAATATTTCTGTGCATGCATCATCATTTGTGTATGTCTCTGGGAGCCTTGCTTGGGAAGTCAACTGAAGAGATGTAACTGGGGACCAGCTGCTAAGTGGAATCTTGGCAGGCTAGTGTGAGAGTGGGTATCGGTATTTGGAAGGGAGCGTGCAGGAATACCGTCAGCTGATGGTGATTTTTTTTTTTTAACCCTGCACATTCCTGAGTATTTTAAAGCTGCACCATGGAAATAGCCCTATGCTTCACAGGCAAGAGGTTTGCCAAACTGGACAATTGTTGCTGAGTTGTTTTTTTTTTTTTTCTTCAGGACCCATTACCAACATCAGGAAGAACAATTAGTGCGGTCCAACAAAGGATGGGACTCGCTTTCTGTGGGAGCATTCAGGGGGATGGGGGGGGGGGGGGTTGGCCACCTGTTGAGGAGGCTTTATAGGGAATTCCTGCATTGGGGAGGGTATTTAAAATGAGTGACCTTCAAGGTCACTTCCAACCCTGAGATTCCAAGATCTCTGGTAGGGATTGAACTGCATTCCAAAATGGGAATACTGTTCTCAGAGCCCTGAGAATCTCCGATTTTTAGGAATTATTTAATGGAGTGGCTTTTCCCTTTTCCTTTTTAAATTCTGACTTTATAGTCTCAATTGAAGATGCCTAAAGCATATTCTAAACATGACAATGTTCAACTTTCAAGCATATGAGTTTGGCAGTGGTTAACTTTCATTCAATAACTTTTCTCATGACCCTCTGTACTCCCAAGGGTGCCTCTTAGCTTAAAAACAATTAAGAGCAAACCCCCTAGAAGTCAGGATTTCTAAGTCCACTTGTCTGGCTCACAAGTCTATATAGACTATATATAGACTTGTGAGCTCTCACTTTCTCATATATATATATATTATGCTTTATGTTAGTACTCAAGAAGTCCTTCACCAATTAAAGCAGCAGCTGGGGGGAACAGTGTGCCTAAAGTGTTACAGGCCAGGTAGTTTTTGGGCTAATAGTTCCAGTATCCAAAAGAAATGTGTGAAAAGAAGGGATAAAAGAGAAAGGACAGTCCTTGAAGCTAGGAACCAACTCATCTCCATATCATGCAAAATTCATCAGACATCCAACATTGTCATATATAACACGGTCACTTCATAAATGCTCTTGAGAGTAGTCTGTTGATTCGGATACACAGCTCTACTGCATGACACTAAACGAGGTACTTTACCTCTCTGAGCTTCATTTGCCGCATCTGTAAAATGGGAATAACCATCCTCTCTTGCAGGGTTCTGTACGCCAATTAGATGAAATGCTGCATGTGAAATGCTTAGCCACATCTTGGCACCCAGTGCTCAATAAATGTTAGCTATTCTTACTAGAACCTCCAGTTACCCCAATCTTTTAAAAATCACTGGACTTGAATAAGCACTCGAACTGGGATTCTTCAATTCAAGGAAACCTAGTGTTTTAGTAACCAAAACTCATGCACAATTTTAAAAGTTCCAGTCAATTTAAGATGAGCTTCTTCTGGTCACTTTGGAAAGGTTATTGTCATCTGTTAACCCCCGCTTTAGGGGCTTCAGTGCACAACAGCATGCAGTGAGGCCGCAGAAAAGCACATGAGCATTTTTAAGCTTAGACGGGGGGGGGGGGGGGGGAGGGCATGAGCAGTGCGGCAACCTTTATTCTCACTTGGTGAATCTGATGAAATGTCTTCTAGACTTTTGGAAGGCATTTTCCTAGCAGCACTCCTTTCCAAAGTTTTCAAGACAGGACTGGGTTCTTCTGAACCTGTTACGAGACACAATTGATGAACACTGCACAATACAAAAAAGATCCAAAAATCCTAACTCTTAACCAATGGACATTGGTATCGTAGGTTGAGAGGTGGCATTATGTCAGAAGCCTGCTATTTACTCCATGAAGCACTTCTCAGAAAAAAGTAAAAATTCTCCACACTTCGTATGTCCTTTAAAAACCATTTTCCTGGTCAAGAAACATTTGCAAGCATAAATCATAAAGGAACAAGATAACCACATAAATAGAAAAGTGATCTTTTAGTCGTCTACACCTCTATTTTAGGCACATGATTTGTTCTGTGCCAGACTTTGAATCTTTCCACTTCACTTCTAGCTTTTGAAGACAACCACAAAGTGGTTTTAGGAGCATAAAAACAATTAGCTGAAAACCATAGAAGGCAAGATTCAGATGTTTAACATCTGTGTATAATCAGGTACACAGATGGGCGAATTCTCCAGATCAACGGACTGTAGGCTTTTGGGGATTCATGAGCTAGTAAAATTTCCAACAAAATGTTGGGAAATGACATGAGGTAGTCAACTTTTTATTTTATTAAGTCATTTTAAAGTGTGTGTGTGTGGGGGGGCTCTATCATGTACTAATAACTTTACTTATTTTTTTAAAAAGGCATGTTAGAAAAAAAAGGTCGTGTTAGGACCAAAAGAAAAAAAAAGAAAAAAGAAAAAGGGCATAACCTCAAAATAAGAACAGTCCTTTAAATTAAATACATCTAACGGTACAAAAAAATATCTCTAGACAGTTCTTAACTTTTTTATTTTGACAGCGAAAACTCCATCATGGACGGATTAGCTCTGGTCTGAATATGGTCATTCATCACTGTTGTTTTATTAGTGCCTAGAACAGTGACTGGCAATAGGCACTTCAAAAATGTTTGCTAGGGGCACCTGGCTGGCTCAGCTGGTACAGAACATGACTCTTGATCTCAGGGTCATGAGTTCAAGCCCCACATTGGGCATGGAGCCTACTTAAAAAAAAAAAAAGTTTGCTAAATCAATGAATGATTCCATTAATGAGTCAATGAATTTGGGAACCACTTCTCTACACAATACTTTCCTGAAATGCATCCCAGTTCTCCCCAATGTTAATAGGCCTTCTAGAGCAAATGGATTCTAAGATGAATTACATTTGGGATACTCTGTTCAAATTTAAAGGTTTCTTACTACAGATCTTCTTGGAGACTTTAATATGCTAAAAATGTGCATAAATTCCCAGCATTTCCGAAAGTATTTGACCATGGAGACTTTTTTTTTTTTTTCAATTTTTAAGGACTATACTGAGGTATTGGTTGATTAGGAGCTCAGCCACAAGTCAAACATGTTAGGTTGCTCACCAAAATTGTGGTGCCATTGTAGGTAGGTTCCTCCCCTCTCCAGCCCACCCACACCCGCTTGTTTAAAAATAAAAATTTAGGTTAGGGTATATAAAACTACAACTGTACCATTTTATACCTCGTGTTGTCTTCTAACTTTTAAATATCTTCTCTGGGCTCTGTTTGGGTGGTTATTTAACACTGATGATTTCATTTTTAGATAGGTTTTTTGCTGTTCAATCAGTTATGCTGATACACCATAAACAAAGCTATGTACCTTAGGGGCAACAGTCTCCAGAGTGACTACAAATTTACAAGCTCTCCTATGGGTCAGTCTACCCTCCTCACTCACGGGGTAGTTTAGTAAAAGTCTCCTTCAGCAAGTTGAACATGCTGACATATACTCCTGCATGTGTCTGGTTTCAGAGACTGGTATTCCACTTTCCTTTTCTTACCAGCAACCTTTGTAGCAGGGGCTTCAACTTGATTAATAGGATTTAAAGGTGGTTCGTTTGCTCCGTTTTCAAGAAGAGGCCCTACCGTTACTTGCAAAGGAGACCAAACCTCACGAGTCATCCACCCAGGAAAGCTTATTCATTCTCATCAATACTGAGGGGAGCTAGAAAATGACAAATTTTCTAAACTGCTAGGAGGGTGACCGACGCCAGCTGTCGTGCAATTTAAAATGTTCCAACCAGAGAGCATCCTTTATCATTTCATCGCTATAATCGGGTAATTGTGCATTCCTATTTGCTTCTGGGTTTCTCTGCTAAAATGCCCATGTTGATCACCATAGCAAACTGAGACAAGGCCTGTAGTTTCCAGCCTGGCCAAAACCAGTGCCCCCAAGCCCACTTAGATGAATGTGGTAATCAATTAAGATCTTCATTCACTTAGCCAAGGCAGGAGCCAAAGAAATGCAACAGGCCAGGCAAGGCCCTCAGGTGGAATCAGGTGAAGTCATCTGACCAAAGTCATACTCTAGAGAAGGGGGAGATTCTGCAGATAATTGAAAACAAGAGGAAAAGAGTGCCAACAAAACACCACAGCACAAGGTATCTGAGGGAAAGAAAGTTCCAGCCTTGCCCTCTGTTCCTGGTATTTAGCCACTACTGTGGTACGATATTCATCCTAAAAGGGAAATTTGTGCCTATTTGTGTGTGGCATTTTCTGGCCACAAATCTTACTAGAGACTTCTGTGTGGATTGCCAATTTAAGAAAGAAATTACTTCCAGGAGGAAAACTAGCTTGAATGTTTCAGAAGTACTTTCTAAACCCAAAAAGTTCTTTAAAAAATACTTTTAAAACCTAAAAATTCTATTGTTAATGGGAATAAAGTCAGATTCTGAAACACTGCCTCGTGGGTAGAACTGATGATAAGAATTTACCACCATTTCCATGTGTCATATTAATCCCAATTTTAAAAGCCCTATCATCCTTTACATCAGCATTCCCTAAATCAACTCATTAAACCAACGGGTTAAAAAATTCAGAATGCTCACTGGAGGTTTTTCTCCAGCTTTCTGCATTGGAACTCTCGTCGCCACCTGAAAAGTCAGAGTCAGAGAAATCCTTTTCTTCTTTTTTCTCTATTCTCTTCCATGGTGATGCCAGCATCAGTTCGACGTTACTTGTTTCTCTAGCGTTTTCTGTGTTTGTCAGGAGAGGAATGGGTTGCCCATTTCTGGACATACTAATTGCTTTAGGAGCCTCTTCCAAGCCAGGCTCCTGAGAAGCCCCTTCTTGAACCCCTGCAACCTCACTCTCACTATCCCTGTCTTCTGCAGGGTTTATAGTTTCAGTGATCCCTATTTTATGTTCCACATAGAACTGCAGGGCTCCAGGGATCTCAAGCCCACTTTCAGAACCACAAAGATCTACTGATAAATCAGTCACAGCTTTGTCACCTCCCAACACTTCATCACACTGGTTGACTTGCGATTTGAAAACATTACTCATAAGCTTCATTTCAGAGGCCTGTGAGGCTGTCCAGTCAAAATGGGGTACTGTCCTCAAGAAACTGGCCTGCTCTGACTGGGAAGGCTCCTTCTCAGGCTTTTCTTCCTTCACTGACACCTGGAGCTGGTAAGAAGGAGCTTCAGATGCTTCTCTAAAAAGTTTCTCAAAACTAATATCAAAAGTACTCTCAGTGATTAATGGAGCCTCAGACTTTTTTACTGTTTCTTTGATTTCCTCAGATTGGAAGTCAGAAGCAGCTTGCCTGGACACCTCAGCCCTACCTGTTAACTTTGATGGAGAAAGAGTCCCTGGATCATTTTCATATTTTGAGGAGGGGGTTTCAATTACTTCCTTCAGTAGTTTTTCTAAGCCAGCACTGAATTCTAGGAACTCTGATTTAGGTTGAGTAACTGTTTCCCTCACAATTTCTGCCATTTCCTGAGGTAACTCTTTGCCACGCTGACTAACAGTGGAACCACATGAGCGACAGGTTTGTTCTGATGGAGGTACTCGGGCAGCTAAATAAGATCCAACGTTATGAGTTTTATCAGGGACTACTTTGAAGGAATAGAAATCATTTCTGTCTGGCACTGTAATGTCCATTGTAGCCCATGGTGTAGAATTTTGGGGGCTACCTGCTGCCTGTACTCCTTCAGGAAATTCTGCTTGTACTTCTCCAGGAACTACTTCCCTCCCAACTGGATAACAAGCTTCTCTCAGTAGCTTTTGTAATACAGCATTTATATCATTCGAGGCAGTTTTAGGAGGAAGAATGACTTTTTCTACAGTCTCTGAAATTTCCCTTCGCAAAGGTAATGCCTTATCCTGGGGAGCAAGATGACCATCCCTGGAAGAAGGCATCTCTTGGGGAGAGTTGGCCACATCCCCAAAAGAATCTTTTCTGTAAAGATGGGAAGGTTGACCCGATGGGTGAGAACCTTCTGCGGCCACCTGACGTAAGTCCTCCATGCTTAGTTGGCACTCACCACTTTCAGTTTTCTGGGGGAGAGCTGTATTTACCAAAGTTTCGTTCCCCTTTGGAAAAGGAGCTATTATCTCTTTCTGATAGGCTGATGTGCTGCGACTCCATTCTATCCCTTTTTCATAAACTCTACCCTCTTCAGGTTCAGAGTTGATCCTAGTGGTAACAGGTTCCAACACAATTGGCAAGGGACAGGGTGAAGTTACAGGTGCTTCCTTTAGGAGTTTGTCTAAACTAGCAGTCAAAGTGTTCGGCTTAACCTTTGGAGGAGCTACTGTTTTGTCTACATGCTCATTAATGGTCTCCTTATGTCCTTTGTCATCTTCTTCAGTCTCAGCAAAATCTGTATCTTGAGGCCATCTCTTATTTCCAGAAATATCTGGTTCAGACATTTGTTTTCCATGAACTTTTCCACCCGAAGGAGGCATGGCTAGTGATGAAGCTTCTGAAAGTAGCTTCTGTAAGCTGTCATTAAAAGTGTCTTTGTAGTCTTTAGACAAAACACTTGTTTTAACTATGGATTCTTGAATCTCTTGGTCTGAGTAATCCTTTTCTTCCTCGAACACTGGTGTAACAAACCATTTCGTATTCTTTTCCACATTTTCCTTTGATGACTCATTTCCTGGCAAATGACGAGTAGACTTTCTGGATGGTCCCAATGGAAATGTGGTTCCATCTGATAACACCTGGCGTGTGCACTTTGAATTTAATTTCTCTATTTTTTCTCTTACCAGAATTTTTTTTTTACCTGGAAGCATCCCTATTTCATGGGTATTCTTTCCTGATGATTTAATGTCACTGAATTCTTTGTGTTTCTGGCTATTAAAAGGCATCAAATATTTTTGGCTTATCGTGTTAGTATTCTTCTCAACATTTTCTTGACTGTTTGGATTGGCTCCTAAGTCCCAAAACTTTCTCAAATTCTCAAATTGAGAGTGATTATAGACCTGTTCTGTATTGGATTCATCCATTCTTTCTTTTAGGGACTTAACTTTAAAGTTGGGATTTGATTCACTGATTAGAGATTTGTCTTTCTCCAAAGGAGTATGCGTTCCACTCCCAATATTTGAAGGATGTTGCCCAGCCAGTAAAGTAATATCCCTTTCATAATGCCAACTCTCTGCCACTGGCAATCTTTTTATAGGCTCATTTATCTTATTCTGAAAGGGAGACACTTCACCTGATTGGTCAACTGAAGGATAATTTTTGGATGGACCGGATATCTGGGGCCTGGTCTCTTTAGGTTTATTTGAGGAATAAAAACTGGAGAGATGGGCTGTGTGGCCATTCTCATCTAGGACCACTTGTTTGCTAGTGACTTGATTATATTCACACTGGCCTGTAGATAAACTGTCCATGGACTTCACAGGCTGATATGCTTTAGTCGAAGGTTGCCCTTGACTGCATGACAATGTGGGTTCTTTATGAGTTAACTTAGCAGCAGCTTTCTCACCTTCCCAGAAAGATATTCTTTCACTTACTCTTTTGTATTTCTCTCTTTGCACTTGGTTCTTGGGAACCTCACCAGCTTCTTGTAACTGGACCTCAGGCTTCTCCCAAGATTTGTTTTTGGTAGCCCCATGTAGTGACTCAATATTCTCTGGCTCTAAAGAAGCTTTCAGGATGTGTGGATCTCCTCCTTTGCTCTTTCTCTCTGCCTTCATGTTCTCTTTCAAACTTGTTTTTTTGACAAGTATTAAAGAGTCAAAATTCACTTCTGAGTTTCCTCTATTTTTTTCATAAACATGAAGCTTAGGCTCTTCTTCATCTAAGCTGCCAACATCCTTAATGTTGCATGGAACTTGGTCTTCTGCATCAGGTCCTTTGAGAGCACTGTAGGAATTGTTACTGATTGGGGTAAGTACTCGATTTCCTTCTCCTCTGTTTTTTGAAACTTGGCTAGAGTCCATAGTTTTACTCCCTTGATTTGGGCCATAGATTTCACATGGTTGAAATATGGCTGGACCTTCCTTGCCTTGTTGGGACAAATTAATGGATTTGGGTTTGATATTCACATTATTATTTTGGCAAGTCCTAGAAGGCAGTGTATTTACCTTTCCCTGGAACGTTGAATCAGATTCCGTACGCATCAATTTAACTTTGGTGGGTAACAGAGCCTTTGAGCCATTTTCTTTTAGAATGGTGTCATCTCTCACCAAGGCAGTAGCAATCGGTGATTCTGTTTCTTCTTTCAGTTCTATTCCTTGGGGATGTTGGAGAGATGACTTATTGTCTTCTGAATGAGAACTTCGATTAAACCAGTCTAGGACTTTAGATATGGAATCGTCAGTTGTCTTCCTTATCTCAGTGGCAAATGGACCAGAGTGTGAGGACGTCCTAGCTTTTAGGGCCTTGAGAAGAGGGGGCTTACCTTGCTGACGGTCTCTAGAACTGTGATCTGGCACCTGAGATGGCTCAGGCTCAACACAAGACAGTCCATCTGCAACACAGAAATGCTTTTCTAAATAAGGAAAGAGAATGCTTAAAGAATTATTATTCAATCACTCACATTATCTTTTAAAGAGGCACTTTGTATTTATATTTTCCACACCACTAGCTGTTTCTATCAGCATTTTTCAGGATATTAATTAATTAATTATATCCTAATTAAGATATTCTACCAGAGTTGCTCTGACAGTAAAGGAAGGTAAATGTAGACGCCTGAGGTATGGGGTATAGACCCAGTTGAGAAATTCTTTTGACGTCTCTGATTTATTCTGAAAATTCATATGGGGGTGCCTGGTTGGCTTGGTCAGTAGAGCATGCAAGTCTTGATCTCAGGGTCATGAGTTCATACCCCACATGGGGTGTAAGCTTAATTAAAAAAAACTCACGTGGATTTTGTATTCTGATCCATGTTACACTTTTTTAAAAGATTTTATTTGAGAGAGGGAACACACACGCATGTGCGCAATAATGGGAAGAGGGGCAGAGGGAAAGGGAGAGAGAATTCCAAGCAGACTCCCCACTGAGCATGGAGCCCAACATGGGACTGGATCTCATGAGCCTGAAATTATGACCTCAGCAGAAACCAAGAGTTGGATGCTTAACCGACTGAGCCACCCAGGTGCCTGTGATCCATGTTACTTTTAAATATTACTTTTCTTCTACTCTCAAATCTATGCATAAAACTTGACACCATAGGAAGATGTGCCATGTTGATTTTATGACTCCACCCATCCACTGGCATACTCCTAAACACTAGAGGTGGCTTATACCGAGTTTGAAGAACAAAGACCAAGGAGAATTTCAGGAGTTGGGAAAACAACTTTCTGGAGCTCCCTCCATAATATCAGAATGGTACAATGAGGATATTTGTATTCCTGGGCCTTCCTCTTGATAGATTAAACCAGAATCTTGGAAGAGGGGCCCAGGAATCTTTACTAACAGCTATCCCAGAGATTGTTCTGCATACTGGAGTTTGAGGACCATGATCTCAAGAGGCTCCTCTGTTATCCCCTGTTTCCCTTCTACAGTTTGTGAGTTTCTAAGTAGTTTCTGTGAGCCAAATAAATGAAACAAGACTGATGCAGAATGTGATCTTCACCCGTTCCCTGATGTTGGCCGACCAATGGCTAAGATGCTAGAAAAGGTTATTTAAGCTCTAAGCTATCAAGAAAGCAGAGAGAATCCTTTCTGAGCCTTAATCAAAGGGCACATGGGACACTTAGATAAGTGTTAGGCACCCATCCCTTTAGTTAACACCCAGGTGTTTCAGCATTCCTCCCTCTTCCTTACAAATGCTAAGCCATGCAATGCATGTTGCTGAAAATTATGTCAGCTGAACTTTTATGAAGTCAGCTACATTTCAAATGCACTAGAGGACATATCAGTTAATAAAATTCTATCTTTAATTTTAATCATCAACTCTGGCTAAGTGTGAAAACAAAGTGTTATACAATAATGGGCACGTGGCAGATCTTGGTTTCCTTAACTACACATCATACTATTGAATATATGTCAATAATTGCGAAGTTCTTTTGAGATATCTTGAAGAATTCTGTGTTCATTTGTTTAACAGAAGACAATGATGAAAAAATGCTTATAATATACTATTAGTAAAAAAAGAATTCTGGCAGTATAAACATAATTTAAGATTATATTCATGCTTGAAAATTATTGAAAGACTCTACAATTAAATGTCAGCAATACTGTAGTTAGTGCTGGATGATGACATCACAGATGGTATTTGTTTTATTCTGTGTGCATTTCTTCTTTTCAAATGTTTTACAACAAAAGTGTATTACTTTTGGAGCACCTGGGTGGCCCAGTCATTTGGCGTCTGCCTTTGGCTCAGGTCATGATCCCGGGGTCCTGGGATCAAGCCCCACATCGGGCTCCCTGCTCTGCGGGAAGCCTGCTTCTCCCTCTCCCACTCCCCCTGCTTGTGTTCCCTCTCTCGCTGTGTATCTCTCTGCCAAATAAATAAATAAAATCTTTTTAAAAAAAAGTGTATTACTTTTAAAATAAGAACAGTTATTTTAAAGATTTGATGCCAGGCAGTGTTCCATCTTCTCTGTATTTTGCAGTGTAGTAATGAATGTGATATTGACTGTCCTGAAGGTCAGAGCTAAAGTCAAACCCTTATAATTCACATACTTTGCATTTACCATTTTTGGGGGCCTGGTTTTCTTTCTATGTTTCATTATTTACTTGTATATATTTTTGTGGTAAACAGGGCATTAATAAGTAAGCAGAACTTTGTATATAAGCTCTAAAGCTAGGAGGCCTGTCAATCAAAATAGGTGTAGCTGGGGATGCCTGCTTGGCTCAGTCAGTTGAGCGTCTACCTTGGGCTCTTGTCATGATCCCTGGAGTCCTGGGATCAAGCCCCTTGTTGGGCTCCCTGCTCAGCAGGGAGTCTGCTTTTCCCTCTGCCCCTGCCCATGCTCTCTCTCTAAGAGAAAAAAAAATCTAAAAAAAAAAAAATATAGCTGATGATGTCTTCCTCCCAAATTTCATGGTCAGCTGGGACTTAAAAATCAGAAAGCACAGGGTTGCCTGGGTGGCTCAGGTGGTTAAATTCCCACTCTTCATTTCTGCTCAGGTCATGATCTCAGGGTCATGGGATTGAGCCCTGTGTTGGGTTCAGCACTCAGTGGGAAGTCTGCTTGAGATTCTCTCTCTCTCCCTCTGCCCCCCAACTCATGTGCTTGCTCTCCCTCTCTAAAATAAATAAATCTTTAAAAATAAAAATCAGAAAGCACAAATAAGTAGTTAGTTTATAAAATTATAAAGATAGTCTTTAGTCTGTGGGAAAGCAGGTACAGTTTGAAAAACAGGAAAGGTTTACCAAATTTTTTCTGTGGATGATAGTAAAGGATAGTAAAGGAAAATATTATTAAAGAATTTTTTCATCTTTTGAATAAACATTTAAGTAAGCACCATCCAGTTATTTGGCCATGTTTATCAAACTTTAGGAATTTTCTTTAATATGAGGGGTTTTTTTCATTGAAGAAGCACCTGCTAATTTTTAATTTTAAAAAAAATATTCCTGTTCAAATGATTAAAATGTCTGGGGCACAGGGGGATAATTGGAAGTGGTTTGCTCTTTAAGAAGTGGATTGATCTGAACAAGTGTAAAACTGTAGGGCTGAGCAAAAGTGACCCAGGGTTAACTTAATATTGACTAATAAGGAAAGAGGAGACCAAGTGCATCAGACGTGTGACTGCTGCCACTGTAAATTTTCCTGACTATAAAGAAATTACCATAGAGCTGGAGGAAGACTTAGAGAAGATGGGAGAGAATACACAGCATGATTTTTTCCATTGTTCCTGTTTTTTTAAAACATAAGAATTATGAAATAATCGTATGGGTATGGGAAAACAGTGTCTCATCCCTTGAGAGGTGTAAGATCTCCAAGACAGGGCTAGTTAGCTAGGTAGCAGGGAAAAGCAATATTCTCTTTGTCTCTCAGCTCACAGCAGCTGAAAGAGAAAGTTCCATCAGCACTTTTAACATCTAAGAACAAATGGCTAAGAAAATGAAGGTTTGGGGCATCTGGCTGGCTCAGTCGGTTAAGCATCTGACTTTGGCTCAGGTCCTGATTTCAGGGTCCTGGGATCAAGCCCCGCATTGGACTCTCTGCTCATCAGGGAGTCTGCTCGTCCCTTTCCCTCTGCCCCTCGCCCTACTCATGCTCTGTCTCTCTCTCAAATTTAAAAAAAAAAAAAAAATGAAGGTTCTTCTGAGATTAAAAAAATCTGGGGGGCCTGGCTGGCCAGCCAGTGGAGTGTGCAGCTCTGGATCTCGGGGTCGTGAATCCCAGCCTCACATTGGGTGTAGAGATTACTTAAAAATAAAATCTTTTAAAAAAAATCAAAGTTTGATTAAATAGTAATTGATAAATATGCATTAGGTGAATAATATATTCTGTACAAAGGTATTAGCATATATTTAATTCTTACTCTATATACACACTTTGATTTAATTCAAAACACTGCAATTTGTTTGGTTAAATATTTGATAGTTAAAATTTTTAGGGAAAAGCATAATGGACCAGAAACTATCCCGGTTTTAGTTTTAGTTATCCCTTTAGTTATTGATGATTGAGGAAAACCTCCAAACCCATTAAGAGGCAGCATAATCATTCCCCAGTGGCACCTGCCTGAATTGTAGCTGGAGTGTCTAGGAGGCCAAATGGGGCTTCTATAGGACTGACCTGGCCATTCCAAGCCCATTGGTTTGGTTTTTATAGTCTGGTAGTGACAATTCTCTTACCAGCAGGGCTTTTAGACAATTCTGATTCAAGCCTTGATAATTCTGATGGTTTAGCTTTGTGTTCATTGGTGGTGGATGAATTTTCAACAGACTCTGGTCTTGGAGTTAAAACTTCTAAGGGAGAATGGTGCCCATTCATTGGAAAAGAACCAGAAGTCATTGGCTGCTGTGTTCGATTTTTTGATGCACTTGGGCTTGAGGCTGACTGATGTAAAGGCAAAGGCTTCCTGTATTGGGAAAGCTTAGGGTCATTCCAAAACTCATCGACGTCCACATTATCTTCTGTTCCATTCCTTAACCTGTCAGATTCTAAAACACTAAATTCTCCTACTTCCCAGCCACGGCTTAGCCCAGGACTCTGCGGGAGCTCATCCTTCACTGCAGAGAATCTCACATGCTTCAATGACTCCAGGGAGTTTGAGGAGTCATCTTCTAAAGAATGCTCCTTCTCAGAAATTCTCTCATGGATGGTGAGGCCAGGGGACACAATTTTGCTTTTGGGTTCCAAGTTCTGATGAAAACGAACTGTTTCTGAGTCTGTGCTGCTGGAACTGGAGTTGCGTTTCAGGATCCCCCTGGGAGGCCGCCTCGTGCTCAGGGAGTCTGTCCTTTGTCGAGGAAAAGACTGGTTATCTTCTTGCTTTAACTCATGTGATTTGGGGAGAATTTTCCTGGCTTTGGGGATCGGAGCTTTGACCGGAGATCCATTCTCGGAGCCTGGAAATGTCTGCTTTGGTTTCTCTAAATTTTGGCTTGAAGTATCTGGGATAGATGAGTTTTCTTTTGACTCTGACAATTCACCTGTAAATTAAAACACATTAGGTGACATGTCAAATGGAGAATAGCTCTAATACTTAAAACACCTCACATAAACTTAATCTACATGTAGCAAAAGCAGTAAAATATTAAAGAAAATAAAGTATTATCGTAAGTGTAGACCTAATTAAAAAGCACTTAAAAATTCAAGCATGAACTTCATTGACCTGTACATTTAAGATTCCTGTGCCTTATATACATACTTTGTGGTATTTTTATACTCAATAAAATAGTTTTTAGAAAAGATTTCTAAAATTCCTTAAGGAGGCTAAGGAAAAACACAGAAGCCACTTTAAAAATTTACATATGGAAACCAGAAAAAGGAACTCAATTTTCTTTTCTTTTTTTTTAAGATTTTATTTATTTTTTGAGAAAGAGAGAGAAAGAGAGGGCATGAGCAAGAGGAGGGGCTCGATCCCAAGACCCCCGGGACCATGACCTGAGCTGAAGGCAGATGCTTAACCGAATGAGCCACCCAGGCACCCCAAGGAACTCAAATTTCTAAAAAAAAAATCTTAATTTTTTAAAAAGAAAATCTCTAAAACAAAAATTAATTTTTTCAGGGATTCCTGGGTGGCAATAGTTGGTTAAGTGTCCGACTCTTGGTTTCAGCTCTGGTCATGATCTCCGAGTGGTGAGATCAATCCCCAGGTTGGGCTCTGCGCTCTTCATGGAGTCTGCTTTAGACTCTCTCTCCCTTTCCCTCTGCCCCTGCCCTCCTACTCTCTTTCTCTCTCTCTCTCAAATAAATCTTTAAAATAAAAACAAAAATTAATTTTTTTCAGAAAGTTAAAAAAACAGGTAGCATGTTCCATTGCCTTTTTTCTGTAAAATATTTTACATAATATAATGTGTATCCAATAGAGAGGGGGAAATATGCTAATATTAAAACAGGATAACTGTGGGCACCTGGGTGGCTCAGTCGTTAAGCGTCTGCCTTCGGCTCAGGTCATGATCCCAGCGTCCTGGGATCGAGTCCCACATCGGGCTCCCTGCTCCGCGGGAAGCCTGCTTCTCCCTCTCCCACTCCCCCTGCTTGTGTTCCTGCTCTCACTATGTCTCTCTCTGTCAAATAAATAAAATTTAAAAAAAAAAACAAAAAAACAGGATAACTGAAACTCCAACTCCACTGTTCAATGTTAATTTTCTATCCCTCATCCAATCTTTAATGCGTGTGGAATCTTTTTTTTAAGATTTTTTATTTATTTATTTGACAGAGAGATATAAGAGTACAAGCAGAGGGAATGGCAGAGGGAGAGGGAGAAGCAGACTTCCTGCTGAGCAGGGAGCCCGATGCGGGACTCGATCCCAGGACCCTGGGATCATGACCTGAGCCGAAGGCAGACGCTTAACCATCTGAGCCACCCAGGTGCCCGCGTGTGGAATCTTCTTACAGTTGTGTTTGAAGAGACTGAATTGTCTAGTATTTCTTCTTAATGGCATGGAAGAATGGTAAAATTCCATAAGAGGCAGACTTAAATCAATTAAGCCACCAAACCTGATCAAATGCCTCCTCAGGGACCAGGCTGATAATTACAAATTAGAGGATCACAACTTCGTCAAGTGGCTTTTTTTTCTCTTGAGGCAAACTCTTTTAATTTCACACAAACCATGTCTGCATGTGGCAGACATCCAATAAGCGCCATTACATGAATGATTGAATGCCTCTGGTCAAAAAATTCCCTAGTTCACTGAGAGGGAACCTAAGGCCCGGAGGTCAAATGACGAGTGTCAGCTCCAAGACTGGAATGCATGAACTTCCAGTTTCTAAAATGTCTGCTTCCTTCCCTCAGGCAGGAAACCAATGGGCATAGCACAATAAGAAAACTATCAGGACTTTTCACTTTCTCTTGAAAGTTATTTTAGTTAAAGGAACTCTGAGAATTTCCCTCAGCCCACAGATAACAAAGATAAAAATATCTAGTCCATAAAAATAATGTTTACCTTCTTTTGAAGTCTGAGAGAAACCAGCCTTTCCATTTTGTGATGGCTCACTTTTGGTTTGTTGAGATAAGTGATCTTCTGGCAACTTGGAGCTATTAAATGGATTTTTCCTTTGCTGGGGAAAAATATTGTTTATTAAACTCATTTTAAATGTCACAGCAGCAACTCAGTATTAGCAAATGCCTATTATCTCCAGTATTGATAGTTTTATCCAGTAAACTCTATCTGGCCTGTTTGAAAAATTGCTGTCCTGGTTAATGTGGCCGGCACAGAGTTACCATATATGCCAGAGAAAAATTAAACTGTATAAAATACACTCAATCCAGAGTCCTATAACATTAAACCAGAACCAGGCATTTGAATCTAAACCTCACATTTTACAAAAGTGAGAAAATTTGGACCTGGTCAAGGTTAGGGTAAACCTGAGACTAATCAGGGCAGATTCCCCCCATGCTCTTTCTACCATATGAGACTCTGGCTGTACTAGATTAAAGCTGAACTAAATGTAATTGTAAATGACCTTTCTTATAAAGAATTAAAAGATACTTACCAAGGTATTTGAAGTGCTTCATTATCACTATTATGATCATCAATTCCAATGACACAAAGGGGATCAGTAATAAAATTTTTTACTAATATAAAACTGAGTATCAATGTTTACTGCCTAGAGTTTCATAAACTGGCAATCCCCTCCCACAAGCAGACCTCTAACAGAGATTCAGGAAGCTAAGAACAGGAACATGGACTGATATGGGACTAACAAGTCACATTCCAAATGCTTAAAAAGCGGCAGTCCCCAATAGCATGAGACTTTTTATTCTCTAGGGCAAGAAATCAGAGTCTTCAGCAATGCAGAAACATGGTATTCATCAACTTTTCCACCACAAGAGTGACTTCTTACATTAAACAGTAAAAATCATCTGTATTTGTTGCAAAAAAAAAAAAAAAATCCTCTTCACTTCATGGTGCTTTGCTAAAATGGGAAAAACGGCATTCTTGCCAAAAATGAGATATTCGGAGTCTGATCTCAATCTACCTTAGCCGGAGACACAGCTGACTTCCTTGTGTTTTCCTGGGATGTACCCATCACGGTGGAGGCTTGATTTACCACGCCAGAACTGCAAAAGAAACAATAATTCAGAGAATAAGCCCTCCCCCTGCGTCTGAAGCTGAAAGCTATTAAGGAAGGACAGCAGAGGACGTTTGTAAAACTGAACTGCCAGGAAGGGAGAGGGTGTTGGGGCCTAGAGATGATTAAGCAGTGAAGCAAAGGCAGGCGCAGAGCAGAAAGGAGAAAGACAGGGGTGAGGCAGGCAAAACCATCCAGCGGAAGCCATCAGTTTTTATCATGGTACCAAGCACAGGAGAGGTTCACAATGTAAATGTGTAGAAATGAACTCATCTCCAAGTCAGAAGCTAACATCAGATGCAGATGACAGGGAGCAACTCATCTCAAGGCAGGGTCGGAGGTGGGGTGTGTGTGTGGGGTGGCGCAGCGGTGGACGTCATTGCTGAAATAAAGCCCCAGAGTTTCAGGGAGGGCTCGATTTCACAGAACAGCATGCTTACGCTAACTCAGGCAGGAAATAACCGAAGAAATGATTCAGGTGAGACCAGTGACTTGACAGCAGATCTAAGGGATGCTGTGCAGGGATGCTGGTGCGTCCAGGCAACTTGCTGAGGACTCTCAACCCTACTCTCCAGGCTGGCCAGCGAGGTCTTGTTCAAATACCGGAGGAATAAGGCCAAGCACAGCAGCCAGAAGAGGATGAGAGAATAGAAGCCTGGAGCTGGCTCAGAAGAAGGAAGACGATTCTCTACCCAAGGGACTGGGCAGCCCCAGGACGAGAGCAAGGTGGGAGTAAATGGAGAAAAGTGAGTTGAGCAGGCCTCCCTCCTGAACAACCAGTCCCATGGATACTGAGGAAGAAGGGACAAAGAGTCAGAGCGGCTCTCGAGGGGAAGGAAAACCACCTGCTCAGACTTCCCGCTCCAGGGGCCTTGCCTCAGGCATGACAGGTGAAGTCAGTATTGGCTGAAACCACTGTACACACTTAGACTCCACCTGTTCTCTTAGTGACATCACAGAGTCAACAACTTGGAAAATACCTTGGAAGGCACAGGCTTTCCACCATGCAGCAAAGGAACTGGACCTTGGGGAAGGAGAGAAACCTGCCCCAAGGCCACAGAGCCTGGCCCAAGAACATGGTGGCTGCAATGGTGAGCAACAAGTCCCTGCGGCTTCCTTTCCTTTCCTTCCTTCTGCACATCAATTGTTCTTTTTGCACAGACTTAGTCCCGGGAAGAGGCTGAACTTCTGAGGAAGCCGTTCTTCTTTTCATTACCCTCCACATTGTTCCAGAAAGGAATTACAGCAGATGAGGCAGATGTATATAAAATACATCTTTATCAGGTGGATGTGACAAAGAGGGGGAAAAGGATGGGTCGGGGAAGGGCAGGGAAGGGCAGGGAACAAGAATGGGAATTTATAATGGAGCCAGAATTAAGGCTAATAGAAAAACACATTATAGGAGGTGATTCTTACAACAGATGGGCACACACTTCTATCAAGTTGTCTAGCAGCCACTGTGAAAAAAGGACCTGGTCACTAAGAGAACTCACACTGTCCGTACAATAAAAACAGCCAAGAGCCCAGGACTAGAAAGCTATTTCTCTTGACTGCCATTTTAAGGAACCACGGAGTGACATGAGGAACCTTATAGCACATGCCAGCCTGTTTTTTAGAATGTTTTATGTCATCTCCCTATAAATAAAGCAGTTACATGATCAGACGACCTGAACCCAGTGTTGCTGGTCGGGGCTGTCCATGGAACACCCATTTTCTCCTGCCACCTTCCTCCTTTCCCCTCCCACTCACCAACAACGAAGGATAAGCAGGGATGTGACACTTTGCCCTCTCTGCTCCTTGGAAACCCAGCTCCCGTGCCTCCCGGGCCCCAGCTCTGAGTATGTATATTTCACATCATAAAACCAGACATGAAACCAGTCTCTCTCTTACTAAACTTTATCCAGCAATGTGCCTCATGTCTACTATGCAACCTCATTCTGTGCGTACATACCTTATCTCTCATAGTAAACGGGAGATCCCCCAGGAGTACCATCTTGACCATCTTCATAACCCCCTGTGATGCCATGTAGAGCAGCTGGTACAAAACTACAACTGGTGAACAACTGAAAAGATGAAGGCCACTGAGCCAGGGCCAGGGAAGGCAGCAGCAGATAGGTAACCATGATTTTTCCTTTATTTTTTTCATGTTACTTGCCAAACAACAAGGAGGCACATTATTTAGGTGTTTTTTTTTTTTTTAAAGCCTTTGTTTCTATTAGCTCAGAAAGCAAAAGAGAGGAAGGAACAACACATTCAGAGCACATGGTCAGTCACTAAAATACAGAAACACACAGTATTCACCGGGTTACCGTGTGGTTGGGAGAGGGGAAAATGAGATGGGGTTGGGACACATGGTTAGCTACTTGGTTAGTCTGCTTACTCAGAAAAAATGAAAACAAGAATCTTAGGCCTCAAAGTCTGTCTGTGAAAATACAGCGACTTCTTAGATTAAGCTCTGTCTCTACTCCTCCTGAGGAGCACAGCAATGTTTTGCGTGCCTGCCTATTCATTGGGAAGCATCATTACTGCAACCATCATATCTTCAACTGGTTTTTGCAACATCCCTATGAGGTATGTACCCTTCTCCCCATTTTACTTATGAGAAAACCGAGGCTTGGGGAGGCTAAGGAACCTGCTCAATGTCACAAAATGAGTTAATGAAGAGCTGGGGATTTGAGCCAGGTGTCTGACCCTGACCCCAAAGACAATCACAGTCATGGCTAGGCTATCCTGCCTCTGACTTCTCACATTAATAAAGCAGTGGTTCATAGCAAGAGGGCTGAGGTCCAGGTGATTCTTCCTTCCCAGGGATTCTCACATTCATCATTTCCTTTCCACCTGCACTGTCACCTCCTGAATTTCTGTGGACTCAATTAGCTTCACATCCGACCTCCTGATTCTCAAATTCCACTCCTCTCATCCACTCAGCATTCCGCCACTAAGCTGGGATGGTCTCACACACAACTTTGACCATGTCGCTCTTCTGCTCGTTTCTTTTCCCTGGATCCCCAGGGCCTGTGGAATGAAGTCTGAACTTGTCAGGAAGGAACTGGAGATCCTCCACCATCTACCCCATATACTTCTCCACTCTTCCTTCCTGGTGACCCTTCATGCCACACGAAGTTGCCTGTCTACTCATTATCCCCCAAACTCCCTCGACTGGTTGCTATCTGCACTCCGCCTATCCCCCAGCCCTGCCTTCGCGTGTTTGCTGTGCTCTCCGCCCAAATCCTTGCTGTCATCTCCAAGCCCCAGCCAAATCTCACCGCCCTATGATGCTGCTCCTCTATCAGCCCAGCTGGAAGTGGGTCTCCTTGTCTCCCATCTTACAGCACATTTCCTTGGTACTTTGGAGTAGGAATTTGCTCTCGGCCTGGCACTATTTGTTATCATGTGATCAGACATCCACATACGGATGCATAATTTTTCCTACGAGAGTATAGTCTCTTTATAGCCAGATACCTTGTCTTTGTTTCTTGAAATCCCTCTCGGAGGCAGTAGACTGTGTCCTGCATATAAAAGATACCCAATACATTCCATAAGATGAGCTTTTTAAACTGTAGCAAGCCAAATTCTCCACCCTGTGCTTGTAATTATTCCCTCAGGCACCTTTCAAAAACTACCTGCAAGACCAGAAGGAACACTTAGACAAAATAGGTTTACTTTGTTAAAAGAATTATTAAAATATTAACTTGTGATATTGGCATTAGGGTTCAAAGTATCTGCATTTTAACACGAGTCTCTGAAGACTTCACTCTAAAGAATAATCATGTTAGGGCTCCTGGGTGGCTCAGTTGGTTAAGCAACTGCCTTCGGCTCAGGTCATGATCCTGGAGTCCCGGGATCGAGTCCCACATCGGGCTCCCTGCTCAGCAGGGAGTCTGCTTCTCCCTCTGACCCTCCTCCCTCTCACGCTCTCTGTCTCTCATTCTCTCTGTCGCAAATAAATAAAATCTTAAAAAAAAAAAAAAAAAAAGAATAATCATGTTAGGTACTGTTGCAGGGACACTGGGGAAAGAGGTGGGGCTTCCCATCACACCACACAGGCAGCTGGACACTCCCATCTGCTTCTGCGTCCAGCCCTAAAGTGCTCCAAAGCACATGAAAGCAACTTTTAAAAGCTTTTGAACCTTAACTGGCCTTTCTCTCTAAAAAAGTGAAAAGTAACAGCCAACATCTTATGCCTTCTTTTGAGGCATTTTGCAGCTTAAATACTAACAGTGTTGAATCAGAAGCAAATTGGGCAAGTGATTTTTTTCACATGTCGTTGTTGTTGTTGGCCTCTCCCTTTGGACGGTGAGATCCTTGGAAGCGAATGCTGTATCACATCCCCGGCGTCCAGCACCATGCTCTCCTATGTTACACTCTGTGACGCTCCAATACATGAATAAACAAAAGAAATGGCTCAGGAATAAAGTGAGGGAAGTAAATTAGAAAATATGCTAGGCCAGGACTTTCAAGTCGGTATTTTCTTAAAACATTACTTCTCTGGGGGCACCACACTGCACGCTACAGAATTTCTCTCACACGCATATTCTCAGCCAAGTGTAAGACACTCTGATGTCATAGTGCAGCTATTTCCACCATAAGTGATCTGGGTAAATCTAAGATCCTATTGGGTTAAGAAAGATTGTTTTAAAGAGCTCCACAGAAGTGGTTCTGTGGGGCAGGCCTCTAAGAAATGAAACGGTCACATCACTGGAGAGGCAACATATCCAAGGACAAAAGATCAAATGTGCTGTCCATAGATTGGCTCATCTCTACCTGGACTTTGGGAGCAAGCCAAGTGCCTCACATTGCTCTTATTATTGAGGGGATGGAGGTAAATAGCTAATTCTGCTGTGAGATAGAGATGGGTGGGGGGAGGGAGAGAGAAAAAGAGACTGAGATTGAGAGAGAGATAAACAAAAGTCTTCCAGGGAAAAGAACATTAGTAGAAAAAATAATACTATTTCAGAACTAAAGACATGGTTTGAATTGCTTGGTTCCCATTCAGCAGAATTTAAGAGGGAGATCCGCGGCAGAAGTATTGCTGAAGCACAGGCAGCGAAGCTTCAAAACTAGCATTTCTATTCATTAGGACAACTTAGAACAAAACAGTGTTTTAATTCCACCAAAGACAAAGTGAGGTGAGGACACCCAGCTTCCCTTGTAAGAAAACTCATTGCTTTCTCCCACGTCACAGGGAAGTGCTAATGCCACAGAAGGAAAAACCATAGGGAAGGCTTTACCTTGTTCTCCCTGAACTCATTTTGGAGATATTCATTCTCTAGGGATGTTTTTGATTTAATGGACATCACAAACCTCTGGAGCAGCCAAGCTCCCTCCTGCCTCCATGCCTTCCAGTTCTCTATCCTGAATGTCCCTATCTTGCAGTTGTCCAAATGTGAGAATACCCCTCCCATTCTCTTCCATCTTTGTAATCACCGGAGCTCACGGTGATACCACTGAACTGAGAGATTCTCAGTAACGCACAGCAATGAAGTCTGAAGGCTGTCAGTCCTGTTCCTGTAATTTAACTTTTCCCCTTGTCCTCTTTCTACTCACTTCCTGAGTTGCAAACCACTTCAATCATTCATTTATTCATTAGTTTGTTCGTTAACCTTCATTCACTGTTATTCTTTATTTCACAATTATCTCATCAACTATTTTCATTCAGTTGGTCAGACTCTCACTCTCCATCTATTCTCCATTCATTCCACGAGACGCTTGTTGGGCACTGTTGTAGGTGTTAGGAATACTGCAGTGAACCAAACAAAATATAGCAATAAACAAAAAGCTCTGTTCCTCATGGATCTGGGGGGAAGGCACAATACATACACACAATAAATATATAACACGATGTCAGGTAGTGAGAAGTGTGCTGAAGGACAGTAAGAGAGGGTGCTGGTATGCATGCATGCATACATGCATTCATTCATTCATTTCCATAGGTACTTATTCCTGAGTACCTACCATGTGTTAGATGCTTGGGACATGGTGCTGAAGTCCATGTCCCTGAGAAAGAAATGCAGGGCCTGGGAATCTGGATTTTTAGAAGTCCCTTGGGCAGTTCTGACTTACAGGTCCCAGTTGAGAACTTCTCATCAAGTGGACCCACATATCCTTTATAAATTATCAGATATCTGTGTCCTACCAACCCTTCAACCCTTTCTTCTAATTTCATCTCTAAAACTCCACCATATGTTTTCTCTTTTCTCCATTCCCTTCATTATGTTCTTACCATCTCACCTAAACTTCTGTTACAATGTTCTAATTGAACTGTCTAACCCCATCTTCCGCAAAGTTACCAGAATAATCACTCCAAAAAGTAAACTTGATCAAAAAGTCATTTAATGGCTTCTTGTGACTTAAGGAAAAAGTCCAGACTTTTAGCCAACACTCAAGGCTCTTGACAATCTGGGCCCAGCCTCTTCCTCCAGCCTGACTGCCCACCACTCACACAGCATACCCACCAGACTAGACCCCTTCCACGTCTCAGACCTGCCAGACCCCCATGTCATCCCCTCTGCCTGTATTGTCCTCTCCCCATGTCTACCTGCCATAATCCTTCTCATCTTTCAAGAACTGCCCTACATATAACTATCTCTAGAAGCTTCCCTGACAATCCCTCCCATTGACCCTGGACATGGTCAGTGCTGCTACCTCTGTGCTCCCACAGCTTTTTAATTATACTTATCATATCACATCACAATTTATGATTATACATGTCAGCCCCTTTTGCAAACAGTAAGTTCCCTAAGAACAGGAACCCTATGTTGTTCATCTCTAAATTCCTAGCTACCGTATCGTATACAATAAACAATAATTACCTACTGACTGAATAAATGGCTGAATGATGAATGAATTAGTAACCCTACGGAATGATTTATTCTATTGGGTGCTAGCAAGACATTAGATCAGTGTTTCCAATCAACTGCAAACAAGGACATTTAAGCACTTTATTTCCAGTAAGTAGCCTGAGTTGCCCAGTCAACCTATGGGTTAATTGTTCCGTTCTAACCATTCATACCTATTTCTCTTTCTTATTTTTCTCCACATTCCACTCTTGCAACTGCCTTTCTTCTGGCCTTTCTGAACTCTTCTGCCTGTGGCCCAGGCTGGCTCACAGCATGCCCTGCTAATTTTGCTCCAGCAAAAGTAGTCACTGACCTTTGACTGATGACATCTATCACTAGGGCTGGTCTGTATAGAGTCAGAGTATAACAACCACATCCTTGGTGTGATACCAGGGCACTGAGATGCCCACTGCCCCTAGCATACTCCTCTCTGCACCTAACACCTTGCTTCCCTTGGTTGAAGGCTCTGACCTTTTTGTATTCAAAAGGTAATTCTTTAATCTTCAGAAACCATCAGGAACTGGAAGTCCTCCCAGCAGAAAGTCTGCACAGTGTGGGAGACAGGCATGTGACAGATCTCTGATTCCTTTCATTGAAATGCCCTCATCCATATTACACACCAGATATTAAGAACTACTTGGGCTATGTGTTAGGATGCCACAAAAATGCTCAGACTCATGTTCAGTGGGGTGACCATTGAGAAAAGACAAGAAGCTCCACATTTCCATCCATACAGGCTTAAGTTATTAAAAAGTCAAGTATTTCTTAAAGTGGAATGCATGTTGGATCCCCTTAAAAGAGAAAGGAGAGGCTACCAGGCAACTGAGGGATATGGGAGGGGGAAGGGCATGGGAAGAGGAACCAGAAGGAGGAAAGAATTGGGAAGCTTGGAACACACTTGAGAAACTATCTCTTTTTAGAGTACTGGCCCCGTGTGACACCACAGAGCTAAAACAATATAAGCTACCACAGGGACCAGTCCTCAGAGAGGCAGTCTTCAGGGAAGAAGTTAGAGAGAGAGAGACAGAAACTACAAGGCCAGTCCACTTTCAGGTTCCTTCAGACCAAAGAAGCACCAACAGTGGGGACATCCAAGGCCCTGTCAATAGAGAGGCTACTAGACCTCTCAGTGTTGCCCAGGGCACCTAACCTTGTTTCACAGAACACGTGTTCTCAAGTAACAAAGGAAGGTCTTCTCATCCCAGAGCAAGTCCACCTCTATAGTCAAGACATGTTATACCTCCTTTATGGGCAGGGTCCTGACCCCAATGGGAAAAGCTTCTCACATCTTTATTGTATACTCCCCACCTTGGCTCAGCCATGCTCTATGGATTATTATGGAAAGGACATGATGTGCTACAAGGTGTGGTTCATGGACCAGCACCAGTCTGAGAATTGCTTGTTACTGGTTCACAGTGAGCTAAATACAGAAATTGAAAGCATGCATTTAGAATCATTTATAGCAATTTGCTGAGACATCCCAGCACATGATCAAGGGTTCATATTTTGCATGCCTTTGTTGTTTTCTGTATTTCATCTTTGTTATATTTTATAAAAGGTACCAATCTGTGATGACTAGAAATACACATTGTTTAGGAAACCAAAACACTAGTCTTTTACCACAGTTTGTGCCAATACTGCCCAGTTAAAATTCAGCAACCAGCACTGGAACTGTGAGCATTTGGAGTTTTCCCTTTGCTACTCTAAAGAAAACCTCACTCTCTGCTCCTTTGTTTGTCAAACCTCACTTTGCTTCCTCACATGACAGGTGCAAACAAAGATGAGTTGTTGTTTTTGTTTTTTTTTAAGATTTTATTTATTTGTCAAAGAGAGAGAGTGCACAAGCTGGGGGAGTGGCAGGCAGAGGGAGAAGCAGGCTCCCCTCTGAGCAAGGAGCCCGATGTGGGACTCGATCGCAGGACCCTGGGATCATGACCTGAGCCAAAGGCAGATGCTTAACCAACTGAGCCACCCAGGTGTCCCAACAAAGATGAGTTGTGAAAGAACACAGGTACAGGATGGTGGTTGAGCTCATGCCGGGCACCCATAGCATTTCAGTTCTTCCCAGGCAGGACCAAACAGAATTGTGCCCATAGAAAGAAGGAATCTTGCCACAGAGCCTATCAGAAAAACTCCTTCATATACTCCACATATGAGTGAAACCATATGATAATTTTCTTTCTCCGATTGACTTATTTCACCTAGCATAATACTCTCCAGTTCCAGTGCAGAAGATCATAAAAGGAGGGGAGGAAAAACTGAATGCGAAGTCATCAGAGAGGGAGAAAAACCATGAAAGACTCTTAACTATGGGGAACAAACTGGGGGTTGCTGGAGGGGAGGTCGGTGGGGGGATGGGGTAACTGGGTGATAGGCATTAAAGAGGGCACGTGATATAATGAGCACTGGGTGTTATACGCAACTGATGAATTATTGAACACTACATCTGAAACTAATGATGTACTATATATTGGCTAATTGAATTTAAATTAAAAAAAAAAAGAAAGAAAAACTTCTTCAGAAATTGCAATATCTAGTCACTGTTGCTTCACAACACTCCCAGACACCTGACTCCTGCCTAAGAAAATATTGACAGGTACTGAGTCATTCTATTGAAGTTCAATTCCTCTAAAAGCACAGGCCCCAAAATACACTTAACACACCCAGTTCCCAAAGGTTAAAGTATAAGTGAGAAACACCGCAAGAACCTGATACTGAGTCAAGTAGTAGTTTCTGACATGGGAAGGAGGAAGTATACATCAGCCCCTTCCACAGTTCTGGATGAGTACCACCCAGGTCACGTAATGAGTGAAGCAGACTAGATGCATCTAACATTTTTATTCTTGCCTTCTCGACTGTACCTCATCTATGTTATAATAACATAATTATAAAGCCACTGGAAATTGCCAATTTTCTTTCTTCCTGTGAAATGCTAAATGGTTCCCACATCTCATTTCATTTAATCTCATAATATCCTGGTGGGGCAGCTCTGCTCTGATTTATAGATGAGACCAGAAAGACTCATCTGAGGTCACATAAGGAGTGAAGGAAATAATGGAGACATGAATTGTTGAAGCTGTATTAGCAACCTCAAATTGAGGAAGAGGGGAGATACACCCACCAGCCTGCCTGAGGTCATGAAGAAAATGAGCTGGGCTAGGAAGGCAGTGGTGTCTCTGTCCCCCAAACCCTTTGAAATGAAATGAGTTCTTGGGAGACAGACAAGAAGTCTGACCCAGACAAAACTGTGCAGTGAGCTAAGATGGCTTCTGACACCCCAAATCTCCTTTCCCCTTCTGTGGGACTTGTACCCACCTCCCCTAGTCAGGCAGTGTTCTGGTGTCCCTGTCCCCTATCAAACTGGCTCTTAGGAGCTGCTGTCAGCTTCTTGATGGTGATTCTAAATGACTGTGTTCTCACTCCTGGAGTTTCTAATACTTCAGGTCTCATCTTTCCCTATTGAAGGATATCTTTTATCCCATTAGGGGGTGTGCTGGTGAATGGGAAGTCACCCAGGGGAGGTGGTAGGGGTAGGCTCTCACCCTCTTTGAGAGCCCATACTTCCATTCACTGAATGCCTACTATGTGCTATGGACCATGTTAAGAATTCTACATTTACTAGCTAATTAAATTCTCAATAATCCTGCTGGCAAATCCTTATCATCCCATTTTACAGTTGAGGAAGCAAAGACCCAAGAAGTTAAGTCACTTCTAGTGCAAGGTCACAAAATCAATTAGTGGCTACTTACTTTTCTAGCCAACATGGCCTCTACAGACATAACAGAACATTACAAATCATCCCAGAGGGGAAACAATCCAGGCTACCACCCATGGAAAACAAAGTGAGTCCTCTCCAACAGGGAAATAGACAATGGGTACCTTAATAGAATCAGTATTCCACTATCCATGTGATATAACTTCAGTCATATTTGGCTCTGAAATGCCTATGGATGCCTATATGGACCCTCTCCCTCACCTGTAAACTATGTTGGAAACATCCCTGATTCCCAGGTGCCTCAGACTTGACACCTGGCTTGGTGACTGTATCATCAGCAAATTTGTTGACTTCAGCCCTATTCTCCAATAGGAGAATTGTCTTCAATTGAATTGAATTGTCTTCACTGAAGAGCTACAGATAAAATGCAACTGTCTTCCCACCAAAGGGTAACAACTACACTTCCAAGGGATGCACACCAATGGGAAGATCCTTAAATACCTAAAAGCAAATCATCTAAACATCTGTGGCAATGTAGCTCCACAATCAGGTACTTCTTAGGAAAGACACACAAATGTACACTTTGGCGAGATGATAACAGGTATGGAAAATACCAACAAAATCAAGACTGAAATATTGAGGACAACCTGCATCCTGAAGAGTTATTTACTAAGCACCTACTATGTGTCAGGTATTCTACATATGTTATCACTAATTCTCACTATGGCCTTTCCTGGTATATATTATCATTCCTATCTATAGTTAAGAAAAGAGACTCAGAGAAGCTATCATCAAATGGCTAATAAATGGCATATTTAAGATTTGAATTCATGTCTGGTTCCCATGCTTGAGCTTCTTCCATCACACCAAATTATGACAGTTTGATCATAATTCACCTCTTCTCTGAAGTGACTATATTTATTTTGAAGTACCTCTTCATTCTACTCTAAGGTAAAATCATTAATACAAATAAAAACCAGCTATTGTTGGTGCTGGAAGAAATCTCCACTTAATATTTTAATTTTACTTAACATTCAGATTTATTAGAAATTCTGGAAGCTGGGAAAGAGTACTGTTCAGGCTCTGTCCACATCAGGGCCCAGAATTCTCTCATACGTACTTCACAGTGCCTGTGAGAATAGTCTGGTGTTTGTGCTCATAGCACACCGAGCCATGAATCCTACATGTAGGGACTGTCCTTGTGAGCTGTGTCTTACCTTGGCCTTGCTGGGGCGACATCTTCTGGCTCATCCACAGCACCAGTTAGTTCTGGGGGGAGGAAAGCATCTTTGTTGACGTTATTCACCCAACTTGCCTTTGCCTCATTTGCTCTGTCCTTACTCTGCTCGGCTGAAAGAGGAAACAGTGAAGACAGGAAGGTCATCTCTCACCTCCGTGACCTATGACTCTCCTAGCATCTCTTATCACCGAAGCTCAAACCTGAACTTCAGGTCTTCCTGGAGCACCAAGGCACTCACTCATGAGTCTGAGTCCCCAGGGTCAGAATTATATCTGCAAAATTATATCTGATGTTACCTTCCCCCAAGCAGAATCTCCTGAGAGTATGAGTGGACCTTTACATGTGCAGGTAACTCCAGAGATAACTCCAGCAAAATTCTGACCACCTCTAGGTGAATCTCACCTGAACTGAGGTCAGGGCTAAATACATATGGTCAGGGCAGCTAGTCTTCATGGGACAGAGACACCATCATTTCCAAGCATTTACTGAACATCAACAATGTGCCTGACTTGAGGCTGGGCTCTGGAATCCAAAGGGGAACAAACGCTTCTGGCCTGGAATGTTTCTCTCCACTGCCTCTTCCTTCCCCCAGCCTCTACACATCCAAATTCTACAATACTCCTCAATACCCAGCTCAGATGCCAAAGCCCCCCAATAAAACCTCCATGCTCCCTCTTCAGGAAGTAACTTCTTTTTGCCTCTCAATACCCAGGGCTCTTTACCAGCACCTCTCAAATAATTAGCATTAAGTAATTATGCTAAGTGCCAGGCACAGTGTTGTTTTTTGCATGCATTACCTTGTGAGAAGGTATTATTTTCCAAGTTTACAGATTTGGAAATCAAGGATCAAAAAGTTCAGGAAACTTGCTTTTGACCCCAGTGCCAGTAAGTGCTAGGAATGCTTGTACATCGATGTTAAGATGAAGCAATACGAGGGCTCCGATTTCCAAATACTCACATTCCAGGGTGGTATTCCCCACAGGTCTCTTTACACAGAAGTCTAGTTTCTTCAATTGCAAAATAGAATCCACAATACTAATCCATACCTCCCGAGATTTCTGAAGGCCTGGATGGTTTTGAAAATCAAGAGGGATGCGAGCAATGCAGGGCACCCACTAAACATTACCCCTTATTTGCAAGGGGTGTGGCTCTGAGTCAGAAAGAACGAAATCCCAGGTCGGCCATTTGCCAATGATATAACCTTGGACAAGTAACTTCACTTCTCTGAATTTTACATGTCCCATATGTAGAACAGGGATAAGAATACCTACCTTACAAGATCGCTGCTATAGTTAGAAATAATAGAGAGCAAATGCCTATCATGTATTAAATGTTCAAAAGGTGACAGCTATTTTCCTTATTGGGCACAGGCTAGATCTAGACAGGGGGTGTTCTCAGGTGTAAAAGTTTACACTGCCTAGCTCAGAGTGAAAGAGAAGGCACACCATACATATTTAATAAACCCAACAGGATTCTAAAGAAGCCCTCAAAGTACTGTCTTTACAGTCTCTTAAATGATATACTTGGTTGATTAAAGACATACCAGATGTCAAAGTTGTTGAAAGGGAAGCTAATCTCTTCCTGTCACCCTACTCAGAGGAAATGGTTCTGAATCTTCAGAGTTAAAAGCCAAAGGAATGAAGGGGGTAAATGCCTCATAACCCCAACTGTCTATACTACTATAACTCAACACAGTATCTAAAGGACTTCCTATGTTTTTCTAGATTACCCTGAGTCCCTTAGCCCTGCCTTCATCCATCTGAATCCAGGACAAGAAGATTTTGAGCTGGAGGACTATGCATTATGCAAAGCGCACCTCTAAATTACTTCCCTCAGCAGATTCCAGTAATGATTCTAACATCCTTCTGGTCTCCTGACAATGCCTTCCCAAACAAATGCTGGCTCAAAATGTCCTAGCCAAATCAACTCACCTGCTACCTGGAGCTTCTTCTTTCTCATGGATGCTCTGATGATATCTGCACCATGAATTCTGTCTCTGTGCCTTTTTGCCTTGGCTTCATAAAACCACTGGCCACTCATATTCTTCAACTGTTGGTCATCCTTAATTTTTTCAGGCAAATGTCTACAAAAGGAAAAGAGCTTTACTTTGCTGAGAGCCCACAGTAAATAAATGAGTTCACTGTGACAGTGTATAAAGAAATCTGTAAACATACAAATAAAGCTCTCAATATTTTAGAAGACCCCACAAGCCTCCTAGACGACCAAGAAATATATATATTCCTCTTTGATTGAATAATCAGGAAAGACAAGGCTAACACTTTTTAAAAATCAAAGACTTCATCCATGACCTCCACATGATGCCTGGAATTTCTCAAGAGCAGATTCACTTTTTGGCTGCAGTCTTCTGTGTCCACTCTTCAGATGCAAATACCCCAGGGAATGATGGTCTATTAAGTGTCCCTAAGCCTTCGTCCCTTTATCTGTAAAAAGAGGTTCATCATAGTAATCTACTTCATGGTATTGCTTTGAGGATTAAATTAGCTAATGCATGTAAAATGCCCTTTGCCAATGCCTGGCACCTAATACCCAATGAATATCTGGTGGAGAAGTTATCAGCTCATCAATCCTTTCTGTTTCAGTGAAATGCATTTATCAGAGACTTTCTGGGTGGGGGGGTAGTGAATGATGTCCCTGGTTCTTAATGCCAAGGAAATGAATACTGAAAAAGTGGGCTGGAAGCAGGCAAGTTCAAATTTATGGAAGTAGGGGGATGGGGAATAGAGGCAGAGGCAAATTCTGATTGTGCAAATACTGCTTTCAAGGGTTCCACAATCATTCGTGCTCACTGAAAAGCTAACACCTGTAGAACAAAACAAATACAGCCCTAAAATCTCCCTAATTTACACTTAAAAAACATTGTTCTACTTGACAAGTGTTTTTTTTTCCATCATGATAAGTGTACTCTTTAATCCCCATCCCCTATTTCCCCCATCCCTCCCACATCCCCTCTGATAACCCTCAATTTGTTCTCTATATTTAAGAGTCTATGTCTTGATTTTTCTCTTTTTTCTTTGCTCATTTCTTTTGTTCATAAGTTCCACATGTGAGTGAGATCACATGGCATTTTTTTTTCTCTGACTTAACCCGCTTAGCGTTATACTCTCTAGCTCTATGTATGTGGTTGCAAATGGCAAGATTTCATTCTTTTTTATAGCTGAGTAATATCCCATTGTATATATTTACCACTTCTTCTGTATTCATTCATCTATCAGTGGATACTGGGGCTGCTTCCATAGTTTGGCTATTGTAAATAATGCTGTAACAAACATAGGGATGCATGTATCTTTTTGATTTAGTGTTTTTGTACTTTTTGGCTAAATACTTGATAATGCAATTACTAGGTTGTAGGGTAGTTCTATTTTTAATGTTTTGAGGAAACTACACACTGTTTTCCACAATGGCTGTACCAATTGCATCCCCACCAACAGTGCAAGAGGATTCCTTTTTCTCCATATCTTCACCAATACTTGACGTTTCTTGTGTTTCAATTTTCACCATTCAGACAGGTGTGAGGTGATATCACACTGGAGTTTTGATTTGCATTTCCCTGATGATGAGTGATGTTGAGCATCTTTTCATGTGTCTGTTGCCATCTGGATGTCTTCTTCGGAGAAATATCTGTTCATGTCTTCTGCCCATTTTTTAATTGGATTATTTGTTTTTTGGGTATTGAGTTGTACCAGTTCTTTATATATTTTGGATACTAATGCTTTATGTCATTTAGAAATATCTTCTCTCATTTCATAGGTTGCCTTTTAATTTCGTTGTTTTCTTTCCTGTGCAGAAACTTTTTTTTTCTTTATGTAGTCCCAACAGTTTATTTTTGCTTTTATTTCTTTTGCCTCAGGAGACATACCTAGAAAAATGTTGTTATGGCCAATGTCAGAGTTATTATTGCCTTGTGCTCTCTTCAAGGATTTTTATGATGTCAGGCCTCACATTTAGGCCTTTTAATCCACTTTGAGTTTATTTTTGTGTATGGTGTAAGAAAGTGGTCCAGTTTCATTACTTTGCATGTGGTTGTCTAGTTTTCCCAACACCATTTGCTGAAAAGCCTTTTTCCCATTGGATATTCATTCCTCCTTTGTTGAAGATTGACCATATAACTGTGGGTTTGTTTTTGGATTTCTGTTCTATTCCACTGATCTATGTGTCTATTTTTATGCCAGTATCATACTGTTTAAATTATTACTGCTTTGTAATATAACTCGAAATCTGGAATTGTGATACCTCCAGTTCTGTTTTTCAAGATTGCTTTGGCTAGTTGAGGCCTTTTGTGGTTCCATACAAATTTTAGGACTGTTTGTTCTAGTTATGTGAAAAATGCTGTTGTATTTTGATAGGGATTACATTAAATATGTAGATTGCTTTGAGTAGTATAGACATTTTAACAATCTTTATTCTTCCAACCCATGAGCATGGAATGTCTTTCCATTTCTTTGAATTGTCTTGAATTTCTTTCATCAGTGTTTTATAGTCTTCAGAGTACAGGTCTTTCACTTGTTTGGTTAAGTTTATTCCTAGATATTTTATTGTTTTTGGTGCAACTGTAAATGGGACTGTTTTCTTAATTTCTCTTTCTGCTGCTTCATTATTAGTGTAGAGGAATGCAAAAGATTTCTGTACATTGATTTTGTATCCTGTGACTTTACTGAATTCATTTATCAATTCTAGCAGTTTTGTATATACAGTATCATGTCATTTGCAAATAGTGAGAGTTTTACTTCCTCCTTACCAATGTGGATGCCTTTATGTTGTCTAATTGCTGTGGTTAGGACTTCCAGTACTATGTTAAATAACAAATGCTAATAATGGACATGCTTGTCTTGTTCCTGACCTTAGGGAAAAAGTTCTCAGGTTTCACCATTGAGTATGATGTTGGCTGTGGGTTTTTCATATAAGGTCTTTATTATGTTGAGGTATGTTCCCTCTACATTACAGTAAGTTTTTTATCATGAATGGATGTTATACTTTGTCCAATGTTTTTTCTGCATCTATTGAAATTATATGGCTTTTATACTTTCTCTTATTGATGTGACATATCATGTTGACTGTTTTATGAATAGTGAACCACACTTGCATCCCAGGAATAAATCCCACTTGATTATGGTGTATCATTTTTTTTAAATGTATTGTTGGATTTGGTTTGCTACTATTGTGTTGAGGATTTTTGCATCTATATTCAAGAGAGAAAATGACCTGTAGTTCTCTTTTTTGTGGTGTTCTTTTTTTTTTTTTAAGATTTTATTTATTTATTTGAGAGAGGAAGAGAGAGCATGAGTGGGGGGCAGAGGCAGAGGGAGAGGAAGAAGCAGACTCTCCACTGAGCAGGGAGCATGATGCGGGGCTCAATCCCATGACCCTGAGATCATGACCTGAGCCGAAGGCAGCTGCTTAACTGACTGAGCCACCTGGGCACCCCTTTTTGTGGTGTTCTTATCTGGTTTTGATATGAGGGTGATACTGGCCTCATAGAATAAATTTGGAAGTTTCCCTTCCTCTTCTATTTTTTGGAATAGTTTGAGAAGGATAGGCTTTAACTCTTCTTTAAATGTTTGGTAGAATTCACGTGTGAAGCCATCTGGTCCTGGACTTTTCTTTGTTGGGAGGTTTTTGATTACTGATTCAATTTCACTGCTGGTAATTGGTCTGTTCAAATTTTCTATTTCTTCCTGCTTTAGTTTTGGTAGGTTATATGTTTCTAGGAATTTATCCATTTCTTCTAAGTTGTCCAATTTGTTGGCTTATAGGTTTTCAGAATTTTTTTTTTTTTTTTTTTTTTGAGAGAGAGAAAGAGAATGAGCGAACAGAGGGCAGGGGTAGAGGGAGAGAGAGAATCTTAAGCAGGCTCCAGGCCCAGCGTGGAGCCTGACACATGTCTCAATCTCACAACCCTGAGATCATGACCTGAGCCAAAATCAAGAGTCAGGTGCTTAACTGACGGAGCCACCCAGGCACCCCAAGTTTTCATAATATTCTGTTACAATTGTTTGTATTTCTGTGGTGTTGATTGTTATTTTTCCTTTTTCATTAGTGATTTTGTTTATTTGGGTCTTTTTTTTTTTTTTTTTTTTTTGATGAGCCTGGCTAGAAGTTTGTCAATTTTGTTTTAATCTTTTCAAAGAACTAGAACCTGGTTTCATTGATCTGTTTTTTTTAGTTTCTATGTCATTTATTTCTGCTCTAATCTTTATTATTTTCTCCCACTTGCTGAGTTTGGGTTTTATTTGTTCTTTTCTATCCCCTTTAGGTGTAAGTTTAGGTTGTTTGAGATTTTTCTTGCTTCTGGAGGTAGACCTGTTTTGTTATAAACTTTCCTCTTAGAACCACTGTTGCTGCATCCCAAAGATTTTAGACCATTGTGTTTTCGTTTTCATTTGTCTCCATGTAATTTTTCATTTCTTCTTTGATTCCTTGGTTGACCCATTCATTGTATAGTGGCATGTTATTTATTTATTTATTTATTTATTTTTTAAGTAGCATGTTATTTAACTTTCATGTATTTGTGCTCTTTCCAGATTTTTTTCTTGTGGTTGATTTCTAGTTTCATAGTGTTGTGGTCAGAAAAGATGCATGGTAAGACTTTGATTTTTAAAAATCTGTTGAAACTTGTTCTGTGGCCTAATATGTGATCTATTCTGGAGAATGTTCCATGTGCACCTGAAAAGAACGTGTATTCTACTGTTTTAGGATGGCATGTTCTGAATATATCTGTTAAATCCATCTGGTCCAGTGTGTCATCCAAAGCCACTGTTTCCTTGATGATTTTCTGTTTGGATCATCTGTCCATCAATGTAAGTAGGGTGTTAAAGTCCCCTACCATTATTATGTGTCTATCGATTAGTTCCCTTATGTTTGTTATCCACTGCTTTATGTATTTGGGTGCTCCTATATTGGGTGCATAAATATTTACAATTGTTATATCCTCTTTTTTTAAAGATTTTATTTTTTAAGTAACCTCTACACCCAATGTGGAGCTCAAATTTACAACCCTGAGATCAAGACTTGCTTGCTCCACTGACTGAACCAGCCAGGTACCCCTATAATTGTTATCCTCTTGTTGGATTGTCCCCTTTATTGTGATATAGTGTTCTTCTTTGTCTCTTGTTACAGTCTTTGCTTTAAAGTCTATTTCGTCCAAAATAAGTATTGGTACCCTGGGTTTCTTTTGACATCGATTTGCATTATAAAGTTTTCTCCATCCCCTCACTTCCAAACTGCAGAGGTCTTTCAGTTTGACATGAGTCACTGGTAGGTAGCATATAGATGGGTCTTGTTTTTCTATCCACTCTGTCACCCTGTGTTTTCTGATTGGAGTGGTTAGTCCATTTACATTTAAAGTAATTATTGATAGATATGTATGTATCTATTGCCATTTTTGTTAGTGGTTTTATGGCTGTTTCTATAGATTCTCTCTGATCTTCCTTCTCTTGCTCTCTTTCATGGTTGGCTTTCCTTAGTGATATACTTGGATTCCTTTCTCTTTATTCGTTGCATATCTATTACTGGTTTTTGATTTGTGGTTACTGTTAAGTTTGTATATAACATCTTCTGCATATAGCAGTCTATATTAAGTTGATGGTCACTTAAGCTTAAACCCATTCTTTACTCTTCTGCCATGTTTTAGGTATATGGTATCATATTTTATATCCTTTTATGAATCCTTTGACTAATTTTTACAGAAATATTTATTTTTACCACTTTTGTGTTTTTCACTTTTCATACTCTCACTTATGGTCTTTCCTTTCCACTCAAAGAACTCCCTTTACTATTTCTTGCAGGACTGGTTTAATGATCATGAACTCCTTTAGTTTGTTTGTCTGAGAAACTCTTTATTTCTCCTTCTATTCTGAATGACAGCCCTGCTGGATAGAGTATTCTTGGCTGCAGATTTTTCCCTTTCAGCACTTCAAATATATCCTGCCACTCTCTCCTGGCCTGCAAAGTTTCTGCTAAAAAATCCACTGATAGATTTATGGGCTTTCCCCTGGTATGTAACTGTCATCTTTTCTCTTGCTGTTTTTAACATTTTTTATTGCTACTTTTTGCCATTTTAATTACTATGTGTCTTGGTGTGGACCTCCTTGGGTTGAAATTTTTGGGGGGTTTCTGTGCCTCCCGGATCTGGATATCTATTTCCTTCCCCAGATTAGGGAAGTTTCAGATATTTCTTCAAATAAATTTTCTGCCTCCTTCTCTCTCTCTTCTTCTTCTTCTGAGATCCCTATCATGTGAATATTATTACACTTGATGGAATCACTGAGGTCCCTAAGACTATTCTCGATCTGCATAATTTTCTTTCCTCTCCTTTGCTCAGCTTGGTGACTTTCTATTACTCTGTCTACCAGGTCATTAATTCCTTCCTCTGCGTCATCTAGCCTGCTATTTATTCCATCAAATGTATTTTTAATTTCATTTATTGTGTTCTTGATCTCTGATTCTTTATCTCTGTGTTAAGAGTGTCCCTGCTGTTCTCCACTCTTTTCTCAAGTCCAGTGAGTATCTTTATGATCATTAATTTAAATTCTCCATCAGGTGTATTACTTATACCCATTTCACGTTGGTCTCTTGCTGAGGTTTGGTCCTGTTTTTTCATTTGAGAGATATCTCTCTGTCTCATTTTGACTGACTTTCTGTGTCGGTTTCTCTGTGTTCAGAAAGTCAGCTACTTCTCTTGTTCTTAATAATAGCAGCCTTATGAAGAAAAGGTCCTGTAGTGCCCTGCAGTGCATGTCCCGTTCGCCAGGGCCTGGCAAAGGGAATGTCTCCTAGGTGTTCATATCCTCTGCTATTGAGTATTGACCTCTTTTTCCTTCATTCCAGTTGTCTGCAGAGGCTCTCTTTGCCTATCATGGGCAGTCTTTGCTCCCCAGCAGGAGTGGGGCACATTTTAACAAAGTGTGTAGTGGTCTGCTTACAAAATGAGACCTGCCCCCACTGCGGCTGGAACTGATGTCCCACACAATGCCTGGGTGCGGAGATGTGACGTTGGAGAGATTTGCACTGGTCTTCTTGGGGAGGGGCCCACAGTGCTGAGAATAAGGCAAGTGTGACTGAAAAGGGAGGATCCAGCAAAGTGTAGGGTAGCGTGTCTTGGTGTAAACAAGTTAGGTAAGCAAGTGTCAGAGCCAGGCTGGTTCCCGCAGGTGGCTGTTGTTTATGCTGGGGAGCAGGGGAGGGAAATGGCACCTCCAGCTCCTTTGTTCCTGGAGGGGTTGCCCCATGATTGTTGTCTCTCGGAGCCACAAGCCATGCTCTGAGATGAGCAAATCACTCCCTTCTGTCTTCCCTTGGTATTTTTCAAACTGCCAGTTCTAGCTGTATGTTTGGGCTCTTTGTGTGCTATGTCTTTAATGGTGGGGACTCAGCTTCCTAATGTCCTCCAGGCTCTCCTAGAGCCAAGCCCCTGATTTTTAAAGTTCCAGGCTTTAAGTTCCACTGGTTTTAAGAACTCACAAATTCAGCCCCTCTTTCAAAGGCAAATATTATGGGGATTCATCCTCCAGTTTGTGGGTTCCCCATGTGAAAGTCTGTTTTTCACCCTTTTCTGTGTCACCGGCTCCCTCGGCATGGCAGACGGCCCCAGTCCACTTCACTCCCAGACCAGGTCTTCGCCCTTTCTACCTTTTTTGATGTGGCCTCTTCACCATTTAGTTGTGGAATTTGTTCTGCCAGTCTTCATGTTGTTTTCTGGGTTATTTATGCAGACATGAGTGTTATCTAGTTGTATCTATGGGACAAGGTGGGCTTAGGGTCCTCCTACTCTGCCATCTTCCCAGCCAACCCTCTACTTGACAAGTCTTTTAAATTCCACATCTCTCCATCTATGTCAATAAAATGAGAATCACAGACTCTAGAACGTAGTCACAGAATAAAGGAGTATAAAAGCCTTAAGCTGACTTTGAACTTTTGGAAGGTAATGTGCTATGAAATCCAAGAAGGTTTCATGATTGTCATTCAAGTTAATATGCACCTTCCTAAAGTAACAACTCTATGTGTCTTAGCTAGAGAACATGTATGATGGCCACACCAAGGTGGTGGCAGGGCTGTGTGTGAGGGATGCACATCAGCATACCTGGGAGTGGGATTCTAGCAAGTATATTTCCTCTCTCCTAAGTGTATCTGGGGAGTGTCTTTTTACCCAGAGTCCAGCTCTTTGCTGGAACGTTCTCTCCTCTCCCAATTACCTAGGAAGAAGTGACTCCAACCCAAACATACCCAATCACAACACTTGGACACACACTGTCATCACCAAATCCTGACAAAGACACTCAGACATGGTTTTGACAAAGACATGGTTTTGAATCACCAGAGAAGATCATGATTCTTATTAAACATTTCTAATGGTTTCCAATTGCCTAAGGCTTTCCGCAGGGCAAACAATCTCCTATGGGCTGCTGATGGAGCTTTTGCCTTCTCCTCCCAAAGAACCAAGTTTGAGTTCAATTCCAGAAGAGAGAAGTCCTTTCAGAATTTTCTGATTAGAAAGTGAGCCCCTAGGGGCAGAGTCTCTACTCCGTATATCCTTGCTCAGTGTCTCTGGAAAATAGTGGGTTTTTATTCAGTGCTTGTGGAGTGAAGGAGTTGCATATGAGGCCCCTGACCACCTACGTGGTTTCAGGCTGCCTTTTCAGGTTCATTTTCCAGCACTTACCCCTGGACTCTACTTGCCAGTACTATAGACTTCTTACTATTCTCCAAACTGCTCTTTCTGACCTCCCTAAACATTAGAAGCAGAAAGACTATGAGCTTTAGACTCTCCCAAACAGGTCCAAATCCCAGTTCTCACCCTTCCTATATGCTACCCGGGCAGGTTACTGAACCGCCTGAAGCTTCAGTTCTTTGTAGAGACGGGGGAAGAGAAGACCTACTCTGCAGGACTTCTGAGGTGATTAAATGAAGTATTTACCTGAAAGCACCTAACCGTGCTTAGATCTTGGTAAGAGACCAATAAATGTGAAGTCTCTCAGGATATCTCTCCTCACTTCTCTGTGCAGCACATTGCTCCTTATCCTTCAGATCCAGCTTGTGCACCACTGCACGGGGGAAGCCTTCCCTGATTGCCAAGGCACAGGTCAGCAGCTTGCCCTTCCCCAGGCTCCCACAGCACTGACCACACCATATTCCAATGATCTATCTGCACATCTGTCTCATTGACTAATCTGTCAACTCCGCAGACTCCCTGAAGGTGAGGACTACATCTTAATCGCCTTTGTCATGCCAGCACCCAGCACCAAGCCTGGCACAGAGCTGATACACAACAACTGTTTGGCGAGTGAATAAATTAAAGAACAAATAAATGCTCCACAGCCACCCCAGTCTGAGTCAGGCAAAAGAGAAGAGTGACCCTGTCACTGCTGGGGTTAGGTGAACCATACCTGTCAAATGGCAGTGACTTCTCCTGATGAGGCAGGACACCTCGCTCTTGGCAGAATAGGAACAAACATGATGAAATCTGGCATCAGCCATCATCTTGTCATAAGAGACCACAAACCCTCCTAGCATAACAACTCTCGATTTCTCTTCAGGAGGTTGTTTATTTACTTATTTTTGGTGTTCGGCGGAAAGGCATTTTGTAGGGGGCCCGGTGCGACCCTGGATCTGCTCCTGCCTAAACGACTGTCTGTAAGCCCTGATCATGCTAAATTTTCCGTGCACCATGCGCACACACTGGGTGAGTCAGGCTCCCCAAAACACATGGGCCCTGGAGAGACTGGTAGCCATTACAGTACAGAATTAGGAGGGGGTTTCTGGCTTATCATTTAAGTGGCTAAAGAATAAGAGATTATTCAAATTCATTAAGTGCCATTTATGTCTTTCCTCACATGATAATCCCTGCTAGGTTTAATCAATGAATTCCTGTTTCGATCGTAGCCATTTGGAATATTTCATAGATGAATACATATGTGTATAAAACCCAGGTTTTATAAAGATGTACGATCATTTAAAAAAATAAAAATCCCACCATCTAGATGGTGCTATTAAAATCTTCTCTACCAGCCTGGATTGTTGTGTCATTTTTCATCAATTCTAATTTACCAATAAAAATGGCATTTGATTCTCTAATTCTTATACCATTTAGGTGAAGTGAGAAAAAGATGTTTCTTGAGATCACGGTTTTCATCCCTTACCATCCTCTGCACGTAGGCACATTGTGCGTAGGAGAGAGCTGAGGAGAGAGAAGATGCCCGCTAAACCCCCAGGGGCTGGTGGCCTTAAGTGAAGGTAGAGGGAGAGCACTCGGCCCAGACAGGACACTGTCCTGCTGGCCCTCCAGGCAGGTCATGCCCCCATTCCCTTGGCTAATACATACAAAGCATGTGTTTTGTATTAGCCCCGTGCTAGTCACCTAACATGAATCATCTCATTGAATACTTACATTTTCACCATCATATACAAAGAAATTAGTCAGCTGCAAAAGACAGCCATCTTGCCTCCTCCTTATGCTAAAGGCCACATCTATTCCTTTGTTCATTAATTCATTAATCCCCTATCATGTACCAGCCATATGCTCAGAATTATGCATAAAAAAATCAGGCCCTAAACGCCTGTCTCAATTCCTGTGTTGCAGAGAGAGAGTGTGAGCACTTCCAGATGAAAACCAGAAGAGTAGGGACACCCTCCAGGCTGGCCTCAACACTTTTCCCTCAGCCTATCCTCTCCTCCTCCTTTTATTCACGCAACACACCCCGGCTTCCAACTATTCATCATGATTAGACAAAGGCCTACCTGGTTGATGTTATCTAGTCAACTAGATAAGAACCAGGCGGCTGTCCAGAGAGGTTGACTGGCCCATTCCCCAGCCTTTTTTTTTTTTTAACCCCTCAGTACATTGGACAAGATGGTTAGACTGTGTGATTTGAAAGTACTCTGGGGCCAAAGAAGTTAGGAGGTTTGCCCAAAGTCACCCAGAGCCAGGATCAGAAGCCATCCAGATGCTGTTTCTGCTACTCACTCTGCTACTGAGAGAGCCAAACATGATTTTGGTGTCTAAGATGGTCAACACACTTCACTCTACAAAGGAATTCAACCTTTGAAAGAGAATCTGAAAACCAACACATGTGAAAATGAAATAAATTGCAAATGCTCCTTACAGTGGAAAATGAGAGTGCTCGCTTCGGCAGCACATATACAGTGGAAAATGAGAGGAAACGTGTGTCCCTTGTGTCACGGACACATCATAAATCCCCACCTTCTGCTGAGAGGCAGCACAGCATGTGGAAAGCATAGGCTTTGCAGTGTGAGGAGCAAGGCTTCAGTCTTGCAGGGAGCTTAACCTCTTCTACCTCATTTCCTCAGTGTTAAGCAGGTTCAGCTACACTGCTATGTAGATGAAAGGGGAAAATGTATGTGGAATTCTGTATACAATATAGTTCCTTGACAAATGTTGGTTCCTTTCCTCTTTGCTTTGACAGAAAACACCCCAGAGGTCCTGGAAAGCAGTTCTTCAATGCCAACTGCCTTCACTTAAAAAAAAACAAAACAAAACTAGGTCTTAGGGGACGAGCTAAGAATCATAAGATGTGGTCACGGTTGAGATGTTATCTGTGGCAAGAATGCCCATCCCGTCGATGTGGTTCTGTGTGCACGGGGGTGGTAGGCGTGGTGCTGGTGGTGTACAGACACACACATGGGCAAAGACTTCCTGCTGACAGTATGATGCGAAGCACAGGAAACACCACCTTTAGAGTGTCTCATTTTCAAACTATAAGACTAAAATTACATATGTGTATGCAGGATGGTGTTTCTTAAAAAGAAGAGAGGGTAGGGAGAGAGAAAGAATCTATCCTGATGTCTGCCTCCCTGCTGGTCTGTGAAATGTCTCTGGCTGGCAGTCAGGGAAGCAAGCTGAATACACACGCGTGGTGATGACCGGGCCCAGCACTTGGGGCTGCAGGCAGAGAGGCAGCGCGAAACCCAGCTGCAGGGGCGACAGTGACCTAGGACTGTTATCTTCTAGCTGCCTCCTGAGACACCACAGTGGCTATTCCCTTGGGTTCGAGTCCATGTTCTACCATGAACAGGTAGAACAGATTTGGGAGCTGAACACTTACTTCCCCTGTATGACACTCATCTTTCTCATTCATGAAATCAGACCAGAGGTAACATATAGATTAAATCATCTCCACAATGTCTCAAATGAGCATGCATGTGAACAATTCCAAGCCCTGGATATATCAGGAAAGGCAAACGGATTTCAGTGGGAATGTGAAATCTCACTTACAGCCGGCCGAAAAGGACTCGGAGGCAGCATCTGCAACAGTGCTCCAGGGCATTGGTGAGACCCTCCCATAGCTGTAGGAGGATTATACTCCAGAGTCCATAATAATTAGCATTCAAAAGATCAGTCTGATTTATAGTGGCAGGTTTGCCTTTCTAATGATGTTTTGCTTAGGCCAATATTAGGTTTATATGATGTGTGCTTCTAAAACCACATACCAACTAGGAGAAGGACTGGGAAACTCTAAAATCATGTTAGGGAAACAAAGTTGAGATTTTAAATTTGCAATTGATAATCCATTAAATGGATAAAGGTCATTTCCTTTTAATTACCATAGAATTCTCTTCATATCATTGTCCAGAGAAGTTCCTTATACTTAATAGATGCTCAATTAAATTTCACTGCATTAAATAATTGAGGGTTTTAAGAGTACTTTCCTCCTAAGGCGTCAGACTACCAACCATAGAATTTCGCCCTTTTTTAGACAAAAGGTGGAGTAGAGAATAAGGGAATTCAAATGTATCCATCTCCTCTTTCGTGCTAAGAAGATTAAGAATTATCTTACTTAATCCTGACTCTAATCCTTTGAGTTTGGTATTATGGTCATTCTCAGTCTCTGGGTTAAGGCTCAGAGAGGTTAAGGCACTTGTCCAATGAACCACAGTTGATTAGTGGTAAGGAGAGGATTCAAACTCATGTCAGTTTTGACTCCAAGGTTAAGCAGGGGACTTCTTCCCTAGCCTTGTGTAGGAATAATACCAATGATTTTGACCCTAATTGAACATGGATGCTTTGTGAACATACTGAAATTCACTTCAACCACTCTGGAGTATCTGATTACGACTACTAATAATAACTCATAGACAGACAGTGCTTCACAAATTAACAAATGATTAACAAATGACGGCTTGCAGCTTGACAAATTGCAAAAGGCAATAATAGCACCATGGGGTAGAGGGAATAGTGCTGGACCAAGAGCTTTCCTTACTACGACTCTGGCAGCGGTTATCTGAGTGGCCCTGGGCTTGTCGCTTCCCCTCTCTGGGCTTTACCTTCTTTATCTGTAAAATGATTTATAGGGACCAAAAAATCTTCCCAGAGCTGTCAGGCTGTATGGAAAGCTGATGGAAGAGTCAAAGACAAACAGGTGGAGACGGCAAAGGGGCTGACAGCAAAAGCCCGTGGAACAGCATTTTCAGAGACCAGAGATCTAGTTCCACCAGCCCAGGAGCAGAACAGCCTCAGACCCATACCCACAAGTCCCTTCAGTCCTAAATCAAAGAAGGGGTCAGAGTTCAACTCTCTTTATGTGAAGCAGGCCAGACCATGGGCTGGGCCTCTTTGTGTCCACCAGCTATGGGCCCCCCCCAACCCACGTGCGCCATCACTCCTCCCCAGGCCCAGAGTCCTAAACCTATCTATCTGTGGTTGAGTCAACCATCAGGTGCTTGACATCTAAGAATTCCCCCAGCATGGTGGTAGTACACAGGGCTTGACTCACACTGGATTTCTTGCCACCCCAAGACTTCTTGCTATCAGTTCACAGAAGCAGCAGCTGCTGGGGCACCCTGAGAAACAGCGACTGGAAGGGGAGTCTGCAAACCCACTGCTGCTAAGGGACTCACTGCACTGTTGCTGCAGCTGCAGCCGGGCTGGTCCCTGAGGCTGTATGCTCACACCCCCTACAAAGCCCGGCTCCTGCCAGAACTTTGCATTTTGGAGGATTTTTCCATCAGCCACTGCATATGCCCGTGAAACACCTCCACTCCACTCACACGGAAACACACAACTACAGGGAAGACCCAGCAGCCTGCAGTCCAAGGGACCAAGGACATTTAGAGGGGGGTAGGGGGGAGGACAAATCTCTCTTCCTAACCTGGCGCGATGGAGGACGTAGAATTGCAGCCCACATATAACACCCGATTAATGGAGGAATCGAAGGTATTCAGCAACCCAGTAGTAACAGTCCCCACATCCTGATATAGGAAGAGGGGCCCAGTGTTATCTTCGCCCCACTGCTTTCTTTCCAAGTCTCCCTGTCTTGTCTTCTGAGAGGATAAAGGAATTCCCACGATGCTTTAAGAATCAGCTAGTATTTTCTCTGTGTTGCCCTCACTCCTTATTTTTAAAATGGGCATAACAGTCCTGCCTTGCCAAATCTCACATGCCTCTGGTTGTGAGGAAACGTAGAACAACATTCATGAAAGGGCTTTATAAACTGTACATGGGCAAAGGATCAATGCTACCAAAAGGCTCTGAGGGAGGACTGGGGTAAATCTCCTGCCCCTCCTGGATAAAATGCTCAAGGCACCCCATTTGCTGAGATTGGAGAACAGCCACCCACCCCCATTTCAGTGCACAGAGCACTACAGGCGACTTGTAGGGAGGCACATGACAAGTAAAGTGCCCATTCTCAGGCTCTCCAGTACCTGTCACCATCACAGCTCAGTGTCCTAGCTATCAAGCAGCTGCCCCCTTCTCCATGGCCAGGTGCCAGGATGGCCAGTCTGCTACTGTTTTCTCAGAAAAAGGAGGCAGAGTTAGTGCATGAGTACCCGAAGACCAGAATGTGATTCTCAATCCTGACACCTACGGGTTGTATGAGCTTGTGCAAGTTACCTGACCTGTCTCAAAGTTAACTTCCTCACACATCAAGGAGGCATAATTATATCCCACTCTGAGCCCCTACCAACTGCACAAGAGTGTTTGAACTCAGAAAAATGCCCTTTGCAATCTGTTCATCACTGTCATTTGGGAATCATTTGTTAGTTTGTTAAGTACTGTCTCTATGAGCTATTATTAGTAGCCATAAACAGATGCTCCGGAGTGCTTGGAGTGAATTTCAGCATGTTTACAAAGCATCTATGCTCAATTAGGCTCAAAATATGGGAAATGGTGCCAATAAATCCATTACTCATGGTCCTGTGTCCCAGGAAATAAGAACATGGCTTATGTTCCTTTCAGGTAACTCCTGGTATGGGGATTATGCAGTTAATACTACTAACGTACATTCCAGAAGCCTTCCACTGTCTTCAAAGCCCAGAATTACACAGGTAATAGATGGCTTAAGCCCACTTCTTCGGCATCCTGCTCTCATGCTCCTTCTACCGACCCTGTGGTGAGTGGAAAGTGGAGCGAATGTTGACGTGGAACATGTGGGTTCCTCTCAGCAAGAACAACATGTCAAAGCTGCCACTCCTTCTCGTGAGACACAAATGAAAAAGTGGCTCAGTCAGAGCCAATTTCAATTGCTGTTGAAACCAATTCAAACATTTCTCAAAGTATGCAGAAACGTGAGCTACTTCCTAATTTATTTTCTTTTAAAAATCTTAGGAATTGGGGCGCCTGGGTGGCTCAGTCGTTAAGCGTCTGCCTTCAGCTCAGGTCATGATCCCAGGGTCCTGGGATCGAGCTCCACATTGGGCTCTCTGCTCGGTGGGAAGCCTGTTTCTCCCTCTCCCACTCCCCCTGCTTGTGTTCCCTCTCTCGCTGTGTCTCTCTCTGTCAAATAAATAAAATCTTAAAAAAAATAATAATAAAATAAAAATAAAATAAAAATCTTAGGAATTAAAAAAAATACAATTTAGTTTATGATTCCATTTTTTAAAAGGTGGATATAAATATGCACACATTCAAATATGCATATGTAGATGTATGTACGTGTTTGTATAGATTTCATTTTTAATTCAGTATTTAATAAATTAAAGGGGTTTCGTTTATCAAGACTATTTCTGGCAGGAGTCCTAAGGGATAAATTAAGAGACACGAAGACGGAAAAAAATCCCATCCAGGAAGGAACCTAAAACCTAAAACCTGTAAGTTCAGACTCCAAGTCAGAAATACCACTTACGGCTGAGGGAAGAAGGTGTCCCCTCTTCTTACAGACTGTCCCTCCTTCCCTCATGCCCAAGGACCTCCTGGCCCCTTACCTGACTCTCTCCTCTTCAACCCTCTTCAGGGCAGCGTCCCGCTGCAGAACCTTCATGATGGCTTCTTGCTCCTCCTCTGTCAGGAAGCTCAAGTCAATCATTATGAAAAGCATACACAAAAATAAGAGCAACCAATCTGGCCTACAGTTCTCAAAGCAAAACAACTGACTGTTGCTCAATGATTAGAAGATGCAAAAAATTAAATGAAGTAATATTTTGTTCAGTTCTGCAGCACAAGTCTTACGTTGGCCCGGCAAAAGTTTCAGGTGGCTGATTGCAAAGTCCTCCACGGCCCTTCCAGAGAGGAAGCGGTGGTCCAGGGAACGACGTGGAGAGGAGGCTCTCAGAAGGACTCTGCATTCCTTGCCAGACAGCTCACTTGTTCCCACACTGGCGTTCCGACTCACACTCCCACTCTGGACCAGTCTCAGACTCAGTAGACTCTCCTTGTGTCTGGGTCATCAACTCGAGGAGAGGCCGCAGCACCTGAGCATCTCGTGATACCTGGGGAGTCACGAGACAGTAAACACAAGACAGCGTGAGGCAGTTCCGTAAGCATTGCTCATTATTACAAGATTAAAACGTGCCTAGGGAAAGAGAATGACCAGTGAGATGGTCTCTGAGATCAGGGAAACCAGTTCGGCCAGCTTCCTGAGCAAATGGGTCATGAAACACGCTTCTACTCAATTTCAGACCGCCAAGATGGAGAGCACACAAAATGCCCGTTGATGTTTGACAACCCGCTGAGGAAAGGGATGGCTGCAAAAAAAGGAGCTGGTTCTCTCTCTCCAAACTCACGGCATGCTAGGCTAAAAAGTCACACTCAAGGTCAATAAGATCAGGGAGACGTGATTCCAGTCATCAAGCAATCATCAGTAAGAAACTAGAAATAAAAATTCACAAGTGCTCACATCTCCGTGAGTAGGAATATTGCACGGGAACATATCTGGGCTCTGTAATGACAGGTGATGAGCAGGTATCACGTAAAGGTAGTGTGCACAAGAGGGGGAAATGTTATTCTTCACCTGGTCCCACCTCTAACCCTTGCTGGCTCTAGAGCAACTCACCAAGCTTGCTCCCTTCATTTCTGAGGAGAAAGAACATTTACTGGTGTGTGTATATAAACTAGGGGAAAGGAAGAGGCAGAATTTCAACCTCCCCCATCCAAAATGAGAATTTTAAGTAGGACTTTGGGCAAGAATCCTATTTTCTTTGAGGCCACCCAAACTCATGTGCAATGAGAAGGTGACATGAAGAATTTCACAGTTGTTTGGGACTTCAGAGGTCACCTACTCCAGGATGGGGGCCCTTTAACAAACACAGTGCTACATACGGCCAGTAGACACTAAAAACCTAGGATTCAGTAGGTTTCAGGCAGCCTCACTGAAGAATAAAACAGTACGTGCATGACTGAGTGCTTTTTATGAATACTTACTCATATACTTATTCAAATACTTCACTTTGGCAAATAGAACCCCTGGGAAGTATTCCCTTTGTCACGTTAACAAGGGACCCCCCACTCTGAGACTCGGGGGGGTTTTCTCATTCCCACTTACCTACCAGTAGGATGTCCCTCACCGGTTGTAAAGATGAAGTGAAATAATGAAAATCAAATAGCACGTATCTTGCATCCTCTACCAAAAATAGCTACTAAAAATATATTCTAGCTTCCTTTCTGAGTTCACACTTTTGTTCTATACTTCTAAATAAGAGTGTATTTGGTCATGTCGTTTCCTTTTCTCTTTTGTATTATGTTTCCTTCTGATCTCCCCCATGAAGTATGGACTTCAAGAACAGGTACTCTGATGACCGTTGTTTTATATTCCTGTGGCTCTCTGCATATAACTCACAGCGACTACTCAAATAAATGTTAAGACACTATTTTATTCTCTCTTTTTAAAATGTGCACCCATTTGTATAAGTTGGTGCCTGTTTGTTCATCTTGAAAAATACTCATCCTTCAAACATGAAAGTTACCACCTCCAAGAAGCCCTCCCTAACTATCTCAGCTAGAATTAAAAGTAGATTCACTTATTGCTCCTAACTCTTCACTCCCTCCCCGAAATAGCTATGCAACCATGTCACCACTAGAGTAAGCAGCGTATTAATCCCAACCTTCCTGTTGTTGGGCTTGACCTGTGACTTTGGTCAATGGAATGCTGCAAATGTGATACAAGCATAGGCTTGTGTGGGTTGGCTTGGCTGCTTATACTCCTGCCACTGGCTGCAAGAAGAGCCTGCCCTAGGTAGCTTCTGACTTTCCAGTCCGGGTCCCAGAAAAGGAGATATAAGGTCAGACCCGACCCTGAGCCACCCGAAGTAAGGCCATCCCAGCTGACCTGGAGATTATGGGAAGAAATAAATATTTGTTGTTGGAAGCCACTGAAGTTTGGGGTTGTTATAACACTTCTGTTGCAAGAGCCCGACTAACACAAAAACTTTCTTCTCCGTATATATACCCCCACCGCTATAATTATTTATCTTCCTTCAATCACTCCCATTTGACTGTGAGTCTCTGAATGTAGTAAGTAGGTAAGTAGATGAATGAACCTAATCCAAGTATACAAGTTCACCAGGGGATGGCTGTCTATTCTTTCATGCAGAATAGCTTCTTCCAGCATAATAACCTCCTTAGATCTCAGAGGCTAGCAAAGAAATAAATTGAGGCCACATTCGGAGAACCATGGACGCTGCCATATGGTTCAGTGAGAGACTGTTTTAAAGTCAATGAGTATGGGACAGGCAGAGAACAAAGGAGAAAAACAACTCAGGTTGTCCAGCAGTGGTAACTGGGAGTGTTGCTAAAGGAGGAAACGCTGGTTTCTACATCTTCATGTACAACCACAAGCTAACCAGTGCTTCTGCATAAGAGCTTCTAAGGGTTGAAGGTTTTTCCTAAAAATCAGTGAGACAAAGGGCAATGTCTTCATTTTACAGAGAAAGGAGGGAAGAGCTAGAACCTTTGACTCCTAATTGGGAGAGACAGCAGCAGAGCCCTTGGATGGCAATCAAGACTCTTCAATACCAGGTGCTTTCCCAATTCCCAATACTCCGGATGCTATCTATCATAGGAGCTAATCAAACATTTCATTCAGCAAACATTTATTGAGAGCCTATTATGTGCCTGGCACTGTTGTAAGCACTGGAGATACAGTGATACATAAGACAGAAAAAAATGTCCAGTCCTTGTGGAGCCTACTTGCCCCTCAGAGGAGACATCAAACTAAATAATAATAATAATAATAATAATAATAATAATAATAATAATAAATGCCCAAATAATTAAATTATGTAACTTGCCAGAAGGTGGTAACAGAGCAGAGAAGGGAAGGGGGGAGTTGGGAGTTTTAAGGGGGTGGTTAGGGTTGGTCTCATTGAGAGGATGACATGTGAACAAATTTGACAGAGGTGAGTTAACAAGCCACACTGGTATCAGGGGGTCCTGCGGTGGAGGCGTGTCCGGCATGTTCAAAGAACATCAAAGAAGTCAGTGCTGGAACAGCAGAGTGTGCCCAGAGGAGGACAGGTTAGAGCAGGGCAGAAAGAAGTAGATCGTACTGTATTAAGTTTTACATTAGCGCTGTACAATTTCTGGCTTTTACTCTGAGATGGGGCAGCATTAAGGAAAGGCAGAAAAAAAGGAAGTAAATATTTACTGGGTACCTCCTACACACCTGGCACTTAACACTATCTCATAGGATCCTCACAAAGATCTGAGGCAAGTATTTTATGATCTGTGTTTTTCAAATGAGGAGAGTAGGGCTCAGGGTGGTGTCTGCCACCATGCTTGTGTGGTGGGGCTAGTATTTCCAGTAGCTTTTTTTTTAAATTAAGATTTTATTTATTTGAGAGAGAGAGTAAGAGAGTGAGCGACCGAGAGAGAGAGAGAGAGAGAGAGCACACGTACACAAGCAGGGGGAAGGGCAGAGGGAGAAGCAGACTCCCCGCTGAGCAGGGCTTGATCATGACCTGAGCCAAAGCAGACGCTTAACTGACTGAGCCACCCAGGCTCCCCTTGTCAGTAGCTTTGTCAGCTTAATCCACCCCAATGCTGACCTCTCCTTTAATTCTCCCCTCCACAGACTCCTCAAACTGGGAAGCAGAACGAAACTCTTTTGTCTGACTGTGGACCTTCATTCTCTGCTTAAGCATAGAAAAATCACTGGCCCACAGTGGGGCAGTCAGCAATCAGAGCAATTTCTGTGCAAAAATTGGGAGGGATAAATTTTGGGCACAGGGATTCCTGATGTGTTCACAGAAAGAGTAGCTCCCAGGGTGAGCAAAAAGTTCTCCTAAGCTTCAGCCTCCCTCCCACCCATTCTCATTATGCTGCTGAGTGACTTTTCTGAAAGTCAGATCTGACTAAGCCATATTCGCAGGTTTAAAACCCTTCACCACTTCCCATTGTCCATTGGCTAATGCTCAAACTCCTTACTGTGGCCTGTGGGACTCACGTGACCTGGCACCAGCTTTCTTCCCCAAGTGCTTTTCCTTAGGCTCCCCACACACAACTTTTCAGTTACTTTTGCCCCCCAGGCCTTTCTATATGCTATTCCTTCTACTTGGAATACCTTTCCTGGGCTAATACCTCTTAAATCTCAAGTTAGATGTCACTTATTGCACAGAAGCCTTTCCTAACCTCTCAAGGCCAGGTTAGGCATCCCTCTGGTGTGTTCCATTAGCACCCGACTTTCTGAGTCGGGATATTCATCACACCGTCTCGAATCCTTATCTACTCAAGCTCATCCTCCACTCATTTACGAGCAAGGCCTGGGCCTCTGAGTGCTTTGTGACCCCAGCACTTGCCACTGTGCCCTACATCTGCTAGGCACTCACATATTTAATGCATGAATACAGATGGAAGAGGACTGAGCTTCCACTTCTTCCTTCGCTGAAAAACCAGGTCCATATTATTCAAGGAGTTCCAGCCCCTAGTCCTTCACATGACTGTGTGGTTTAAATAAATCACATGAGTTCCCCAAGTCTCAGTTTTCTCATCTATGTGACAGATGTTTTTACTCCCACTTTCCCCTTTCTTACAGAGATGATTGTGACGCTCTGGCGAGAAGGCAGGACACTATGGAGAATAAACAAAGAGTGAGCAGCAGTGGGAGCGGCAGCATGGAAGGGAAATTTATAGGCTCCAAATGCAGATTGTGCTGAATTCAAGTTTTCCATGTGTCAGCCCTGCTGTGCCACATCTACGAAAGCCAATGCTCTTCTCCTTGTCAAGTGTCCAAAGTTAAGCTAGAGAGGGAAACCAAGGCCCCAGACAGTTGGTGTCTGCTGGTGATCACAACTAGAAGAGCTAGACTTATAGGTCTAAACCCAGTCATTGTGACTGACCAAACCCTGGTTGGAGCCTGATTAACAATATTTGTTCCCCACTGTGCTCTGGTGCAAGGGCAGGCCCACAGAGCCCCTCTTCCTTCCCCACGTGACTGTTGTTGTACCAAAGCCTGCAGACCCCAAGCGAGGGGAGGAAACCTCAAGTAAGTAGTGACTCTCACATGATAAGGTTTTTAGAAGAGAAGCAAATTGTGCTGACAGTCCCATGACATCTAGAATCAAGGCTGGGAAGAAAAATCTGGGAGGCAGAAGGAGAGCAGGAATAAATAGGCTGGAGTCAGGGTGGAGTTGGGGAGAACAGCACTGACAGAAACAGCCCAGATCAATTAAGGGACTCACCCCCAGCAGCGACAAACCATCACACATCAAATCAAGTGTTTTGTAAGCTTCCCAGATCATAGTGGCATCGAGGCATAAATGGAATAACCCACAGATGGCTCAGGGGATGCCTAGGAAGGAGCAAGTGGAATGGAACAATCAGAGAAACTTTGCTCACCTCCCGCCCAGCGCAATTCTCCTTGCTGCATACCAAACTGGTGTCATCAGACCCACAGGCCGCCCTGCCAGGGCACCCATGCCCAAAGCCCTCATTCCCCTGCGGGGCTTCTCCACTTCTCAGGCTTACTTTGCACTATGGTTGAACTTGTCCCTAATTTTTACCCTTTGCCTCCAATTTGCCCTGGCCCCCTCAGCTTGCTCTCTTTCTTTCTTTTTCTTTCTTTCTTTCAAGATTTTATTTATTTATTTAAGACAGACAGAGATAGCGACAGAGAGAGCAAGAAAGAGCACAAGCAGGGGGGGAGGGGCAGAGGGAGAGGGAGAAGCAGGCTCCAATGTGGGACTCGATCCCAGGACCCTGAGATCATGACCTGAGCTGAAGGCAGACGCTTAACTGACTGAGCCACCCAGGTGCCCCTCACTCTCCCTTTCAAACAACAATTTAAAAGGAAGATGGCTTTCTTGTTCTCCCTGAGTCTCCTTTGTTGAGGGGAAGATGAGCTTCCTTCTTCCCTTGGCTGTTCCTCACATGCCGTTGTCTAAACTTTTTAAGATCTTGCTCATTTTTCTCTGAACTGAAAAATGAGCAGGTGGTGCTAAGTGCCTTACCTATGTGATCCCACTGAATCTCTCTGCCCACCCAGCGAGGCAGGTATTCTCCACATCATGCAGATAACATTGGGCTCAAGGAGTTAAATAACTCATCTATAGTCACTCAAGCAGAACGTGATTTGAGGCCAGAGCTGGAAGGTTCTAAAGCCACTGTTTTTCATCTTTCACTACATTGCCACCCCTTATTCTCAGAGAGATCACACAGCTAGTCAGGAACAAAGAGGAGACTAGACCCCAGTTTCCGGATGCCCAGTCCAGGTCTGTTTTCACCCTGCTTTCCTCTTTCCGTACATTCTCTACTTTCTTCTTTGTCATCTGCTCTGAGCAACATGCATTGGCCCTCAAAGTAGGGCAGGCTCCCCTAAGCACAATTTGTAGGAATAGGAAAATGATTGGGCCCTTTTGATTTGTTTTATGGACAGACATGGAAAGGAGCAAAAGTACAGGACAGAGGGGAAAAGTCACCTGTGTCAACATGCAGGAGTTTATAACATGGCCCTGAGCCTCTTTAGAATAGCAGAGACCCTGGGAACCAGAAATTGTTACTAAAAAACCTACCTTTATGTGCTTAAACTCAATCAGAATGTGTTGTCATATACTTACATAGAGATGTGTTTACATGAAAAGCAAACTTTGTCCACAGCACTGTCCAGAAACAATGCCACATGATTATTTTGTTTCTGTGTGGTCAGTGCTTTTATCACACTATTTAAAAATATGCAAATTACTCAACCTAATATGTTGCCTAAATAGGGCTTCTTGAGAGGAAAGCATAATTCATTGTCTTATGACTGGTTCAAGTTAACTGCTCAAAAATGTGAATTAAATGAATAAATAAAATGACTAAATGAAATAAGCCTATGAGTAAGTGAACAAATGAAAGGTTATAGATAGAATATGTTAGTTTTTATCCAATGATAAATTTGTTTTATTTTTTCTTAGGGAACAACTGAAAAATCAAAACTCATGGGTACCTTCAAGATACAAAGCTTTCACTTTCGTGAGGATTATTCCAAAGGTGGAAACCATTTTTCTACTTCATTCTTCTCCTCCAGCTCCAGGCTGATGTGGCCGACAGCTCATGTTTCCCACAGACTAACTTGGTGACCTCAAATTAAGAATGAAGGAGACAGAGAGAAGGAAAGATTCCTTTACACGTGACCATTCCCCCACCCCTTAATCTCACATTCAAACCTAATGATAATGTCTCCAGATTTCTGAAAAACTCACCTCTGCCATTCCCAGGTAAGTTTGGACTTGTGGTACCCACAGAAACAAAATATTTGCATCAAGCCCCAACAAAGGACAAGATAATGGGCCATGTGAGGATGACAGGATCACACACAACTAACCCTCCTCCAAGTACTATGTGAAGTACTAATAAAGGAGGCCCAAACCAAGTATTGGGGGTCACAGGAATTTAGGAAGGAAATAAAGTGAAGTGAGCCTTGATGGCTGAATTAGAGATGAGAGCAGGAATTCTGGACCAGTGTACTGAGCCACAAAACCATGAAGGGATTCAAAAAGAAGGCCGGTAACCAGAGTATAGGGTATGAACAGGGAAACAGTACCCGGGGTCAGACCCCACAGCGCCTAAAATGCCAGAGAAGAGAAATTTGAACCTGAATTTTTCACATTTTCCAGTCTTGATAAGTATGCCAGAACCACCCTCTAAATCTGTATTTCCTTGGTATATCAGGATTCCAAAAGATGAAAACAGTGAAGAAAGAAAGGAGCTGGGGATGGGGTGCCTGGGTGGCTCAGTCGTTAAGTGTCTGCCTTCAGCTCAGGTCACAATGCCAGGGTCCTGGGATCAAGCCCCACATCGGGGGGCTCCAAGGGAAGCCTGTTTCTCCCTCTCCCACTCCCCCTGCTTGTGTTCCCTCTCTTACTGTCTCTCTGTCAAATAAATAAATAAAATCTTAAAAAAAAAAAGGAGCTGGGGAAACAGGCAGCTGAAATTCATTTTAAGCTACATATTTGGGGGTACCTGGGTGGCTCAGTCGGTTAAGTGTCTGCTTTCAGCTCAGGTCATGATCCCTGGGTCCTAGGATCGAGCCCCATGTCAGGCTCCCTGTTTCTCCCTCTGCCCTCTCCCCTGCTCGTGTTCTCTCAAATAAATAAATAAAATCCTTTAAAAAAATAAAACAAACTTCATATTTGGGCAGAAAACTCAAATCTTTCAGAAAGGATGACAGTCTACAAAAGGGATGATTTACCTTTGACAACCTATCCACAAGGAGCTTTAACACACAGTAGAACAAGCTTCATCTGACATTGCACAGACCTGCTGTAAAAGCCAACATATCCATGGGTTGTAATTGATTACCCAGCTTGGGAAGCACCAGGAGCCTTGCCTAAGTTCAAAATTCCAGAGAAACATCCTCCCCCCCTTGAAAGGGCAGCACCCACCACAGTCCCAGATATCAGTTCTGGAAGAGGGTAAGTTGTATGCTCCAAAAGTTCTGATAGTATAGCCAGTCCCTGCCCTCGGAGAGTCGATGTTCTGGAAAAGGAGGGCAGATGTTGAACAAGCTCGAGAAGTCCTACAATAGAGGGGGCTGCTATAAAACTCTTAACCAGAGGGTTTAATGTAGTTTTGGGGGCCAGGGACGGCCTCCATGAAGAAATGCAATCTCTATCAACTAAGCTCTGTAGTGACATCTAAACTGGGAGTTCTGTCACTTTAACTAAATTCATCATCGTTTGTATCCAAATGTGGCTGAGGAGTAGCAGATTCCCAGACTTTGCTCAAGACCTACTGAATCAAAATCTTCAGGGCCGAGGCCCAGGAATCTGCATTTTCTAAGATATTCCCACATGATGCCAGATGCTTGGTCAGGTCTGGGAATCACAGCTGTGAAGGATTCCTGAGAGGTAGAAACCACCTATGACTGGTTAAAGAGCACAGCAACTAGTCAAAGTGAAACATGTCATTGTAAATCAATTGTTTTCCAGCTGTAACAACAGCAAACCCGAAAATGGGAGTAATAGCTGAATCATAGTCATCACTAGTTCTCTGTGCAGATGAGGAAGCTGAGCTGCAGAGGTTAGACCAACTTCCTACAGTCACACAGCTACCCAGTGTGAGAGCTGGGACACCCTGAGGGGGCCTCCTTTATCCTCCAGGACAAAAGCATCTTCAACCTGAGTAAGAATTGCCACATGAACTAAGAAGTGGATTGAGCCGCAGTTCAGAGCGCCTCTGAAACCAGCACATTGATAATAGCAGGCATTCCAGATGAATTCTAGATTTAATTATTTTCTAGGTTTCACATTCAGAGGAAGGGAGTACAGCAACCAGCTGATTTATTAACTAGGCTGGAATTAACCCAGGATCATAAAGTTAACTCAACTGGAGCAATCAGCAACTCAGACTTTAAGAAGGACTCCATAAAGCCTCACTTTTGGTAAAATCGTGTACATTCCTCCTTGGGAATGTGAGGGACTCTCTCTAAATGTCCTAACTCCGGAGTTCCCAAACCTGGCTGTACATTAGAATCAACCTGAAAAGCTTTCAAAAAAAAAAAAAAAATTAGCCATGCCCAGATCTCTTCCTCCTCTAACCACCCCTCCCTGCCATGACACTGTTATACACTGTTATTTTAATGTCCTTGAATTCTAGCTCAGAAAACAGCTGTTACTCCAGAGCTAGTGGGACAGAGCTCACGTTTACTCTATCATGTTCAGATACCTCATGCTGGAGATGCTCCTTCCTTCCTCAGTTGGGTATGCAACAGAATCATGTTCCTTTAAAGGCATCCTTTAAACCACTTTTATGGAGGAGAAACTTGGCCCTTTATTTCTGATCACATTGGCAGCAACACGAAGGGGAAAGAACATGAGATTTAAAGTCATAAGATCTGGTATGAAATCTAGTTACCTACTTAAATATCTTGGTGGCCATAAATGTGGCACTTACCTGAGTCTCAGTTTCCTCATTTCTAAAATTGAGACTAACCACTGCCCATCTCCCTCACTGAATCACAACAAATCCACACCATATATGGAAAGACATTTTATCAACTACAAAATGCTATACCATTATATTTATCCTCTCACTGCCTAACAGCATGAGCTCCATCAGACCGCATTAGACTAAAGAAGAGGAAGGGTGCATAGTGCAGTCTAGAAGAAATGAAGAATGTTTCCACTCTGCCTGCCTTCATATTGACACTTCACCTGCCCTGAGACATAAAAGGCAATAGTGTTGTAACTAGATGCCAAATAACTACAGGTAAGTTCCCCTCACAGGAGTCCTAGGAAATATCTGTCTTGATATCCATAAAGTGTTTCGAGGTGATATTACTGAATGAAAGGTGCTATTTCGTGTAACTATCATGTAATCAGTATCACCTCTGCCCAGGCATCATGCCAGACTCTTTACAGATATGACATCCCTAAATCATCAAAATCTTCAAAATCCAACCAGCCTCCAAGCTAGTTGCTGTAATCCAGAAGAACCTTCACCATGACTGAGAAGACATGAGAGATGACCAACCACATCTAAGACAGCACTTAACATTAAAAAGGACAGCAACTATCCTAATCCCAGTTTAGTTTTCCCCAAACTCTAGTCCCTTTACTTATTTCCCAGGACAGCCTGACTCAGACTCAGTACAACGCCTCACAGAAGGATAAAAACTCTAATGAGCAAATCTCATGAAAAATTCAGCTGGTCTTTTGGAGAAAAACAGCTGGAGCTGACCTTAGGAATTCCACTAATTCCCCCTACCACACAGCCTAAAAATAGCCAACGAGCATTTCTAGCTAGTGATGGCCTTTCCTTTAAAGGACATAATATGCAACAAGGCATGCTGGGGTCATAGCCCAAACCATACAATCCCCATGATAGATCCTTGGCCAAGTGTTCCTATGAGAATCTGCTTTACAAGGTCAACACTGAAATTTCATTGTCAAGGCTTCCCCTGCCCTACTCCCCAGGTACCACCGAGTCTGGATAAAGATGAACACTATCAGCCACCTACTACCTCTGTAGCCATGAGTGAGACACTTCCCCTTCCTTGGCCTCAGTTTCCAAAGCTGTGAAATTAAATGTTAGACTCTGACCTCTAAGGCCTTTTCCCGGTGTAAGACTCCCTGGAAGGTACATTCCATGGTTCCTCATTCACACCTCTCACTGTTACATGAGCCCCTACAGATCTGCCCCCTGCTTCCTCTCCATTTGCCCCTACACTATACCTTGAGGTTCCTTAAATTTACCTTTGTGTCTTCAGAATATGAACCCCTCTCTGCCTATAATGCTTTTCCCCAGCTTCATAAACTCCTACTCATTTTTCAAGTCATAGTTCAGGTATCACCTCCTCCGGTAAGGTGAGTCTAGCCCCTTCCTCAGAAGCTGGGTTAGAGTCTTGGCCTCTGTAGTCTCACAAAACCCTGCGTTATATAACGATTGTCTATCTCCTTATCTACCTCCCTTATAAGCCTGGATGCCTCTTGAAAGTAGAGACTCCATGTCCCTCTCCTCCATATTCCCACTATCTGAACTTGTGCCTGCCTCTTTGCTGATACCGTACTGCATTCCACCAGAGTACTGCATTTTATAGTGTTTGTCCAAAGACCAGAAATTGATTTTTTTAAGTATTGTTTTCTCTATTCAAAAAGCGAGAAAATAAACTCTCTCTAAACCCTTGCCTTATTAGGAAAAAACACATACAGTGGTTAGGAACTGTGATATCATCTTTGCAGAGTAGAAAAATATACATTACATTTTCCCTGAGAAACCTCTCTTTTAACCATCTGAACCACGATTTAAAAAAAAAAAAAAGATTCAAATTTAGAAATGATGTGCAACTTGGTGGGTTTTGGGGTTTTGTGTGTGTGTGTGTGTGTGTGTGTGTGTGTGTGTTTTACCAAGAGGAAGGAAAATTTCCAAAAGGGATAAATTATACACCAAGCTTTCTTAAAAATTCTCAGCCAAGCTCTGGAAAATCAGATGAAAATCAGCAAGAAAGAATGTGATCTTGTATCAGAAAAGCAAAATGCCTTATTAACCACTAATAACATTAAAAGGCACATATATGTGCATGTATTATAGAAGATTAAAAAACTAAGTTAATTAATGAAATTAATAGGTAGGAGTCGGACTTGGCGAAAGAGTAGAAGAAACAGACATTTTATCTTTCTCCAGTACCTTCTTCCATTTTTATACACATTATCGCTATAGCACTAGGAAACCAGCAAAGCAGGCAATGTCATCTGTGTTTGCAGATGAGGAAACTGAAGTTCCTGGAGGTTAAGGGACTTGCCTCTAAGCTGCAGAGTTGGGATTTGAACCCAGGGCTGCCTAACTCTGAGTTCTGGCCAACACACCACAAAGAGCTCTGGTAAAAGTGAAGAAAGGAAGGGCCACACACACAGTGCCCTGAGAAGGAACCCAAAGATGCAAAGAAGAGCCGAGGTTTCCCTCAAGCCCCTGTACACACAAAACACTAGCTTTGCAGTACAGAATGTTGTGAAACTTGATGTGTGAAGCAACCAGTTACAAAGGGATTTTTATTCTTTCTATGATCCCAATTTATCAACATAAAACAAACTCCTGAAGTGTGAAGAGCAGGCAGGGAGTATGATGTTGCAGCATCAGCAAATCTATTTTCCTAAACCCTCATGAGCAACAAAAAATCCTTGCACTGATCTAGGAAAGAGCTTTACAGGATTAGCCAAAGCCCAGAGATGATCATCGACACTTTGTTAGTTGGGGTCAGCCTGTGCCATGCCTGGAGGAACAGCCAAAGACCAGGATTCAGGTCCTTGTTCCGCCATAAATGACTGAAAGCCTTTGGTGTCCCTCAGCTCTCACAGTGTCCTCACCTGTAAAATGAGGCTTGTGGTCTCTGATCACTCAGACATCTTCCAAATGTATAATTTTTTTTCCTCATGGGCATAAAAGCAAACAGGCAGAATGAATTCCAACACCATGACCAAGCTAGCTGAGGGAGAAGGAGATGCAGAGGAAGAAAACTGGAGGAAAAAAAATTATTCTGCTGCCCAGTGCAAACACCTTTTAGAAACTAAACATTTTGAATAAGATAGAGCTATATTGAGGGAGGGAATGTTAATGAGGAAAACAAGATACAAAAATTGACAAAAGTCTTCCTTCCCTTCTTTCTGTCGCTCCCTCCTTCCCTTCCTTTAGCTCACTGAGAGTGTCCCCTGTTGGGGACTGGGCTAGGCACTATTGGGACAACTATTAGGTAGTAAGACCTGGCTTGTGTTGTCAAGAAGACTTTGGCTCACGGCAGTAATAATGGCTCCCATTTGTACCACGTTGGGGGTTCACACTATACTCGGGCACATGCACTCTTCACAGCAACCTCGGCGGGTAGAGAGGGTGGGTAGGAGTAAGCATCCTCATATCGCCCTTTCATTGATGTGAAAATTGAGGTTCCGCAAGGTCAGGTGGCTTGTCCAACATCACGCAGCTGCTAAGTGACAGAGCTGGGAAAAGAATATGTTTCCAAAAGGGGAAAAGGACTACAAACAAAGGGGGCATACTTCAGCATCAATTATGTGATAAGTGGGGAAGTGAAGAGATCAGAGCAAGAACTGGGAAGAAGTGAGACTTGAAGTGACCTTTGAACATGAGGGAAGATTTAGACAATTCACACCCCATGCTCACTGACTTCAGTGCAGAAGACAACACAGTACTACTTTAGAGGGTGGAGTGCAGAAAAACATAAGGATGTCTATATTTATACACACACAGAAGCACATTGTCTCTCATTTAAGACGTGGTGATTCTTTAGCTGTCATCAGTAATCAGCATGTGTGTGCTCTGAGTGTTTTTCCCAGGAGCACAAATGGGTGGCTTTGAGCCTTTTCCTTTGGCACTCGTGGTGGGTGTCAGGGAGAGGGCCACATGGTGTTAGGGATATGTGATCTGTACCCACTGAGCTAGGGTGAGAATCCCTGACCTTGGCACTTTTGGCCATTACTGTAGCTACCTGAGCTAATGGCCTTCTCAGTCAAGTATTTTTCTCCGTGGGTGTGACTAATCACATGCTTGTACAGCAAGCCGGCCTTCCCAGACTGTATTCATTGCTACCAAGGCTCAAGAATGTAATTAATGACCAACCTGGACCCGTTCCTAAGGTGGGAAGAGAAGGAGGAAAATAGCTGGGAAAGATTTCAAGGTGATGATAGAGCCTTAAAATTACAGAAGGGCTTAATAAAGCAGGCCCAGGCTCTGTACATCATACAGAATGGGATTTAAGCCAAAAAAGCAGGAATTGGGGAGACTGTGGAATCAGACTAAAGGTCCTTGAGAGGGGAAGTCTCAGGCACAAAGAAGAGTGAGATTCAGGTTAAACCACAGACCTGCAGGAAGGGAATTTAGGTGACACGAATTCCAAGGGTTACTCCTAGCAGAATTACAGGTCTGACTAGTAAGACTTCAGTCAACCCTCCAGAATTCTTGTCCACCCCCCCACTTTTTTTTTTAAATCAGGTAACATTTCTAACAACATCTATTTCATCAAGGGTTCTGAGATGAAATTCACAGGGTACAGGGTATGATGAGATTAATCAATCCTGTCTCACTCCCAACCCCAAATAACAGACAAGCAGTAGGGATGGGGTGAAAGCAGGGACTATCTGATGGCGGTACCCAGGAAGTGGTTTTGGATGTTGGACTCGAAGCTAGAAGTGACTCTTTCCACCAAAGGGAATTTTTTTTTTAAGATTTTATTTGTTTATTTGAGAGAGAGAGAGAGAGAGAGAGTGAGTACTCACATGAGCAGGGAGGAGGGGCGGAGGGGGAGGGAGAAGCAGGCTCCCAGCTGAGCAGAGAGCCCCATGTGCGGCTTGATCCCAGGACCCTGGGATCACAACCTGAACTGAAGGCAGACACTTAAACAAATGAGCCACCCTAGCACCCCCACCAAAGGGAATTTAAACCTTCTCTTCCATCACATCAGAACCCAGTACTATTTGCAGAACAAATACAATGACCAGAGAGAAAGAGAGCTACCAAGTAAGAGAGTAGAACCTTCTCCAGCATCTTTTCAGCTTTTCTGACATCCTGAGGCACTCATCAGAACACGGCAAAGCCTTCCATAGACATCCACCGATGGAGACTTGAAGACTTGTCCTCAGGCAAGGACCTAATGATGACTAAGAGGAACAGGATAGACACATATACACTCTACTTGTCACTATATATTCTAAACACAGAAGATGGATATAGATACACATACATACAGGGATATATGTAATATATATACATATTGAGTTCTTAGTCATTTGCAATCAATTTATGAAATCCTGAGAATTCTTTTCTCTGAAGTTACATAGAGAAAGCTAAGCAGGATGGTTGCTAAGTGACTGGCTACGAAACCAGGATTCTGGTGCCCAAATAGTGGGTAAAATCAGGCACCCTCCCCCATAAAAGATGTCCTAAAAAGGCTTGTTTTTGTTCAGATGTAGTTGTTTATTGGGAGGGAGGTAGCAGGATTATATGCCAAGTCCCTGCTATTGCTGTTGTCTCTATGCAGATCCGCCATGCTGGAAGATTTCCATAGCTGTCACACCAGACCCTCAGGCCCACCCTGGAAGGAAGGTGCCATTATCATTCCTCCTTTTCAGAAAAGGAACTGGGCTCAGAGAAGTAGAGTAACTTTAGCCCTTTCTGTCTTCTTAAATACTATGTCATATTTGCGTATATCTGTATATTATAGATATCAATTACAAACTGAGATAACAGAATTTCAAGTTTTCATTTCAAAAACTAAAAACAGATGGGTCAGATAATACTCGTAAAATCTCATCATTCTTTCTTTCTTTCTCCTAGCAGAGGTAAATCTTAAATAGCCAAGCTGTAACAGAAAACTGAAAATATTTAGGTAAAACAATTTATCCATAACTTTGATTTCAGAAAAAGATAAACTCTCAAATATTTAATCAACAAAGGTCGGCAGTAAATACCTCCTAAAGACATGGTGTGTGAGAGAGACCCATCAGGTGCATCGCACCACACAGGGACCATGATGATGACCTGTGTGTGTTGGAGAAAGAACATGCTAGGACTTAGGCAGGGTCAATTTTACTCCCAGTTCAGTTGCTCCCTCGCTATGTGATGTTGGGCAAATCACTTAACCTTCTAGAGCTTCATTCTTCTCATTTGCAAAATGAGGGTGAGGAAGACAAGCTTTCCCAAAGACCCCTGCCAGTAAATACAAGGCTCAGGTTTATATTGGTGAAAGAGCAAAATTCAGACCACAGCAGAATTTGGCTACAGTGGACCATGTCCATTTGGCTACGGGGACCATGGCCCAGTAACTCAAGAGTACTACTTTCATTTCACCTCAAAGCCTGGATAATTCCATCCCAACCCTGCAGGAGCAAGTTAACAGAGCCAGTCCTTCAGTAGTGCTCAAGCTCCTCTAAAGAGTGTGGTATTTTACAACCAAATTAAGTATCCCAATTCTTAACAGTAAACAGCAAACTGGGAGAAATTACTTATCATTAGTTAATCATAACAATATCTTATATATATAACTTACTATATATATGCTAGGCACTGTTCTAAGTACTCTACATCATTAACTCGATGATTTCTCACAACAACATGACAAGGGAAGCATTTTACAGCTAAGGAAATAGGCACAGAGAAACAAAATAATTAGTAAGTGGCAGTGTAGGACTCTACAAAGGCAGCCCAGCTCCAGGGTTCACACTTTGGACCTGCACACCACCCTGCCTCTCTTGGATAATGGTGTCACAAAGCACAGAGTCATTCTCTAGATGGCCTTAGTAGTAGCTTTATTTTTTTTTAATTTTTTTATTGTTATATTAATCCCCATACATTACATCATTAGTTTTAGATGTAGTGTTCCATGATTCATTGTTTGTGCATAACACCCAGTGCTCCATGCAGAACGTGCCCTCCTCAATACCCATCACCAGGCTAACCCATCCTCCCACCCCCCTCCCCTCGAGAACCCTCAGTTTGTTTTTCAGAGTCCATCGTCTCTCATTGTTCGTCTACCCCTCCGATTTCCCCCCTTTCATTCTTCCCCTCCTAGTAGTAGCTTTATTTTTAAGTCTCTGGTTCTTCCTACTTCTTTCTCTCTGACCCTCTCAGACTCTCTGGCTTGCTCATGTTCTAATCTCTGGCAGATTCAGCCCACAGATTTCTTCAGAATGAACTTCCCCAAATGGCCCAAAATGATGAGGCCCTGGAAGCCTCCAGCCTCCTGATGGGCACTACTCAGACTCAACAGCCATGTGCCCCTGGGCAAACTTCTTGGTGTGGCCTGAGGCAATGTCCTACAATCAACCCCCACAAAGTAAACGGAAATTCATCTTTCTTAAACTCAGGGAGAACTCGGGCCCAGCCAGAGGAGAAAAGAAACATTTCCCCAAGAAAAGCATTTGAAGAAGTCAGATAAATTGAGATTAAACTTTTGTAAAAGTTTAATGGCAGAGATGGTGCAACAAAATGGTCTGAAAATAAAGCTCAGGCTTTGTGAGCTGCTTAACCACTAAACTTCAAATTCCTTCTGCCTTATTCTTCCATTAGGAAGGCCAAAGCTACCAAGAGGAAAAAGAAGAGTGTGGTGAACCTCACAAATGTATTGAAAAAACGAGTAAGTCAACAGAAATGTGAAGACAAAAATCTTCTCCAAAAATATGATATTCTCTGCCTTGCTCTTTTTTTTTTTTTTTTTTCATTTTAGATACAAGAGAAGGGAGGGGAGTGAAAGAAAACACCAAGAAGATCAAGGAAAACTCCTCAGCCTGCAATGCTTTTTCACTTCCAATTCTGGGCCTGTAATTATTTTATTCCCCAAAATAATGTCTTTCAAACACCACTACTACCTAGGCTGAGATACAAGGGAAATAAATGATACCATCATGGGGCTTAACTTTATTACATGTTCATTTTATTAAATTTACACACATCAGAAGCACAGAAAATTAACCAGACTTCAACATTCGTTTAAAAAGAAAAGAATTACACAAGAAAACCCCATCAGCTTAAATCTTAGTTTTCATTTCTTCCGACGATCCCACAGAGCTGGTAAGGAAAACCATGTTTCCATCACCTAGATTTATAAACTAGTTTCCATCAGCCGTGGGAATGAGAAGTTACTCACACCACAGCTCTCAGCCTGCTGCACCATGCAGCATTTGCATGTACTGAAGGCAGTATCTTCTTATTTGGGTATTACTTCTTATTTGAGCCAATCAGAAGTCAAGGTATGTTGGGAAGTAGGGGGAGGTGAGGAAAGGGCAATTGAAGCCAGGAGAAATCCCACGCCCACTCCACACTGCAGTCACAGCCTGCTCCCCCCACACAGTGAAAAGCACGTGAGTGCCCCTGAAAGCTGGAAGACAAAAGTATCAAAGAGGTCTACTCTGTGGGACTCAGTCTCACCTGAGGATAGAGGTTTTTGTAATTGGAAACAAGATGAAAACAAAAAGACATTTACTAAATACTAGAGTGGACAGGACGGAGTTTCATTATGAGCTCAAGCAAACAACACAGCTTGTTTGAGGGCAGCTAGAAATAAAAACCCTCTTTAGGGATAGAAAATAGAAGAAAAAGTGGGATTTCATTTCTTCCTTAAATGAGCATTATCTGGCAAATGTCGAGTATCCTCCTAGGAGTAAAAGTCCTTGTCTACCATTTTTATAAAAAGAAAAGCAGATCTTTAAACAATTTTTGCAGAAACTTCTTCCATTCTTCTGTTTCTGAAATAATGCAAAAGACTCATTTTTAAGATTTTTTTTTTTTTAAGTAGACTCCACACCCAGCATGGACCTCAGTGTGGGGCTTGAACTTGCAACCCTGAGATCAGGACCTAAGCTGAGATCAAGACCTGAGCTGAGATCAAGAGTCAGACACTTAACCAACTGAGCCACCCAGACGTCCCTGATTTTTAAGACTTTAAATGAGATTTTTAATGATCACACAAAGTTACAGAAAGTCCAAATTGGTCCAGGAGAATTAGAGAGAGTAAAACATCCGAATTTTAATTATGAGATCTATCAGAGGCCACAGGAGCTTAAATGAAGTCTGGACTTCTTTTTCTCCAAAGAGGTTATATACTAAGAGCTCTAGGTCACTGAAGTCTAAGAGCCAAAGGTAATTTTCATTTATCTATCTCTTAGTAGGATATAAGTAGTGCAATGCCTAGCTCAAAAGGTACCCGCTGAATGAGGAGGGCTAAATGAAAAAATAAAATTGCCTCAAGGAAGGCCTAATGTTGGACCCAACTATGCTACCTAAATAGCAAGAAAAAAAGTCCTATTAATATCAGCTTGGTTTGCAATAGCCAGAAATTAGAAATAACCCTGATGCCCTTCAACAGGTGAATAGTGAAAGTGTGGTATATTCATATCATCAGATACTACTACTAAGCAATAAAAAGGAACAAATTATAGCTACATGCAATGACTTGGGTGAATCTCAAGGGAATTATGCTGAATGTAAGAAGCCAGTCCCCAAAGGTTACACACTATATCGTCCCATCTATATGACATTCTTGAAATGGCAAAATTATAGAAATGGAGAACAGATTAGTGGTTGCCAGGGGTTAAGGATGTAGATAGCATAGGTAAGAGGGAGATGGATATGGTTATAAAAGAAAAATGGGAGTGATCCCTGTGGGGATGGAACCAATGAGTATCTTGGTGATGGTGTTGGATACCTGCGATAAAATTGTATAGAACTTAATACACAGGGGCACACATGATATTGTGCACACATGATATTGATGTCAATATCCTGGAGGTGAATAGTATACTATAGTTGTGCATGATGTTACTACCATTGAGGGAAACAAGGTTAAGGGTACACAGATCTCTCTGTATTATTTCTTGTAACAGCATGAGAATCTACAATTATCTCAAAATAAAAAGTTTAATTTAAAAAAATATCTTCAAGCAATCTCTCCTCTGCCACCATCGGCACCACTAATTTGAGACTCTGTGTGTGTGTGTGTGTGTGTGTGTGTGTGTGTGTGTGTGTGTGGTTAACACATGAAACCTTTCCTAACCACCTACACAGATTTCTCCCACCTCATACCAATTGTTTTTTGTCACCCAGTCTAACTCCTGTTCTTACATTAAGGATAACTATTTCAGTACTCTTCTCTCCTCACCATGAATAAAAGCTCCTGAGATAGAGTCCATGTCCTAAACCTTTCTGATACCCTCTCAGTACCTAGCACAATGCTGAGCCTAGTGCCTGAATAGAAGTGTTTTGAATAAATGAATAAGTGAATGAAAGAATGTATACATTTTCTACTCCCCATCGTGGAGCTGGATAAACCAGAAATTCACAACGCTTCTGCTCCAATTTTCAGAACTTCAAGAGGTCAGTGACAGCTGTGCCCACCGCCTTACAGGCCTGTCACGAAATTAAAGGCCATCTGCAGCTGGGCGACGTAGTAGCAAGCACATGCATAGATTTTGTCAGAGCTGCATTGATTATTTGCTGTGTGATCCTGTGGCAGCTCATTTCTCTGCACCTCAGTTTTCCCGTTAGTAAAATGGAGGATAATACTTATTTTTGCAAGGTAGCTATGTGAATGAGACATGGCGTACAAAAACAGCCAAGCTCAAGGCCAACCTACGTAGAAGCTCAAGAAATGTTTATATCCTTCCACAGATACTTCTAGACACTAATGTTTCACTTCATAGTTCAAAATGGTAGCCAATTCTGAGTAAGTTTATGTCTTTTTAAATAAGTAAGCAAGTGTTCCCTTCATGTCGCACCTTTCTCTGAAGATCTGACTTTGCTTCCATTTACAACGGCAGCAGTCACATGGACAAAATAAATGGAGCTGGAGGGTGGACTACATGGGAAGAGGCCAGTTTGAGTGGAAGCTAATCAGGGCACTTATGGGTAGCTGTTAGGGTACCACAAGCCCCTCTCCCCGTAAATCACTACAGAGGGCTTGTCTGGGGCTGGCTCCCCTCCCCCACGGTTCCATGCAGTGGTCCTGCTCAAAGGCAGCTTAGACACTTGGGGAAGACACCCACAAAGTCTGCTGAGCCCAAGAATGATAGGCTGGTGGTCCTGAAGGGAAGGAGGAACTACCTATGTTTATTTTCTCTGCTAGGGAAGTATTTGTTTTCAGGGTAAGTCTACCGCTTCCTTCTCGGGGCTGGGAGTGCCTTGGTCCCTTCTTATCCTGAGGGTGATAACTTTTCCCCTAAGTGTGTAGCTTTCTGAAAACATATTTGCTCTGGATGTGTCACTGGGTCATGAGGAGTTCTCTGAGAAATACTTTACACATGGGTGTCTCCAAGCCCAGGCAGTAGAGATACTTGCTGATCCATGAAGCAGAGATGGACAAACACTGGATATGGTTCCAAGGTCCACATTTTAAAAGAATATACTAGCTCAGTTGGTCAGTCAATAGCATTTTGAGCCTTGACTATACATTTGGCCTCTGCTAGAAACTGAGGAAGAGTCATGCATGACTGTGACAGAAAAGCTCCCCTTCCTTTATGGAGCTTGTGTCTAAGTATGCATACTCACACGTGTTTGCTTAACTTCTACCATAATGATCTCGCCTGACACGAAAGCACATTTTGTCAAAGAAAAGGTCTTAAAAATAGATAGAACATCATTCCAAGCACATTCTCTATAACTAACAGAAGCGTCTGAAATAGAGAATATATAAAGATATGTATATAAATGTATGTCCATCTTAAACAATGAAGTGTGGCATATCCCACAGATTTCAGAAAAGATGAATGTGCTGTTCAGAAGAATTATAAATTTTAAAGTTTTATGAATTTTATTCTTTTCCTTATTTATACAATGAATGATAGCCTAAACTTACTAAATGATTACTATGTGCCAGGCACTATACTAAGCCCTTCAAAAAATCAGCTCATTTAACTTTTAAAACAATCAAAAGTGATGTACCTAACAATTTTCCTATTTTGTAGACGAGGAAACTTCAGCTTACCAACACCAAGGATATAAAACCAGAATCATCTGATTCAGAACCAGTATTCTTGACCTTCACAATAGGCTCCACTACTATACGCTTGCTTGTTTTAGAGAAGGCCAAGGTTATTATTGCTATTACTGAACTAAGAAAGTATACGGTATTGATCTTTCAAACATATTTAGGTTGCACCACACAAACTGTCAATATACAAATGTTTTGTCCCACGGAAATGGTAATTTCACTTGGTTCAACCTAATACGATATGAAGACACAGAATGGCAAGTGCCTAGCCCCCACACAGACCCTAATTAGCTGTATGAGTTTGGGAAAATCATTTAAGATTTGTAGGCTTCACTTGCTTGACCACATAAAATGAGGAGATTGAGCTGAATGCATCTTTAGTCCCTTTGCATTCTATAATTACAAGAGAACAAGGGGGAGAAGCACCGTAATTCATCTGTCCAACAATTATTTATTAAGTGACTACTACCTAACATTGTGTTTTCTCTTTCTTTCTAAATTCATCTGCATTGTAAGGACAGGCTCCCAGCAGCTTCCTCTGATCCCTGGGTTCCCACATGTTAGAGAGAAAGAACAGTTTGAAGATCCTTGCTAGTCTGCTATTTAGGGAAACTGAGGTGTGCCCTATGGTGTGGGCAGCTCCTGCCCCATCACACTTCCATGGTGGAAGAGAAAACCAAAGGACCCAGAAATCACTTCAGGAGAAAGAGATGAAGTATGATGTGGAAGAAGAAATGGGACATGGGAACAAACGTGTATCTTCCAAGGCAAAGAACTCTCAGTAAATATTGTGGCTCACAGGGACTTCCGAAAAATATTCCACTCCTTTCTGAACTTCATTTGCACCTCTTCAGGAAGACAGTCATATAGAAATTTAAGTTTAAAATGAAAGAACAAGCAAACAAAAACTCCAGAAAGGAAGAGCCCTCAGCTTTGCTGGATAGAGCACTTGAGCACCTAGTCCCAACCTCTGCAATGATTGAGGACTGGGAGTGGAGCGTTTCAGAAACACCTACTGTAGGCCTGGAGACTGATTCCATACCTGGCTGTGCTAACTCCTCGTCTGGACTTATCATTCAACTTGCCTCTGCTTTAGTTTCCTCATCTGTAGAAGAGAGACTGGGATAAATCATCTCTCCACATCTTTCCCATTCTAAAGGTTGACCAGCCCTTTATCAATGTTCTTACCATCTAATCTGCCTTCTGTTCCCTTTGCCCTGTCCACTGTGGACACAGCAAACAGCTGTTTTCCACCACGCCTACAATAGCTCTTCAAATACATACTTGAATACTCTTATGAGTGCCCACTTCATTGCCTCTCATCTGGCCTAAATCAAAGTCCTGGGATGAAGTGGGGTTAGCAAGATACTGAGAGTAACTCAAGTGGGGTCATATGCCTAAACTTTTGAGCTCATAAGGAAGAGAATACATGCAGCAAATACTGTTTGCTCTCTCAACTTCTTCAAACTGAGACCCAACACTCTCAACCTCATTCCCTGGGAGTTCTACCAGTTGTTATAGGAATACAAAAGCTGCAAGAGAAGAGGATTAATAACCCTGACATGCTGACAGTCTAGCTGAGATCGAATGTGCACACAGTATGGAACTAGTGAATTCTACAGGACAGATTACCATTATGTGCTACATTTAGGTGCATACCCAGTAAGAGTCAAAGAAAGCGAGATGAACAAAGTCAGATGAGGGGGTATAGTCTGCTCCAGGGAAAGTCTATTGTTCTATAAAAGATTAAACTCTATGAACCATCAAAAAAGACTTCACTTGCCAGGGAACCCATGTCACCAGCCCAGCCTCTAGTCGGAAGTGGTTTTCAAATGAGCAGTAACCCTGGGCTCTACCAAGAGAGCTCCCTCAAACCTACTCTTCTGGCATAGTTCAGAATCAGCTACCTCTCAGAGGAACGGAGGCAGCTGACAACCAAGTGTCCTTTGCCCTTCTGTCTTCTATTCCAAGTCGGGGTTGCTCATTTCTCTCTTAACCTGTAGCTCGATTTTCTAGTCCATTTAATGCAAACCATTTTTAAATGGGAATCCTATGAAATGTGTCACTCTAAGTACCCTCAAGTCTCCAGAAGGATTTTTTTTCCTCTTCAAACAAATACCTTTTAGAAACAATAAACCAAAGAGAAAAAACAATTTCACAAGAAAAGTAATCATAAAAGCAAATTGTTTGTTAATAAACTGCATCCCCCCACCCAGATTCTTAGTTTCAGAGTTGTTGTTTCCTCTTCATTACAAAATATAAATACTTATAAGGAAGGAACTCATTTGAGAATTGTTATTAATCAAACTCTATGTCTCGAAGATGAGTCATTTTCTTTTGAGACTGAATTAAAAATCTTCTCCAGTAGACAGACACGGAGAAAAGTTTCAGCCATCTCAAATTTTGATAACACCCATGAAATGTAAACTGATATATCTCACAACCAGTGTTTTATAAACTTGTCCTTAAAAATCAAGGGCAGGTTCTCAACACTTTCTGTCATGGAAATTGTTGCAACAGGCAAATAAATAGGCATTTCCATGGTTAAGGGCTCACAGCTGTCACATTATTTAGTTCTGCACAAATGAAAAATCCTCTTACCAAAAAAAGGCTGGAGAATCTGTGGCTGGAAGCTGGCAAGCAATTGCATTTTCATATTGTTTTAGTCAGTACGCTCCCTCAATGCAAATATGAACCCTGCAAAATATTTAATTAAAAATAACTATGTGTTTTAGGGGCGCCTGGGTGGCTCATTCGTTAAGCATCTGCCTTTGGCTCAGGTCACAATCCCAGGGTCCTGGGATCAAGCCCCACATCGGGCTCCCCACTCAGCAGGAAGCCTGCTTCTCCCTCTCCCACTCCCCCTGCTTGTGTTCCCTCTCTCGCTGTGTCTCCTCTCTCGCTGTGTCTCTCTCTGTCAAATAAATAAATAAAATCTTTTAAAAAAATAATATAAAATAAATAAAAATAAAAATAACTATGTGGTCTATAAAACAAGTCCAGCACAACTGGAAACATGTCAAAATAAGAAGTTAATCCTTTGCTATCTTTAAGTGATGATGCTATATAATTCATTAGAGAAAAGAGCTCACAGTTCCTCAATCCCCATGCTCCAATGACTCAAAAGTGCAGATTTAAACTCTAAAGGACAATAGAACAAGCAGTAAACCCCCTACCTCCTCAAGGTCACAGAGTAGACTTTCATAGCCCCAAACTCAAAAGAATCCAAATTCCCGAATAGGCATCATAGGTATCTCCATGAACTGGCTCCCCATTGAGGGAACTTGAGTTTACAAAGTCTAATCTGCTTATGTGGGCTTGATTTCTACTATTTGATAATTTGAGGAAAGAAAAAAAAATCATATTATTGGGGGGAGGACAAGACTCAAATATGAATTCTCATTTCTTTCTGATAAAAATTTAAATAATTATTAGAAGCAAAAGAAAAAGCAGAATTTCCAGAAATTGCTCCAGGAATTCATGAAAAGTGGAGTCCTTCATCTGCAATTTCCTTTTAATAAATAAAATCAAGAAATACCACAAAACAGATGGCCTTTAAAAATGCCTAGGCTCCCTCGAATGATATTTGACAAGAGCACCAAGACCATTCAGTGGGGAAAGGACAGATTTTTCAACAAAAGGTCTTGGGAAAACAGGATATCCACATGCAAAAGAATGAAGTTGGGCCCTTACCTAACAGCATATACAAAAATTAACTCAAAATTAATCAAAGGCCTAAATGTAAGACCTAAAACTAAAAAACTCTTAGAAGAAAACACAGGAAAAAAGCTTCATAACATTGGATTTGGCAGTGATCTCTTGGCTATGACACCAAAGGACAAGCAACAAAAAGAAAAAAAAAAAAGACAAATTGGATTTCATGAAAGTAAAAAATTTTGTGAATCAAAAGACACTATCAACAGAGTAAAAAGGCAACCCACAAAATGGGAGAAAATACTGAAAATCATGTATCTGATAGGGGATTAATATCCAGGATATATAGATAACTCCTAAAATTCAACAACAACAAACCCTGATTCAAAGTGAGCAAAGGACTTGAAGGGACATTTCTCCAAACAAGACCTACAAATGGCCAATAAACACATGAAAAATACTCAACATCACTAATCACTTGAGAAAGTTTAAATTAAAACTACAACAAGATATCACCTCACATCTATTTGTTTTTTTAATTTTATTTTTTTATTATGTTCAGTTAGCCACTGTACAGTACATCATTAGTTTTTGATGTAGTGTTCCATGATTCATTAGTTGTGTATAACACCCAGTGCTCATCACAACACGTGCCCTCCTTAATGCCCATCATCACCCTGTTACCCCCTCCCCCCACGCCCCTCCCCTCTGAACCCCTGAGTTTGTTTCCTGGGGTCATAGCAGCAATGTCCACAATAGCCAAACTGTGGAAGGAGTCGAGATGCCCTTCAACAGACGAATGGATAAAGAAGATGTGGTCCATATATACAACGGAATATTACTCAGCCATCAGAAAGGATAAATACCTACCTCACATCCACTTGAAAGGCTACTATTTAAAAAAACCCATAAAATACAAAGTATTGGCAAGGATGTGGAGAAACTGAAACCCTTGTGCACTGTTGGTGGGAGTCTAAAATGGTAGAGCTGCTGTGGTACATAGTAAGGCAGATCCTCAAAAAATTAAAAACTGAATTACCATATGATCCAGTAGTCCCATTTCCAAAAAATTGAAAGCAGGGTCTCAAAGACATGTGTACACCCATGTTCATAATATTATTCACAAGCGCTAACACATGAAAGCAACCCAAGTGTCCACTGATGGATGAATGGATAAGCAAAATGTGGTATATACATAAAACTGAATATTACTGAGCCTTAAAAAGGAAGGAAATTTTGGTATATGCTACAACATAGATGAATTTGTGGACATTATACTAAGTGAAATAAACCAGTCACAAAAACAGAAATACTGTATGATTCCACTTATATGAGGTGGTTCGTCAAATCATAGAGAGAGAAAGTAGAACAGTGGTTGCCAGGGGCTCGAGGAAGGAGAGAACAGGGAATTATTATTTAGTGGATATAGAATTTCAGTGCAAATGTAACTGAACCAATGTGAGTTCACTCCTTGGTGAGTCACAGAAACTACACCAGGTGAGTTGTCACACAAAGAAAAAAACCATATTTGCAGCAAATAAGGAGATCACATGGAAGCTTCCAAAGCCATGACTCTGAGAGAGAGAGAGAGAGAGAGAATGGGTACCTTTGGTTTAGGGTTAGGATGAATATTCAGATAGGGAAGCTCTGTCATCCTATGTAGAAGCAGGCATATGGGCGTACCTGTGCCTTAAGGAAGCATGCCTATACCTGTACTGTATGTTGTGTAAATGAGACCGGGGCTCCTCTCTGGGCAGAGATTTTAGTATTACAATGAGGTAAAGGTAATTGACGGTCATTCCAGGGGTCAGGCCACTGGAGTCAGGGGTTTAGCTCAAAAGGTCTGGGTGGTCTGGCCCACAGGTGTCATCAAGGCAGTCGGCATCACCTGAAGTGTGGTTTCAGGTTTCATTTGCCTGAGGTAAGAGGAAAACTGGAAAGAAGAGTTTAAGGAAAAACGTTAAGACAAAGGTTAGTGAGTGACAAGCAGGTGGGCAGTAAGGTCAGGTCTTGGGGTCTAGCCAGTGACAGGAAGAGTTATGGAAATGGATGGTGGAGATGGCTGCACAAAACTGTGGATGTGATGCCACTGTACACGTAGAAAAGGTTAGAATGGGAAATTTTGTGTGTATTTTACCAACATTTTTAAAAAATGGGGAAAACGCCTACATTCCTATTTCCTTATAATACCACTAGGGAGAGGTCAAGTGGCTGTCGGGTATCCACATTTATGTTTCTGAATTACCACTCACTCTGTGACCTTGGGCAAGCGACTTAGCCTCTCTACATGCCAGCTTCCTCATCCACAAAATACCTACTTGAAAGTGTGAGGTGAGGATGAGATGAGTTTGCATGTGTAAAGCACTTAGTCTAGTGGAGTAAACACTATATATTCGCTGTTGTTTTTGCTATCACCGCCACTAAATCTATTCTCCGTAATCCAAATAAAATTATATCCTACCAAGGAGAAACCATTTGCATTTCATTCTCTGAAAGATGATGGATGGCCCGGCCCCAGGTTCAACATCTGATTGAACAATAACTGAATATTCCCTTCCTCAGCCAGAGCGCACTCATGGGAACTGCATCCTTTGAGCAGCAAGAGAAGTAAGATACTTACGCCCAACTGCATTCATTCAGCTAACGTTAACCATGTACCTAGTCTGAGCCGAGCATCATACCAGATGCTGATTTTATTTGCTCATGGTCAGCACCTGCCACGCCGTCTCTGGAACCCAAACCCTTGTCTCCTTATTGAACTGTGCTGATCATCTTAAAGAAATGTTCTATAAAAGCATTTCCCAGGATGAAATTAACAAGAATACAAGAGGGCACCCTCAACTCTCCATTTCTATTTTCCTCCCTATAGTTGTATTAATAATAATTTTTTTAAAAAATGAACTCTCCATTTCTTTCAAATTTAATAAAGCCAATTGTTCCAAAATAAGTTTTTGCCCAAAATCTGTCAAGAGGAAGACTTCAGGGAGACTTGGCAAAACGACGGAGCAGACCCTCCCCGGCCTTCCCTGGGCAGGCACATGAGCAGAGGCAAGAAGGTTGCTAGTGCTGTGCCCGGAGACCCCGGGACTGGGTAGGAAGGGCACACACATGTACGGAGCATACTTGAAAGCTACCCTCCTCTCAAACTTCCGGCCGGGCACCAGCAGCGAACACTTCTCAAAACTTAACATTGACAGAGACCCAGATAAGATTTAGCCACTTGTTAAAGTGATAGGATGATGAAGTGATATGATGATTAATTATTATTTTATGAAGTCACAGCATGTGTTCAGGCAGCACAAAGGTAAAAAAACAAAACCAAAACCAAAAACACTGCTTTGGGAGTCAGACCTGGGCTTGAGCTCCAGGGCTATTTCATAGCTGTGTGACTCTCAGCAAAGGTTAACTTCCCTAAGTTTCATTTCCTTATCTATAGTATATGGCTTAAAATTCCTGCCTTTGAGGGTCTTTGTGGGGATTAAAGGAAATGATTCACACCACACACCTAGCTCATGTCTGACACAACAGAAAGCCAACAGGCTGGATGCTCTGCCCACCCTTCATTTTCAGGAAGAAAAAATGTCCCAAGGAACTCAACCCTTGATTTAGAGGAGTAATGAGAATGGATCCCAGGCAAATATTGCCCCTAATTTTTCTAAGAGCCTAGTTCTGATAACTGATATTTTTGGGACTCTGACAGTACTTGAGATGTCATTTTAAAAAATTCAACAAAATCTTCTCCAATAGCTCTTTCTCACCCAGATTTTAGAGTGGGCAATCAAGAAGCTTTCAGCTTTATTCTGCAGAGTACCATATACATTCACAAGACCATGTACATATTGGTCTTACGAACTGGGCTCCTCTTATGTAAAAACCAATAACCTCTCTGAGTGTTTCATATCTCTGAAGTCTTGGCTTTAAAAAGAAAAAAAAAAAAGTATTGGCTCTGCATCTGTGGCATTTTACTAGGAGTTAGTTGTACAGATAGGTAGTCAGGGTCAGAGTCCCCAGTGAGAAAATACGGAGTCAGGACAGCTAAGATAAAACAGCACTGACATCCTGTTTTGCAGCTTAGACAGGACCACACTGACATTCTGCTTTGCAGCCTTTGCAGAAATGACTTCTGCAAAACGTCCTAAAATAAGACAATTAACCACAAAAGCATTTGTCAATATCTTGGGCAAGGGGCAGGTAAGACCTAAGCCCCCAGATGTCAGCAAAAAAAGACCATCAGCACATGGACATTAACCCAATAGGTAGATAGATACGTGACCAAAGCCCTGATTGGCATGACTCAGCACATCCTGATTGCTTAAGGAAGTTCCGCAAAAGAGCTCATAAAAACTCCTAAACTTAGAAACTCCGGGGGCAACTCACTGGGGCCTCCCTCCCTCTCTGGGAGCTTTATACTCTTGCTCAATAAACTTTGCTTTGCTGCCCACCACTCTTTGTCTGGTCTACCTCTTCATTCTTTGAAGCGGCACGACCAAGAACCACAGACACTAAGGGGACAAAAATCCTATAACAATTTCATGGCGTGTTGAGGGAATCCCCAAGAGCAGCCCCAGGTTTTAATGCTTTACTAAGAGGACTCATAAGGCAGCATATAGCCATACGGCTATGATTTGTTACACTGAAAGAATACAAAACATAATCAGCAAAGAAAAAATGTAGATGGGGTAAAGTCTGGGGAAAACCAAGCATAAGCTTCAAAGAGTCCTCTCCCAGAACAGTCACCCAGGATACACAAGTTCTGACAACATGTGTGAAATGTTACCAACCAGGGATCTCATTAGACATTCAGTGCCCAGGATTTTTACTGGAGACTGGTCAGGTAGACACTCCCTGCCTGGCATGTACCAAATTCCAGACTCCCAGAAGGAAAGCAGGTGCTCAGCTTCAACTGCACTGTTTGCACAAACCTTTTAGGTAGAGTGAGCTACACTTATCATTTAGAGTGGTGTGAACCCTTCTCAAATCCAAGTTCCCAGACACCAGTAAAGGATCAAGCTTGCAAGCAGGCCTAAGGATAAACAGTCTCAGACTTGCTGTGTGAATTCTTTCCTGCACACAGGGGAACAAAAATCCAAATATCTAATTAATACCCATCCACTGACCACTAAATTCTCAGAGCCAATTGATGTATTGAAATCCTTAAAAAAACCACGGTGAACATAATTCAGTGCTTCAAAATATATTCATTCAGCATATTTGTATGGTGACAGCCTGCTGTGCCCCAGGCATTAAGGAAATGACAAGTCCCTTAGTCCCCTTCCTTTAAGAATTTTCAGACCAATAGGAAAGATAAGAGAAGTACGTAAAGAGTGATAGCACAAGTTGGCATGGGATGATGGCCATAAAAGAGGTATAAACTGGGCCAGGTAGGGCAGGGAGAGGAAACTTCCTGCTGTGATGAACCAGGAAGTTCTGGTAAGAATTGCCATAGAGCTGCAGTTTTAAGGACAGGTAGGATTTGGAAGTAAGTGACAGGCTAGGAAGAGCCCAACAAGGAGAATAAAAGTGTCACTCCAGGCACAGGAAGCTATGTGAACAAAGTACAGAGGCCGCTAGAGGGAAAGGGGAATATGATTAGACTAGAAGACAGGGTTCATAGAAAGAGGTAATAGAAGATAAGAATTAAAAACAGAGGCTGGAGGGGTCTGGGTGGCTCAGTCAGTTAAGCGTCGGACTCGATTTTGGCTCAGGTTATGATCACAGCGTCGTAAGATCGAGCCTCATCCGGTTCCACAATGGGTGGGGAGTCTGCTTAAGATTCTCCCTCCCCCAGGCGCCTGGGTGGCGTCTGCCTTTGACTCAAGCCATGATATCAGGGTCCTGGGATTGAGCCCCGCATCAGCCTCCTTGCTCAACAGGGAGTCTGCTTCTCTTTCTGTCCTTCCCCCCACTTGTGTTCTCTCTCTCTCAAATAAATAAGTAAAATCTTAAAAAAATACTCTCCCTCTCCTTCTGCTCCTCCCCCTGCTCACGTGCTCTCTTGCTCTCTCTCAAAATAAACAAAATCTTAAAAAATTAAAAATAAATAAAAAATAAAAACAGAGGCTAGTATCAGATCAGTGAAGGTCTCAAATGTCAGACTGAGATTGTCCTTTATGTGGTAGGTAATGGGGAGCTCATGTGCGTGTCTGTGTTTTTACTTTTTTAATCATGCTACTTTAGCATGATTAGTGACTATAAGCCAAAGGGCCAAGACTTTCTCAGTAAACTTCACAACAGTCAAAGAAGGCTGGAAGTAGCAGAGGAGGTGAAATATAAATATTATTTGGGAAGAACACTGGGAAGGAAGCAGTAACAACGTGCCTCAGGAAATGCATGAATGAATGAAGTCACAGCATGTGTTCAGGCAGCACAAAGGTAAAAAAACAAAACCAAAACCAAAAACACTGCTTTGGGAGTCAGACCTGGGCTTGAGCTCCAGGGCTATTTCATAGCTGTGTGACTCTCGGCAAAGATTAACTTCCCTAAGTTAATTTGTGCAGCAACCCAAGAATGCTGAGAAAGACAGGCAAAGGTAAAGGTAAAAACTAATAGCATGGCAGAAAATTCAGAAGACATGTCTAGAACTCCAATGGAGAGGAGGAACCAATGTTCAGGAGAGAGGCTGTGGCTGGAACCAGAAACACGGCAGTTGCCAACCTAGAGTCTCAACTGGGGGTGGTTGAACTCAACAAGGGAAAGAATGCAAAGAAAAAGCACAGAGAAGGGGCTCCCGGGTGGCTCATTCAGTTAAGCAACTGCCTTCAGCTCAGGTCATGATCTCCATGTCCCGGGATGGAGCCACGCGTCGGGATCCTGCTCAGCGTGGAGCCTGCTTCTCCCTCTCTCTCTGCTGCTCCCCCTGCTTGTGCTCTCTCTCCCTCTCTCTGTCAAATAAATAAATAAAATCTCTAAAAAAACAAACAAAAAAAGCACAGAGAAGAAAGCAGATGACATTGTGCTTGTCAAGTGAAGAGAGAAAGAGCAGTCAGGCTGGAAAATGAACAGTAGTGTGTCACAAAGCTGGGGAAAGAATTCCAGGAAAGAGGGAGCTGTCCACCTAGCCAAGCGCCGCAAGGAGCAGAGGCTGAGTGGGGCAGAGAAAGGGGCACTCGCTAGACTGGGTAATGGGCATGTCACCAGTGACCTTTGCCAATCAAAGACAGAAGACCATCCCACAGAAAACTGTGTGAGAGCCAAGGCCTCTTGTCACTGTGAAAAAGAAGGTGAGATGAAGTTCTGGGGCTAGAGAAAGTAGTAGAAAGAGGACCCACCCTTCAAAAGAAGAGATGGTTATAGAGACACGGGGTCTGAACAACAGTGGCATTGGCTGTTTGCCCCTTCAACATGGCTGCCTGCCCCTTCTCTTTCGGTGGGCAGAAATGAGGAGATGCTCAGGGATAGTCAAAGGTGTTCCTCACAACCCAAAGGACAGGGATGATTGTGCAAAGCAGCCACTTCCTCAGCCAGCCACGGTGGACAATGGCAGAATGTAGGAGGAAATGAAATGCAGAACCGCCCTCGCCCTTCCAAGGGGACACTGGTGTGAGAGTGGCGGAGCCTCCATCTTCAGTATCAGATGTATCAACAGAAAAACCTCCCTGTCAGAGGCAGATGGTCCACTTTACTCCAGAATTCATCATTTGCAGGTCACTAAATGTTCCTCTTGAGGAAAAGTGGTCCTCTCCACTGTTAGAAGCCTACCTGTCGGTATCCACCAGCAGGCACAATATTTTTCCCCAGACACACAGACCCATTGGTAACAGGCATTTTTGAGAAGCCAAAGACTATACAGGGCAAGTCCACAGCTATGCATTTCTTTTGCCTCGAGCCAACAGAACTTGGCTCTTGAGCTTGACAAATAGTTAGCACTTATAAACACATACATACACACACACTGAGAAGTTCTCTTTAGACAGACTACTTCAGTTCAAATCCTGACTCTACCACTTATTAGCTTTATGATCTGAGACATCTCTTAATCTCTGTTCTCTCATCTATAAAATGGGCTTAACAATAGTACCTATCTCATAAAGTTGTGGTGAGGATTACATGAGCTAATCTGTGTGAGTGGTCAATAACTGTTAGCTATTACTATCTCTTTTGAGTCTCACTATAATTCCATGAAGTAAAGCTAGGTAATCATTAACATCTATTACTAATAAGGACACTGAGGCTCAGAGAGGAAATACTTGCCTAATTTTCACACAGAACAGGACACAAGGCAGGATCTTAAAATAGCCCAGTCTCCTCAACAAGCTGCACAAAGCTCTCCACGATCAGCTGACTGCCTACCTCTCTGGCCTCAGGTCCTTCCAGTCTTGCTTTGAACATAAAATTGTGCCCACCACACAATTTCCTGCCCTTAACTTTCTGATCCCTATTCATCCATCAATCTCCTCTCAAGTGCTGCCTCTTCCAGGAAGCCCTTGGCATTTGATCCCCCTTCCCCTCATGACCCCACCTCCTTCCTCTCTCCTTACATCTATTAACAACACATTGCATGGTAATCACAGAGGTTTGTCTTCCCCATTGATTTCTGAGCCTAAAACAATTTCTGGCATATGATAAACACTCAGCAAGTGTTTGTCCAATGAACTCTTGCCTCCAAACTTGATATTCTTCCCACTAGTGCATGCTTCCCCTTTTATCAACAAACGTTCACTATTTAGTAATAGTCTAAAAAGAGGAGAAACAAAAATCAACCAATCATACTGCATTTAAATATTAAGACTAACACTTGGTCATCGTAACTAGAAATAGTGAAACACACAAATACACCATTCAAAGACCTGACCCCTCCCTTGTGCCTTTGGTCTCAAAGGAAAGAGACCAAACCCACATCTATCAAGGACTCTGCCTAGGCTCCATTAACCCAGTGAGAAGGACCTGCACTTGCCCTAAGAAGAAGACAGGTTCAAAGATCTCATACCCTAACACTCCCAGGGGAAATGCCTTCAGGAGTTTTGCGTTACCTGTTGCTCCCTGCGCACCACATGTCAGCCCAAGACTTGCTTTCAGTTCTTGACTGCTCAGAGAGTGATCCTGGGGAAAGCTTATCAGAGAAGGAAAAAGCAAGCACATCCACTCCATCCTCACTTCCTCACACACCAAGCAAACCCTAGTGCTCAGCTGTATGGTAGGGTCACACGTGTCCCTGCAGAATCTGGCAGCTAGAGCCACATCTCCCCACACCCTTGGTTCCCAGCCACCACCCAGATCATGTGGGGAAGCAAGTGTCTTCTCTACATCTAGGCATCTCTAGTAACCAAGGCAAATCTCCCCAGTGGCTCTCCCCGAGGAACTCTGGGTATAGATCAAGTTTTCCCTCTGGTCTGGATAAAGCAGACAACACTCAGGAAAACATAAACACAGACCTAGAAACACACAAACACAGTTGTGTGTACTTGTGTTTGACCCTGACTACTGAAGCCACCCAGTTTCTTGCAATTTGTCCATAAATGATTGTTTTGTGGCCCAAGCCTCCCTGCTTGTCCCCTGAGGAAATTCAGGGACTGATAACCACAGCAGCACATACGGAGCACAAGACATTCAACAAATCACTACCCAAATTCAGCATGCACTGAATCTTAAACTCAATTCTGGAGATTTGAAAAAAAAGTCTTAATATCTTTCTGGATCTAAGCTCAATCACTTGCCAAAAACATCCCTGGTCCTTTACTGAAAAATGGTTACTTAGCTCCAAAGCAGAGCATATTTATCCTTTTGGAATAATACGGCTCCAAGTGGTCCAGTCCATAAATTAGGATATGGAGTCACTATTTTCCTATACATCTGTTCCTTCTTGTAGAAGTCTTGAATTAAATAGCAGCCCCATCTCTATAAGAACTTTTTACAAAAAGCTTTAAAATATATTACTTTATCTGGACCCATAAGTCCAAAGGATTGTGCCTTCAATCAAATCCATCTTCCATAACTTGGGCAGTGTTTTTGTTTGTTTGTTTGTTTTTAAAGATTTCATTTATTTATGTGAGAGAGAGAGAATGAGAGAGAGAGAGAGAGTGAGAGAGAGAGAGCGAGGTGGGGGGGGGTTCAGAGGGAGAAGCAGACTCCCCACTGAGCAGGGAGCCCGATGTGGGACTCCATCCTGGGACTCCAGGATCATGACCTGAGCCGAAGGCAGTCGCTTAACCAACTGAGCCACCCAGGTGCCCTAACTTGGGCAGTGTTAATCATTTCCATAATTTAGGCTGTTTGTCCTAAAGAGAAATCCAGTTATCTCACTCACAAGATTGAGTTTGGCCTGGTTTCACCATTGGGCTTCAGCCCAACACATGAGCAGCCCCTCCAGCCACAACTTCTCGGCCCTACATGCCAACACCATGGTCTCTCCCCTGGTATCCCATGCCCTTCCTGCCTCTGTGCCACTGAACACAAAAGTCCTTGAACCTGTCCTTTCTACTCCATCCCCTTCTCAATCTAGCAAACTCCTCGTGGGCCACGGTTCCACCTCATTTGTCACCCTCCAACGTTCCCAGGCAGTGCTCTCTACAATCTCACAACAAGCTGTATGTATTTCCACTAGAACATTTACATTGAACTGTAAGAACTTTTTACCATTGTCGCCCTTATCATGGGCATTTTCTTGTTCTTTTTTTAATCCCCAGAATCTGGTTGTCAACCTAATGATTAGATAAAAACCCTATAAAAGAGTGGGGCAACTATCATCAGCCCCTGTTTTCTATAGGTAGAAGTGGAAGCACCTGTAAAATTAAGAGATTTGAAGAAGTACAGCTGGATAATGGCAAAGCTTGTACAACGGGAACTCTCAGGAGCCAACAGAGGCATCGAGGGGGAAGAGAAGAGAGAGGGAAGGAACGGACACCGAACAGCGACTCTGTGCAAGACACAATGTTAGACCTTTTAATATATCCATTATCTGATTGATTCCTTAGAGCCACTTTGTGAGAGATGGAAGACAGATGCAATTTTTTCAGAAAAGAAAACTCAGATTCAGAGGGGTTAAGTTACTTGTTCAATTACACAATTAATAAATGGATCCCAGGTTTAAACTCAGTACTGTCTGACTGCAAAGCCAAATTGATTCCACGACAGTGGCCTCTGTAGGGAACATGCACTTCCAGACTCACACATGGACACAATCCAGAAACACTTTCCTTGCTATAGCCCCTCCCCTATCACCATGCTGGCCACTGTGCTTCCCACGATTCTGGCTTCTGACTTTCCACCTATGACTGCACCTCATCCATCTGCTACTTACCTTCTAGCAACAACACAGGGATTATATTTGCAGAAAGGTGGTATGATGCTATTTCAAAAACACCTACATATGCATGCTATCAGAGTAAAAAAGTGTCATATTTAAGTGGTCTGAGTAGGGTACCTGGTACAAAGAATTCTGTAATAAATCTCTACAACATGTACAATATGAAGACCAACTTTGTTTTTACTTAAGTTCTTCACATATTCCTTCTCATTTATCAAGTTATAATACCCCAAAATAAAATGCAATTGGGGTCTTCCAGAAATTAAGCATAAAGAAATAATTACTTGACAGTTCTCTAGATCATATTTCACTTATTCTGGTCCCAGGCAATCCTGCTTCTTAATTGCCAAGTAGGCACCTGTCTCCTTAGGCTATGGTATGTTAGGAAAACCAGATTTTTCTCCTGAAAGACTTATATCAAGTCCATCATTACTGTTTCTATGGTAACAGAAATGTTCCAGGTTTCCTAGAACAGTCCCAGTTTCAAATATAATAACCTGTTATGAGCCTTATGCCAAGCAATATGCTTCAATACAGGATTCGGTAAATGTGGATATAACATCCTCCCTCTAAAGAATACCCAGAAAGAGGCAGTACTTGTAAGGGGACAGAGCACAGGTTTTGAGCCAAGGGAAGTAACTGGAATTCAAATGTTTGTTTTGCCATTCACTAACTGTTGACCTTGGGCAATGTACTTAACTTCCCTGCTTCCATTTCCTCATCGGTAAAATAGGTAATCATCATCTAGTTCAGAGAACTGTCCTTCCAATTAGATGAGCAGTGGCCTGGCAAGGGACTGACACATAGTATGTACTCAATAGATAGTAAGCATTCTTTTTATCACCATGTTCTTGTTATTATTCATAACATCCCCAAAAGGAATGGAAAAGATACAGTTTCTCTCTTCTAAGCAAAAGACCATAAATGATGTGATTTACCTGATGTAAACAGAGCAACTACCTTACTTCCTAAGACACAGCACTTCAGTTACTATATTACAGCCCAGGATTGATACTGAAATGGGGTGTTAAATTGCTGACTCATCACTTTGTAATCCAGTCTCACCCCCAGATATTTCCTGCAAGACTTAAACTTAATGACTGCTGTCTCTAGGTAATAAAATTTCCTGAATTTCATGCAACAAGTTCATTTTCAAGTATTATCTTGTATGGTCAAAACATTTGCCAAGCTATGCATCCTCATCCTGCATCTAGAACTGTTTTTAGCTTCTTCCTTCCACGAACGAGAGTGGAAAGCTATGAGGATGGGTGAATGTGACCTTCTCCTACTTTACAGACAATGAAAGTGACATTTTTGCTTGGAAAGATTATCTTCTAATGATCCAAAGCATGGGCTCTAGAGTCAGACTGCCTAGGTTCAAATCCCTGTTCCTCCTCTTATTAGCTATGTCATCTTGGGTAACTTATTTAACATCTGTGCCTTAATTTCATCATCATCAAAGGGGAAAAATAATAGTACTCAAAATAGTATCAATAATAGACTACTGCGAGGATTAAATAAATGGATGCAGGTACAGTGCTTAGAACAGTGCCTAGTACATAGTAACTGCTCAGATATGATCATCATTTACTTGCCTCACGGGACTTAAAAAAGCAATCTGAAGCAACTAGATATAATGAAATATGTTATATTAGCAACAAAGGACGTACCAGATCAGACAAAAATACTTTTGAAATAACTTTTGAGGAAGATGAATCCTACCTAAACAATTACTATCCCCAGGGGCTGTCCATGCAGTCGATCCATAGCATTTGCCCCTGAATGCCTGTGGTTTCAACTATTCACAAGGCATCTTGAATACATGTCACATAGAAACAGTAGTTACATCAAAAATGGCACCAGACAGGTATGAGGTGGTGAGCCCTTGGCTGATGAGTCTAGCCAACCACCCAGCAAAAGCATCTCAATCCATTTTTGCTGTTTCATTGATTAAATGTGACCTCATTTAATGCTCAGAGCAACTTTGTGAGGTAAGTATGATCATTCCCATTTTAGACACACAGGAGAAATGATATGCCCTGGAGACAGTTGCAGACTTGGGGTAGCAAATGTCTCAGGATGCACACCGTGAGCATGTGCCAAGACGGGAAATGTGAAATAACCCTAGAACCCACTCCAACAAGGGTCAAAGAATTAAACTGAAAATGGAGACCCCTTACTCCTAAAACTCAAATGACTAGTCTAAAACAAGCAATGGTAAAGAATCTTCCCTAATAAATCTAACATTACATAGTTCAGTCTTTCTCCCAGTGCAGATTGCTGGTGCAAGGGGTGGGAGTGGCTGAGGCATGGATCTGACTGAGCCACTTGGCTTGGCCTGGGATCCAGCCCCTGCCCTCAGCCTCGCAGCCCTATGTTTTAATCAGCTGACTCAGCCAGTGGCAGGAGAGCCCAGGCGCCTGTGGCCGTGAGTAATGGTGGCACAAAACACATCTGTCTAATCAGAAGCTGATGGCATCAGTTCCGTCAAGATTTATGGTAAAACAATGCTTCTGCAAGGGAAAAAAGAAATGTCTAGTCACTCAGATGTTAAGCAATGCCTGTCTTTCTCCCTCTGACTTGGAATGCAAATTTGTGGAACTGTTTACTGGGTCTTATACTCCTACCCCTCAAGTATTTCTTGGTGCTTTTACAGAAAAAGAAGACTTATCTAGAAATGATAAACCAAATCCATTTCTACTAGTAGTGGCTTTGAAGTGTCTAGAAAATATGGCATTAGGAAATGCTTTTATTTTGGCCTTTTAAAAAAATCTCTATTGTGATTATACAGGATAATGCACAGGAAAGTGTTTTCATAGGGTGTAAGTAAACATTTCACATATATAAAGACACCACTCCAACCACCTGGCAGTCACTGTACCATATATTTCAGCAAAAATTTCATTTCAGAAGAATCATTCATTCTTTCATTTGTTCATTTATTAATCCATTAAAAATACTAAGTTCCCATTGAGTGTTAGGCAATGTAAATGCAGAATGAAACTAGACGGTCTAAGTCTGTGGGGGCTCAGTCTTTTCCCAAATTGGTCTTTTCATCTCCATTATATTCCAGCCACACCTGGTACTCTCTGTTCTCTCCTGTCTCTCTCCCTCCTTCCTCCCTGAATCTCCCTCTCCTTGAGCTCTGAGCCACTCAAGAGTGTGCTTCTCCCACATTCTGCAAAAGTCATGGCACAAGGCCAAGTACACACATAGCCTTATTGCTAGAAATAACCTGCTTTCACTATACACTTGTCAACCAACGTTCCCCAAAGTTACTAAAAGTAGTTCTCCCTCCCAAAAATCTAAGGAGGTTTTAGATTAATAGTAACAAATAGATGAGCAGAAACAATTCTCCTCTCAATGATCTATGGATCGTGTCTTCTGCATGAGGGTGTCAGCTGGGGAGACGCTTAGAATATCATGAGGGGCACCAAAAGCTGGAAGCAACAGAAAGTGGAAACATTTTCCCCACACCTGATTTATCTGGATGTGGTAATTCTCCACCAAAGTTCCATCTGGGCAGACATAGATGAAAAACGACCAGAATCATAGATTTTTAAGACTCGAAGGTACCTCCTCTGGTCCCAATCCCTCCACTTTATAAAGAAACCAAGGCTCAAGGAGAAGATATGGCTAAGATTACACAGCTGGTCTTTGGAGCAGGAACAGAAGCTGAGACACCTGCCTCCCAATGCAGGGCCCCTTCCGGAACTGCCAGGATCTGAGAGCATGCATGCCTGGGAGCAGCCCTTGAGGCAGTGGCTCAAGGGCCGGTATTCAGCCATGCCCCTACAAGCACCCTGTCTTTCCAGCTACTCTCACTGCTTCTTCCTTGTACACCTCTACATTGCTTAAGGCAATTAGAGAAAGCCCTGGGATTCTAGGATTCTCTGTGTCAATGAACAGCTCCCTTGAATGGCAAGCCTGCTTTTATTCTGTGAAATGGGACTATTTCCTGTCCTTTTTTCAGTTCAGAATTGTGATGACAATCGACGAGATGTTAGCCATCAAGGAATCACATTTTTCAAAGAAAACTTAGAGTAGGAATCCAACAGAGCATTTGCATTATAGTTAAGCCCTACTGAAATGTTAAGCCCATGAGTTAGATTCCAGCACTTTATAAAGACCTACAATACTTTTGATCTTTCTACATTTAAACATCTTTTTAAAAATAGCATATACACTTGCATGCAATTCAAGTAACAATCACACCTGACACTTGGTCCTCAAGAGTGACTCTGGTAGGGGAAGGTAGAAAAGGTGTCATTATCTCCAATTTACGGAAGGGAAAACCAGTTCAGAGAAGCTACCTGTCTTGCCCAAAGTCACACAGGTAATAAAATGCAATGCAGGAGCAATGATCTTATCTAAGGCTCCTCCCTGTGCAATTTAGCTTTAGTTTTCTGCTCACATTTTGCACTTCAACAACACTGAAGAGCTACCTTTTCAGTTACATTTGAGACATTTAAGACACATGAGTCATTTCACAAGAAACACAGCTTGATCCTGAATGCCAGCAACAGCCCCACACACAGCAGGCACTTCCCTCTGCTGGAAACTCCATGACACCAGGGAATTCATTATGAGGCGGGTAGACTTTGGGGTTCACAAACAGGATTAACCTTTATGATGATCTTACTTATTTTTTATAAGTTCTTTTTTTTAAAAAAAAGATTTTATTTATTTGTTAGAGAGAGAGCGGGAGAGAGAAAGAGCATAAGCAGGGGGAGCAAGAGGAGAGAGAGAGAAGCAGGCTGAGCAGGGAGCCTGATGCGGGGCTCCATCCCAGGGCCCTGGGATCATGACCTGAGCTGAAGGCAGATGCTTAACTGATTGAGCCACCCAGACACCAGCGATTCTTTTTATTTTTTTTAAGTTATTTATTTATTTTTTAGCAAGCTCTACACCCAACGTGGGGCTCGACCTCACAACCCCAAGATCGAGTCACATGCTCTTCTGACTGAGCCAGCCAGGGGCCTCATCGTTTGTTCCCTTTTTTTTTTTTTTTTTTTAACTTTACTCATATAGACACAGAGAAAAAGATTCGGAAGGCTAGCTCCCAAGTTTTGCCTTAGTTATTTCTGAGTATGGATGTATTCTTCTTATTATTAATCTGTATTTTGTTTTTTTCTACAATGAATATATATATAGCTCTGGTAATAAGAAAACAAATAATGATCTCACATGTCACTTGTATGTGTCATCTTAAAAGAGCTGAACTCACAGAAACAGAGAATAGAATGGTGGTTGCCAGACACCAGGGAGTGGGAGAAATGGGGAGATGTTCATCAAAGGGTACAAACTTCCAATTATAAGATGACTTAAGTTCTGAGGATCTAATACACAACATGGCAACTATAGCTAACAATGCTGTATTATATATTTGAAAGTTGCTAGAGAGTAATACTTAAATGTTCTCACTACAAAAAAATAGTAGCAATATATACACGTATGAAATCATCATGGACTCAAAATGTTATATTCCACTTACATCTTAATAAAGCTGGTGGGGGGATCAAACAATAAAGATTTTTTTTTTTTTTAAACACACTCTTCATTCAGATAAATAGGAAAGGGGTTATCTCCACAAGGGGTTGGGAAGCTCTATTACTGTAAACTAAGTGCATGAAAAACATAAATAGTACCCAAACCCCCAGAGCAGAACCTTTGCCCTACTTCTCCATTTGATACTCTCAGCTCCCAAGAATATAAAACAATATGCCAGGACACCAATTTTACACAAATATTTTGGGGAAAAAACTTGTTTTATATATTGAAACCAAGTTCAACATATGAAACCACATGAAAAAAAAATCACATAAATTCCTAAAACAATTTTCAATCTTGCTGGGGTCAATACCCCAACCCCTAGAAGGGCTTGTCAGTTTCGTTATTGGAGATTCTTCTATGGAGAAGTTTGAGAAGCCCTAAGGCAAACAGTACCATCTTATTTACCCCCCTTTTTGAGAGAGACTAAGTCACTTTTCCTGTTAGTTTAAAAAAAAATCAATTTTTTCTTCATCTACTATAACTTTAAAATTCTTTATAAAACAGGTGGCAGAAAACATATTAGCAGGCAAATCTGGAAGCTCACAGGGACATAGTTCACTCTACCTCCCTTGCCCAGAGGGGAGAACTGCCTGGCCTGGCACCCTGGGTTCTGAGGATGGTGGGGCCCGGGCTGCCCCATTAAGGCAGGATAGCAGACCGCTCTGCACAAGGTGCTAATTCATTCATTCCACAAATGTTTATTGGGCAAAGCCTGAGAAAGGCCTCTTAGGGGACAGTGGGATCATTCACAAGCCAACGGTCAGGTCCAACGGATCAGATGTGGACAATCAATCTTTCATTAGCTCAAACCACCTCTAGGATAAAGCAAACAGGGCGCCCGCCCCACTCACTCACTAGCAGCTGCGGGGAATCAGGCAGGCGTTCTGGAACAGGACTGCTACTTGAGAGAGGCTAAGGCAGTCCCTAATTCCCACCAGAATGACCGAAACTCCTGCACCATAAATGGCGTAACTCCTCTAAAAATGCTTTGAACAGTGTCTGACACCTACTGAGAACTCAGTAATAATCATTCTTGCTGTTATGATTCCAGCTTGCCCTTACTCAAGCAGCACCAGAAAAGGTGGAAAGAACACAGGTTTTAGAATCACAGAGACTAGATTTGAATCCCAGCTATGTTGCTTACTAGCTATGTGGCTAAGGGAAGCAATCTTTCTAAGCCTCAGTTTCTCATTTGTAAAATGGGGTAAATGTCAGTATATCTTTCCTCATGTGGCTTTGTGAGAACTAAAGACACATGATATGCAAAGAAGAATGTCTGGCCCATAAATGCCCAATAAACACAGTCAATATTGTCACTGCCCTGCCTCCTTCCCCACCACTCTCGACAGGTCCTGGCATCTGATTTCACCCAGACACCACATTAAGGGGGCAGAAGGACTACAGGGGTAAAGGGAGGGGAGGGAGCACCTGGAGACCTTCCACAGTAACCCCTCCCCCCCAATCAAAGTCCTCAATTCCTTTCAGTCATCCTCCGTTTGGCTGCTGGGGCCACCATTCCCTCCCTGGGAATGGCTGCCAAGAAGGGGACAGGAAGCTGGACAGCAGTTTGAGTCCATCTACCTTCCCATGTCTGTCTGTCTGAAGCCTACTGGGCTTCTTCTGCACATCCCTGCCAGGCTGTATGGGTCAGGAGGCTGAGAGTATGATCCACAGTCTGCTCTTATCCAGGCTTCCATCTCAACCCAGAGCCCAGAGCTCTAGGGGCTGCTGGTCACAAACCAGCACTAAATGAAAATGAGCACTTTTCATTCGGACAGAAAATGGAGCCCCTGAAAGTCCAAGGGGATTTATAAAGGCAGGAGGGAGGAAAGGGAAGAGGGAGGAAACAGGATGGGTGGGGAGAGAGGCCCACTGCTGATGGAGCCCTATGTCCTGGTTGCTGAAGCAGTTGGTTTTCCATCCTGGAAGATGATAAATCCCATTCCTGTGGTTTAGAACTCACGACGGGACGAGGTCTGGGTGTAGGAAAATAATTCCAAAACAAAAACTGTTGTTTTCCAAGTAAAAATCATCAGCCCCCAACTCCCCCTTCCCAGCACCCCACCTGTAGATAGGTCCTAACGCCCTACTTTACTTCACCTGAGCAACCTGGGGGCGGTTACTCTGCGGTCAGGTCCCGCCAACAGCCAGCCCAAAGCCCAGGGTCAGTCCTCAAAAGCCCCGGGAAACGCGACAGCCCAGCAGAACCCCCGCCTACCGGGTACCTCGGCTTCCTGAAGACTGAGCTCCCTGGGCAGCGGAGCTGGCTCTTATAGGTGGGGATCTGAAGAAGGGAGCTTGCCGGATGCCAAAACGCTGTTCGCGGTTTAGAACTCAGAACACGACAAAGCATCAGTCAACATCAACACCCCCTCATTTAACAGAGACCCGGAGAGGGAAAGAAAGTTGCCCGAGATAACACAACGAATGGGGAGAGAAATAGAGACTAGAACCCCGCTGCTGTGAGTCGCAGCGGGGCAGGGAGAGCGTCTCGCCGCCTCCCGCGTCCTCGAGTCCGCAGACCCAGCAGGGTGATGCAAACCCCGAAACCCTCGGCGCGGCGCGTTACCTTCCTCCGGACCCGGCTCGGGGAGCCTTCTCTCCCCGAGAAAGCGCGCCCGGGCTCCGCCCCGCACCGGTCCAGGTGTTGCCCCGCCGCTGTCAGCGCCGGGCTGCGGGTGCAGGCTCCCCCCTGCGGGCGGTGGGCGGGCACGCAGGGGCGGCTCCCGGGCGCGCGGACCAATGGCGTGGCGCCCGTGCCCCGCCCCGCCCCGCCCCCGGCGCGCGGGCACTCCAGCCGGCGCCCCTGCCCTTCTCCCACTGCCCGGCGCTGGTGCTGTTTCTTCTCTCCCCCTTGGCCCTCCCCGCCCGGCCTCCTCAAGTGCACCTTGGCCTCAAACAACTTTTCTACTGTGCACATAAAGAGTTCAGCAGTTATTTTTTGACCGCTGTGCGTTAGGAGTCCCCGAAGCCCAAAAAGGTGGCGCGCAAAGAACCCCTCCGTTCAGAGAGCGAGGTCAACCATCACACCGGAAAGCGGGTGGGATCAAGATGCTTTAACCGCTCTGGACGTATAAAATAGATAAAAATACTTCACAAGTTGTTAAGATTAAATGTAGTGGTGCTTTAAAAGTAGCCAATAATACCTGGATTATATCAGGGCCAATTTAAAAATGTTACCAATGATGGGGCCAGCTCAAGCAAACTTCTGGAAGAGGTAAACCTTAAGGCCTTCTCCTTTCTCCTCATCTCCCCCATTTGTGTTGTCCATCCAACTGAGGGTGGCCCAGGTCTGCCTTCAGTTCTTCCAAAAATCTTCCTTCTCTCAAACTTGCAAATGCTGATCCCCAAGGACCTCAGTGCTGGGTGCTGGGTGCTGGGCTGCTCACCTGGCCCAGGAATCCCTGCGCTGCGTTATGTGTGTATTCTGGCTTTCACCCAAGCTTTGAGAGTCTCCTCTGTCCCTGTGCTGGGTGGGCACTGGGGATGCAAAAGAGGAATAATCACTCATCTTGCCTTTGAAGAGACATATTTGCAAATAATTTCAATTTAGTGTAATAACAGCTAGAATAGGTGTGCAAAGTGTTGTAGAGTCACAAACACTGGAAGAGGAGGCGACGTTTAAATACAGACGTGACCAAGGTAAGTCTTGAAGGAAGGCTGTAAGCGAGGCAGACGGGGGAGCTGCAGAGAAGCAGGCAAGGACATACAGATGCCTGTCCTATGTTGCACAGGGGGTGTGACGGTGAGACAGAGATGAAGCTACAGAGGTAGATGCAGAAGAGGAGCCATGCCTGCCTTGCTGTGTCCATTGGTGAGGGCAGCTGGTGAATGGCTTTAAGCAGGGGAGTGGTCTGACCTCATGTATCTGCTATCTCACTTTCAATGTTGTTTGTGTGTGCCTTGGTTATCTCCTTCCTGCCCCTCTCCAACGGGGAAGGCAGGCCCTGGATCTTGCTCACCTTTGGGTGCCCTGCATTCTTGGTACAAGGCTTTGAAGGAACTCAATTCTCCCTGTTCCAAGTGTCACTCCTCCCAGAAGAGAAATAGCAACACCTGCTAGGGAGGGTGTACGGAGTCTCACTTCAGGCTCTGGGCAAGACAGGTGGGGGAGAAATTTTGAGGAAGAGTCTTGCTGGGGCCCTCATTGCAAAAGGTCAGAAAGCTCAGAGGTTAAAAGCTGGAGCCCTGACATTAAATGGCCAAAGTTCAAATACTGCCCCCCCTCCACTTCCTAACGGGACCTTCAGCCAGTTACTTAACCTCTCTGTGCCTCACTTGGCTCATTTGTAAAAGAGATGGTGATAATGCTCCTCTCTAAGGCTACTGTGCAGGTTAAAATGAGAAAGTGGATAGCAGAGTGCCTGGCACAGAGGAAGTACTGAATAAATCTTAGTTAACATGATCATATCAAATCAGCAGAAGCTTGTTCCTCTTAACCTATTGTAGTAGACTGCCATTCTTCAAAATACTTTGCATGTAAATGACATGCAAATTTCACAAAAATTCTCTGTTGATATTGAAGGGAAAAGCAAGGGGATAGGGATAATGCAGTGCAGGGTTTAGTGTACAGATGGTGTGTGTCCTGACCTTAACACTGGACTCCACCGCGGAACCAGCCGGTTGACTTAGGACAAGTCACTTGACCTCTGTAGGCCTCTTTTCCTCTTTATAAAATAGAAATAGAGTTGGCCCTTGAACAACATGGGTTTGAACTGCACAGGTTCACTAATACACAGATTTTTTTTATATAAATACAGTACTATAAATGTATTTTCTCTTCCTTACAATTTTCTCAATAACATTTTCTTTTTTCTAGGTTCCTTCACTCTAAGAATACAGTATATAATACATGGACAAAATGTGTGTTAAATGACCGTTTATGTTATTGGTAAGGCTTTCAGTCAATATAGACTATTAGTAATTAAGTCTGGGGGGAATCAAAAGTTATAGGTGGATTTTTGACTGTGCAGGGAAGTGTGGGGAGGGTAGGTGCCTTAATCCCTGAGTCGTTCAAGGGTCAACTGTAGTCATATTACCTGCCCCATGTAAGGGACATGCTGCAATATACAAAGCACATTGCCTGGCCCAAGGTAAGATCTCAATAAATGTTAGCTAATAGTATGATAATGGTTAGAAGAACGGTCTTATACACTTGGGAAAGGGAAAAATAATCTAATAGTAATGCACTGGAAAGGGAAAATGTAATCCCAGAAAAAAACAAACTCTAAATGGAAAGATTAATGTTGCATCTGTGAAAACTGGGATGGGAGTAGAAGCGAGCTTAGAAACCTGCAGGTGGAACAGTGGCATGGAAGAGTTTTCTAGCTGGGCGTGGGGTGTTTAAATCTGGAACCCCCATCTGGTCAATTTTTGCAACTCTATGGAGCTGAAATGGAGTGCCGTTTGCCAGGGTGTGTATGCCTGCTCTCCGAGCGGTCCTCCTGGAACGGTGGAATGCCATCAGGCTGGTGCTTTCAAATGAGAACCTGGGATTTAACCCCTAATACCACCCAGCTGTGACTTTGTAGAGTCACAAGCACATTACCCAAGTGGTTTAGTAGGTGAATATTTATTTGTGGGATACTAGTTATGGCTCCTTCAGGCTTGAAATAGCTCCCCTCTATTTCAGAACCAAGGAATCCTTCTCACGCATCAGGGCCTAGGACAAATGTCATGAGGTTCTGCCCTCCTAGGTTGAATGAATTAACCCTCTGAACCTCTGGAACTCCCACGGTGTGGTCCTCAAGGCTTTTCTTGGCATTGATTTCATTTTCTTTCATTTTCTTTCTAGTTGTCACAGGATATGCCATCCCCCACCAGCATTAAAGCTCACCCAATTCAGGGATACCCCTTTTCTCTTTGCATTTTCTCTCACTACCTCCATCCTTCCCTTGGCACCATCTCTACCGCAAATGCCTTGCACACTATACGCACTCAATAAATGCTTGTTCAGTCACATTGCAGGCCGGTAGCCCATAGTAGATATGTTACAGAGAGCAGCGCTGTTGCCACCATGGAAAAGTAAAAAAACAAAAACATAAACAGCTTCCTGTGGAGACATGACTTTAAGCTATGTGGATTTATAACTTCTTACCCACCAAAAATTGGGAAGATACTGCTGAAATGCTGTACAATTAATCTAGTGTGGTAATGTGGTTAGATGACGTAGAGCAGTAGGTATCAAATGTACGGCATTTAGAACACAGTTCAGTCATGGTACTGGGTCACCAAAGCAGGAATTTGGTTTTCTAAGTAATTTGCAAATACTGAATATCTTTTTAACTTTTGGAAGTACAAAACTTTGGCCTTGAATCAAATTGTGTTAGCAATCTCTCTGCAGTCTTTAATAATGCCCCGTGTTTCTACAGGGCTTCGTATTTTCCAAAACCCTTTCACTTTAGTGATCTTATTTAATCTTCCCATCAACTCTATGATGTAGGAAGGACTGCTCTTATTAGGATCTGCATTTTACAGATGAAGATAGGAGGGACTTAAGAGGATCAGCCACTAAGCCCAGGCCAAGTGGCAAGCTAGTGACAAAGTCAAGAATCTACTATACTGGCGAGATTTCTGATATTCATTAAAATTTTGGTATCATTATTTATGATCTTTATGAGCAGTAATCTTATGCAGACATGTCTTCATTTATATTCACATATATACATTTTCATGCAGGGTTCCTTTTACAAAGTGAAGAAAAACTTTTGTAGTGATCATCATCTGTAATAATTATGACTTATTTCTTCAGTGCCTTTCATCTGCACATATCAACATGCATTCCAACATTAATTATCCTTTTAAAAAACCTCTAGGTTTATTGTCAGTGTTTTTAAACAAATTTTCTTATTGTAATGTTTAAAGAAAGAACAAAGGTTATTTCAAAAAATAGAAAACTTCCATTTAGATGAGATTCCTAGAATAGTCAAATACAAATAGAAAGTAGAATAGTTTACCAGGGGCTGCGGGAAGGGGGTGATGGGGTTCGTGGGGGGTTATTGGGTACAGAGTTTCACTGTGGGATGTTGAAAAAGTCCTGGAGATGGATGATGGTGATGCTTGCAGAACAATGTGAATGTACTTAAAGACACAGAACTGCACATTTAAAAATGGTTAAAGTGGTAAATTTTATGTTATGAATATTTTATCACAATAAAAGAGTAGGGACACCTGGGTGACTCCGTCGGTTAACCATCTGCCTTCGGCTCCAGTCATGATCCCAGGGTCCTGGGATCGCGTCCCACATCAGGCTCCTTACTCAGTGGAGAGCCTGCTTCTCCCTCTGCTTGTGCTCTCTCTCTCTGACAGATAAGTAAATAAAATCTTTAAAAAAAAAAGAGTAGAAGACCATCTAGTTTTATTAATATGAGATTCCGTCTAGTAGAAGAAGGCTAGTTATAATGTAACTCATGACCTTTTTTGTTTGACTTTGACTTTTGGAAATTTACCATACCTAAGAGCCCTTTTACACTTGCTGTAGCAGAAAAGATAGTGATCTGTAGGTAGTCCTACCAACCTTTTTTAAAAAATCCAAAATGGGGTTGAGGTTTGTGTGATAAAATGAGATCCTAGTAGATTATTAGAGCTCCTATTAATCAAGTGCCTCCTACCTGCTGGTATTGACCAAATGCTTTTTCCTATTATTTCATGTAATTGTGGGAGCAGCTCTAAGTGGTAACGGATGGGAAACCAAGTTATATGAAGACTAGGTTACTTACCTAGAGCTACACGGCCAAACATCTTCCCAAAAGGCTGTCAAAACTCTGGAGCTGACTTCCCAGGGCGTAGCAGAATCTGCCTTCGAGGTACTGTGGTCTGGGTTATGCGGGGCAATTTCCTCAAGTATTCCTTAAAACACTACTACTTCCTCTGGGCTGTAATTACTGTTAACTTCTCTTTACAGAATTATTGTGTCCTATGTGCTCTCCAAAATGGTAGCCACTAGCCACATGTGGCTATTGAGCACTGGAAGTGTGGCTAGTCTGGATTGAGATGTACTATGAGTGTAAAATACCCACTAAAAAAAAAAAGAAAAGAAAAGTAAAATATCTCATCAACAATTTTTGTATTGATTACATGTTGAAAGGTAGTATTTTGGACATACTGAATTAAGTACAATATATTATCAAAATTAATTTCATCTGTTTCTTTTTACTTTTTTTAGTGTGGCTGCCAGAGCATTTTAAATTAAATATGTGGTTCTCATTATATTTCTACAGGACAAGGCTGCTCAAGGCTGCCTGAGTCACTTTCTCTACCTCAGTTTCCCCCTTGGAAGAAGGGGCAAATAACTTTTGAGTTACTACATACAGGATAGGAGACACATATGGATAGACCTTGCCTTTGTATTCATCACTCTGCTTTTGAAGCATAGTAATTACAAAATGTTGTCATTACTACTGAGTGGCATTTTTATCCCCTATTCCTTTTCAGGTACAGAGGAATCTTGATTAACCATACACTTCAAGAATGGAATGCCTGGTAAAAATAAAACATAATCTCGTCCTATCCCTTGTTTATTCAGTTATTCATTCATGTATTCATTTCATATTACAAATATTTATTGAGTGACACATTATGTACATGGTACACGGCTATAAAAAATTCAGAGATGAACCAGATGTCTACTGCTGATTCTCTTTCAAAAATATATTAGTTTATTTCCTTGTGTTTTATGCTGAACATCACAGGCAGCCTGATATAATGAAAAAGCCCTGGCCCAGGGGACATAAGACCCACAGTCTAGTCCTGGTGTTATGAGTTATGTGAAATAAGCAGGTCTTTTTTAATCTAACTCACCCACAAAATTAGAAAGGATAAAAATATCCACTTTGCCTACTGCAAAAATAAAATAATGGAAGTGATAATCCACAAATTGCTATTTCTTACTTACTAGAAGACACTGTATCAGAAGTCAGAAGATTTGGTTTCCCCTCTGGACCCTACTAACAAAATACTCTGTAGCTTTAACCTCTCACACCTTGGTGTCCTTACCTCTAAAATTAAGAGGTTAGGGGATGCCTGGCTGGCTTAGTCAGAAGAGCATGTGACTCTTGATCTCAGGGTCATGAGTTTTAGCCCCACGCTGGGTGTAGAGATTACTAAAAAAGATAAATAAACTTAAAAATAAAATGAAGTTAAGAGGTTAGGGTGCAGAGATCCCAAGATCTCTTCCTGCTGAAAATTCCAGGTTTTAGGAGTTTATGATTTTAAAGTAATCATTCTCTGAAGATCAGCAATTCAATTTACTAGCGTCATGATTAGATCTGTTTTCTAGCCATAGATCTTAAAAGATTTAAATGTATGAAACACTGGAAGCTTCTCTGGAAATCGTGCTTATTTGTTTGCAGAAGAATCTCTGCATTGGCATATTTCACAGGGTGTTTTGCCCTCTGCATTTTAAAAAGCCAAATAGGAGAGGAAAAATTGTAAAGAGATAAAAACGACTGTTTGAGTTACCTATTCGTGTGTAGCAAACCACTTTAAAACACAGTGGTGAAAACAATTTATTATTTCTCATGATTCTGTGGGTTGGTGGTTCTGCTGCTTCTCACTCCCTGACTGGGGTTCCTTACACCGCTGCATTCAGCCGAGTGCTCAGCTGAGGCTGAAACATTGAAGGTGGCCTCTCCTTCTCCAGGGCTGTGGTCCACATGACCTCTCCTCATTCAGTAATCTAAGCCCAGAATCCTTCCATGGCAGCGGAAGCCCAAACATTACAAGAAGCAAGCAAGCATTCATGCAAACATTCGTGTCACATTGGCTATTGTTCCTTCGGCCAAAGTAAGTTTTGTGGCCAAGTTCAGAGTCAATATGGGGGAGCCTGAGGATCTGGAGGACTGTTTCATTGGGGACCACCAGTGTCATAGTCTACTGCCACACCTTCCATTCAACTGAGTTCTAATTAACAGAGCTCTTACCCCCACTTCTCATGCTCCCGCATGTATCGTTCCATTCTTTTCTTCTGTGCTTTGTGCATACTTCCCTTTCTGCATATATCACACTCCACTTTAATTATCAGCTTATATTTTGATCTTCCCTCACCCAAATGGGACATTTGTGAATAAGGAAGGAGAAAGTGGCTTACTCCTCTCTGAATATTGAGCGTCTATCACAGTGTCTCCACATAGAAGTCATTTAGTTAATAACACTGAACGACACAGACTTGAATTCTTTGGATCTTCACCCAGGGCCAGAGGTAGAGCATCTCATTTCAGGTAGCACCAGGGCAAGGATTCCTAACCGAGGCTCTTTATTTTCACTAACTTCTATCTGCAGTTTGTCATTTCCTTCAGTTATAAATGTAAGCAACAACCACAGTAGTGTTATGAGTAGGTGTGTGAGCTCACCACCAATGGAAACCACAAATGTTTCATATCACAATACAGATGACTTGTAGATACTGTAAATATTGCAATTATAAAATAATTTTAAAATAATTTGAACAATTGTTTTGCTTTGTAGTCCTAGGTTTTTTATTTTATTCCATTTAGAAATATTCTTCTTAGGAGTACATGTGCTTTACCACACCTCCCAGGCTGTCTGTCGCAAAGAAAAGGTAAAGAACCCCTGATTAGAATAAGCACCTGACTTGGGAGACATTTAATACTCTTGGGAAGACCCTCCCTCCCGACCTCACTAGAACCACATCAACATTACCTGTTTGAAAAGCAAGTTCTCAGGCTCTACCACAGACCTTCTAAATCAGAAAGTCCAGGGGTGGGGCCCAGTAATCTGTGTTTCTACAAGCCTTGTAGGTGATTCTGATGCAGGAAAGAATTTGAGAACCATTGAACCAGGATAAACAGGAGTGAATTGAAACTGAGCTATATACAAGGGTAGCTGGAGACCATTTAATCAATCAATGAGTATAGATAAATACTGATGGATAGCTGTATTTCCTCAGCCTTGGGAAAAGTACTATAGGAAAATGCTCTATATCTTAATTTCAGTGTTATAATGTAGATATATACATATATAAAAAGACTTTAGTCTGTACACTTAAGATTAGTGCACTTTACTATATGTATATTACATGTCAGTTTTAAAAATAACTATACATAAGCACGTAATACCTTATCCCTGCCTTTGAGGAACTTTCCATTCAGGTTAGGAGTCCATTTATTCGGTCATTTATTGAGGACCAGACACTGTGCTGGATGGTTAGGGCTGCAACAGTGAATAAGCCAGGCATGAAATCTGTCTTCATGAAGTATACATTCTAGTGGAGGAGTCAGAAAATAAACAGGCAGTTATAAAACAGTGGTAATGTCCATCATAATTATGAACAATATATAGCACTAAATAATTACAGCATTTCACTGAGCCTAAGACAAACTTTTTCACAGCTTAACCTTTCCGAAATAAGGATGTATCTTACATTTTATAGTTGCCAGTTTTATTAGAAGGGTCTTCCTAATGGTACATAAAATAATGGTGCATCTTCAGTCGATGGCATCTTAGAGTTTGTGAAACTTGATATATTCTAAACTATTAAGTATCACAGGAGTTCAGGGATATGGAGATCTCTAAGCATTCCAAGAGTCAAAAAGGGCTTCAAGGGTAAGGTGAGACCTGAGCCAGGTGGAAGACAGAGTAGCATTTTTAAGAGAAGAACAACAGGAGCAAGTGGAGGTGAGACATCCAAAAGAAAGGAGAACCTGTAATTGAGAGGCACAGGCCTGGGTGAGACAGAGAAGGGGGATGTGAGGAAGCAAGGGAGCTGAGTGGCTAATAACTTGAAATCAGATTATAAAAGACCTAGAAAATTAAGCAGATGATGCAATTAAAAGTAAGGAGCAATGAAAGACTTCTGAGCAGAAGAATGAAAGGTTACGTCCAAAGTTGGTATGTGGATTGGACTCAGCAACAGGGAGATAGATACCTATATATCTATATCTATATCTGTATCTATATCTATATCTATACATATCTATATCTATACATATCTATCTATACATATATGTGTGTGTTTGTGTTTGTTGTTGTTGTTGTTGTTTTTTCAATTTTTGGTCATCACTGCTTGAGCTTGAAGGAAGGAGATGCACTGACTTGAGACTCAGAAGCTATGAGCTCCTGGCAGAGCCATGGCAAATACGAGAACTATATACACACAAGCGTGTGACAAATATGAGAACTACATACACATGAGCCAACGCCCTAGTGCTCCCCCAGACCCCGGGGGAGAGCACGCCCACTGGCTATTATTGCTCTCCAGCTGCCAAACCTGAATGACTCCTGTGGCCCCAGAGCCAGCCACACCAGTGCTGGGCTGCTGACCATCGCCCCCTCTCCAGTTGGGCCTCAGGGAGAACCCTAGCTGCTCAAACACTTGTCTTCTTTTTGAATAAGCCTCAAAGTCCTCCCAAAGTCATCATTTAATCCTCGCCACATCCAGGTGAAGTAGCTGTTACCAACTCCATTTTACAAGTAAAGAGACTAGGGCTCAGAGGTGAGGCAATTTGCCCAAGGTAGCAGAGCTGGGATTCACACCCTCCTCTGTCTCCTCTCAAGGTTTGCTCTTTGAACCCATATTCTCTATGAGTCTCGGCCCTAACCCGACTGCCAGATCAATGTTTCAGACCCCCACTTAAAGAGTCTGGAATTAGTACTAATATAGGTTGGGTTTAGTGTGCACCCACGTGCCCACCAAATTACAGCCTTGTCCCTAACTCTTTGAAAAGAGTTGCTTGCTTGCCTTTCCATAAGACTGGAACTTTCCTTAACTCCTTGCTTTGCACTTTAGTTACTCTGCCACGCAGAGACCCAACCCTGAATCCCTGACCCTTTGACCTTCTCCCGCCAGTCTCTTCCTCCAATCATGGTCCTGATCCGAACCAGATAAATTCTGTACCCCAACCTTGTTTCCTGCTTGGTTTTGAGCACCACCCCTGTCTGAAAATTCCTGCTGCTATGCCCCAATCCCTGAGATATGATTTGCCAGCTAGGTCAGTCTAAGGCTCCAACTTAGAAACTAGAGCTAGGCTCAGACTGAGGTAGAGCTGGCGCATGGCTTAGGATGTGGAGGTAAGTAGGAATCTGAGGAGAGAAAGTAGCAAGCATCCAACCCAACCCCAGCCTCCTCCCTCCCTGCACCCATATTCATTCATTTACTTATTCAATTAACAAACATTTGAGCCACCGCTAGGATATGAGCTTCACATAGGCAGAAATGTTGTCTACCTTTTTCATCATTTTAAGACCTACAATACAGAACAATTTCTGGCACATAGTAAGCACTAGCTATATATTAGTTGAATGAATGAAAAACTGATGAGTGATCAGAAAATATTTAGTGTCCTAGAGTATCTTCCAAGTTGTGGCAGTAACCTTTAATAGAGTGCCAAACATGTTATCTGCTTGTATTCACCAACAATAAAATAGGCTTTCATCTGTCAGCATGTAAAGTTTGTAATCAGACATATCCTATGCTAAGATCATTTAAAATTTTCTAAGATAAGAAATAGCACGTAGACTCAAGAGAAGGTAAAAATACAGCTAAGTCATGTTTTAGAACATTAAGTAATTTATTTTTCCCTTTTATTAAATTTCCAAACTAATCTTTGGTCAGTACTATCAATGCTACTAAGCATTTGCCACTGGTTTCAAAAGAGTTTGCAACAAAGAATGCCTGATGATTGCCAAAAATTACACAGTCACCATTGGAGGTAAAAAAGCTATGGCATTTGATCACAAAATTTCTAGACCCAAAAGGAAAATATTGATGCAAAGCTTTAAAATTTTACTTTGGCATACTTCTTAGGGCACTAGACCAAAGAACACTCAAAGGTTTTCAAGATGCATGTAAACTCTACATGCTGACTACAGGATGCTGTGGTTAGTCCGGCTGAAGCTCCATCTGCCATCTGCATGCTCAGAGTAAACAAAAAGCAACTCTGGGACTTGCACAGAAACCATGGCAAACCCTGAGGGGGGACTCGAACTTTGAATTAAAGGAAACCGCAAGTTACCACACCGCTGACCACGAACATGTTTACATTTTGTCCAATTGGGGGCGAGGGCAGAAGGAGTTTTGGGGACTTACAGAGCTGCTGCGGGAGGTGTGGTTAAAGTGGCCACACAGTGTCGAGGGGAAGAGGACCCAGGAATATGGATCGAGGACCCAGCTACACGCAGTCAGAGGGTCAGAAGGCCCCTGACTAACTTGGGCTTGGGTTGGGTAGGAGTTGCCATCCGCTGGGTATGTGGGCGGAGGGGAGAACACTCAAACAAGTAACAGATGTCACTTAAAATGATATAGGGCCGACAGAAGATTGCCTGAAGCCAGTTTATGATTATCGAAAGTGTCAGTCTGAGCACGGGGAATGGTTTACAAAATTCTGTTAAAGATTTTTCACTGAAAGTCATAGTGTCTTGGGGTAGAATGGGTTACCCTGAATAACAAAGAGAGAAAACATTGCATCGGTCAGTGAGAATGGACCATGACACCTTTCAATTTCTAATTCTTGCTCAATTCTGCCACTCTAAGTAAGATGAAGCAGTTGAAGAATTAGCAAATATTTTCCCTCCCCCTGCATGGGGTAATTAAATGGGAGTAAATGAGCCAATAGGAAGTCAGCTCCTAGCTTAAAGCTGGCCTGGCTAAGAGGGGCAGGTGGGGAGGGAGTGGGGAGCCCCAGGAGAAGTCAAAGTCATGACCCACAGGCCAGAGCTTCTGCGGTCTAGGTAACATCCATCCCGTGCAGACAACTCCCCCAGACTCTGCCCCACTCTTTCTGCTCACCCCAAAGCCTCAGCAGAGCAGAGATAGGGTTTGGGACAAGTCAAATCATGAGCTCTACTAGCTGCTACATCTATCCCTAGAAGGATGCCTGGACCATTAGGAATACAGCTCTGGGCTTAAGAGTTCAGAGAATGAAATTTGCATAAATTCATGCCACTTTCTCCTTTCTTCACCGTGTCTATTTTGTAGCTTATTTACTTTCGGAAGTGCTTGATGCTGAGTGTGAAACTTCAAAGCACCATGAGGGTGAGTTATAGAGGAAAGGAAACATTCTAGTTCCTAGAAGCTGTTTTGCAACATGGAGCAATGCTTTGTGTTTCCAGGCAACTGGACTATCTGTAGCCGAATCCCAATGAGGAGATGGGTGGGTGAGGAGGGACTGGGAAGAGCTGGATGTGTGATCACCAGCCAAGCTGGCTGGGGTTTGGAGCAGGGCTCAGCCTAAGCCAGAAAGCCAGAAACTAAAGTGTTAGGCAAGGAAGCTGAGGCAGAAGCCGAACTGTATGGATTTTGACAACACAAGAAAATTAAGGAAGAGATGGTTGAGATATCCCAGAAAGCATGAAGCTCAGAGCCAGAGAAGTAAGCTGGAATCCGGGCTGTCATTTCCCATTAGCAAAACCTTTGCCAAGCTACTTAACATCTCTGAGATGCAGGTTCCTCAGGTATAAGATAGGAATCGTACAGGGACGTTGTGAGAATGAAGCTTTATAACGTATAGAGGCCCCAAATATATAGGTTTTTCTTCTATCCTTGAAAGCAAAGAAAGGATCTTAGCAGCACAGCAAGGACTACAAAGAGAGAGAGTGTTTGATAACTGTTTGCTAATAAATGGGGGAAAACATTGCATTCCAGGTCCTATCTCCAGGTGAGGCTGAGGTCACTAGTCTACATGTTCTCATTTTACTGCTCAAAGTGAAGCTCATGAACCACTGACATGACTTGGGAACTTCTTAGAAATGTAGGCTCTCTGACCCCACTCCAGACCCAAATATCAGATATCCACTTTGGTCTGATTCCCAGATGATTTGTCTGCACATTAAACTTGAAGAAGCACTGCTCAGTCAAGATTGACTGGAGGAATGCAGAAGTCTGAGTCTCCTGGTGGGTGGCTTCTCATGGCTCCAGCTGGGAGGGGTGGAGGGGGGGTGCTGGCAGGAGCCGTCATTGAGTATCCAAACAGATTCCTTAAATTGTGACCACCGTCTCTCAGGGTTTGAGCAGAGGGCCAGGCTGCTCTGCTTCAGAGGAGTGGGGACCCCAATCTGGCTGGGCAGGGATAGTGCAGAGATTCCATGGATGTGTGAGCAAAGGTTGACTTTCAGAGCCTCAGCCTGGACTTGAAGGCAAGAAGCCAAGTCCAGGGGACTCAGGTAAGTGAGAAGCTAAAATGGGTTATGCTGGTCTACAGAGTCAAAGTCTAAAGAACAAGAGTCTGGAAGAAAAAGAAAGCAGACAATTCAACCAGTACTTACAGTGCCACTTATGGGTAAGACAGGGAGTGAGTTCTCATTTTAGGAGAGGTTGGTCCTCATTCTTGGGCTCACGCTCTTTCACATGTAGGTGGATGTATCCTTGTGTGGGTGTAGCCTGAGGGGGACCCAGCATTACAACACACTGGCTCCTTAGGAAGGCAGATAAGAGGCTTGCTGGAAGGTTCCTCTGACCTGCCAACATAAAGAGACGTCAGTCAAGATGGGAAAGTGGAAATTTCAGGGACTGTTTTGGAAAGTTCTGTGAAAAAGTCAACAGGAAGTCCCAGAACCTTTTGCCCACACCACAATCCTGTGTGTTTTCAGTAAGGAATGAGCCACTCCTCAGGAGACAATACGCTCACACCCCTAGTAACCTGGATAGCCTTCTCTCAAGGGGGGCAGCACAGAATCCTATTATCCAAAGACGTCAGACCTAGAGGGGACTTGGTAGTTTTCAATCACTTTTTAATCCATGGAACCCTATTTTCTAACACTATTGGATCTCCAACATTTGAAATGGATATGAATGAAGCTGCTCTTACTGAAACAAAAGCTGGAGCCCAGAGCCATTCCCTTCCACCCCAAGGCCCTCTGAGGCTCCTGGGTGGAACCCCCTTGGTTCCACAGGACAGTTTGAGAAGCACTGCTCTGCACCAGTCCTATTGTTACACAAATGAGGAGAAGGAGGCCCAGGCTGACAAGATCTTCCTTGACCTGCCACTAGCTCATCTCACTATCCATGTGACTCCCTATGGTTTAGCCATTGTGGACTTTTCTTCAGTCTTCAGAAAACACCATGCTCTCTCTTCTGGGCCTTTCTATATACTCTTCTCTCTGCTTGAAACACTCTCTGCTCCTCTTCATGTCTCCTTGGCTTCCCACTCCATTCCTGCCTGCCTGACTCCTCAGTAACCTGCGGATCCCAGCAAAGTCCTGTTTGCTCTGCTCACTGTGCCCAGCACTGTGCCTGATCAGTAGTCAGTACTGCATGTCTCTTTGTTCAAGAAGTGAACAAGCACATGTGCAGGAGCCTTGCCCCACCGCTGCTTCTCCGGCTCGAAGGTGCAGAGATGCTGATAGCCCCTCCATCCAAATACGGGGTGGTTGTGAGCATATCCTCATCCAGTCCACGTTGATTCCTTCTCAGGGTGTTCTGATTGGTGTATAAAAATGTGAGGCTGAAAATCCAAGTAATGGGAAAAATGTGAAGGAAGTACAAAGTGAGACACACTTAGAAAATGTTGGTAGGTCCATGTGATAGCAGCCTTCAAAGTGGCTATACAGAGTTATTGGCAGATATCTGTTTCTTATGATGACAGTTTTCAGATAGCATCCTGACCTGCCACCCTGAAGGTTTAGGAAAAAAAAAAATAGGTCTTAAATCAGACTACCTTCTAACCCCAGGAACTATATTTGATATTACTAGTAGATAATCTTCCAAAAGTTCCATAAGAAATTATTCACGACTTCACTGATGACAAAACACAGCCATAAAACATGCTACCTGGTATATCTCAGGCATTTCTGTGGTGGATGCATGAATCTCTCCTGGAACACCTGTCTGATGATTAAAAAAAAAAAAGCCAAATAAATATGAGGTAATGATGCACTAAAATTTTTCTGAGTGTGCAAGCAGCTACAAATGCTAAGTCAACATATTCCAAAATTGGCTCTCCCTATTAGTATGTGGGCAGTAAATTGTTAAGAAACACTAATTATCTCTTTATTTATTTATTTTTAAAAGATTTTATTTATTTATTTGACACAGAGAGAGAGAGAGAGCACAAGCAAGGGGAGTGGCAGGCAGAGGGAGAGGGAGAAACAGGCTCCCTGCTGAGCAGAGAGCCTGATGCAGGACTCGATCCCAGGACCCTGAAATCATGACCTGAGCCGAAGGCAGATGCTTAACTGACTGAGTCACTCAGGTGCCCCTAATTATCTCTTTAGATAGTATTACCCCAAACATTATTTTTATAAGCTTCATAGAATGAGTCAACAGGTTAAATCAAGTCTCTGCTTAAGCATCATTTTATTTAAAATGACACTTCCTGGTAAACAGGTTTTAATTAAAAAGGAAAATTACATTTGCATCCCTCGAAGATAAAGGAAACACTACAGACTATTTCACTATCTACACTCTCTGTCTCTACTTATCTTTGGCACCAGTTACAAAGGAAAACTACCTGGAAGGATAATTTCTCCCATAATAATCCCTTCCAATTAGACAGGATTTAGCAACTTATACATGATTTCATTTGCTCCTGTCAACAGCCCTGTATGGCAGATATAACAAGAATTAGCGTTAACTTCAGGTTAGAAATGAGGATGCCCTGGAAGCCATGGGAGCTTCGAGACTTGCTCATGGTCACCCTGCTAGTAGCAGTTCAGCCAGGCTTTGAATCCAAGGTTTGTGATCACAGGTCTATCTCAGAGCTATCATCAGCAGGTAAACTGTGGTTAAGTCTGCCTGATGTCTTAGATCATATTGTAGAGGGCCCTTGAAGGTCTTCTTGTTGCTGTTGTTCTCAAACTACACTTCTTAGAACCCCAAAGGTCCATAGTGATGCTTAGGAAGCCACCATAGGGAAATTGAGAAGACAGGATCCTGGGATAATATCCCAATCAAGGAGCTCTGTGTGCCTGGGTGGCTCAGTTAGTTAAGCATCTCCCTTTGGCTCAGGTCATGATCTGGGAGTCCCGTGATCGTGCCCCACGTAGGGCTCCCTGTTCAGCGGAGACTACTTCTCCCTCCCCTTCTGCCCCTTCCCCTGCTCCTTCTCTCTCCTGCTCTCTCTCTCAAATAAATAACATCTAAAAAAAAAAAGGAGCTCTGTTTTCATGTCTCATATACTAATAAAATAGTTTCAAATAAAATTTCTTTGGAAGAAAGTATTCCTCTGTTTAAAAATTTTTTTTGAAACTCCAGTATACTAGTCCAAACTTCTCATTTTATATATTGGAAAAGACCCACAAAGATCACATAATTTGTCCATTTTCACACCCAACTAAGATCAGACACCAGATGGTTCCCTCCACACTCAGTCCACAACCCTGTGAGACAAGAGTTAAGTCTCTCAGGACAGTGTTTTACCTCCAGCTGAAGCTCCCCAAGCTGAGTGTGTATTAGGATCACCTATGGGGCTTGTCACAGATTTCTGGGTCCCGTGTCCAGAGTTTCTGATTTAATAGAGTTGGGGTGGGGCCTGGGAATTTGCATTCCTAACAGATTTCCAGGTGACGCTAATGCTGCTGAACCACCTATCTACAGGATACAAAACAACTGAAAAGTCTACTGAATTGACCAGATAATTGTGCATTTCCTCAATTTTATTTCACTCTGGAAAAGTGGTAAAGGGAAATTTCTCCTCCAGAATTTATAAACCCGTGGCTTTAACCATGCTGCTACACATTCATTAACACCTAATGTTGCTATTCTATCACTTCAAGATCCCAAAGCCTCTGTGTAGCAGATGATGCTGATGTCCCAGCTCATAGTCCCCCATCTCTGGGATGGGCAGTTTCCATGCACACAGCCAGCTTTCTATCTCAATGGGTGGCATCTCTTTGGTATATCTGTCTGAGGACTTTCTTTAGCCAGCAGGAGCTTGCTCAGTCCACGTGTGTGTGTGTGTGTGTGTGTGTGTGCATGTGTGTGTGTGTGTGTAATTAATGCCCCCACTTTCCAGGGCATCCTTCAGACAGTGAGGATATGAATCTGCAGATAAATACTCCAGCTTAACCTATCTGTCGGTGGGATAATTTTGGAACTTATTCAAATGACTCCTCAGAGGGTCCCTAGTGAGATTGTGCCCCAGCTTTACACAGCAGTAACTCATTCATTCATCACCCTTTACTGGCATTTCTCCCTTTCCCAACCACTTCCCCCACTTCCTCATTTGTGCTTCCTGAGATCACTTCCTAAATAAACTACCTGCGTCCCACATTCTTATCTCAGGATCTGCTTTTGGGGAAACACAAACCAAGACACTCTATCTCATAGTTGTTCACCAAATTCACAGAAGCATCACCTCCTAGCTGACCCACACCTGTTCTTGCTCACCTTTCAGATCTAGGCCCTGGGGTTTTGTCCACAGGTCTTCCAATAACACCACTAACACCAAGTTAGGGTGTACTGGATGGATGTTAATAAGCAAATGATATACCGATTGTTGTTGCCTTAACAGTAGCAGAAATACAGACTGCCGAATGTGTGGATACTTATGATTCATTAACTGTATACTTAACTAGTCACTCTTCAGAAAGAGGCCCAAGTTCATCAGTCAGATCTGTGAAGGATGCCAGCTTAAAAAAAAAGTGGCATTATGCATATTTTGCAAGGCATCGTTATAAATATAAATATTTTAAAAACAGTTCATTCTAAAACAGAAATAAATTTCCTTTTGAAGGTTAATCTGTTAAAGTAAGATTAACCTTCAGCAAATATTTACATTTGAGGAGTGGAGTTTCAGCAGTGAGGGCACTGACATTTGTCAAACTGTAGTGCATGCAAACCTCAATGGAAAAAAAAAAGACTATGTGAGAAACAATTAAATTGTTCTTAAATTGAAGCCAAAAAAATAGATTCTTGGTTAAAAAAAACAATGAAATGAATCAAACTTCATCCTAAATAATAGAGCTATTACATGCATTTCATTCCACTCATTGTTGATGGCTTAATTTTTTTCTTTATTTAAAAAACAGTCCTATTGTGGGATAATTGACATATAATGAACTGAACATATTTAAAGTGCACAACTTAGGGACACCTGGATGGCTCAGTTAAGCATCTGTCTTCAGCTCAGGCCATGATCTCAGGGTCCTGGGATCGAGCCCCAGTTGGGCTCCCTGCTCGGCGGGGAGACTGCTTCTCCCCTCCCTCTGCCCCTCTCCCTGCTTGTGTGCTCTCTCTCTCAAATAAATAAAATCTTAAAAAAAATAATAAAGTGTACAACTTAATAAATTTTGACATATGTATGCACCCATGAAACCATCATGCTGACTTATTTTTGAAAGCAATATTATTGAGTTTTAAGTCTATATTATCTTGAAATCCAATTTCTGGAATAATCCATTAATTATCATATTGATGCAGTGATTCACTGTGGGCTAAAAGCTCTTCACATTACTCCCTATTTGAAGTGGCTATATGAGTATGCTCAAAATAATTGGTTGGCACAATTCCCTAGAACTTAGGAATAGCTGGCAAGTAATAATAAAAGCTACCACTTATCGAGGATCTATCATTGCCAAGAGCCATTTTGTAGTTGTTTTTTTTTTTAAGATTTTATTTATTTGACAGAGAGACACACAGTGAGAGAGGGAACACAAGCAAGGGGAGTAGGAGAGGGAGAAGCAGGCTTCCCGTGGACAGGGAGCCCGATGCGGGGCTCAATCCCAGGACCCTGGGATCATGACCTGAGCTGAAGGCAGACGCTTAAGGACTAAGCCACCCAGGCGCCCCAATTTTGTAGTTCTTTAGATACATCATTTGTAACACATACAAAAATCCCATGAGGTAAGTGTTACCAATTCTATTTTACAAGTGAGCAACTGAGAGAGATATTTATAGGGCTAGAACATGACAGAGCTGGGAACTACATTTGCTACACTATGTAATATTCCCCAAACTGTAAATTTGTTTATTTTTTATTTATTCAACAAATACACACCAGACCCTAAGTTAGATGTTGAAGATACAGCAGTGAAGATGATTGACATGGTCCCCAACAACATAGTTTATAGCCAGTGATGAAGAAGTTTACTATTTCATTGAAATATTACACAAATAATCAATTACAATTGTTATGAATGTCTACGGAGAGAAGTAGAAGGTGCTCTAAGAGCATGAATTGGGGACCTGATCTAGTTTGGGAGCAGGCAATTAGAGGAGGCAATCATAAGGAAGTAATGTTTAAGCTAAGACCCAAGAAATGAGTTGATCTATGGTGTTTGAAGCAGGGGAAGTGACATGATCAGATTTGCAAGACTTACACAGTAGTGGGAAGTGAAGGAGGGAAAAATGTCTTCCTTGAGAATTGCCAACTACAAGCTCAACCCTCAGGCAGGGTGGGAACCAGAACCTACATTCCTATGTAGCGCAAGAAAACCTCATCATACTTAATATTGTTAAAAGTGGCTCTGGGTTAGTTAATGCTCTCAGGCATTAGGTTAGTAAATGCAAACGTCCAGGAAAAAAAAAAAACCTTAAACCATCTTTCAAAAAGTTCACCCATATAAGGTTTCAATGAACATGAATTCACAATCAAAATACCACTGACATGGAACAAGCTGCCATGAGCAAGAATTGGCAGAAGCAATGAAATATACCAGAGTCAGAACTGCAGAGACTGCAGATAGGATTAGAACTATCAGATTCAGAATATAAAATAAGTTCCTTTGATATATTTAAAGAAATAAGAACATCAAAAGTATAATTAAGAAGCAAGATATTTTACATATGATTTCACTCATACGTGGAAGTGAAGAAACAAAACAGAAGAACATAGGGTAAGGGAAGGGAAGGAAAAATAAGACGAAATCAGAAACTCTTAACTCTAGGAAACAAACTGAGGGTTGCTGGAGGGGAGGTGGGGGGATGGGGTAACTGCTTGATGGGCATTAAGGAGGGCACTCAATGTAATGAACACTGGGTGTTATATACAACTGATTAATTACTAAATTCTACCTCTGAAACTAAAAGAAGAAGAAGAAGAAGAAGAAGAAGAAAAGGAAGAAGAAGAAGACGAAGAAGAAGAAGCAGCAGCAGCAGCAGCAGCAGCAAGGTATTTAAAAACTGATCAAATAGATTTGAAAAAGAACAACACAGAACTACTAAAAATTATATGTGTAAATTTTTATTAATCCTTTCTCTCTTAAATATGTTTCACATATTTTCTTCCAGGTTTGTTGCTTCTGTTTAATTTGTGGTGATCCTTGTCATTCACTCCTCTATTTTTTGTTTTTTCGAGGTCAAATCTATCCATCATTTGTCTTTATGGCTTTTGCAGTTTGCCTCCTGCTTAGATATTTTCCCTACTCTGAAGTTATTTTAAGAACCCTTATTTTTTAATGTTTATTAATTCATTTTCATCTGGATTTTATATTAACACAGGAGTCCAATATTGCTTTTAATAAATTGCATTGGGAAATTCCAACACTGTTTATTAAATAGACATTTCTTTCTCACTAATTTGAAATATCACTTTTAACATAAACTAATTTCTTGTTCTAATCAATGAGAATTTAGTTCTCTTACAACTTCTGATCTCACTTACTCTCCCCCCATCCTCCCAATTTTGGGTTAAATCATCAGTCACTTCTTATATAACAAAAAAGCATGCAAATATTACACTGATGATGCAGGTAATTACTATGATTATGTTTCCTTTCTCGAACACATTTTTGTTTTTCCAGGAGTTAACAATCATCTTGTTATTTTCAGTTGCAAAGTTTCCTATGAATCTATTCAAATGCTTGATTGGACTTGTCAAACACACCTATTGTTATTATTTTCCAGACACTAAAATATATCAAATAATCTTTCTGTTCCATTTTTTTTCCTGGCACTCTCCCCCTCAGAAATCTCAAGTTCTCCTGCTCCATTCAGGCTAATTACTTCCTAGGCCTATGGCACAGCTGTCAGCTGGAATTCCCTTTAGAGCTTTCCCCCAGTGGATCCTTCAAATGTCAGTATGTGCAGGTGTTTTGTCTTTAGAGAAGCAGCCTCCAGTCTCCTACCTAGGGGACATATGCCTGGTGGCTATTTGGAAGAAAGGTCTTTGTGGGAGGAGATCTAAGAAAGAAGGCTGGGGGTTCCACTCTTTATTACTTGAACTTCCCCATGATCAGCATGTTTCAGTCTCCTGCCATTAACCTAACCCCACCTCACCCAGATATGTCTCATGTCCCTGAGTCTGTCTGGGTCTCTCTTGCTCATTATCTCCAGAGAACATGCTTCCTGTTGCCTGTGGAAGGTAGCTCCCTGATATCAAAGGATGGGGAAAAGGGCTTTAATATCTACATAAAAACTTCAACCAATCCCTACACCTCACTTACCTTCAGTGTACCTGGTACCACCTCAAGTCCTGCATCCTCTGTGGACTCTCAATAGCAGCTTCCTCTGCTCTAAATCACATTTTGCTCCTCCACTCATTTTCCACCTTTCAATTTCTTTTTCTGAAATTTCTCATTTGCTCACATCTCCTTTCCAATTTTCTGTCTTTGTGGATTTATACTCCCTCCAACCCTATCCCGCCCCACCTCTCCCTATTTAATAATGTTTCCACAGGAGGAGATAAACTCAGCTATATTTAACTGAAAGTCTCTCAACCTCATAGTGCCATATATGTATGTATAGATAGCACTATGTATAGATAGCACAATATAAAACACCAGCCTCAATGAAGCAACCACTGATCTGTTTTCTGTCACTATTGATTAGTTTGCATTTTTGAGAGTTTTATATAAGTGCAACCACACATATGCATTTTTATTTGTCTGGATTCATTCATCTCTGGATAGATTTGACCTTTATTCAATTTTTAAAAATCAGCTTTATTGAGGCATACAAAGTCACCAGTTTTAAATGTAGGGTTTGAGAAGTTTTGATAAATGAATATCATCATGTAATCACCACTAGAGTCAAGATACAGAACATGTGAAAAGGAATATTTTCAACTTAAGCAAAGATTTAAGGGAAACACAAAGCTTCTTAGTTTCAGAGAAAGTCATGTGCTGTATGCATGCAACATTCAAGCATCACCCCATGAACACACAAAACTGAATGCCATTTAACCTCACTTTTCAAGTTACACAGCTGTGAGAACTTACATTCTTGATTATTTACAGGGAACTTTTGTGACTGGCTTCTCCCTTTATTTTTTATTTTTTTTACAAATACCTCTTTGGTGCCTTAGGAAATAACTTCAAAGATAAAGTAACAGAAGAGGGCTTGTAAGGGAGTTAGATTAAAACCTAAACTACATTTGCATACTGTTTATACTTTGATTCATTCCCTGCAGTGATTCTTCTGTCTCTGACCAGTCCACTGACCTACTATGGAAAGTGTCACACAGCCCATAAGTTTCTGTCAGCCATGTTGTCTCAGGGCTCCTCCCTCCCAACTAGTCTCCCAGCCTCCAGTCTCTCCCCATTCCATTCCCACCTAAATATTACTGTTCATTAATCTTTCTGAAGTCTTGCTTTTGTGCTGGGAAACCTTCCACAGCTCCCCAGGCTCACAGGATAAGGTCTGAGTTCCCTAACGCCGCCTTCATCTCTGTGTGCCCCACCTGTTTGGGTTCCAGCTGTGGGCAGCTGGGAGCCATCTCCAGATAGTCACGGGGCTGAGCCCAGCTGCTGTTGCGCAGGCTGGGCTGTGTATGTTTTATCTTTCCCTACCCCAGCACAACATGTGGAAAGGCCTGGGTCTAGAAAAACAGTGTTAGGACTGTATTTGTTGCAAAGGGATAAAAATTTACCCCTTAAGCTTTATTTAGAAAGCCGAGTAAGGCTTTTAATCAGCTACTATAAAGAAATTTCAGTGACTTATGTGAATGTGGAGATCTAGGTGTCATAATAACTTAGAGATTTTAGGCTGCACGTGTCATTTATTTGTCAAATACAGAGCATGACATGCCTGGGTTGCTTTCTGAAAAGGATCACATTTATTCATTTATCCAAACATTCATTGAATATCTCTTGAGCACCCCTTACACGTCAGGCTCTGTGCTAGGCATCGGCGGTATACTGTTGAAGCAGAGAGATATTGTCTCTAACCTTACAGAGCTAACACATTAGCTGAATGAGTCATTACGAGAGTAAGCAGAGCTACAGAAGGAAGGTAAAGAGGGAGCTGGGGTGGACACCACTGCCCTGCTCACATCCCCTCAGCTTTCACCAGGCAAGCCGAAGGCTTCTTCCTGCAAGAGACTCTTGGGCTGAGTGAAGACTTCTCTGGCCCACAGCCGGCAGGAGCATGCCCAGCCCTCGCATGGTGCAGGCCAACAGTGCCAGGCAGTCAATGTCCTCAGGAACAGTCCTCAACCAATGGAGAGGGAGAATGGAGACTTAACCACCCAGCTTCCTCACCTTGTGGGTGGGACAGCTCTGGGGGTGTTCTACGCCGTCTTAGCCTGGGCTGCCATAACAAAATGCCATCCACTGAGTGGCTTAAACAACAGAAGTGTATTTTCTCACAGTTCCAGAGGCTGGATGGCTGAGATCAGGAGGCCAGTATGGGTGGTTTCTGGTGAAGCCTCTCCTCCTGGCTTGTGGGTGGCCACCATAGCACTCTTCTCTATGTACTCTCTCAGAAAGAGAAAGAAAGAATTCAGGGGAGCTCCCTGGTGTCACTTCCTATAAATACACGAATCCTACTGTATCGAGGCCCCACCTTTACAATCTCATTTTAGGTCCTCCTTGATTTTTAATTATCTCCTTATTTCCCTATCTCCAAGTCATATTGAGGGTTAGGCTTCAACGTATGAAACACAATTCAGGCTATGGCATATACTGTCTCCCAGGGTTCCCCAGTGAGGCTGAGCCCGTGACCCATCTCCCAATAGCCTGTTCACTAAGGCACTCTGAATAGGCTTCTTTTTCTTCCCTCCTCATCCCTCCATCTTCCTACCACAGCTTCCTGAGACTACCTCCCAAATAAACCACTTGTACTCAAATCCCAATCTCCAGGAACTGCACCAATGACTGGAGCTCATACCAGGGACCTGACATGTGCCTGGTGGGTCTGGATATTGGAGAGCCTTACCAGCTGTGTCGGGAGTTCTTTCCTAAGGGCTCTGTGGGAAGCCACTTAAGGTCTTAAGCAAAGGAATGAATCTCGGACAGAATGTGGAGGAAGGACTCAAAGAAGTAAAACGCTGATTCAAGGCAACTAACTGGGAAGCTATTTCTTCACTCAAATCAGGAGAAGACTGTGATCAGTGCTAAGGAGGAGGCAGTGAAGACAGAGCCTGACATTTGAGGAAAAAGAGAGAGTCAAGAACAAGTCCAGGTCTTCAGGCTTGAACAGCTAGGTGGACGCCAGTGCTATTTACTGAATACGGATCATAGCCTTGAGGATCAGCAAGTTGGAAGGGTGGGAGATAATGAGTTCTGGGTATGATGTGCCTGTGAGACATCTGACTGATGCTGAGTAGGCAGCTGAGTATACAGGTTTGAAGCTAGGTCAGAGATGCATATTTGCGTCCCACCAGATACAGATACAGAGTCCCGCAAGCCCTCTCCAGCCACATGGGAAATGTGACCAGAAGAGCTCCACATTTTTCTACTCTCTGGCATTCTCTCTAAAATAATATTTTAGAAGGAGGGCGCCTGGGTGGCTCAGTCGTTAAGCGTCTGCCTTCGGCTCAGGTCATGATCCCAGGGTCCTGGGATGGAGCCCTGCATTGGGCTCCCTGCTCAGCGGGAAGCCTGCTTCTCCCTCTCCCACTCCCCCTGCTTGTGTTCCCTCTCTTGCTGTCTCTCTGTGTCAAATAAATAAATGAAATCTTTAAAAAATAATAATAATAATATTTTAGAAGGAGTATGAGGGAGAACTAGTATTTACCGAGAACCTACTATTTTCCAGGAATTGGACCAGGTGTTTATTCTTCACAACAGCTCCAAGAGGTATGCAATATTATCTCCATTTAAGATGAGGAAATTGAGGTACAGAAAGGAGAAGTCATGTATCCAAGTTCACAGCTGGTCAGCTGCTTCAGAGAGAAGCTCTGGACTGTCTTAGTCCAAATTTTTGTTAAAGAAAATAAGCATCAGCAAAGCACGGTCTGTATCCTGTGTGTCTTAGACTCCAGACTCCACAATGAGCAATTCCCACAGTCAGGTGCATTCACTAGGAGGGTCTTTCGATTTCAGAGTCCCAAGACTATTCTCTCTGCACATCCCTGTTCAGCTAATCTTCCCTCATTTGGACAACTCTCATTCCAAGTGGTCCCCCTGCTGGTGACCCTCTTCTGGTATAGTCCCACCTGAAGTCTTCTCCCAATTTCTGTCTCTGTAGATTTGCTTTTTTTGGACATATCATTTAAATGGGATCTTATAAGGTGGTCTTTTGCAATGGTTTTCTCAGCTAGTGTGATGAATAAAAGGTAAAATATTTAGTATTTCCTCAACACCCAAAACCTCATTGTTTTTATTTAAAAATATTGCACACCAAAAAAAAAAAAATATATATATATATATATAAAACACATGATCTTGGATTTGCTAATACTGATACACAGTCCTGAAAATGCCCTAATTATTTTTCCTTCTGCAAACAGGTATTTTTTTTGCAGATCTGCATTAAACTTATACATTCATTTGGAAAGATTAACATTGACATTATTCAATGTTATATATTTTCAATTCCAGGTACATAGTATTTCCTTTCTAATCCAGTCTGTTAAGTCGGAAGTTTCAAGAACTTTAAAAAAATTATTATTTAGGTTTTGAACATATATTATCTGTATTAAACTCTTTACTGGTGTTATTTTTATATGGCACATTTCCCCACGGTCTATTCTAAATCATTATTTCTGATAGACAGGAAAGCTATTGAATTGTGTACAAAATTTTTGGAAAACAGTATTGAGGCTTTTCAAAAGATTAAAAAATAGGACTGCCATATGACCCAGCAATCCCATTTTGGAGTATTTATCCAAAAGAATGGAAATCAGGATCTCAAAGAGATATCTACACTCCCATGTTCACTGCAGCATTATTTACAATACCCAGAATATTGAAACAACCTAAATGTCCATTGATGGATGAATGGATAAAGAAAACATGGTATATTCATACAATGGAATATTATTTAGCTTTAGAAAAAGAAGAAAATCCTGTCATTTGAAACCATATGGATGATCCTGGAGCACATTATACTAAGTGAAATAAGTCAGTCATAGAAGGACAAATACTGCATGATTCCACTTATATGAAGTGTCTAAAATAGTCAAACTCATAGAAGCAGAGGATAGATTGGTGGTTGCCAGCGGCTCAGGGGAGGGAGAATGAGGCGTTGCTATTCAACAGGTATAAAGTTTCAGTTACGTCAGATGCATAAATTGTAGAGATCTGCTGTTAAATACAGTGCCTACAGTTAACAACAACGTACACTTATTTTGTGAGAGAGTAGATCTCATGTTGTGTTCTTACCACAGTAAAAAAAAAAAAAAAGATTAACTGGAAAACAATTATACAAACACAGTTCTTCAAAGATAGAAGTCAGAATCTATACTGCCTCATTCTCCAGATGTGAGGTAGTGTCACTCCCTATCTTCTAATTCTTTAATATGTTTGTTGGAGGCAGAGTTTCACAGACCACTTCCTGGTGTGGGGGTGGGCATCTCACCTGAGTCATAGAAAGTTCCAGAGATTGGGCAAGCTGATAACTTGAGCCAGGGAGATGAGGTCATTCTTTTTGCCAACCATTGCAATCTTGCAAAAGGCAGAGGTGGTGACATGTTTCCTGGACCAGAAACTAAACCTATGTGAGAAGCCCTTAGGCAGAAGAAGATGGAAAGTGTGATCAGTGGAGTTCATTCTGGACCCTGTCCCCACCTTGACCTCTCCCAACCCCTCCATACTGTAGCCAGAGTGAACTTTTGTCATGAAAGATGATTCAGAGGACCCATCACGATCTGTCTCTGCTCACTTCTCTCTAGCCTGCTGGCTACCTCCTCTCCTCTCTCTGGGACCCAATTCTCTAAGCATTAGTAAATTTCTTTCAGCTCCACAAGAAAGTCATCATTTTCATTTTTACCTGTAGGCCTTTGTCCATGCCTATCTCTCTGTTCCAGCCCCTTTCACATCCAACCTTCCAAACTGACTAATGCCTGCTCATTGTCAAGTCGCAATTCAGACCTCAGTTCCTCTAGGAATTTTTCCCTGACCCTCAAGACTGGGTTAGGTTGGGGCACCTGGGTGGCTCAGTCGTTAAGCGTCTGCCTTCGGCTCAGGTCATGATCCCAGGGTCCTAGGATCAAGTCCCGCATTGGGCTCCCTGCTCTGTGGGAAGCCTGCTTCTCCCTCTCCCACTCCCCCTGCCTGTGTTCCCTCTCTTGCTATGTCTCTCTCTGTCAAATAAATAAATAAAATCTTAAAAAAAAAAAAAAAAAAACTGGGTTAGGTTTTCCCCTTCCAGGGGTTTTTACCCCTATTCTATGGGTTATCCAACTGTGTTGTGATTGCCTATTAACTTGTCTGCTCCTCACTCCCCCTATACTGAAAGCTCCTTCAGACAGAGACAGAATCTGCCCAACATCTGACCTCATGAGATACCCCAAGTTAGAGCTTCCCAATCAACTTGCTCCCAAACTTCCTGATCCATAGACTCTGTGAGACAATAAGTGATTGTTGTTGTCTTGAATCACTAAATTTTGGAGTCATTTGTTATAGAGTAATGGATAACTAATACACTATCAAAACTTAGCAGCTTTAAACAACCATATCTCAGATTCTGCAGGATAGTAATTAGCAATCTCTTGGTCCTTGTGACATCAACTGTGGCACAACTCAGCAATACTCAGCTGATGGGTGGGCTTGTTGGGCAGCTCCAAGATAGCTTCACTCACAGGTCAGGCACTTCTTGGGCTAGAAGATAGGTTTAGTTGGAACAGACGACCATAGGGCCTACATTTGGCCTCTCCAGCATGGCTGTCTCAAAGCAGATGGACTTTTTACATGGCAGCTGGCTTCCCTCAGAAAAAGTATCCCAAAAGAACCCAGAAGAAGCTGCATGACTTTTTATGATCTAGCTTTGGAAATAATGTACAGTCATTTCTGCTATCTCTCTTGGTTGAAACAATCATAAGACCACCTAGACTCAAGAAGAGGAAAGAGACCCCACCTCTTGATAGGAGGAGTATCAAAGAATTTGTAGCTATTTTTTTTTAAAGTCGACTAATTATTAAGGTATAATTTGCATGCAATAAAATGCACCCATTTAAATATGTAATTTGGCAAGTTTTAACAAATGCCTATACCCTGCAACTACCACCACCATGAAGTTATAGAGCATTCCTTCATCCCAAAGTTCCCTCCTGCCTCCTTGCAGTCGGGCCCCTCACCTCTCCCTCTCAGCACTAGGCAACTACTAACCTGCTTTCAGACTCTTCTAGAATTTTATATGATACAGTATACAGTTTTTCACATTTGACTTTTTCACTTAGCTAAACTCTTTTGAGACCTGCCCTGTTGTTTATTGCGTGTATCAATAGTTCATCTCTTTTTTATTGCTAAGTAGTTGCTATTGTATGGCTATAAACTTTTTGTTTTAGCAGTTACCTGTTGATGGACATCTGGGTTGTTTCCAGGTTTAGATTATTATGATAAAGCTGCTATGAACAATCATTTTCATTTCTCTTGAACAAATATCTAGGAGTGGGGTTGCTGGGTTGGTCATACGAGAGATATGTGTTTAACTTTATAAGACCACCCAATTGTTCTCCAAAATGGTTGTGCCATCTTACTTTTCCAGCAATAATATATGAAAGTCCTAGCTGCTCCCCATCCTTGCTAACACACGGTATTGTCAGTCTTTTTAAGTTTAGCCACTCTAATGGGTATGTAGTGGTATCTCATTAGGGATTTAATTTGCATTTCCCAGAGGACTAATGGTGTTGAGCGTGTTTTCATGTATTAATTGGCCACTGATATGTCTTCTTTTTTTGAGTGTCTGTTCAAATCTTTGGGCAGTTGTAATTGGTTGTTTTATTCTCTCATGATTGAGCTTTAGTTGTTTATAAATTATGGATACCAGCCTTTGGTCAGGTATATGTATTGAAATATTTTCCTCCAGACCGTGGCTTGCCTTTTCATCTTCTTAAAACTAATGAAAGAGCAGAAGTTTTTAATTTTTATGAAGTTCAATTTATTATTTTCTTTTTTTAAATTCCTATTAAAAAAACCTATAAACTGGGGCACCTGGGTGGCTCAGTTGGTTAAGCGACTGCCTTCGGCTCGGGTCATGATCCTGGAGTCCCGGGATCGAGTCCCACATCGGGGGGGGGGGGTCCCTGCTCAGCAGGGAGTCTGCTTCTCCCTCTGACCCTCCCCCCTCTCATGCTCTCTCTCTCTCTCTCATTCTCTCTCTCAAATAAATAAATAAATAAAATCTTAAAAAAAAAACCTATAAACTAAAAACTTTGCCTACCCAAGATCACGAAGATTTTTTTCCTATGTTTTACTCCAGAAGTTTTATAGTTTTAGCTTTTCTGTTCAGACCTATGATTAACTTTGAGTTAATTTTTTATAGGTGTATAATCAGGTCAAGATTCACTTTTTTTTCCAGGCATATGCAATGGTTACAGTAGCATTTGTTGAAAATAGTATCCTTTCCTCATTTATTTACCTTGGCACTTCTGTCTGAAGCAACTGTCTATATATGTGTGTATATATATACATATATATATAAAATCAAATATGATAGTGAAATATATGTAAATATATATGTATATATGTTTTTACATATCTATTTCTGGATGTTTTTGTCACGTTCTATTGATTTGTATGTTTCTCTTATGTAGTCATATTTTAAAACTGCCAAAAGCATGTAGCAACTCACTGGAGCTGAATCGCTCCCATGACATCATACACTAACGCCCTCAGGCACAGTCCGTACTAGCTGACTCAGGCTTCTGGGAGATGACACTCTGGCTCCAGCTTACCGTTCTGAGCTCCTCTCCCTCAGAGAGCACAAAGAGATCATAAAAGTAATTTCAAAAATTAGTTAGGAGGAGGAGGAGATATGTGGGGGGGAAAGCGATGTGATCTCTTTTTGCCAGAGTTCTGGTCATTCAAGTTAAACTTGGTTCCAAGAGACGGAGAGAAGAGATGGGGTAGATTGCAGAGCCATGTCTCCAGCTAAAAGAAAAAGTCACAACCCTTATAAATAAGGTGGGAAACAATCCCATTTTTTAATATTGAAACATGCCAATGGATGTTAGATCAAAACATAATCCCCTTTATGAGTCTGTCACAGCACCTGCTTAAAGGTAGTGTAAACTTTCCCTCTCAAGAGAATATTTTACTTCATGACTTTTTTTTTTTGCAAAATACCTTTTTAATTGTTTCCTATTTGTCAGGAACAAAGTTTTTGGATAAGAAGTCATAGCAGGGCTTTTCTGTTTCTCAAAAGCAACTTTGTTGTCAGTAAACTTTCTGATTTACTAGAAATTTGAATTGGTTTACAAAGTCAACAGCTCAGGTCTCTAAAAATTATTGAGATTTAATATTAATACATTTAGTTGATTGCTTTAGGGTCTGTTTGCAGAAAGAGTGATCCTCAATGAAAACAGGTGAAAAATTTGAAAAAGTATAAAATGTTTAGCAACTGTGCAAACCAAAGAGGTTATTTGGCATTTTGCCAAAGTAGACAATATATTTGGCTTTTTCTACCACAGAAATTCTCCTACCTGCATTTCTTTAGGTGGGGGGGTGGATGGGTAGAGGGAGAGGAAGAGAGAGAATCTTAAGTAGGCTCCACACCCAGAGCAGAGCCTGGGCCAGGCTCCATCTCACAGCCCTGAGATCATGACCTGAGCCGAAATCAAGAGTCAGAATCTTGACTGACTGAGCCACCCAGGCGCCCCTCTCCTGCCTGTATTTCTACATCACTCAACATGGCAAGGCTAACAGAAAATCAAAGTCAAATGAGGAAACTTGGCAAATGCTTATCTGGCTTCACTGTTTAACCACCAACTGGCAAATACCATAAGAAAAACTGTACAGGAGATAAATGATAGGGTAAAAGTACATTTTTGACCCTGGGCCCAGGCTCTCATAAAAGCAGTAGGCTAATATTTATAGGAAATGATTTGGGAATGATTTCAAAGTGCTGAATAATCACAAAAATTGTTTTTCCATTTAACAGAAATAATCCGCTCACTTGAAAATTTTTGGTGGTAGCTTTTTTTTTCCCCTCCTGCATCTGTACTCTATTTAATAATTTTACCCCACAATCCCACCTGCTGTTATTCTAGGAAAGACCAAGTACCTAAAAATCCTTTATCAGATGTGTAGATCACAGCAAACTGTGGGCATTTAACAAATACATAACATTGATGGAATAAAGGAAGGTTCAAATGAGCTAGAACACATAAATTATCTCAGACTGGTTATTTTTTGGATGACTTTTTACTGATGAGAAAAACTCCCTCAATCAAAAGCTAATATTTGTATTAACTGCTTCAATTCCTTTCTTTTAAGTTCTTAATTTGTTTATTAATATAACACAGAACTAATCAGAAAATATATGATAACCTATTTTTTAATATCTACTTTTTCTAATTTTTAAAAAAGATTTTATTTATTTATTTGAGAGAGAGACACACACAGAGAGAGCACGAGCAGGGGAGGGGCAGAGGGAGAAGGAGAAGCAGACTCCCAGAGGAGGAGCCCAACATGGGGCTCCATCCCAGGACCCTGGGATCATGACCTGAGCCAAAGGCAGACGCTTAACCACTGAGCCACCCAGGCGACCAGATAATCTATTTTTTAAAAATCAAATTCAAGAATGCCAAACAGGTGACTTATGAAGAGTGGAGGTTCAAGAGAGGGCCTCACTTCTGTCTTCCAGGGACAGAGAGAGAACTATTTGACTAGGGTGTTATTAGCTTAAGTAGGTGCTGCCAGGATGTAAGAAATTGTCTTGAGGCAGAGAACGAGGGAAAAATGCAGGAGAGAAAAGGGGAACTTCAAAGGTTGTAGGGGTCTGATGTATTTTCCCCTCAAAGTAGGACAGAGCTGCAAAACGTAGAAAGTGGGGGAAAGACGGAATCGAAATTTGTGTTGGTTTTCTTGAGGTTAGGAGCAAAAAAGTAAAGGGAAAAGCAAAATAGGATCAAGGATCTTTCAGAGCTGGACGTTATCATATAAACACTTAGTCCAGGGGGTTGCAATTCTGTTTAGAGTCAAACCCAAAGGAAGTCTTACACAAAACAAGAGAAGAGAGAAGAAAAGCCTTGGTGGTTGAAGAGCAGAGTGGGGCAGAACCCGGCCATGCGCACAAACCCCTTTCCCCGTCCTGCGAGCTTCTGGAAAACCACAGAGCCGTCTCTATGTCTCACTTGAAGCGGAAGAAACAGACACACAGATCCAAGTGTGTCTCACGGTCACAGCGCAGAGCCGGATATCACGTCTCCACACAACTCACTACTTACGGGTTTGCCACTCGAGGCAGGCAAGGAGGGGGCGTGAGTTTTGTGCAATCAGCAGGGTGAGCGGTGGCAGTGAAAATCGCTCAGGGAGAAGGCGGGAGGGCGGGACCTCGGGGGCAAAAGGCGGCAGCGCGTCCCCTTCGCCTGGACTCTTCCCCTTGCGGCCACCAGGTGGCGCGCCCGGCCCGCGGGTAGCGGTTGCGCAGGGTGGCGGGAGGGGGAAGCCCTCGCGCGCGCGTCGCCTTGGAAACGGAGGGTGCGGCGGCAGCCGCGGAGTGTGTGGGCCTGGTCCGCGGGCCGGATGCGAGTGCTACTTGTGGGTCCACTGCAGTGCATCCGCACCTGGCAGCCGTCCAGGGGAGGTAGGGAGACTGGCTGGACCCCTCGCTCGGCCGCTGACTCCTTCCAGTCTGACTCTTAAGGCTTTACATCTCCGCCCCACCCCCACCAGCCCTGGGGCCTGCTCTGAGCCCAAATGGGCCTGGGGTCGCGCCCTCCTGGCGTCCTCCACCAAGTCCTGCTGCTGGACCGTTGGAAACCGCCAGGAGGGGTTCTCATAGGCCCACCCCTGTTCACGGAGGAGATCGAAAGGGAAGGAGATCTTTTGATCTGATCAAAATACTAACCTCTCTTTCCTCCTTGCAGTTGAACCCCCGGATGCGTTGCTTATTTGCCCTTCTAGATCTTCTGCTCCTGGAGGACAGGATCTGAATTTGACTCAGATTTGTAACTTTCATGGTGCCCTCACAGCCTCTCGCACACAGTAGATGCTCAGTAAACGAATCCTTCCGTTTGTATGGAGCTTTATGCTTCACAGTGTTGCCAAATCATTTGAGCTTTCTTGATAACCCTGCCAGGAGGCAGGAAAGATGGAAGAGAACCCAGGGTCAGAGGGGTTTCGAGGCTTGTTCGAGGTTATAAAACTCATTAGTGGAGGAGCTAGGACTAGACTCAAGTCTTGCTCTGCTTAGTGCTCTTCTCACTGCATTCCCAGTCTTGTGAACGCCTTTTGAGTGAAGGCTCACACATCCTGCATCCTTCTCCGGACGAGTACATAGCCCTCCCGCGTGGGTACTTCCTGAGTGCCCTGAGTGTTGTTGATGGCCTCACCCTCACCCTCCCAATCCACAGATTGGCTTCAGCTCGTTGCCCTGGATGCTGCAACATCCTTCTGAACAGGACACTTAGTTTATTTCTTTTATTAATTTGTTAGATTTGTATAGTACCTTGCTTCTTCACCCCCCTTCTTACTCCATGATTAATTTTCTGCTGGGCAAGAGAGTTGAGGAGGTGGTTGGGAGGTGGAATTCAATGGGAGGTCCCATTGAAGAAAAAAATATATATACACATATATATTTCTGTGAAGGCAGAGAAGGAAAATAACAAGATTGGGTATTTATCACTGCGTGTGTGATAACCCCTCATGGATTTCCTTATTGCCACCCCAAGACCTGGCTCCAATAGATTTTCTTCATATTCACCTCTGTTCTTTGAAGCTAGAAGCCTTTTTGTTCTCCTCCACCATCAGAGGATGAAAATACTACATGTAGTTCCATTATCCTCACAATATTTTTTCACGATGAATGTGAAAATGTGACATTTCTAAGCTTGAAAGACAGCAGGAGTTGGGGGGGAAATGTAGTTCTGGTTGCTAGAGAAGTTAGTATAATATAGTGCTTTTCAAACTATGTCATGAGCAATTCTGGATCAGAAGATAGACCAATTTTTAAGGTAAGAATCCAGTATAATTTGAGAACTGCAGTTCAGAAATGTGCCACTGACCAAAGGATTTGCATTGGTAAAGAAAATACATGGTAATGTAACATAAATCATCAATTAGGCAAGTGAAAGTTAAAAATATAATTTCTCCAGATATTTTATTTATTTATTTATTTATTATTTTTAAAAATATAAGGTACATTAATAATAGTTAACTTTATTTTTTTTTAAATTTTAAGTAGGCTCCATACAACTTTATTTATTTATTTTTTTAATTTTAAGTAGGCTGCATACCATGGGGCTTGAACTCACAACCCTGAGACTGAGCCAACCAGGCACTTTTATCCAAATATTTTTAAATACCTTAATTTGAATATATGGTGGTTTAACATATCTCCAAACTGGCTGTGTTTTACATTTTAAAGCTGCTTTGGGCTGTATATACATAATCGATAAAAAAGGAGAACTGAATTTGTTTTAAGCTAACTCTTAGGTGATATTCTCACTACTAAAAAGCTTTAAATGAATTCAGGGTTTTTTAAGATACACTGAAGAACATTTCTAAAACACTTAAAAATTGTATTAAAAGTATGTTTTACCATAAGTGAGAATTTGAATTTGAAAGTAATTTACTTTCAGGACCCCTGGGTGGCTCAGTCAGTTGAGCATCCGACTCTTGATCTTGGCTTGGGTCTTGAGCCCCACATTGGGCTCCACGTTGGGCTCTGCACTGGGCATGGAGCATACTTAAAATAAATAAATAAATGAATAAATGAATAAATTTATTTATTTATTTTACTTTCTAAATTAAGGGTATATACAATATTATGAGCAAATAAATAGGGCCATTGGTAAAGAAAGTGAGTACACATTACTTGCAAGTCAGTCATTCAAATTAGACATTTATTGAACATCCAGTTTGCATCCATGGGAGATGCTGGCCTATGTGCCAACATATATTTTTGAAAACCCAAAGATGGTTTGTTGAAGTGATTAGTTGTTATTCAGTATTAAAGGAGTTGTGTTTTGTTGAGGATGAATGCCATGAATGTTTTCAAATATATATTGCAATTAACACTATAGTGAGATATTAGACATTATTATTTATTAGAGTTACACATTTATAGCTAGTTAATGGCAGAGTCAGCACTAGATAGACTTCAAGACTTCCAACACCCATATAGAGATCTTTTAACTAAACCTCTGATGGAATCTTATTCAGAACTTTTGCCATTACTAATGTTATTAAGTAAATATCTTCCATTTTAATCTACATTTTTATGTAAAAACATTGGCTAACAAATATCAGAATTCATTCCAAGTGTCCAGAAAGGTATCAGGGCAGAACTGCCATCCCTCCCAGACCCCACAAAATTTGAAAAGAGTCATTAGGAGGCTTCTGGATATTCGTGGCTCCACAAAGTCATGAAAAAAGTCATTAGGACTTTCTAGATATTGAGCCAGGATCCTGACAATGCACTGTTTGTTTTTTGGGTGATTTTGCAGAGTCAAGTAAAGCATTCTGGGGTAACAGCACATTTGAAGAAGATGGCTATTATATGTCCATTTTATCCAAACAGACTTCTTACTTTTCACTGAGTAGCACTCAGGGAATATATTTTGAAACATTTTCTGATGGAAAGTGATTATGGGGTGGTCTCTGAAAAGGCTGGAGACCTGAGTCTTTCAAACCCAGCCTCCTTGCCTGCCCTCCCTCCATGGCGTATGTTATTGAATGCCCAAACAGAGCTGGGAGAGGAAAAACAGCACAAAAGGTCACACTGTGGGCAGAGATCTCCGGAGCCTTCATTACCTGCACAATCTTGCTAGTCTTTTAAAGTTGCTCATTATTTTCTTAAAGTTCTGCTGGAGTATGCTTCTTTCTTCCCATCTGTCTGAGTGGAGACCTTGTCTCTTCCATATTTTATAATTAAGGGCCAGGTAAAGCCATGCACAGAGCTGGTGCCGAATAGCTGTTTGCAGTTATTGATAGACAGATTAGGTGTCCCTCTGTCAAGAATTATTCTATGTGAAACCTGCCTGGAAGATAATTATGTTACTTTGTGAAAATTTTTTTCTACGATTCTCACCCTTTGCAGAGTTAGAAATCCTCTAGATGGTCAGGAACTGTAAATCCTTGTAAATGTTTATGAAACTCCCACTGCTTGTAGGACCTTATCAAATGTAGAAGTACTTTCTGAAGTAAAGTCATTAGCTCATTGCAAAAATACATCTAATAAGAGGGCAAGCCAATGCTTACTAATTTTCTGGAAAGTATGTGAAACAATGAATATTAATAGAGTTTATGCATCAATCATTTGTGCTTCATGGATCCACATTTTCACTCATATTTTATTAAAGTCCTTTGCCATGAGCTGCAGTTACATAACTAATTATACTTTAGGCAGAGAATTGAAAACCTAAGAGCCAGGTAACTGAGGTAATTGAACAAGATGAGGTCATTTTTCCCCCAGCACCAGATGGGTACTGTAGGTGGAAACTGTTACACTTGATCTCTTCCATATGACTCAGAAAGAAAACGAGAGATCAAGGTTAGAATTTGTTTTAACTTTTAAATGAAATATTTATAGTAAAAATCACTGTTAAATAGTAACTTATTGTTGTAAAATGAAACACTGGTCAGCATGTTATCTTTTTGTGCAATAGTCAAGTTAAAAAGTCTAATTCTAAAATAGAAAATAATATTAAAATTCAACTCTGCATCTAAAACGAAAGCACTTTTTTTCTCAGCTGATAAGTTTCTGTGAACCGTGATGGTATAATGACACATTTTAGTGTGTCGTTTATGGAATTGTTCGCAATACTTTCATATCTGAGAAGATACCACTTAATATATTATTCTGTCCTAATGTGCTAAGTCTTTCTGTTGTGTCACCTGAGTGCTTTTCAGCGGGAAGGTATTATAGTATGTTTGCATTCAGGTATACTCGAATCTGTTAGAATAGAGAGATGAACACCCTTGGCTGGAAAAGTCTGAGACACAAAGACTGAGCCTGGCTCGAAGTCTAGGAAAACGTATTTCATTTCAGAGAGATTTTCCACTGTGGATCTCAGTGATCTATGTGGATTGCCGATTCAGTGACCCAAATCAATGATGAAGGTTGACAATAGCAGACCGCATGGATTAGTTTTTCCATATATCATCATACTTGGCAGGAAGCAGACATCCTCTGCTTTATAGTTACCTGGAGTTTGAAGAAGCATGATCTGGAGCTTTAACCAAATGGCCATAATACTTAACTAAACTCTTTCTGTATATCAGCCACTATGCTAGGTGCTTAAAATATTAGCTTATTTAATCCTTACAATGGCTTTTAGAGTAAGATTTTTGCTCTCACTTTACAGATAATGAAACTGAAGCTCAAAAATATTAAGTAACCTACTCAAGGTCACATTGACAATAGGTGGTGGATCTGGGATTAAAACATGTCTCCCTGATTCATCCATCCATTTTTTCATTTGACAAGAATTTATTGTGCATCTACTTGTGCTAGGTGGGGAAATAGATTAATGCACAAGAATTATATCATTCCCACTCTCATGGAGTTTCCAGCCATCTAAATAAATCATTAAAAAGGCTAAATTCTTTCTACCATACTCAACTACTAATACATTGATTAAAGTTTAGACACTCATTTTTTTGAGATTAATGGAAATTAGATAAAAATCTGTTACAGAAGACTATATAATCTGAAAAGAAGTACTTTAGTACCTATACAAAATCCATGAGGTATTGCTGTTTACTATAAAAATCTGTGAATAGTGGACCTAATTTTTTACTTTTAAAATATATTATTTTTGATAATTTTTTATTATTGATTAAAAAGCAATTAATAGCTGATGAGCAGTTACTGTTAATAATAATTATTATTACTATTATTTTTCATTTGTAAACCTCTTAGCCATTTAAAAAACATTTGAATATGTGCTTTTATTTGCTCTTTATAACAACCCTGGTCAAACCTGATCTTTTGGATTCTAGTTTCTTGGTGCCCATAGAAAGTTGTGCTTTTGTTTTATCTTAATTTAAAAAAAAGTAACAGACATTTCCTGAGCTGCTACTACATGCAGTGCACTTTGCCAAACACTGCGGAGAAAAAAAATGACTGAAAAAGTTTAGTCCTTGTTCTTAAAAAATCTCGATAGGGACAACAGATGTAGATGGATAACATAAGGGGATGAGTCTCTTAGAAAGTTTTGGGTGGGGAAATGCTGTACCTGGCCAAACATGGAACTTACCAGACTCAAGAATCCATTGATTCGTGATGTCCCAGCATTGTGGTGGATGATAGGTCTGGGGACATGGAAACCTGAATGGAAAAAACAGTTTTAAATTAAGTCCCAGCAGTTCCTCATCTTGAGTAAGCACAAGTAGAGGGGCAAAGACAGAATTTATTTACTTTCCCTGTTTCTTTTCTAAACAGGTATGCTTCTTACTAACTAAGCAACACAATGGATAACACAGCGAAAGCAAATAAAAAGGATATTCAAGATGGGCCACACAAAGAAGTCAAATTGCCTACCAGTGAAGCACTTCTAGACTACCAGTAAGCTTAGATTATGGAATCTAAACGTTCCCATATGTAAATGGAAATCACTGTTAAGATTCATGTAACTCCAAATGGAAAGTGATGTACTCAAAAGCTGTCAAGAGAGCTAGACTGGAGTTAGATTGGAAGCATAAATGCACTCTTGTGCTATGTACATCTTTTTTAAAGTTTTTGAAACTTTGACTATAACATATTCCAAGTAGTAGCAATGAAACAGCATTCGTTAATGTGGTTTTGACTCCCTCTCTCCCTCTACTGGATCACTGGTCACTTTCCCACATGCTGTATACGCAGTTTGTATGTAACAGCTGGCTGACTTATCTCTTAAAGTACAATATAGAATAGTTCATGTACATTTATAGAAGAGCAAACGATTTTTCATTTCTAGACATTCCAATGAATATTATCTCCAGTGGCTACAGACCAAATCCAAATGATGCAATTATTTTTAATAAAAATATTTCCTAGTGTCTCACTCCCAGGAGCTGGAGACAAAACTAGAGGTAAGATATTCTATGTTTATGTTTTATCCAATTCATAAACAGTAAATCTCTGGAGAGATTTTGAACCTCAGTTTTTGGCACACAGTAGGTGTTTTAATGTGTAATTCTTAGGGAGTGAATGAATTCATTTCAGTCTTTTCCACATAAGAATATACTCCATAACCTTCAACAAAGTAGGTTTAGAAGGAACATACCTCAATGTCATAAAAGCCATCTATGAAAACTGCACAGCTAACATCATACTCAGTGGTGAAAAACTGAGAGCTTTTCCCCTAAGGTCAGGTACAAGACAAGGATCTCCACTCTCACCACTTTTATTCAACATAGTCCGAGCCACAGCAATCAGAAAAGACAAAGAAATGAAAGTCAACCATATTGGTAAGGAAGAAGTAAAATTTTCACTATTTGCAGATGACATGACACTATATATAGAAAACCCTAAAGACTCCACCAAAAACCTGCTAGAAATGATAAATGAAATCAAGAAACCTGCAGGATACAAAATCAATATACAGAAATCTGTTGCATTTCTATACACTAATAATGAAGTAGCAGAAAGAGAAATTAAGAAAACAATCCCATTTACAATTGCACCAAAAAGAATAAAATAGCTGGGCGTAATTTTTTCTTTTTTTTAAGATTTTATTTATTTGATAGAGAGAGAGACAGCAAGAGAGGGATCACAAGCAGGGGGAGTGGCAGAGGGAGAAGCAGGCTTCCCACTGAGCAGAGAGCCTGATGCAGGGCTCGATTCCAGGACCCTGGGATCATGACCTGAGTCGAAGGCAGATGCTTAACGACTAAGCCACCCAGGCACCCCTAGCTGGGCATAAACTTAACCAAGGAGGTAAAAGACCTGTACTTGGAAAACTATTAAACATTGATGAAAGAAACTGTAGGTGACACAAACAAATGCACATGGATTAGAAGAACAAATATTGTTAAAATGTCCATACAACCTAAAGCAATCTACACATTTAATGCAATCCCTATCCAAATACCAATAGCATTTTCCACAGAACTAGAACAAATAATACTAAACTTTGTATGGAACCACAAAAGACCCCAAATACCTAAAGCAATCTTTAAAAAGAACCACACTGGAGGTATCACAATCCCAGATTTCAAGATATACTACAAAGCAGTAGTAATCAAAACAATATGGTATTGGCACAAAAATAGACACATAGATCAATAGAACAGAATAGAAAGCCCAGAAATAAACCCGTGCTTATATGGTCAACTAATCTTTGACAAAGGAGGCAAGAATATCCAATGGAAAAAAAAAGCAGTCTCTTCAATAGATGGTGTTGAGAAAACTGCACAGCCACATGCAAAAGAATGACACTGGGCCACTTTCTCACACCATACACAAAAATAAACTCAAAATGGATTAAGGACTTAAATGTGAGACCTGAAACCATAAAAATTCTAGAAGAGAGCAGAGACAGTAATTTTTCTGACATCAGCAATAGCAACATTTTTCTGGATATGTCTCCTGAAGCAAAGGAAACAGAAGCAAAAATAAACTATTGGGACTACATCAAAATAAAAAGCTCTGCACAACAAAAGAAACGATGAACAAAACTAAAAGGTAACCTACTAAATGGGAGAAGATATTCACAAATGACATATAGAATAAGATATATAAAGATATATAAAGAACTGATACAACTCAGCGCACGCACACACACACACACATCCAGCTGAAAATTGGCAGAAGACATGAGCAGACATTTCTCCAAAGAAGACATCCAGATGACCAACAGACACATGAGAAGATGCTCGACATCACTCATCAGCAGGGAAATGCAAATCAAAACTACAATGAGGTATCACCTCACACCTGTCAGAATGGCTAAAATCAACAACACAAGAAACAATAAGTGTTGGTGAGGATGTGAAGAAAAAGGAACCTCGTCAACTGTTGGTAGGAATGCAAACTGATCTAGCCATGTAGAAAACAGTATGGAGATTCCCCAAAAAGTTAAAAATAGAACTACCTTACAGACTCAGTAATTGCACTACCCAAAAAATATAGAAACACTAATTCAAAGGGATACATGCATCCCTGTTTATTGCAGCATTCTTTACAATAGTGAAACTATGGAAGCAGCCCAGGTGTCCCTCGATAGATGAATGGATAAAGAGGAATGGATAATATATATAGATATGCATATATATATATTTCATTATATATAATATATATAATTGTATATTTATAAAATTATATAATTATATATTATTATAACTATATCTCATTATTATATATAAATATAAATAATATAATATATAAATAATTTAATGAAATATTACTCAGCCATAAAAAAGAATGAAATCTTAGCATCTGCAACAACATGGATGGAACTATAGAGTACAATGCTAAGTGAAATGTCAGTCAGAGAAAGACAAATACCATATGATTTCACTCATATGTGAGATTTAAGAAACAAAACAAATGAACAAAGAAAAAAAGAGACAAGTCAAAAACAGACTCTTAACTACAGAGAACAAACTGATGGTCACCAGAGGGGAGGTGGGTGGGGGGATGGGTGAAATAGGTTATTGGGATTAAGAGTACACTTACCATGACGAGCACTGAGTAATGTATAGAATTGTTGAATCACTATATTGTACACCTGAAACTAATATAACACTGTACGCTAACTATACTGGAATTAGCATTTTTAAAAAATAATTTTTTAACAAAAACATGTACTTCATGCATTTACTGAACAAGTGCTTGAATGTTTACCAAGTCCAAGGCAAGTGCTGGAGGACAACAGCAAACAGACCACCCAGTTCCTGCCTTGATGAGGCAGAGGAGACAGACATTAGATAAATACTTGAAGCTTTTTTAAAAAATTGCATAGCTACAGTTAAGACACTATGAAAGAAAAGTATAGGGTCCTGTGTAACGGTTTAACTAAAGGACTTGATATGGTCAGAGAGGTCAGGAAAAGCTTGTTTGAGGGAGGGACGTTGGAGCTGATCCCTGGCAGAGGAAGGTGTTATGGAGACATAGGGTGGAGGAGAGAAAGGCTTATGGAAAGGACGCTGGGGTGAGGGAGAGCTTTACAGAGTCCAGGAACAGAGAGAAGGCAGAGTGCGGGAGAGAGGGTAAGAGCAGACTGGTGGCATGGGCAAGGGTGAGATAAGCCAAGCCCCGTGAAGCGTTTGGGATTCGGGACTGGGAAACTATTTATTGGAGGGGAAAAAGGCTGCATGTGCAGAGCCCGTGATGCTGGTGACGCTGGTCTTTAAGAGATTTGTTCTTAACAACATTCAGAGAAAATCCATCTCCTTCTCCTTGAGAAACTCCAAATCTATCTGTCTATTCTTTTCAGTGAGTGAAAGGGTCAGAACACTAAGAGAGAAACACGCATGGGAAGGGAATTTTAACAAAGTTCCCCTTTATTTTCTACTTGAGACATTAAGTTATAACCAGAAACCACCTGCCCTCATTTGTCAGCATAACCGAAAACTTCCCTCGTCTCATCTTTGGAGAGTGGGACAAAAACTCAGGCTCTGTGAATACAATCTGGTCTCTCATTTGCTCCTATGGTTTACGTTGGTGACATCCAGACACAATTGTTTCTTTCTCTTCTAGGTCAGTCAGAGGCCAGTATTTCTGTTCTTTCACAGAGGTTTACAAAGAGACATTTAAAAATTCTCATGATCTAGTGCAAGATATAAATTGAACATCTCATGCTTTTGTTCTCTCTGTTAAGACTAAATAAATAATCTTGTGGACTGGAACAGTCAAGGCCTTGCTTTACACTGTCACTCTGCTAGGGACACTTGACTCATTGCATGTGTTCCCAGGTGACAGAACTTTTGTCACATGACCAATAGCCAAAACATCCCCCTCACTTTCTGAGAAAGGATTGTCCAAGGATCCCCTGGCAGCATCTTATAATTCTCTTATACAATCTCATCTAACAAAGAGCTGGGAGAACATAGTAGGTAGTCAATGATTTCTGAACAACTAAACATTTTTTTAATCTATCCCCAAAAGATAAAGTCATGATCCTCTATGGTTGTTTGTGAAGAGCTGAGACTGCCAATGCTAAATCTATAAAGTAATCATCATCTCTAGGTAAAGGTGGTTTTAATTTCTTCCTTTATACTTGTTTTTCCCCCAGTTCTCTACAATGAGTATGAATATAGAAATAGGTGTGATTGTGATTATAGGTTAAAAAATTGATAAAAGTATAAATTCTTTTCAAAAATCCAGATTTAGGGGCCCCTGGGTGGCACAGTCATGAAGCATCTGTCTCTTGGCTTCAGCTCAGGTCGTGATCTTGGGGTCATGAGATCAAGCCCCATGTCAGACTCTGCACTCTTTCTCTCCCTCTCCCTCTACCCCTCCCACCCCATGCTCTCACTCTCTCTCTCTCTCTAAAAAAAAAAAAAAAAAATCCAGATTTATTTGTTTTCCTTCTCTGAATTTTCAGTGAAATTGCCTGGAGGGAGAAAGTTGACACATTAGTAACATCTTAGTAATACAGAGAGGGAAGGGAAAAGGTGACCTGTTGTATTACTAACCATTTCCTATCACTGTGCTTTAGAATAGTGTGTATCCTTTTCGAACCACGTTAATATATATTATCTCATTGGCTTATCATCCCACTTGCTTCAATATTTAGTGTGACATATGCGTACAATGGCATCTGAGGGAGATCTGAAAAGGAAAAAGTATATAGAAAACAGTGAAGCTCGAATTCCCAAGTGGCTGATAGTGTTGAGTTCTGAAGTTCAGTTTCATCTTCATGAGACCCATGGAGGTTGAAGTAAATTCCAAGGAAAGGCTCAGCTAACTTAGACCTACAACTACCGTGTGAGCCACAACTGGAGCAACGAAGCCACCAAAACCTTCAGGGCACCTCAGAATTGCCCCTGAGGCCTGCTGGTGCCACCAGATCTTTCTGAACTGCTCCCAAGGAACAGGAGACAAAGCCCCAGGTCATTTGCTCCTAACTGCTATGAGCGGAGGGGTGGTAGACTTAAGTGTCAGCTTGCCAGGTACAGCAAATAAAATTATATGATGCCAAATTAAATTTGATTTTCAAATAAATGAGAAATAATTTTTTTAGTATAAGTGTGTGCCATGCAGTATCTGGGGTTGGGGCTGGGTGGAGTCTCCAGACCCAGTTTTGCATGCTCAGTCATCACCAAGGAAGCCTCTCAGCTGAAGCCAGGAGTAAGTCTATTAACCAGACCACACAAAGACTTGGTCTCAACCAAGGGACACCATATACTTGAGGTTCATTTGCCTGCTTCGCCCATGCAGAGAATGAATTAGGTTACCATATTTATAATTGCAGAAATGGCATAATTTTCATACATTCACATAGGCCTTTCTCAGATAATTCTCATTTACAATATTTTAATTTTTCTCCTTAAAAATGGTAGATAGAGAAGGCACTCCTTCAGAATTTTTGCACACCTAAGCTTTATTTTTTTTAAGATTTTATTTATCTATTTGACAGAGAGAGAGAGCACAAGCAGGGGGAGCAGCAGAGGGAGAGGGAGGAACAGACTCTCCACTGAGCAGGGAGCCCGACGCGGGGCTCCATCCCAGGACCCTGGGATCATGACCCAAGCCGAAGGCAGATGCTTAACCGACTGACCCACCCAGGCGCCCCCACATCTAAGCTTTAGGTGAGAAGTAAAAAGATGGTTTATACCTACTACTGTGTGGAAATCACTCTGTTTATAGTAGTCCCTTCCATTTACTACCCTTGTCATAGCCTGCTATTTCCCCCATAATAATGGGTAAGTAGTATGTTTGGGTGTTTACTTCTTCATTGTCTAGTAAAATGTAAGCTCCTTGGGGGCAAGGATCATGGAGGTCTTGTTCAACACCAACTCCATAATGCCATAAACAATACTGGGCACAGAGCAGCGGCTCATTGAATCTTGTACGTGCTGTTATGTGTTGTCTGTGTGACTACATGAAAGGGAACAATGATCAATGTAAACTGCAGAATTTTGGAACTGAAACAGTATCAAGGTCTTCCCCTTCAATTGTCTTACCTACAGAGGAGTAAGCCCCAGCCTAACTAGGGTGAGAGTCCTTAGGCAGTTAGTGGAGAAGCAGGAATGATATAAGATTCAAATTCAACTGAAATTTACTAAGCACTTTATGCTAGAAACATTCACATGCAATTTCTTATTTTAATCCTTATAGGGTTAGAGCTAGGTATTGTTATCACCACTGATAGCTTGGAAACGTGATGCTCAGAGAAGTGACTTGCCTGAGATCATACAGGTGAGAAGTGACAGGGACAAGATGGCAAACAAGAGTTTCTCATTCTGTAACGACCTCTCTGTTCACTACACCACAGAGGTGCTGTATTTTTATTTTGTTTTGTTTTAATTGAGGCAAAGTATTTACGCAGAGCTGTTTCCATTGTGTTACTTTGGTCTCAGATTTAAAGTTACAAGATTTGCTGGGTAAAAGAGAGAGAGAGATATACTTAGCACTTCAAATAGCTGTCAAACGGCCTATACCAAAGTCTTTCTGCACTGTTCTATCTCTCCTTTGTACCTGACAGATGCTCAACAAATCTTGTTGGGTATTAAAGAAATGTGTTTGTGTCAGGAAAGCTTTTATTATTTATAGAAGAGATGGCATACTAACGAACTTGAACCAAAGGTATGCCTCATTTATCTTACTATTTCAAGAAGATGTGCCTGCCCTTGTAAAGTCTTTGTTTTGTTATTTTTGTCTGAATTTTTTAGAATTCTAGAAAGCATGTTTTCTGTGTGCGCTTCCCTACGTTCCCTTTAAGCTGAATTATTTATAGATAATTAGAAAGTATAAAAATTATGACTGTGAAATGCAAATGGGGATTGATTTAGGAAAAAAACTTGAAGTTATCTCTCCAATATATATTTTAGTGAGTCAAATATACTCAGAAACACACACAAAAAAATCACTTAAGAAGGTATCTTATCCTTAAGTGCGTTTTTATAATATATTTAATACTTTATTTCAATCTAAATAGTTTAATTTTTAAATTTGTTTCTCATTAATTTTCCTTGATAAGTAATTGTAACACATCTTTGTTTATTATCAGCTGCCAAATAAAAGAAAATGCAGTAGAACGATTTATGGCTCAAATAAGGAGACTTAGAGAAAAGAACCAAAAGTATCATGAAAGAGTAAGTATAACATTTAAAGCTTATATCTAGGGGCACCTGGCTGGCTCGGTGGGTTAAGCATCTGCCTTCGGTTCAGGTCATGATCCCAGGGTCCTGGGATCAATTCTCACATCGGGCTCCTTGCTCAGCGGGGAGCCTGCTTCTCCCTCTGCCTGCCATTCCCCCTCCTTGTGCACTCTGTCTCTCTGACAAATAAATAAAATCTTAAAAAATTAAAAAAATAAAGCTTATATCTAGTTATTAAACATTTACACAAATGCCTTAAAAAATTGTGAATTATGATGACATGTATTCTAGGAAATTCTTTAGTGCTTGGAATTGATTAATTTACAATCTTAGTTTTTGGTACATTTAAGGCAAGAGGGCACTGCTGTTCCTATTATATTAATTACCATGTCAAAGGAAGTCAGCTTGATCTGTGTTATTTAGATCATGATGACCCTGAATCTTGTGTTCAAAATTTTAAGGCTCTGAAATCACATTTATCTTTTAGCTTCTTATTTAGCCAAAGTATAAAACACTGGTTCTCTGTTTTTAATTTCTGTATCTTTTTGTTTTTAGATTTTCAGAGGGTGCTTATGTAAATATTATTTGAAAAGTATAATCTCAATTGTTAAAGTGACTCACTTAATGTTTAAGATGATACATTGTTTTTATAAAATCAGATTAAAATGAATATCAAAGTCATGCTGTATATGACCATCAGGACTAAAGACTGGCAGAAATACAGTTTGGAAGCAGTAAGTGATAATTAACACAACTTACCCCTTAAGGTGTCTCATAAATGAGGAAATACTGAGACTATTCCCTATTAAAGCATTTATATGGACTCTAAAACTTCCACAGTTAACTGTTTTATTTGGCTTTTGTCTAAAATGACTATATCTACAAGTTTTTTTTTTTTTTAAAGATTTTATTTATTTATCTGACAGAAAGAGAGACAGCGAGAACAGGAACACAAGCGGGGGAAGTGGGAGAGGGAGAAGCAGGCTTCCCACGGAGCAGGGAGCCTGATGTGGGGCTCGATCCCAGGACTCTGGGATCATGACCTGAGCCGAAGGCAGACGCTTAACGACTGAGCCACCCAGGCGCCCCTATATCTACAAGTTTTAATGGAGTCTGGGGTCAGAGACCTGGGTTTACACCCTGACTGTACAACTTAGTGCTGGTATCATTTTGGCCCAAACTGGTAGGAGGCTCAGTTTCCCTCCTGTAGCCTGGGCATTCCTGTCTTCCAAATAGGGCTAATTTGGCCACTCATTCAGCAACATTTATTGGGCCAGACAGGCCATGGTGGTGATATAACTGTGACCCTGACATTGTCATGATTCTCCAGGATCAGTCAGTAAAGTCTGTTTATCAGACTCAAACAGAAACTCAGGTCTGTGGATGAGAATGGAAAGGGGAACTTTGGTCTAGGTGCTGGGATGCAGTTCCACATGATGAGATCCACAGCATGGGAGAGGAGTGAGCTGCCATCAAGGGACCAATCCACATACCCCAGGGGTCACCACTGGGACTCCTGGGTCAGCCTTGGACTTCCATTTGGTTGTGGAAAGGACAACAGACCAGGACTGAAGAATCGCTTTCCCATAGCCCCTCATTTGAAGCCAGAAACAAAATTCTTATTTTCATGAGGATTCACCTAAGAATGGGATAGGCCTATGTCTTCTTTTGGGGTCATCAGTGGACCCAGCAGTGAGGAGCATGGAGAGACAGACTCTAGCTCCCACTGTATGTATCTGTTTCTTTCCATTTATGCTGCTACTGCCCCAGTTTAAGCCGCCACCATCTCTTACCCATCCTTCTTCAATTCAGTACATTTTCCAAGGTGCAACCTTTCGAATACTGTAAACCTTTCAGTGCTTAAAACCCTACAGTGGCTTCCTACTGTACAGAAAATTAAATCCAAGCTCTTTACTAAAGTCTTTGAGGCCCTACAAAATCTGACCTCTGCTCACCTCTCTAACCTTATCTGTTTACCACTTGCTTCTTTTAAATCTTGGAAAACCCAGTCTCGCTCGTTATTGTACATTTATGCAGGCTGTTTCATCTTCCGGGAATGCTCTTCTCTTGGCTAGCTCCTTTTCATTCCCCCAAACTAAGCTGGAATGCTACATACAAATGTTGTTATTAATTTGAAAGCACCATTATTAAATTGAAAGCTCTTTAGGCAGCAGCAGTCAAATCTTACTTACGTTTGTTTCTCCAGAAGGGCCCAGCATGTGTGGGTGTTCAATGAATATTTATTGAGTTGATTCACACTAACACCAGTGGAAGGAAAAATTTTTGAGGTCATGGATATTTAATTGCTAAGTTAAACATGACTCATTAGCAAGACATACTTTTCTCTTCAGTTAGGGCAAAATCAGAAATACCCCTCTTCCTTCCTACATATCATCTCTTCCTTTGTATGAGTTTTGTTTGGACTGTTCTGTTTGCATTCACTGCTCCACTTACCTCATTAGACATTTCATAGTTCACTGTGTCCACTTCCTTACCTCTGGTTCATTCTTTCACTCCTGCTGTTCCACCACAACTACTAGGGCAGAAGTTATTAATGACCAAGTAGCTGGGTCCAATGGCCTCTTTGTAGTCCTCACTTTACCCCTCCGGCCTTCAGCAGTCATCCCTGTCATCTTGAAACTCTCTTTGGCTGCCAGGACATCACTCTCCCTTAATATTCCCCCGTATTCACCAACCATTCCTTGTTTTTCACTCATTGCTCTTTTCCTGGACCCACCCCTAAATTAGTATTTTCCAGGGTTCTGATCTCAACTCTTCTCTTTAACTCTAAAGATCTTACTTAACACCACAACTTCAAATGTCATCTATATGGTGGTAATTCTCATATATACATATATATGTGTGTGTGTGTGTGTGTATATATATATATATATATATATATATGACAAATTTTCATAATACTTATACCCACACAAGAAAATTAAAATGAGCACATGTAAAAACTGAGGAAATCCAAATAAAGTCTCTAATTTACTTAATAACATTGTACCAATGTCCATTTCTCCGGTTTGATAATGTGCTGTGGTTATATGACATTGTTGGGGAAAGCAGGAAAATAGTAAGGGAGAAATCTGTGTACTATCTTGGCAACTTCTGTTCTTGTTCCTGTGAATCTTAAAGACTTAAAAAGGTAAAGTTCATGAGATGGCCTTATAACAAAACAAAATCAGTCCTTTCTTTGTAGTTTATTTATTGAATCTCCTTTCTTCTATTTGATAGTGTGACAATTATTCTTACTTTGGATAAGAGTTGTCTACTTTATAGGATAACTGTCTCTTCTTTAACACATTGGTGAATATAGCTAACTAAACTGTATTTCAATATATCACTCAAAATAATTTTTCAGATATAGTGAATTTTGTAACATGTTGTCAAACACATTTCCCATCCATTTGAAATTCACTATGAGATTTGGGAAGTTTAATATGGACGTTATTAAATTTACATATAATGCCAATTGTGATTTAGTCATATTTATGCAACATTCAATTACATTTTTAGGACATATGATACTATTTTAATTTACAAATGAAAATATCATATGTTTGAAAAGAACAGTCAATGTGTTAAAAGTTTGATCAAAGAGGACTGCATTCACTTTGACAAGTATTGTGCTAAGTATGGAAAGTAAGAGGAGAATTTGTTGATTGATTACACATTATTTATTTATGAATTATATGTAGTGGTTTTTAAATGATCACTATCTTTGGATTTTTTTGCCTATTTTAGAGCTGGAGTTGATTTTGAGGTGATTGTCGCCTTACTAACATTAGCTAACATAAATAAAATCAGATAAAGATTTATTTAGTATTCAGATTATACTTGATAAAGGAATTTTCCACTTCTAACAAAAATAAGTGGAGAAGTCCGTATGTGGAAAAAGTATTAGTGCAATAGTTTGGCAAGGGATAGTTCCATTGGTATTATTCAAGTTTCTACAAATATTTCATTTTCAAATAACTCATGTCAAGCCAAAGTAATTCAATTTATTTATAAGAAAACAAAACTTGAATCTATTTCATTCAAGAAAATGGAACATTTGAGAATTGATGAAAGAGCTATATATTGTTTATCAGTTGCTAATATTGATTGACCTTGATTTTTTAAATTAAATTTTTTTGAAATAATTATCGATTGGCATGCAGTTATAAGAAATAATACAGAGAGATCCTGTGTAACCATAACCTGGTTTCCTATAACATATTACAGGAATATAGCATAATATCACAAGTAGGATATTAACATGAACAATATCGACACCGATACAGTCAAGACACAGACGTTTCCATCAATATAAACATCTCTCATATTGTCCTTTTACAGCCACTCACTCCCTCCCAATTCCACCCCTTCATTAACTCCTAGCAACCATTAATCTGTTCTTCATATTTATAATTTTGCTGTTCTAAGAATATTATATAAATAACTTACTAGTAATTAATCTTTGTAAGTAATCTTTGGAGATTGACTTTTTTCATTCAGCATAATTCTCTGGAGATTCAGTTTGCTGCATGTATCATTAGTTGGTTCCTTTTATTCATTTTTATTTTGTGATATGGATGTACCACAATTTATTTAACCATTTACCTATTGAAAGACAAGTGAGTTATTTTCTGTATTTGGCTATGATAAATACCGCTTTTAGAAACATTTGTGTACAGGTTTTTATGTGAATATAAGCTTTCATTTCTCTGAGATAAATGCCTAAGAGCTCAGTTGTATGGTCAGCAGATGTTTATAAGAAATTGGCATCCTTTTTAACAGAGTAGCTGTACCATTTTACAAAGGAGCCAACCTTCATGGGGAAGACAGAGAGGGAAGAGGGATAAGGGGGGAAGAAGGGAACAGAGGAGGAGAGGGGATGAGAGAGAAGGGGGGGAGAGCAGATTTTTAAAAATTTGAAAAAGCTGAGATCCAACAGCACGTGAGGCTCTGGGCCAGGTGTAGCACCCTGCCTTTTCCTTTTGGTTATGTGAAAAAATTAACATCCTCTTCATGCTTAGGCTACTTTGGGTTAATTTTTTATCTTTGCAATGGAAGCATCCTTTTTCTAAGGCTATTGTCCCCATGAGGCTGGAACTCTGACCATGGACACCCCTCACCTTACATCCTTTTAACCTCAAAATGGAGACAAAACAGACATGTTTTCCCCCAGTTTCAGTGTATTTCCAGGGAAGGCCTCTGAGCATGTGCCTAGCTTGAGACACATGCTTCCCCTGGACAAAACCCTATGGCTAAGAGAAGGGGGCCACTGTGTTTTGTATATAGTGTTCACTGATGTATTCTTTTTTTTTTTTTTTAAAGATTTTTATTTATTTATTTGAGAGAGAGAGAATGAGAGAGAGCGAGTACATGAGAGGGGGGAGGGTCAGAGGGAGAAGCAGACTCCCTGCCGAGCAGGGAACCCGATGGCGGGACTCGATCCAGGGACTCCAGGATCATGACCTGAGCCGAAGGCAGTCGCTTAACCAACTGAGCCACCCAGGCGCCCCCACTGATGTATTCTTAATATCTAGACGACCGCCTGGTAGATGCTTCATAAATACTGACCAAATGAGTGACGATCACTGGAGAAGAAGGTTTTAGTGGGAGACTGAAGAAATCAGCCTCCAAGGTCTAACTTTAATGTTCACTGGTTTTTAAATGATCACTATCTTTGGATTTTTTTTGCCTATTTTAGAGCTGGGGTTGATTTTGAGGCGATTGTTGCCTAGGGTGATAGACTGGGAGGTTAATAACACAATTTTTTAAATGTAACTTTCTATCCATTAGTTACTGTGTTGATGGGTTTAATTTTACTTTGCATCTTCCACGTTCCATAAGCTCTTAGAGATACTGTATAAACTTATTTCATTAAATGTTTTTTTCTCACTTTGCAAGCCTCAGTGTGTGAATTGGTTTTGAGGCAAGTCAAGGTAAATACTTGAGCAGATGCAGTTACATACTGTTGATTTTCACGACAGAACAAACGCTTGAAGGATGAACAGACTTGGCACATACGGAACCTACTAAAGGAGCTGAGTGAAGAGAAGTCAGACGGGTTACCAGTTGTAACAAGAGAAGATGTTGAAAAAGCAATGAAGGAAAAATGGAAGTTTGAAAGAGACCAGGAAGAAAACTTGAAAGGTGACTTAGGAACTTAAAGTTATTTCTTGAATGTGTTCATGCTTTTGTCCCCTAATATGTTCAGATGAGAGCATTACCACCGCAAGCACACACACGTGTGCGTAAATGGGCAGGAGAGGGAAGTAACAAGTGGGCAGAGCTACTAGAGCCAAGTGAGGAGGAAGAAGAAGGGCACTGATCAAAAACAAGGCAGAGGAAAACCACCTGGCTCTTGACACCAGACAACAGCCTGCTAGCTACCACCCTGAAGTCCTCACAGGGGGGATTTGTTCTTTCTTTGGGGAAATTCTCTTGTCTGGCAGCTTCTTTGGCTTCCAACTCAGTTCAGACTTGGGAACAGGGTGAATATTGCCATGAAGCTGCCCCCCCACACCAGTATCATTAAGGGAGCTAAGCCCCCCATTTCGGTGGGGAAAGAGGCATGAGAGTTGGCAAGGGGGAAGGTTGGAGGACATGGACAGAAATGATGCTAGGTGCAGAAGATGAAAGAGCATGACCTCTCTTGCCATGGACTTAGGAAATACCACGGTCCCTTGGGTTAAGTCATACATCGTTTTAACACATGCATTCCTTTAAAAAAAAATTTTCATTCCTTTATCCTAAATTTGCTGCTAAGATTTCCCAAGCCACTTTTGCCAGAACCTCTATACATACCATCTAGCTAGGAAGCCGGAAAACTTGGGGAAGAGATGTGAGTGTTCTCAGGAAGCAGTACTAGGAGCTGGGAATCAAAATGAGGACTAGATTCCCTGAATTTCTCCAAGTAGTTCAGAGAGCCTACCGACCCAAGCACTTTACACAGAGCAAGCACACCATCTGTAAATATTTGTGGTTTTGAATGAAATAGTTGCCAAGATCAACCATCAATCAGCAAACTTCATTTTTAGGGGTCTCCACAACTGTTCCCAGAAGCCTGTTCTGGCCCATCCCTTGATGGGCAGCAGTGATGTCATGAGGTGGTAGATAGTGTATTTTGCAGGGCGCCTCTCCAGGAGACTTCTGTTTATGTTTGGAAGGAGGACTTTAATAAGTCCCTTGAGATGGGAGTGAGACCACAGAGGATACTCAGATGCGCTCACTAAACTGCCTTCGCAGGGAAATAGGCCCAGCTAGCCGAGGTGTGCCTGTTTACAGTTTGGGCTGAGTGCTGGGACGTGTGTGTCATGCACGACTGGGGCCAAGCTGGGTGACCGAGCACAGCAGAGGAGGCCTGGGCATGTGCAGTGGCCCAAGGACAAGAGGAGTCCGCAGATGCCGAGGGAGTGAGGGAAAGCCGGAGGACAGGCGGATGGGAAAAGGCTTTGTGAGGCTGTTCTGTTAGTCCCAGGGAGTCACCGTAACCTGACTGGGTTTGGGGAGCAGCGGCAGCAGCTTCATTTGGCAGCTTGTTGCAGTACAGAATCTCAGGCCCATCCAGGTCTACTGACTTAGAATCTGACCTGGGACAAGATCCTGGGGGATTCCTATGCACAGGAAGGTTCGAGAAAGACTGATGTAACCGCTTTTTTTCACCTTTTATTTAGGACTCTTCAGTTGCCTGGATAAAAACTTAACCCAAACTAGCCTAAACATAAAGAGGGTGTTAATTTTTTCATAAAACCAAACAGAAAAAAGGCAGGGTGCTCTGGACCTGGACCCAGAGCCTCACGTGCTGTCAGATCTCAGCATTTTTCTTTTTTTAAATCTCCTCTGCCTCTCCCTCCTTCTCTCCCCCCGCCATCCCCCTCCTCTGTCTCTTACCCCTCTTCTCTCTCTGTCTTGCCCCCGAAAGTTGGCTCCTTTTTCTGAGGCTGTTGTCCTCATGAGGCTGGAACTCAGACCATGGACACTTCTCACTTTACATCCTCTTTACCTCCAAATGGAGACAAAAGAGACATGTTTTCCACCAGTTTCAGTGAATGTGTGTCCAGGGAAGGCCTCTGAGCATGTGCCTAGCTTGAGACACATGCTCCCCACTGGACAAATCCCTACAGCCAGGAGAAGGGGCCACTGTAATTGGCCTACGTATTTGACAAGGGGTAGGAGAAGGGGTGGGACATGGGCTCTGGCAAAGTAGAACAACAGCCACGACATGGACCTCTCTTTCAAAGACTTCAGTGACAGTAAGCACCCCTCCCTCAAAGGCTCACTGTGGTACAGGGCTGAGACAGCAGCCATCTAAGCAGATAGGAGGGCAGCTCATCGGGCAGGCTACGGCGGTATTCATTGTTTAATGGCAATAGCAAGTGTCATTTATTAAGGGATTTAAAAATACATGATCTTATTTACAGCCTTGGAAAAAGACATGTCTGGAGTCCTTCTGGACTCCTCTATATTCAAGAACATTCCCCCGGCCTGATTGCAATGCTTCAGCCATTCCATAAACATTTATTGAGCACCAACTAATTGCCAGACTCTGTGCTAAGTGCTGGTTTTGTTGAGAAGAATAAGATGTGGTTTTGCCTTCAGGGAGCTCTCAAACAAGATGGTGTGTGGCACTGAGCCAAAGGGCCATTAAGTTCAATGTACCCTGCTCCTTGTAGTACTTCCAGTTCCAAAATATCTAGAAGCATGAGACCCAGCCTAAAGATGGAGTAGAATATCATGTTTAGCAAGTGCCCCAGGGCAAACTGAAGGTTTATATGGGTGACACAGCTCAGTATTTGTACATTTTTTACTAGAGAATTTATCTTTCACTCTGAAGGCGTTTGTAAGCAGGGGCCAGGGAAGACATGTTGAGATTACTGTTGTATGGTATCATCTCACACAAGGGAAGCCCAAACACTGAACTTTAGATGATGGAAGCAACCTATTTATTTACAAAAATGGTTGCCAGGGACAGCACAGGATATATATTGAACTCGCTTTGCCCAGAGGCACAATGGTCAGAAAAGTGACAATTTATTAATAAAAAGTCTATGTGATATAATGTACAAAATAGGACACTTATCAAGCCACCATGGGAATAATTTAAGCTTGTGGGTTCCTAAGCATATAGGTAGTCTATTAACCTATCATCAGTCACAGCCTAAAACCACACATCTATTTTATAATTGGAAGCTTAATTTTACTTGGATTATGCATCATGAGGGATAAACAATAGTTGAAATAGTTTAGATTTCCTTTCATTGTAGATAAAAAATTGTATTTATGAGTTAACAGCATTTTAGTAGCAGGCCTTTCAGACCTTAACTTAATAAAATCGGATTGCAATGTATCATGGTTGCAAGAACAATGGCAATGACATGGTGTCTTGATTTTCTCTCAACAGATATGCGCGTGCAAATAAATAATGCCGAGAAACTATTTCTTGAGAAACTCAGTGAAAAGGAATACTGGGAAGAATATAAGAATGTAGGGAGTGAACAACATGCTAAACTCATTACCTCCTTGCAGAATGACATCAATAGAGTTAAAGAAAATGCAGAGAAAATGTCAGGTCAGTTGTGACAAAGCTAGTTCAAATTCAATAGAAAATCTTTGGAGAGCAGCCCTTTTGTAGAAGAGAAAAATGTGTACTCCCTAAATCATTCTTTACTCTCTATCAGCACAAGCAGCTATGAACCAAAGGGTAAAGGTGGAGAGAGGAGAGAAACTCTCCCAGGACCACCAATGGAACTGAGGAGAAGTAGAAGGATGGGGGGAGGGGGAGCGGAGAATCCCTGAGACCAACTGTCTTGGAGAAAGAAAGAAGCTTCATTCAGTGGGTGGTGTCTGCCTGCTCCCATACCTACGTCTGGGGCAATTCCACCGAGGTAGGAAGGTCCTGGGCCGGGGTTATATTGAAAAGAAATTTACCTGAGGCAAGCTAAAAACAAATTAACCAGGCTGTAAAACCAGAATCATTGTAGAGAAACGCCCAAGTAAACGCTAGGTTATAGTCAGAAAGAACTGAAGAACAAACACAAGATGGGAAATGGAGAGAGTATGGAGCGGGATGGCATCAGGTGTGATGAAGCTTACCAGGACTAGTTCTGGGAACCATGAGGCCACCTGTCTGTCACTGTGGCTAAGCACAGTGGCTTAAAAAACATCAGAAACCCAGAGACAGGAAAGTCATAGAGTAGAATAAATGGAGAAATCTGATGACTCAGAAGAACACTGGCCAGATGACAGCTCTGAGCCCGGCTGGTGATGGTGCCCTGAGTGGTGAAGGTGTTCATGTGTGGTCATTTCCATTATCCCCTGTGGGGGCCCTGTCGCAGGATATTCCACAGCTGGACCAAGTTTTCTGTAAGTTTCTCAGCTCAGGGCTTCTGCACCACAAAGGCAGTGTAAATTTGGTTCCAAATCAGACTGGGTTTAAAGTTCCAATTTTTCAAAAGGTTTTCCTCCCCAGAAGAAAAGTAGAGAATAAAAGGGACATCTTCTGGGGCATCTGGGTGGCACAATTGGTTAAGCGACCGACTCTTGGTTTCAGCTCAGGTCATGATCTCAAGGTCCTGAGATCAAGCCCTGAGTCAGGCTCCACGCTTAGCAGGGCACCTGCTTGGAACTCTCTCTCCCCCTTCCTCTGCCCCTCCTTCCTGCCCACTCTCTCTCTAACAATAAATAAATAAATCTTTAAAAAAAAAAGACAGAGGGGACACCTACCTACCCCTGTCTATCTCCCAGCCACTCAGATCCTCTCTCTAGATAAAACCACTATTACCAATTTCTTGTGTAATCTTTATCAGAAATATTTTATATCAGTATATACAAAGCATGCTACAAATACAATTTTGTACTTGCTTTTTCATGTAACAATATGGACATTCTTATAGATCAGTATATATTAGTACTTCTTCATTCTTCCAGTGACTACTTTGTTTTGTTGTAATATACTTCTTTTTACAAGTCTCCTACTCATAAGCATTTAGATTGTTTCCTGTATTTTACTATTACAAATAATGCTGCAATGAATTTTCTTAAATACCTCCTTTTATTGCAATGAATATCCTTGTATTTATATAAGTTCACTTTTGTGTATCTCTAGGAAGGAATGGCTGGCCCAAAGTGCCCATTTATTTATTGTTATTTTGATAGGCATGGCCCTCCATAGAGCTTGTACCAAGTTTACTAACCACCACCACCCCACCCCCAACCTCTCCCTATGTTCCTGCATCTTCAACAACAGGGACGTTAGCTAACTTTTTGTTCTTTGCCAGTCTTAAAAGTAGAAAGTGGTATCTCATTATAGCTTTAATTTCCACTTCTCTTATTATGTGATAGTGAATATCTTTTCATAAGTTCCGGAAATGTAATAGGAAATATAACTATATTTCCTTTTCTGTGAACCATCTGTTCACATCCCTTGCCCATTTTTCTACTGTGTTGTAGAGCTCTTTACATTTTAAGGAAATTAGCTCGTTAACTCTGATACAAAGTACAAATATTTCCCCCATTTGTCTTTTTTTTTGTGGAGTATATTTATGGGGAGTCTTTTTTTGTGGAGTATATTTATGGGGACATGTTGAAGTTTTAGAGTGTCCAACCTAGATTTTTATTTTATGATATCTGAGATGATAAATAAATTGTCCAATATTTTCTTCTAGAATATTTATGGCTTCATTTTAATATTTACATCTTTGATTTTTTGTGTGTCTACGAGGTAGGAAACCAATTTTATTTTTTGCCAGATAGGTTTTCCAGTTGTCCTAACATCATGTATCAAATAATTCATTTTAACCCTACTGATTTAAAATGCTGACTTTATCATACTTTAGTTTCCCATGTGTATTTGGGTCTCTCCCTATACTTTCTATTCTGTTCCACTGACCTATGTATTTGTGCACCAGTACTGTACTTTTAAAATAGTTATTGTTCAGGGAAGTTTAAAATTTTTAAATCCCCCCAACATTTCTTTATATTTTTAAATTAGGAGGAGTCACCTTCTCAGATAAACTTATTAACCCATTATCTTGATCAGAAATTTGGATGATTTCTTTGAGTTGAAAATTGTCATGCTGTGTATCCAGCTTTGGGATGGTGGTAATGACATTAATATATTGAATTACTTGCTGGTTAAACCTTAGTCTGTAGCTGACTTTAGGTGTCATAGGAAAATAGTTGTTATGGGCTTTTCTTATTTGTCATTGGTTTTAGGCATTTCTCCTAACCATGCCGGTAGCAGCAGCAATCTGCTCAGGGACGATTAAAATACCCTGGGGGCCAGTAATTGGACAATGGATATGAGCAGGACACTTAAAGCGATTTATCTGAAGCCTTACTATTATATCGCCCTTTTTCCTCCCTTCTTCCATGATTTCTGTAGAATATTCCTCTCACACCCATGATCATGGAGTTTGTGGTAATTAGACTGGTCTACTTGCAAGGTACAAGTATTTTAGGGAAAGGAGTGGTTATTGAAACCGGATATTAAAGCAAAACTTTTTTAGTCTCAGTTTAAACTGGGGTGGCTATTTAACAGACACCACATTTCAGAGTAAACTGAGATACTGCCATGCCGATGAGACAGAAAACTGAATTCCAGTCTATAAAAGAAGTTGCACAGGTCAAGAAAAGATTGTTGGAAATTAGGGGACAGTGTTTAGAAAGAGATCTTGGTGTGCTGTAAGTCCCATGCTGTCCCACAAAGGGGCAGGTGAAAGGTAATTTCTTCCATCACCTCAAATCAAGATGGAGAGTCTTTAAGGAAATTCCTCAGATTGTTCAGTATGTGCCCTCTGCAGTTTGGGAGACATGGAAGTCTAGTTTATGACCCATCTCTGGGAAATCTAGGGGATGAGGGACTGACTAATCATTCTGACAGCAGGGCAAAGGCAAAGTGGCCGCTGCCCTGAGCTAGGCCTGTGTCTTAGTCCATTCAGGTTACTATAACAAGATACCTTAAATGGGTGCCTTATAAACAACAGAAATTTATTTCTTACAGTTCTGCAGGCTGGGAAGTTCAAGATCAATGCCAGCAGATTTGGTGTCTGGTGAAAACCCACATCCTGGTCCATAGACAGCCATCTTTAGTGGAAGGGACAAGGGAGCTCTCTGGAGTCTCTTTTTATAAGGGTGCTAATCCCATTCATGACGGTTCCCCCCTCTTGACCTAATGACCTCCCAAAGACCCCATCTCCAAATACCATCACACTGGGGATTATGTTTAAACGCATGAACTGGGGGTAGGAGGGCACAAAGATTCCGTCTGCAGCAGGCTATACTCTCAGAGTTTGTCACGGCAAAGCATGAAAGTGTTTCCTACGAATCTGCTATGAGAGCAAGCTGGTACACAGTCCTGTTAGATCTCCGTGATAGGGTCCTCACAGAGAAATAGGAGCCTGCATGTATGGGAGGGAGCAATAGATGGAGAGCCAGAGGCCAAAGGAAAAGTTAGCCAGCCTCAAGGACAGTACAGCCCCTGCACCAAGGAACCACAGGTGAAATAACTAGCAATGAGGAGGGTGGTCCTCTGAAGAACCTATAAAACAGCCCCATGGAAAAGGAATCAACCCTAAGTGCCAGCTAGAACTAGAAAGTGCCACTTTAGCTTGAGATAGTATCTGTCAAATGAGAGCTTTCTTGCCCCTTTCCATGCTTCTCTTCAACCCTGAGGGAGGAGGCATAGAAACTCAAATCTGAGGAAATAGTTGTATGTCCAGGTTGGGAAGGGAATAGCCATAGCTTTGAATGGAGTTTAAAGTTTTAATTATTACAAAAGACTGGATACATTAATTACTGGTTGGAGGGCCTCTTATTATCACAAAGGATCCAGAAAAGTAAGAAATTTGCCATATATCTTGTTGAGAGAGTTACTAGCCTCACCGTATGAATTTTAAAGGGAAGAGATAAAGCTAAGTTTGTTTGATGTCCCACGGTCATGTTTGTTGAATATAACACTTGCAGTGAGGAATGGGAAGACTGAAGATGGAAACAGAAGCCCATCAGATCAGTGGTGGCCCTAGAGATGGCTCCTCTCTACATTTGTCTTTTATGGTCTGTGTCCCCTTCATAGTGCCTCTGTTTTGCTCTGTCCCGTCCTCATTCTCTTCTTGCTTCCCACACACCAGTTCTTGCAGTTTTCTCCAGCCCAGATTCTAAAGAGCTGGTGTCATCACCTACCTAATGAAGATGAGCGAAGACGTTTGTCCATGCCTCCTCATGGGCCATCGGTCAGCCATTCTGTGGTCAGCTCTCCAACCCTGCCTTATTCAGGAACATCCCTGAGCTCTGGGGGGAAGGGGAAGGAAGCACCTAGAGCTGCTTCCCTGAACTTTGGCTGGGAGATTTGGGGATAGTGGGTATAGGAAACACAGTCACTAATCCATCCAAGACAAGGCTTTATCTCTCAGTAAAAGGAAAGGGGACCTTAGTGAGGCCCAGCAATACAGAAAGTGTGGGGGTATGATAAGTCATTAGATATCAGGGTCACAGAGCATTTTTACTTTTGTCCTTCACCAGGCACACAGGACAGGAATCTCTAAAATTTCTTTGTACACTAATCGTGAGTTAAAAGATTTGGGTTCAAATGCACTTACAAAAAAGTAACATTACTTCTTTGAACATCAATTTCTTCATCTGTAAAATGGGAGTCCCTTGGTAATCTCCAAGAGAACTCACAAGAGAGGCTACCACCACCCTCCCCACAGAAGAGGGTCAGCACAGTGAGGTCGTGTGACACTGACAAGTGTGTGAAAAGTGGGCACAGACTCCCAGGAAAACTGTGGGGGAGCAGAGCAACACGGAGCCAGACACAGCAGGAAAGGCAGAACAATGCAAAGCAATCTTCAGCCCGCGTGGCTTTGCCATCAGCTTCTGAGAAGTGGCCACATTAGACAGGGATCTGAGCAGCCAGGACTTTAAAGGCACAAAGCCAGAGTCTTCCGTGCTCCCAGTAGCAACGTCCCCAACTGTTATGAGAAGGAGACATTTCATACTCCCAGCTTCTTTGGCTGTATTCACAAATGCATGGTTAACAGTTGTTTCTGAAAGCAGCAGGTGAATCACAAAAACTAGCAATGAGATTTTTACATCCTCCCTTGTGCTGGTTACTCTGCTCTTCAGAAGATAAACAGTCCATAGAATTTTATATGGAACTTGGAACAAGTTGGGTATTTTTATTGCTTTGTCAGTGTTAATGTGGCACTAGAGAGAGCTATAACTTTAGTCAGAGCATATTTGATCATCTATTTTTTATGATTTGCAGCAAAGAATTAATATTTAATCTTATCAAGTTCCAGGTTAATGGTTTCTTTCAGATGCTAAGAATGAAAAATCCATTATAACTAAACTCCTGATCCATTGTAACTTTTAGATTGCCTATTGTGTTTTGTTGGGTAGAAGTTTCCAATAAACATCCAGCCTTAGTCTAGTGGACTAGGTCCTGAATTGAAACAAATTCTATCAGAAATGAGATTGGAATGATTAAAATATCCAAGTGATGACTCTGAATGGGAATAAGAAGTATACAGGTTGTATGGATGGGCATATGTGGGTTGGAATAACGAAGACTTCCATTTTCTTACTCTCCAGATGTCAAGTGAGACTAGTTTTCTTCCTCTCCACTCTCTACAGCAGTCTTAATGTCACTATACCTCACTTTTCCTTAAACAGAGGTGTTGAGGGTATGATCACTAAGCATCTTTCAAGGCCTAAAATTTTATGATCCTTTGCTCTCTCAATCCTGACTATGATATCAGAAAATCTGGAGAGAATAAAGAATCCTGCACTTCTTCATATCTGTCCTCCTCTCTTGCCCTGAGCCCAACTCAGAACCAGAGGCTGACTTTCATGGCCCCGTCACCCCTCTCTCCTTTTCTCACTCTGTCTTTCCTGCCCAAGAAAACGCCTGCCAAGAATACTGGAAATTTAGTTAGATGGGGTCAGAGGTACAGGATGCTTCTCATGCAGATAATCAAATCTTCTTTATATTTCCGTTGTGGAATCAGAAGTGTGTGATATGCAAGGTAGATGGCTGCCCTAAAGTATTGGGAATTTTCCCTTTGGAGAGACAATCCTTTGAAAATACAAATATTCTTAGGAGAGATACCATTTTAGCTAATTCACATTAAGGTGTTAGTAAATTACTGGAGCATTTCTTCTAGTTGGAGGTACTAGATACTTCAGTAAAAATTTACCCTGAAAATTTGGGGGAAAAATATGTAGAAAGGAGATGAGAGGATCATGGAAATAAAATTTACAAGCAGCATAGCTTTACCTAGGATTAGTCTTGTTAAAGCTTCTAATTTTCTTTTTAAAGAACACTATAAAGTCACTCTGGAAGATGCTAGAAAGAGAATAATCAGAGAAACTTTGTTGCAACTGGATCAAAAGAAGGAATGGGCCACACAGGTATATTTCAGTTTTTTTAAAAACAAAACAAAAGTTGTTCCTTATTTTTTCCTGTGGTATATTATCATGATTAAGAACTTGAGTTCTGAAGTTCGGCAGTTTAGTTTAAATCATGGTTCTTCCACTTACTGGGAATATAAACTAAATTTGTTACTTGACTTTTCTGGGCTCCAGTTTCCTAATTTTTAAAAAAAGGGGCAATAATGATATTTACCTTTAAAGAATAGTATGGGGATTAAATGAGATGATTTAAGTAGCATAGTGTCTCATAAGGAACAAGAGCTCAGTAACTTATTATCCAGTTATTTTTAAGTAATAATAATGGCTACAACAAATTATTAAATAAAAGTTTTGGATGCATTATAGAATGAAATATGATTTGTCTAAAAAGTACTGTCATAGGGGCACCTAGGTGGCTCAGTTGTTAAGCGTCTGCCTTCGGCTCAGGTCATGATCCCAGGGTCCTGGGATCGAGCCCCGCATCGGGCTCCCTGCTCCGCAGGAAGCCTGCTTCTCCTTCTCCCACTCCCCCTGCTTGTGTTCCCTCTCTCATTGTGTCTCTCTCTGTCGAATAAATAAATAAAATCTTAAAAAAAAAAAAAAAGTACTGTCATATATATCCAAACCTAAAAGAGTACACTTTACATGGCCAGAGCTTTAACATTTTGGGGTATAAAAAAATGTTTGAGGGACGCCTGGGTGGCTCAGTCGGTTAAGCGTCTGCCTTCAGCCTGGTCAAGATCCCAGGGTCCTGGGATTGAGTCCCACGTTGGGCTCCTTGCTCAGCAGGGAGTCTGCTTCTCCCTGCGCCCTGACACTCCCCCTGCTTATACACACAAGCGCTCTCTCTGACAAATAAATAAAAATCTTTAAAAAAAAAGTTTGAGATATAATTTCCAACTTTATATGTTTTCTAATCCCTTTGTTTTCACTCTCCTTCCCTGTCTGTAGACTATCTCCTCGGTTAGTGAGGCCCCCACTGGGACTGTCTCTTCATCTAGAATCTCTCTTCTTCAGAATCATAAACATCTGGTCTTCTCTAAAGTTCTTCACTGAATTTCAGTTGCTATTGTTTGTTGCTTAACTGTTAGTTCAGTTATTCTTTCAGTTACTATCCTACTGCATGATTTTTACTGATTTATACAAATATAGAGGACTACGGAGAACTGACCAATAGTTTATCTGTCCATAAAATTCAGCCCCTTTGTGAGTGAATATGACTAAATGGTGAAGTCAACAATAAAATGATCTGAACATAGTTAAGATGATTAAAAATGCATCTGTAGATCAAATATATTTCAAATATACATATTCAATATATAATGAGGACTGTTCTAGATACTGTTCTGAGCATTTTACATTTATGTCTCTCAACAATCCTATAAGGCAGGGACTTGCTAATGAGAACACTGAAGCACAGAGAAATTTTTGTGGCTTTCCCAGAGCAAGTGGCAGAATCTAGATTCCATTCCAGATGTTTCCTTCAGATCATTGATCTTAATCACTACCCTATACATTTTCTTTTCTCTACATAATGCCTAACACTCACACACATAAATGAATTTTCCCCATTTTATCTGGCTATTTTAGCATATGTTTCGCTTCTGATAATCCACTGTTGTGCAACCTTGGCTGCGTACTGGAGTCACCAAGAAATTTGGTTAACTCATGTGGTGCCTCAGAGATGCTCATGTAATTGGCCTGCGATGTCACCTTGGTTTCTGGATTTGTCCAAGTGTCCAGGAGATTCTAACATGCGCCCAACATTGAAAACCCCTGCTCCACTGTTAGTAAATTAAACCATTAGCCAACTTCAGTTATGAGCTGTGTCCTGCTTTCGTTCAAATGAAATTCTGTGTTCTAGGACACTTTAGAGTTACCAGTTGCAGCTGCAGTATAAAAGTTCCTGGTTCCTAAGGAATGTAGGCGCACCCTTAGTTTAATTAGCATGATTTGAAGAAAAAAATTATTGCAAATCTTCCAACTCGTTTAAGACTTAGATAAACTTATTCTTAACATATTTTTCAGTTATTTCTGTCTGCCTTTATGATCTATAAGATTTTTCTTAATTTCTCTTCCTTAGGTTGTGCCCTTTAGTTACTGAATGTGGAATTTGTAATGTGGTATCCATATAAAAGTATCTCACAGATAAATACAATCTTTCATCCTTTATAAAGTTCCCTTAGGGAAAACTATAAATAAACAAGAATTGAAAATGAATTTACATTTTATGAACCTATTGACAAAGTAATGCTTTTCCTGTTTTCTTCATCTAAAATGCCTTTTTCCAGGAAACTGTCCAGCTACCCTGAAATTATTTGCTATTAAGTTTATAAACACGTATATTGTTATTATTGACATACAGAAGTCTTTCTAATTAAAAAGGTAGTAATAGAATCTATTCATGCTTTTACTCTATGTTGGATTATGTCTGTGACCAAAAACATGAAGAATATTTGACCCCTGCAGTTCAGCCACCTTAATTATGGAGCAGATCACTTAATGATTGATTTCACCATGGCAATCAGATTAAGTCACAATGGAAGCCAAACTGAAAGGATAACTATTGTCCAGTTCTCTGAATCACCTGTATTAGGCAGTGTGAATCAGCAAAAAATAATATGAGAGCAAAGAAAAACTGAAGCAAATTTCTTAGATATGTTTCCAAAGTAATTGCAAAACATAGTGTAAAATGATCAGATGAGTTGATTGTGAATCGCCATGTTGCAAGTCTCCCTTAATACAGAAACTTTCTTTTAGAATGCCATACGGTTCATTGACAAGGGCAGTTACCGAGAGATCTGGGAGAATGATTGGCTGAAAAGAGAGGTAGGCGGAATTTTAAAAAACAATTTCTTCTTTCTCATTTTTTTGAACTGGAAAGGACTTTTATTTATGAGCTAAAGGCATGGGAAAAGCATAGAATTGTGACTAGCTGAGGTAAAGTAAAATTCAAGTGGAATCCTAATCTTATAACAAACCGTTACTCAATGAATACCATCAATAATTTCAGTAACAACCAGAAATCATTTTTGGCATCCTAATTCATGTAATATACTCAAATATATGAAGCTTCTTTATACCCTAAAATTGATCTGGTCTTCCTCAAAACCGTACTTCCTTCTGGGTGGTGGGAGGAAGGCTAAAGGATCATTCTAACCTCATTCTCTGCTGTTTTTAGATTGCCTTTCGGGATGACACGTGGTCTCCTTTGCATAAATGTTCAGTCATTTAGATTTCCCTACTTCCCCCTGCTCTTCTCCAAGATGGACCCTACTGTATAAGGAGGTGGGGCTTACATGCCCTCTTGTGGGGCATGTCATTAAAGAGGGCTCAGATCTGTGGGTTTCCTTTGGATCTTTGCTCCCTCTGCCTTTCATCTGTATAGGACGTGCCTTTGTCTGCTCCCTGCACTGGTGACTTCTGAACGGACTGCTCTGGCCTTTGGGACATCGTGTTGCAGCCAACACTGAATCCACAGTTACAGCCATTTGTCAGTGGTCAAGATGCCCCTGCCCACTGCAGTCTCGACGTCCTCTCCTAGCTTGGTCATCAGGCTCTCTTCACACCTCCTTCTGGAGAACATGTGGGAACGAGTGGGCCCCGTGTGCTGTCTGAGACTCAGCTCCCCCTGTCTCCCTGTACTAGCGCTGCAATCCTGCTCTCGCTGAATGTGGTCATGGCAGGACTTCTAGACCTTCTTTGTTATGAGGCACTGTCCTGCTTTCCTTACACTGTACAGACTAGGCCCTCTGCCTCCCTCCTTACACTCATCTACCTGGAAAACTCCAACTCTCCTTTTAGGCACAGACTTTGGTGATTAATTTCTTTCTGAATCATTTTGTATTTCCCCCAGAAAGTCTTGAGTCCTTTTCCTCAGTGCTCTCTTGTTTCATAACTCTTGTTAAAATATGTTGAAATTGGCTGTTTATGCATCTGTCTCTTCATTGCACAGAGCAGGCTATGCCTTTTCAATTATATGTCCATGAGAACTAATAAATAATCTATGTTCATAAATAGTTATTGAATGAAAGGATGTCCATGAGTATATATATATTCATTGGAGAGATTAATCAAGTACATGGCTTAGCTCTTGGGTGAAGTGTGAGAGCACGTTATTGGATACAAGAGGCAGATAGTCTTTGGCCTAGATGTTACAGGGTGCTACAGAAGATGTGCAAGACTCACCACTTTGAAATTCCCTTTATATCCAGACAAGTAGTCACCCAACCTGTGCTCAGATATTATCTATGAAAGAAAACTCACTATCTTTTGAAAGAATTCACTTCAACTACACACAGCTCTTGTTAGTAAGTTATATACATGTACATGATTCTCAAATGTACATGTTCAGCACTAACATGCATGTCCATAGCTCTAGACCTATATTTTTATTTGCCTGCCAAATATTTCCACATGGATGTCCCAAAGGCAGTCAACATCGCTAAAGCAGAATTCATTAAATCTCTCCTTAAATCTTCACTTCTTGCATCTCCTTTTTCACCATCTGCTCAGATACCTGAAGTAAAAATGTCACTGTCACCTTCTCTTCTCTTTTCCTTGCCCCCTATTTATAGGCTGAATAGAGTTGGTGAGTCTAGGAAACAAGGAATTTAAAAATTAATGTGCTTTCTATGATATTGACAATTATCTTTAAGCTGCCCTTATAAAGTCATGGTAAATAGGAATCCAAACTACTTCGAAAATAAATCAAGATGAATCCCCACTTTTAAAAAATGAATATTGATTTAAAAAACTCAAGGTGAGCGGGTGCCTGGGTGGCTCAGTTGGTTAAATGTCTGTCTTCAGCTCAGGTCATGATCTCAGGGTGCTGGGATCGAGCCCTGTGTGTTGGACTCCCTGCTCCGCAGGGAGTCTGCTTCTCCCTCTCCCTCTGCCCCTCCCCCTGCTCATGTGCATGCACCTCTCTCCCTCTCTCAAATAAATAAATAAAATCTTAAAAAAAAAAAACAACTCAAGGTGAGCTTAACAGTTAAAGAATATTAGGGAGTTTAGTTTTGGTACTTTTATTGAATATAACAGCATAATCCTAATTATAATAATTTAACAATTCAAATCTTAAATCTTGTAAGATGTCATAGATATTAGGTTCAGAGAAAATAACTGTAAAAATTTATATCTGACTGATAATAAAGGCTTTTTTGGTGTCTTGATCCTTCCTACTAAAGCCACAAATTACATTCTGTTTCGTTTTATTTTTTACTTCTCATGATTCAGTAGAAATAAAAGACAAGAAAAAAATGTCAAGTTTAATTAAATCATGAGCAAAAGAGCTTAGTAATAAAGAACAAATAATTTTAAAGAAATTTAATAGATTTAATTTCTCCTTATTTCAATAAGTATTTATTTTAGCATTATTACATTTACTCACAAAATTAATTAAAACCATCTCTGGTTATAAGTATTATCACAAGAATTGAAAATTGCCTGGAAATGGAATAATGTATGTCAATTAATTTCTTTGAGGAAGGTTTAGAATGAGTAACAAGGGATATTCAATAATGGACCTCCTGAAAGTATTTCTCCATTTAACTATCTTTCAACAATAAGCAAAAACTTAGACCTGTGGGAAGGCTATGAAACGTCCCATGCATGACTTCCATTATCTGGTTTTATTTAGCATGCTTATTAAGGAAATGAAGAAAACTGAAATTTCCAAATGACTTAGACTCACTCAACAAATAGAAAGCCAATAAAACTAGACAAAGGGATTCAAAGGGGTTAGCAATAAGAGTTTCAAGTGTGAGGAGGCATGAAGCTAACTTGGATCTTGCAGGGGAAATTTTCAAGAGCACACATTTAATTCAGGATCCTAGGTCTCTGACTTACAATAGTTTAAACTAAATTATCTTTCTCAATTTCTAAAGTACGTTTCTTGGGTATCTGGGGAGAAGCAAGGATAGGGAGGGAAAAGCAGTCTTCTACTTCCTCCTTTTTACTTTCTTACCCTAGAAATTTAAAGGTATTTATATGGCTATAAAAAAGAACTAGTTTTCATTTCCCTAATATTTCAAAAGGCTAGAAAGGAGATAGTAATTGTTGAGAACCTTAGTTAGTAGTCCAAAGGGGTAAGTGATGCCACAAGATATCCTTAGCTTGAAAGATCGGACTTAAATCCCCGAAAGGGCCCTCTTCATTCCCAGCTTTGGAAGGAGACCAAGAACTGTGTGTACTGCCTCCCAAGCATGTCAAACCCTTGGGTCAAACATTTCCAAATGTTCTATCCATTCCTTCTGTTTACAACCTCTAAATATAATTTCTTTCTCATCCTTTGACATTTGAAAATTATTAACTTTTCCTTAAGGCATTCAAGCCTATAATCAAGCTGATTATCTCCCAACACACGAGATGCTAAAGCACCAACCCCTTGCTTTCTAATTTAGTATCATGGACTTAAATGGTTTGCTAAGTAGTTTAAGGCAGGTAAATAATATATGCTTTTCTTTCAAACTCCAAGCCACCAGCAATATTTGAGCCTTTTCTATGGCATTAATATTATTTTATGTTACAGTTATTTGTGTATTTGTTCACTGGATTGTAAACCTCTTTGAGGGAAACTTTCCATGCCTTATTCACTTTTGTATCCTTCTATGTCTCACACAGAACCTTGCCCATAGTAGGAATTCAAGCACTTAATACATGACTTATGTGATAGAGATATGCATGTGGTAATTTACAGAATGTTTCCAGATTCCAAAATACAATAAATAAATTTCAAGTACAAATAAAAAATGTTAGTTATCTAAGTTCTCATCTCAGCTACACTCTTGGCAACGCCTAACAAGAGATACTGAATCTAAACCCCTGAACCCTTTTGTTTCATCATATTCCCTTGATATACTTACTTTTTCCAGTTTATCTCTATTACTCCCATCAGCCTATCACTTTCTTTTTTATACTCTTTTTTTAAAAAAGATTTACTTATTTATTTATTTTAGAGACAGAAAGAGAGAGTATGCTTGGGGGGAGGGGCAGAGGGAGAGGGAGAGAGAATCTCAAGCAGACTCCTCGCTGAGCCCAGAGCAGACATGGGGCTTGATCTCACAACCCCGAGATTATGACCTGAGCTGAAATCAAGAGTCAGTTGTTTAACCGACTGAGCCACCCAGGTGCCCTCTTCTATACTCTTGCTTCTAATTCTTCTATCGTCCTGACCTCTCTCCGTGAGCACCTCTTAATGCAGCACCTGTATATGTATATGTATATGTATATGAGGCGGGCAGAGAGGTGAAACGGGAGTTCTGTCTAGTAACATCCTATATATCTTTCCCACTATCCAAGCCTTTTTAGATAAAGTTTCCAAAATACACTTCTTAAAGACTGATGGGAATTCCATCAAGAGAAGCAGCAAATTTTGTTCATTTTTAATTAAGTTAGCCATATTTCTTTAGTAAACATCAAACCTGCTATGTCTATCCATGACCTTCCATCATCTGCAAAATAAAAACCAGACCCTTTAGCATTATTTCCCTAATTGTCCAGTTTCTCTCCTACTTCTCCCCACTTCCACTTTGTATCTATCTACACCAAAATAATTGTGCCTAACATGTGGTTCCTTCTGCGTAGAGTATACCCCCTTTTGTTGCCTGGAGAATCCCAACTTGGTCTTCAAAATCCAGATTAGATGTCATCTCCTCTATTAATTCTCCCTTACCCCCTACCCCAGACCTACAGTGAACTTCCCACAGTACCTGAGCATCTTCCATTATGGTTTGATCATACTGCTTTTTGTTTTTATCACCATCTTCCCCATTTAACCACAATGATAAGTTAATTAGTCTTATTTTCATGTTTATCTCTACCTCCAGCACATAGAGAGGTCCTGGGATGTTTCTGAAGGGTAGGAAAGGACAATTCCTGCCATTCACTAATAACTGCCTAACCATGCAAACAAGTTCTGCAAACAATCTGGAAAAGAGACCCACCCATTCCTTCTTAGAGAGGAAGGACAAAGCAAACCCAGTAATAAATAATACAGGATAGATCTTCCCCTCAGGCAAATGGACTTTTAGGAGTTGAATTTCTTACAGAAGACTAGGTAGAACTAAGTCAACAAATACCAACATCCCTCCATTCTCTTCTGAGAACAGATTGCAAATCACAGGAAGGAAGTTGAAAAATTGGAAAATACTATTCATGAACTGGAAGAAGAAAATTTGGTGCTTATTGATCAACTATTCAACTGTAGACTTGTGGATCTCAAAATACCCAGGTGAAAGTCATTAGCATATCTAGAAAGTAGTTTGTAAACATTTGTATCTGTAAAAAGTTATTTTTAAAAGATGATTTAATTTTTTAATGTTCTAGCTGGATGGCAGTAGTTGCAAAGGAAGGGACTCACAAAACGGCCATGGTGAATGTCAACTGTTGGTACAGTGCAAACTTTGGCTTGCTTTTTTTAACAATGCACTGTAGTCTTAATAACAAACACTTAACAGGAACATCACAACTGCTGACCTTCAAAAGCCTCCAGGTCAGCAGGGAAAATGGGCATAAAAATAAAAGCAGACCAGTGCAGCAGAAGATGGATGAGGTGTGGAGTTAGCCCAAAGGAGGAAGTGATCAGCTTTGTGGTAGCTTCCTGGAGGTCTTCTGGGCTTCCGGTTACCTTGTGGACTGTTAACATTGTTTCCTTTGATAGTTAGTGGAAGAGTCAAACTACCTTCGAGGTAGAGAAAATAGCCTGGCATTCCAAGTCACATTTATTCCTGCACAAGAGAAACCAAATGTGTATTTTAGGTTCTCTCTTTTTCTGACCTGACAAAAGAATTTTTTTTTTTTTTAAAGATTTTATTTATTTATTTATTTGAGAGAGAGAAAATGAGAGAGAGCACATGAGAGGGGGGAGGGTCAGAGGGAGAAGCAGACTCCCTGCCGAGCAGGGAGCCCGATGCGGGACTCGATCCAGGGACTCCAGGATCATGACCTGAGCCGAAGGCAGTCGCTTAATCAACTGAGCCACCCAGGCGCCCTGACAAAAGAATTCTTAACACACCAGTCTGGAGGAAAACTAGGGCCCTGGAATATGGAATTAAAATTCAGAGTGGTGATGATTATTTGGGCAAGTCATCAGAAACAAGAACCAAACCGAATAGTAGCATGTTTAGGAAGAGAAGAGAAACGGATCACACTAATGCAGGGTGTACATGTGGAAGATGGGAAACAAATGTCTTGGTCTAGGAGTTAAAGCAGAGAAATTCAACGCGGTGAAAGGGCCACAAAAAGTTCCTGAGTAGTTCCTGCCACCTGTGTGGCATGGAAAAATACTGTTTGTGACATAATAGAGTATCTTTTGTTTACAAACTTCCCGATGTGTTCCAAGAAGGGTAGCTACAGGTAAGTTGTGGGGTTCCGTTTGCTGGGCTAAGAGATACAAGGATGGAGACAGGGAGATAGTGCAGTTGCATTACAGGCTGAAAGTCCCACGGGGCAGGACAGACAAGGGGCCACCAGCTCCCCTGCACCATGTCTGCATGCTGCCCTGGAGAGGCAGACACCAGTGCAGAGGCGGCGGGCAGTTGGGCTGAAGGAATCGACTGTTGACTGGACTCCTGAATTCCCAGTCTCTTGAGCTGATGCCCTCGAGGAGTCCTAGGGGCTGCGGGCCTCATTGTACCGCCAGTAGGCGACGCGCTCTTGCCAGCCCTCTCCTCTCTGATCAGGTGTCCAGCTCCAGGCTCCTGTGCTCCAGCTGCTGCCACCGCCTCTTAGCCCGCGGGTCTGATCTCTGCAGCCGCTGCTGGCGCCGGGGCTCACAACCGCGGCTCTACCTGCCTCCACTGTCGTCCTTCCTTCGTTTCTGAACAGGCCCAACCTTAGGAAGGAGCTACCCTCCCAAGTGCCAACCCCACTTGCCGCTTTGGTGGGCTCAGTCCGCGGTATCTAGTTTGGTGCTGCCACGGATGGGAATGGCTAGTTATACAAAGGGGAATCCTTTCACTGGCCAGAGAGAACTTGGCAGTGACCGGCAAGGAGATGAGAAACTTTCAATGAAGTTTTCGTGAAGTTGTTTCATGTTTAACCCCTAGCCCCCCCAAAAATCTTCAGTAATACTGACAGTATTCATCAGTGCCTTGTGGGTTGGTTTTTCTTTAGTGAGAGACCTGAGTGTTTAGTCTTGCTTCCGAGTTGGGAGAGATGAGTTCAAAAGCTGACCAATCAAAAAGAAAGCATGGGCGATGTTCATGAGAACCGGGTTAGGAACCCCTCCATATGCTTCTGTAACACCCTAATCTTTTCTTTCATGACCGGCATTTATCACACTCGTGATTACTTATTTAATGTCTGCTTCCTTGCCAGATTATAAATTCCTTGAGGCAAGTATTTAGGAAATTTTAGAAAGATCTGCATAAAGGAACAGAAATGTGTAAACCCTCAATTATCTGTTACACTACTTCTCCAGAAGGATAACTTTGAGTGTATTCAGGAGCTTTGACTATAAGCCATTTTCAAGTCAAAGAAATATAGTACATATTGCATATTTTATGGCAACTTCTCTTTTCACCTTTCTGTTGAGAACTCAGTCTCATAAAATACTAGAAGGGGGTGAGAAATAGACATAAACTGTGCCCAAAGGACATAAAAATCTGTTTTCCTATTTGGCTGAAGAATGGGGTATTTTAGCTAATAGAGTTACTACCTTTCCCATCCGATGCTCCCCAGTCTTCTCCCTTCACAACTCACATAGAACATCATAGTATCTGTTAGACACAGGAGATGAGGTAAATGTCCACCACAGGTGACTGCCCAGGGACCCCAGCACCACAGAACTGAGGCTAAGTGGACCAATACCTACAAATCTAACACTAACTTCATAAAATAACATTCTTTAAGTATTTTCCATATCATCAAGCTGGAACCTCCATGTCATCTGGGATTCCTGCTGCTCGCCGTCTTTCTCTTTTTCTCTTCTTTTTAAAACCATCCATTCAGGCCACACCTGTTCCTCCCCTGGATTACTACAACAGCACCCTAATGGGTGTCATGCTCACTTTCATTCCCGGTGTGTTATTCCCTTATCACTCACTGCCCTTCCTCACCCCAAGCCCTTCCCTGGCAAAGAGCCCCTGGTTCTTCAAGACTCAGCTCAGGTACCGTCTCCTCCTGGAAACCTTCCCTGACCTCCTAAAGCTCAATCAGGTGCTTCTTCTCTTTGTCCCCCTAGCATTTCTCACACTCCACCACTCACCATCAGGGTAGAGACCATCACCCTAAAATACTGTAAGCCTGTCTGCCACCCCACTGAGCCTCATGCTCCTCAAAGGTAGAAACTATGTCTCATTTTTCATCTATGTGTCTCCAACACCTACCAGAGAGATAGACACCAGTGAGCAGATGGTATAATATTTGTGGACTGACAGACTGCTTTTCTCATTTGTTCTTTTTAGGCAACTATATCTTACTCAAGCTGCTGGACTGACAGTGCCACCTGAAGTGCCTTTGGAGTTGCCAGAAATATATGAAGGTATTATTTTATTTTAATGGTGATAGGGTTTTTTAAAAAAATTTAACAAATACTTATTGAGCATCTATTATAGACAGGTACCTCATACCCAAGAGCTATTCAGGGAATGGATACAGGCTAGCTTCTCCATATTTCTCTTCTTGCAGCTTTCTCTAGTCCTATTTTCAAATTAAAGTCACCATGTTTCACAGTGAACTACATAAATACTGGTGGGGAGGGATGGGGTGCTGTCTACACTGGTGTGTTTTTGGTTCCAGTTCAGTCAACCAACCAAAATACCAACATGCACATAAGTTACCATATGATTACCAAAAGCTATCTGCTAACAGAAGGGAATACAACTTAGATAGAGATTCTAAACATGGGACTCACTCTCACCTTAATACATAGATCCTACATTTCTCAAAGCTCTTTCAAATTAAAAGTGTGACAAAGTGTGTAATGTATTTTCATTTTTATCTGTCCCCAAATAACCAATTTCTTTGTATTCATCCCAACATTGCAACCTGCAGAAGTAAAAGGTAGAGACATCACAAGCTCATCAGTGGAGAGTGGTGCTTTATATGTCAGTCATGAGCATGGTATTGGATATGCCAAGCAACTGAAGACAGATGAAGAAAACAACTCATGTGTAGACTTTGGGACCTCTGATATGAAATACTTACCATATGAGGATGAGCAGGATTTCAAGGTAAGATTCATGAAAAATTTTGAGTACTAAGAGAATGCCGTTTTATTAATTAATGGAGAAAATTAACCTAAAACATGGATACTGAAAAATTCTATTTGCACTTATTAGTAAAATTTGCCCACCATTCACATCTCTCATTAGATAGAATTTTCACTTCTACCCTTGTGCAATTTGCTACATATATTCATTAACAGAGTTACATTCCTAGTATACCATGTAAGTTATCTAATGCTGTATAACAAATTACCTCCAAACTTAGTGGCTTATAACAATTATCATTGATTCTCTTCCATGGCTTCTGTTGGTTAGGAATTTGGGAAAGGCTCCAATGGACAGTGCTCACTTGGGCCCTCAGGCAGTTGCAGTCATACGTCATATGTCAGCAGGGGCAACAGTCATCTGAAGGCTTGATTGGGGCAGGAGGATCTACTTCCAAGGTGGCTCACTCATGGCTGGGCAAGCTAATGCTGGCTAAGCTGGGAGCCTCTGTTCTTCACATGGGCTTCTCCATGGGTTGCCTTTATTGTTTCTGTTATGGTGTCTGCCTTCTCCCAAAACAAGCAATACCAGAGACCATGGTGAAAGCTGCAATATTTTATATGACTTAGATTTGGAAATCATACACCATCCCTTCCCTCATATTCTATTGGTTGATGTAGTTACAAAGTTCCACCCAAGGGGAGGGAATGTAGCTCCTGCATCTGGAAGAGGAAGGAGCACCACATTGTAGGAAAGGCATGTGGGACAGGATATCTATTAGTATGGCCCTCTTTGGAAAGTACAAACTGCCACATATACCATATTAGGTGAAAACTGGAGTATCAAGGCTTTTTAATTTTAAAACCTTTTTGCTACATTCCAATTACTCCCATATCCACCCCTTGACATTTTCATTCTTGGTACTACCAATAACTTTAAAAATTCTCCTAGAACTTAAAGTCTGGTAGGAGAAAGAGTGCTGTATGAAAACAGAAGAAACTGAAAAAATCAATAAAAGCCATTTTAGATAACCACAACTCAGTCCTGCTAACATCAAGTGACAATTTAAAGACTAAAGTTCTAGTCTCTATTGCATTCAAACACCACCATGGGGGTCTTGAAATCATGACACTTGGTATGTTATCATGACCTCAGGCTAGTGGACAGTTGTCTACAAAATTCCAAAATCACATACCATTTGGGTGAATGAAAGACCTTCTTATTTTCCATGGAGGTTTTTGATGGTGGAAATGGCACTGTGTATGCTATGGACTGAACTGGATCCCCATCCCCACTCCTACACCCACCAAATTCACATGTTGAAACCCTAACACCCAATCTAGAGATAGGGTCTTTAGGAGGTAATTAAGGTTAAATGAGGCCAAAACGATGGAGCCCCAATCTGATAGGACTGTGGCTTGTAAGAAGAGGCTCTGTCTTGTAAGGACACAGCGAGAAGGCAACCATCTGCAAGCCAGAAAGAGAACGCTTACCAGAACTCAACCATGCTGGCACCCTGATCTTGAATTTCCCAGTCTCCAGACTGTGAGAACTAAATGTCTGCTGTGTAAGCCAGTTGGTCTACGATATTTTGTCATGACAGCTTGAGCAGACTCTGAAATATGTTGGAGACATCCATCAATTTGTTTTTCTCCTATCTTACATTTATTGTAGCTCTATAATTACATATTTTAAAAACACAGTAAATTAAAAAAAAAACAGTAAATACAACTATAAGCATTTTTGAGAAATAAAACAATGCCTTCCTTTTTCATTCTGTGATTTTCCTAAATTCTAATAAATGTTTCTTGAAAACCCCACAACATGCCAGGTACTTGTTAGATGTTTGGGAATTTATGGGGAGAACAGGAAGAAATGAAGTTTCAAAGATGCCTATATGGCAGGCCCTCCCCTCAAATTGTTTACATGCTAGAAGACAGATTAGAAAATCACTAATTACTGTACAAGAGGAATGTAGCACCTGTATCTGTCTCCCTGACCAGTCGGTCTGTGACCTTATCATTGCACCTCAGCACTTGGTTACAGGGCCTGGTACAAAGTGGGCACTCAGGAAAGGTTTGCTGAAATGTTGAAGGAATTCAAAAGAGAGAGCTATGGCTTGAGGAGGCTTCTAAGAGGAAGGCATGCTGGGTAGGGTCTGAGCTGTTTCAACCCAGTATTGGGTTGGCTGGTATTTCATGTAAATTACATTTCTAATTCCATTTGCTGATATCTTAAACTATAGTTAGTTTGGCAGAATATGGTCAGTTTTACCTATACAGTAGCCAATGGTCCTGTGAAAAGTGAAAAATTCATGGAGAATTTGCTTAATATTAGAATATATATATAGTCAAAGTGATGTTTACAAATCCTTCCCATTGTTCTTGAATAATATAGAAAAGTCTGCTGTGGTTATATCCTGGCCAGCAGAGGGCTACATATATACAGCCAACACTTTCTTCTACCAATTAAAGACTTTGAGAGAATGTATTTCCCCACTCTAATTGGTGCCCTCCACCCTACTCCCCAAAAGACAAGCCTTGTTGGCCTTGCTGCCTGCTCTTTGGGAGATCTTGCCTACCATACCCCACTGGGTATATAAACATATTTCACATGTTATTCAGGCAATTAAGAGGACAATGAAATCTGTCAGATAAAGGCCAACTATAATAAAGGAAACCTAACTATTAAGACTGGTAACTTGGTTGGATAACCTCTCCTATTCTCTTATGTGTCTGTTCACCATAGGATTATGTAAACCTGGGTCCCTTGCAAGTGAAGCTCATGAGTGTGGAGAGCAAGAAAATGCCCATTCATTTTCAAGAGAAAGAAATTCCAGTCAAATGCTATGAAGATGTCAGGAGCCCAGAAAGCCGCATCACATATAAAATGATGAAGTCTTTTCTCTAAGACCAAATGCTGCAAAGTAAAAATAACTTTTCCTTACAAATGTTCATTGGGAACTGAAGTGTATTATTTGCCCATTTTATTTACATTTTGGTTTGTTTTTAAGCCAGTTGTTATTTCTAAAGGTCATAATGGCATTTAAAATCAAAGTTCCAAGCTGTTCATTTACCTGCATGACAAAAATGAGAGTACACTTTATATTTCCATATCCAAGTATTCAGAAAAATGATAATGGGCCCAAGATGAGTCTCCTTACCACTTAAAATCTGCTGCTTCATCTATGGTTCCAATATGAAACAGTTCAGTTAGAAGCTTTCTAAGACAAATTCAGAGACTTGTATAGCACTGGCTACACAGCTTTGCCTCTGAGAGCACTGAATGATAGACAGCCAGTCCACAATTCAAGCCTATTCTTCTTTAACCTAACACTATTTATAATAAATATAAAACACTTTAGAAACAAATGAATTTGAGAGTGGTAATTTATTATATAAAAATATTCCAAGAGTGAGATCCCTCTCCTCTCAGTTCTGTTAAGTCTAAACTGCTGGGGGCACCTGGGTGGTTCAGTTGGTTAAGCAGCAGACTCATGAGTTCGGCTCAGGTCATGATCTCAGGGTCCTGTGATAGAGACCCATGTGGAGCCCTGTGTGGAGTGCCGTGTCCAGCCCCACATCAAGCCCCACATTGAGCCATGCGTTGGGCTCCAGGCTTGGTAGGGAGTCTGCTTGGGATTCTCTCTCTCCCTCTCCCTCTGCCCCCCAACCCTCTCTCTCTCAAATAAATAAATCTTAAAAAAAAAAAAAGTCTAAACTGCTGAGTCCCTGTTCAAGACCATTACCACTTCCTCTTATGAGTGCCACAAGCCAAGGCTATGACTGTGCCTGAATTTGACATCAACCTTCCATTTTAAAGCTACATTTACTTATAATGCTTTCTACAAGGAATATCTTTTAAATATAAGGCCAAAGATAAAGAGAAAAGCAACAAAGCGAAAAGCCAGTTTGTAGGGTTAATTAAAGTTGATAACCCCTAGTAAGACTAATCAAAAAAGAAAACAAAAAACAAATGAAAAAGGAAATATCACTACAGATTTTACTAACATTATGAAAAATATCATAAGAGGAAATTAAAGGAAAAAACTTTCTCAATAAAGTTGACAACTTTGATGAAATGGAAACATTTCTTGAAAAACATTTCTTTCAGGAGGAAACAAAAATTCTGAATAGTCCCCAATCTATAAAAAAAGATCTAATCTGTACTTAAAATTTTCCCACAAGGAAAATTTCAAACCAAGATGGCTTGCTTTACTGGTGAATTTCTCCAAAGATTTCAAAAAGATGTAGTAGCAAACATACACAAACTCATTCAAAGAATAGAGAAAAAAGAAACACTTCCAAATCATCCCATGAGGCCAATATAATCCTAACACCAAAACCTGGCAAGTCATTACAAGAAAAGAAAATGACGGCCAATATCTTCATGAATATAGATGCAAAATCCCCATAAAATATTAGCTTATTGAATCCAGTTATACATATTTCATGAATAAAGAATGCAAGGTTGGTTTAACATTCAGAAATCAGAGTGGAAATACAAACAGAACCAGTGGATTAAATCAATGTCAATATCCTGCTTGTGATAGTGTACTATAATTTTAAAAAATTACATAAATTGGATAGAGAGTACATGCTATCTGTTCATATTATCTTTTTTTTAATTAACATATAATGTATTATTTGTTTCAGGGGTACAGGTGATTGATCACTCTTACACAATTCACAGCGCTCACCATAGCACACACCCTCCCCAATGTCCATCATCCTGCCACCCCATCCCTCCCACCCCCCTCCACTCCAGCAACCCTCAGGTTGTTTCCTGAGATTAAGAGTTTCTTACGGTTTGTCTCCCTCTCTGGTTTCATCTTGGAAAAACGTTCCATGTTCATGGATTAGAAGAACAAATATTGTTAAAATGTCTATGCTACCTAGAGCAATCTACACATTTAACGCAATCTCTATCAAAATACCATCAACTTTTTTTCACAGAAATGGAACAAATAATCCTAAAATTTGAATGGAACCCAGAAAAGACCCCCGAATAGCCAGAGGGACGTTGAAAAAGAAAAGCAAAGCCAGTGGCATCATAATTCCAGACTTCAAACTCTATTACAAAGCTATAATTATCAAGACAGTATGGTACTAGCACAAAAACAGACACATAGATCAATGGAACAGAATAGAGAGCCCAGAAATGGACCCTCAACTCTATGGTCAACTAATCTTTGACAAAGCAGGAAAGAATGTCCAATGGAAAAAAGTCTCTTCAACAAATGGTGTTGGGAAAATTAGACAGCCACATACAGAAGAATGAAACTGGACCATTTCCTTACACCACACACAAAAATAGACTCAAAATGGATGAAAGACCTAAATGTGAGACAGGAATCCATCAAAATCCTAAAGGAGAACACAGGCAGCAATCTCTTCGACCTCAGCTGCAGCAACTTCTTCCTAGAAACATTGCCAAAGGCAAGGGAAGCAAGGGCAAAAATGAACCATTGGCACTTCATCAAGATAAAAAGGTTTTGCACAGCAAAGGAAACAGTCAACAAAACCAAAAGACAACCAACAGAATGGGAGAAGATATTCGCAAATGACATATCAAATAAAGGGCTAGCATTCAAAATCTATAAAGAACTTCTCAAACTCAACACCCAAAGAACAAATAATCCAATAAAGAAATAGGCAGAAGACATGAACAGACATTTCTGCAAAGAAGTCATATTATCTTTTTAAATTTAATTTAAATTCAATTAGCCAACATATCATTAGTTTCAGATGCAGTGTTCAATGATTCATCAGTTGCGTATAACACCCAGTGCTCATCACATTACGTGCCCTCCTTAATGCCCATTATAATTGCATGTGAATTTATATCTCAAAATTTAAAATCAAGGGTATTATGAATGGAACATAGGTAATCATCATTGAGATGATCTCATATGATCATCTCAATAGGTACAGCATTTGATAAAATTCAATACTGTGATAAAAATTCATAATAGTATGATAAAGCTCTTAGCAAACAAGGAATATCTTAAAAAAACTATAGCTAACATTGCACCTAATAGTGAAATATTAACCTTTTCCCATTGAGGTCAGGAACAAGACACATATTTTCACTATCATACTTCTACTCAACAGTATTTAATGGAACTTGAAGTTGTAGCCAGTTCAATAAAGGCAAGAAAAAGAAAATAAAAGCATAGAGATTAGAGGGGCGCCTGGGTGGCTCAGTCGCTAAGCATCTGCCTTCAGCTCAGGTCATGATCCCAGGGTCCTGGGATCAAGCCCTGCATTGGGCTCCTTGCTCTGCGGGAAGCCTGCTTCTCCCTCTCCCACTCCCCCTGCTTGTGTTCCCTCTCTCGCTGTGTCTCTGTCAAATAAATAAATAAAATCTTTTAAAAAAAAAAAAGCATAGCGATTAGAAAGGAAGAAGCAAACTCTACTACTTATAGATGTCAAGTTTCTGTACGTAGATAATCCAAAGTAATCTACAAACTAATAGAATTTATAAGTGAATTTTAGCAAAGTCACAGGGTACAGGTCAACAAGATCCATTGTATTTCTTTGTACTAGCAGCAAACAATTGGGAAAAATTTAAATCATTTATAATAACATCAAAAACATCAAAATCAAGAAATACGTCTAATGAAATATGAGCAAGAAGACTTCTATGTTGAAGACTGTAAAACATTGTTGAGAGAAATTAAAGACTTAAATAAATGGGGAATAGAGACATACACCATCATCATGGATTGGAAGATTCAAAAGAGTTAAGATGCGAGTTCTTCCTATATCTGTAGATTCAGTGCAATCTCAAGAAAAATTCCAGCAGGTTTTTGTTCATAGAAATTAATAATCTAACATTATTATGGAAATCTATAACATAGGCAAAAGACCTATGATAGCCAAGACAATCTTGAAGAAAAACAACAGAATTGGAGAATTTGTTACCAAATTGCAAGACTTTAAATATTTAAGACAGTATGGTTTTGGCCCAAGGATAAAGAAAAAGTCCAATGGAACAGAATGAAGACTCCAGAAACCAACCCACAAAATCATTTGATTTCTGACAAACATGCCATTATAATTTGGGGGGAGGGGAGTTTTTTGCAATTAAGAAAAAATGATGCTGAGTCAACTGTATATCTACATAGGGAAAAAATGAACCTTGACACCTACATCATACCATACACAAAAATCAATTCCAAGTGGATCAGAGACCTAAACATGGAAGGTAAAACAATAAAGCTTCAAGTAGGAAATATAACAGAATGTCTTTGTGTTCCCCTTTACGTACCCAATAGATCCTTAAAGCCTATGCTTGAATTGACATCTATATCTGGTAGGTGGGTAAATGTGGATTTGGCTGTGCTCCACATGCCCCCTCCCCCAAGTCTACTCCTTCCTGTGTCACCTACTCCCCGGGGGGCGGTGGGGGAAATGCCATAAAAATCACTAATCATAAACTGATAAATTGAATTTCATGAAAATTATAGTCTCTTTTCATTAAAAGATACCATTAAGAGTCAAAAGGCAAGCCACATCCTGGGAGAATATATTTTCTATACATATATCTAACAAAGAAATATCTAAAATATATAAAGAACTTTTACAAATCAATAGGAAAAAAGACAACCATTTTAGGGAAAAATGAGCAAAAGATTTGAATAGGCACATCACAAAAGAGTATATCCTAATGACTAATAAGCATAAAAGAAGATTGATATTATTACTCATCAGGGAAAGGCAAATTAAAACCATGAAATACAATTATACATGCATCAGAATGGCTAAAATTAAGTTAAAAACAGCAAATATTGACAAACAAGTCTTGTTTTTCAGCAAATATGGAGCAACTTGAACTCTCATATAATCGTTGGTGCAATCATAAATTTATTCCAAAGAATATGTTTGGCAGTATCTATTAAAGCTGAACATACATATATGTCATGATTCAGCAGTTCCACTCTTGGCTTAATATGGAATAAAAATGAGTGCTTATGTCTACCAGAAGACACAATAACAATATTCCTAGCAGCTTTAGTGATAGTAGTCAAAATCTGAAACAACCCTAATGGCTGTCAGTAGTAGAATGTGTATATGTACACATACGTACACATACATATTTATATATATAAAAATCTATATATAGAGTCACACAGTGGAATACTATACAGCAATGAAAAAGAATAAACTAGTGCCAAATATAGCTACATAGCTCAATCTTATATACGTAAGATTGAATGAAAGAAGGCAGACACAAAAGAGCACATATGGTATGATGCCATTTACACAAAACAGGACAGGCATACTAACCTTAATGACAGAAGTCAGAATAGTGGTTACCCAAGGGCTCAGATGCCCAGACGATGCTCTTTTCCAGAACAGATGGGCCCCAAGCCTGGGTGCAGCAGCGGGGGTGGGGGTGGGGGCAGCCTTCAGCTACAGCTCATACCCCACCTTCCCCAGACTTACACTGGGGTGGGACTTGGAGTGATGGGAAGGTTTTTAAGGGCCAGGGATGGATCTTTTCTAAATGTTATTACTTGTAAATAAAGTCTATTTTTCTCCCCACCCCCCAGAAAAAAAGAATAGTGGTTACCTTTGTGGTAGGGAATGACTAGGATGGTACATGAAGGAGTTTTCTGGTAATCTTGATCTGAGTGGCAGTTAACATGGATGATTCACTTCATAAACATTAAGCAGGACACTGAAGATTTGTATACTTGACTGATATGTTTTATACTTTAAAAAGTTACCCCCCAAAATGTCCCCCAAATATCTATCTTCCAATCCATTCCATAAAGTGACAGAGTGGAAAGTCCATGCTTACATCTTGCAGTGTGAACAGCAGTGAGAGTGTTTCCTGACAGGAAGGCAGAAGACTTTGTTAGGGTGGTCTTTCAGAGGTCAACAGAAACAGAAATGTCCTTGGAAAAGTTAGTAACAATATGGAGCAGATTTGCCAATTTTCTTTTTAAGAAAGAAAGGTAAACTTTTTATAGATAAGATTTATCTTTACTTTTCTCAGATAGAAAAAAAAAAAAACTTACTGCCTTTCCACCGGGACAAATCAAAGACCTTCCAGTAAACCAACAAACAGAGGCTATGTGACAGCCCACTGGTTTTAGTAGGTCAGCAGAAACTGACATTGTTTTTCTCTCACTCTTGGAAAGGTCAGACCATGAGATTATGAAAACAAGCCAGGCATAACATGGTAGGATTCCACCACTAACTTGTTAGTTGTGGCAGTTTTTACTTCACAATGTGAATTTGAATCGGAAGAAAATATCAAATGGCTAAAAGTCTTGTTTGTTGCCAAGAAGATGTCAGAGAAGAAAAGGCATCCTTTGGAAAAGGAAAGGGAAGAATGTTCTTTCCTTCTGTTAATATCATTTCTTGTGTTTAGAATTTGCAGAATGGGGGCGCCTGGGTGGCTCAGTCAGTTAAGTGGCTGCCTTTGGCTCAGGTCATGATCCCAGGGTCCTGGGATCGAGCCCCACATCGGGTTCCTGGCTCATCGGGAAGCCTGCTTCTCCCTCTGCCTGCCACTTCCCCTGCTTGTGCTCTCTCTCTAATAAATAAATAAAATATTTAAAAAAAAAAAAAAGAATTTGCAGAATGGCACTGTCTCTAAAAAAATCTGCAGGGTTTTTTGAACAACCCAAATTCTAAACAGTGTAGGGTGGGTAGCTTTGTGAGACATTACAAAGCAAATCTCAACAAATTGCTGTACCACTGTGAACTTCTATCAGTGTTACTCACTCGAGCAAGCGTTTATCAAACAAGTCCTTCCAGCCAGGCACTGTGTGTAAGGCATCAGGGAGGCAAAATGAAATTGTCCTTTTCTTCAAGATGCTAATGGTCCAGTAAGAGAGCCTAGTGGCTCTATGAAAATTGCTTTCGCTCTTCATACCAGCAGCAAAGAAGGAAGCAAGAACGGGGGGGAGAAGGCAGGACAAGATATTCTAGGTGTGGCGGGTGGTTGTATTTAACTTGAAATATTCTATTTTTAGCACCCTTAGTGATAAGTGTGGAAAAGAAATTTAAGATGAGTTTGGAAGGATTTTATGTAGTGGTTTCAGTTTTCAGAATAACCAAGCATGTGAGTTTCATATGCTGCCATTCAAGATTTTGGGGGCGGAAGGGTAGAGACTGAGTGTCAGCAGCTTTAGCCTTAGGCTAGGAAATTGCTTATTTGGGGCCAGGAATTAGATAAATTTGAAGAAATTAAAGAGATGTAACGAAATAAGGTAGAGTATGGGAAAACACATTTTGTGGAGTCAGGCTGGCTACCTTGAATCTTGGGCAGTCACTTAACCTCTTTTAAGCCTGGTTTCTGCTTCTATATTACATGAACCTAATTCTCACATTGCAGGATTTTTTCAAGGATTAAAAAGAGGACATGTGGAGCGCCTGGGTGGCTCAGTCAGTTAAGCATCTGCCTTCGGCTCAGGTCATGATCCCAGGGTCCTGGGATCAAGTCCCACATCGGGCTCCTTGCTCAGTGGGGAGCCTGCTTCTCTCTCTGCCTTTGCCCCTCCCCACCGCTTGTGCTCTCTCTCTCTCTTGCTCTCTTTCAAATAAACAAAATCTTCAAAAAATTAAAAAAAATTTTTTTTAAAGAGGACCTATAACCTGCACACACTAGACATGCAATGTATGACAGCTGAAATAATGACTGGCATTTGACAGGAGTCTCTGGTGGTAAGGCCCAGGATGTCTGGTTGTCTCTGTGGTGCACTCACGTGAAGATATAGAGAGTGCCTGTGCCCCATCCATCACATGCTGTGAGGCGCTGACCAGTCTCTGAGGATGGCTGTATGAAGGGGTTCATTCTGTCCTGAGCTGGCTGGGGGAGAGGCACTCAGCTGCCGCCTGGTGTGAGGGCTCTAAGAGGCCTTACCCAGGATCTGCTGATCTACATCAGGCTGTAAGGACCAGTAGTAAACCCAATTCCAAAATTCTTACGAGTGTGGGGGAGGCAGGGCGGACACCGTGTGTCAGTGGTAACATTTTTGTTTCTTTTTGAGTCCTATAGCCAGACACTAGAGCGATTCAGGGAACAGGGAGGCCAGGGGATTTTTGTGGCAATAAAGGGCTGTTTGTTAAAGGCCTGCTTGATCCTTCCTTGTTTTATTAGAGCTCAACACAACAGTTCTCTGTATTTTTCTTGGAATAAAACTGGCTTTAGCACTAGATGCAAGGAAATGTGCCCTCAAGCAGCAGAGGCTTTCTAAATATTAGTGACTTTAACTAGATTAAGTATTTCCATTTCCTATTCCTGTGACTTTATGAGGCTCAAGTTCCCAGAAAGGCTGCTTTTTCTTTCTTTCTTTCTTTTTTTAAACTATGACTCTTTCGGTTGGTTATGTTTTCGGTCATTCTGTTCTCATGATCTGAGTAAGCGCTAAAAACCTTCAAGATGCTTTTAAAGATTCTTCACGTAGAAATGTTTTGAGGTTTCCAGCAGAGTGAATGAGTTTGAAAGGGACTGCAGATTCAGATATCCTCAGATTCTTGGTAAAAAGTTTTGTCAGCATTTCCTTCCTCAAGCTGGGTGCTCAACTCACTGACCTCTTGCCTTCTTGGGTTTGGGCCATCTTTTTGTATAGTCTCAGCTATAAAAATATGCTAGGCCTTGCAACATTTCCCTCCTAAGAGGAATGAAAATGAACTATGCTGGATTCCCCTCTGTATGACTGAGGTCAGCGAGGCATTTTTACCTTAAAGCCCTCAGACACCAAATCAGAGGGATGGCATGCCCTGGCCTCATTTGAGCTCACGTGAGCTTCACACGGCCCAAGTGTGAGATTCACTTCAATCTTTGATGTCCTTTGACTGTTAGAGTTCATCTTTGCATCAGTTATTTTCTCCTGGCCACTTAAGAAGTGACTTCTGTGACTTTTGTGCTATATGTAAAACTGTCAACGTGGACTACTGCTGGGCCTAAAATCTGGGGGAAGGTGCACATTTCCAGCACGTCTGCTAACACATACTGAGCACTAGCAGTTTGGATTTGCTTCTTTCTCATTTTAAGCATTTGACACTTTTTAAATTTAATTTCTTTGAACTATTTCCATTCTAAAACTATAAGCTATAATTCTTCTTTTAGTATATCTCAGATCTCAACTTACAATATGTGGCATGGGAAGGTTTTAAAGTCATTGATCAGAAAAAGGCTCAAGAAGTTAGCAATTCTTTTAATAAAAACCGTAGGACTGACAGTGCCTGCTAGTGGGCCTTCAGATCTCCTGTCCCCCTCCCACTGTAATAATGCATTGGCTTAGCCATTTTTAGCTCAGTACATGATCACTGAAGTTAAAGACTACTTGCCATATTCCCTTGCAGCGACATGACAAAGTTGTGGCCAATGAAATGTGAGAAACTGCGCACAATTTCTGGGTCCTGTCTTCCTCTCCCTTTCTCCCCACGTCCTCCGTCCTGCTGCAGTGGATTATAAGATGCAAGGAGCGGCCTCAAGGGCTATGGAGCAGCAAGACACCTACCTGTACCTGAAAGTAGACACCTGCCAGTCCGGTGAGCAAAGCAGCTATGTCGGCTCAGACTTCTACGTGAGAGAGAAAATAAATTTGTCCTGTGTCAATCATTGTTAGTGTGAATTTTCTGTGATACACAAGCCAACTCTAATCCTAATACAGGGACAAACGTGAGTATTTACCTCACAAGAAGTCAATGTTTCCGATAGGAAAACATAGTCTCTAAGACACTAAGCAAAACTTAGGTATTTATGTTTTGTTAAAAAGAAAAAAGTGGCGGGAGGTGGCTCCAATGACTTTAGAAAATACTCTGCTTTATCTGAGGGCATCTAAAGCTGCTGACCTAAGTATGCTCAAATGAGTGGGGCTGGCTGTTTTCAAAAATGTGTGTGTCACACCAGACTCTAGATTTACTTCAGCTGCCGTAGAACCAAGGACTCCTGCTTGTGTGAGGACGTGCAGGGTTAGAGGTTCGGAGTTTTGCTTTGGAATCTGCTCCCGCTACCTCCAGCAGAGCACTGGGCTGACATCAGCACAATGCAAACAGGGCAGGGTGAACAATCCCAAACACTGACGTTTTAAAAGCCTCTTCAGTAATATTAACAATAGCAAACACTTAAATGTGCTTATTATATGCACTTCACATATATTAACCTAGTCAGTCCTTCTATAATCCTATGTGATGGGTCTACAATTATTCTCACTTTACCAACAAGAAACAGGCAGAGGGAAATTTAGTAAATTTCCCAAAGTCCCCCAGCTATTAAGTCAGAATTTACACAGATTTTTACCCTCAAAACATCCAGGCTCTTGACCACAAGCTAGTCTGTATCCCAGTTAAGTGTATTGAAACTTTATCACAGGATGTTCTAAATGCCTCCATTTATTAATCCATTAGCTACAACAGTCCTGTGAGGTAGGCATCATTATGCCATTTTACAGATGAAGACACTGAGGCACAGGCAGAGTATATAAGCCGTCCAAACTCAGATTTACACCTACACATGGCTGCAGGGTCCCCACTGTTCCCACTGTCTCATCAAGCAGCAGGGGCCTCACTCAGTGGTGGAAATGCTCTCAGAAGGGAAGAATGCTCTTCATCGAGGAATCTCATGCAAATTGTCCTCTGTGTATGTTCCTACCCCAGGCTCTCTTTCCTCACTTACCCCGTCTCATCTCCAGTCCTAACCACTCAGCATTTCTCTTGCGAGCTGCTTAGCTCATTGTCTCTTTTTTTAACGTCCTTAACTTCTACTCCAAGGAATTAACATTACTAGTGCATCCTCTTTTATCTTTGAGGTATAACTGACAACATTTAAAACTAAAGTATACGATGTGATAATTTGATATATATATTCTTTGTGAACGGATTCCTCCCAGAGTTATACACACATCCCTCACCTCACATATTTACCTTTTTGTCGGCGGTGGGGAAGAACATTTGAGTCCTATTCTCTTAGCAAATTTCGATTATATGAGACAGTGTTATCAACTACAGTCACCATGTTATACATTAGATCCTCAGACCTTATTCTTCTTGTAACTTAAACTTTGCACCTTTTTACCAACCTCTCCTTATTTCCTCAATCCATTTTGTTTCTATTATTTTTCTATTCTGTTTCTATTGGCTCCCCCTGCCCTCACTTTTTTTTTGGAATCCACATATAAGTGGAGACCATGCAGTATTAGTTTTTCTTTGTCTGGCTTTTTTCACTTAGCATCCATGTTGTCAAAAATGACAGAATTTCCTTCATTTTTAAGAATAAGTAATATTCCACTGTGTATATATACTATAATTTTAAATCAATTCACCTGCTGATGGACACTCAGGTTGCTTCCATTCCTTGGCTATAGTGAACAATACTGCAGTGAACAGGAGAGTAAGGTATTACTTCAAGATAATGGTTTTGTTACCTGCAGATATATACCCAAAAGTGGGATTGCTGGATCCTAGGATAGCTCTATTTTTAATTTCCTGAGGAAACTCCATTCTGTTTTCCACAGTGACTGTACTAGTTTACATTCCCACCAACAGCACACAGGGTTCCCTCCTTCCCCACATCCTCACCAGCATGTTAGCTCCTGTCCTTTTGAAAATAGTTAATCTCCAGCTCTGTTCTTTTCCTGGTCTCCATTAATCCTTTACTAGCCCTTAAAAATGGAGATATTCTCTGGGGACTCATCATTGAACTTCCCCTTACTTCATGGTTGTTTCTTTGGTAATCTCAATCACTTGTGATGGGTATTCTTCCACATAAACTGTTTTCCATACTTTGGTTTAATTTCTTCAGATTTCCAGAAATGGAACTACAAAGTATAAAAGCATTTTTATGATTTTCTGAAAGGGCTTTCCAATTCACAATGCCCCTAAAAATGAACAGAGATGCTAGTTTTTCCCTACCAGGAGTGACAGTACTCAAACGGGCAAAATAGGTAAAAAATATAGAGACAAAGGGGCAGGGAACTCCAGAATTCTATTAAGAGACAGTAAAGAGGAAAAGTCTGAGCAGAAGTTTCAAGAATGGAGGTGTGAGAAAAGTTGGAACTGCTATAGGCCCTGACCACATGGTGAGCACTGAGCCACACAGGTACACTGAAGGATTGCAACAAAGTGCAGGGTGGAAGGGGAGCGCTGCAGCCAATCAGACACACGAATCCCCATGTGATGGATCACCCATGCTACATTTGGGGAGAAAATTACCAAGTGTAGAAACTTTGTGAAACATGTATGTTAAGGCTTGCAATCACGAAACTATGTCTGAGAAGCTGCTTGATAAATGTGAAACTAAAAATGCCTTGTGGGTCTTCTAGTTTCCCTTAACACAGGACAAGGAAACTGGAGAGTTCCACTTACCTCCTAAATCTTCTAGGACAGTAAAACTCATGTTGATGAATGTAAAGCCCTCTTCTCTGTTGGGTGACTGGTAGAGAATTTTGTTCTCCTAAGCACCTTGGACCAGTATTCCTCCTGTCTTCAGTGAAAACTCCCTCTCTCCACCTCATCACCAGCAGACAAACACTCCTGAGGGGGAAAACAGCTCTTCCTACTTTTGGTTGGCCTGGGAATTGGCACAGCCTGGTAGTGTAGACTGGTTTTTAATCTGGAATGATAGCAATAAAAATCTGCACTGAGTCTCTAATTGTCTACTATCCGCTGATGTAAACCGACCCATGAGAGCAAGGTTGTTTTGTTTCACAGATGGTCTCAAAGTATGGCATCCTACCTACTAATCTGACTTGCTATTCTTCAATATGGGCAATTCCTGATTTTAAACTTACGTGCTATGCAACAATTCAAGGCAAGTTCCCTAGGCAAGACCCCATCCCCAGGTTATTTCCCTGGGTAAATTTCGTAAAAGTGTAATTATTGGATAGGGGTAGAAACTCTCAAGACTTCTGACAACTCTTAAATTCCAACCAAAAAAGCTGTATAGCTTATACTCACCTCAGCTTTAAATTAGCAATCAAACCCCATGCACTCCTGCCTGTGCTGTTACATAAATGCTTTTTGATAGGCAAAATGGCATCCTCCTACACCAGCATACAGCTAAGTGGTTATGAGCAGACCTATAGCCAGACCACAGAGGCTCAGGATTGCAGCTCACTTAGTTGATAAAGATCACACAGTGAGGTACTCTAGGCTTTAGTTTCCTCATCTATAAAATAGATATAACAAAGGTACCTTCTCCATAGACTCGATTAAATGAACAAATACATACAAAAGCACTGAGAATGTCCTTACACTTGGAAAGCTCTATTGTTCCCATTTGAATTTTCTAGTTACTATTAGATTCATTTTTTCATTGATCATCAGTTCTTCTTTGATGAACTGTTTTTATCATATCCTTTCCCTTCTGCTATAAGACAGTCACCTATATTCTCTTCATCTTTCTAATTCTTTACATTTACACTCTTTAACCCATTTGGAATTTATATTGGTATATGTTGGAGGGAATTCTGTCACCCTTCCCCAGATATATGGTGTCAGTTAAAACTGCTTATTAAATAGTCCATCTTATCTTTACTCTTCTGAAATGCGGTCTCTACCACATGGACACCTCAGTTACTAAGTTTACTAAATGCATGAGAAAAACACTTGTATTTCTCCTTTACTCTCATAAAATACTTCTGACACCAGACATGTGGATTTCCCACACCAAATAATTATAGGACACCAGCTGGGTACCCTAGAATTCAACTCTCACGCTAACTAGAGTTGGTGCAGACCCCAGAGGTGAAGGGCTCAGTCCTACAAGAAGGCCCACATTTCCCCAATGCCCCAGATCCCGACTTCAAGTCCAGGTTGTCACCTGTACCTCTCACTTACTAGCTATAAATGAGGGTTCCTGTGGGTTTGGCAATTTACTTGAATGGCTCACAGAATTCAGGGAAACACCAAATGTTTGCCAGTATTATAAAGGACATAATAAAGGATAAAGATAATAGCCAGATGTAGATACCTAGTCTGAGAGTAAGTTTCTGTCCCTGTGAAGGTGGGATGCACCACCCTCCTGGCAAGTGGATTTTTTTCACCAACCTGGAAGCTCTCCAGATCCCTTAGTATTGGAATTTTTATGGAGGCTTCATCAACATAGGCATGTTAAATCATTAACTCAGTCTCTAGTCCCTCTATTCTGAAGGATGTGGTTGGGTTGAAGTGCAAGCTTCTCATGACAGCTTGGTCTTTCTGGCGACCAGCCCTCATCCTGAAGCTATCCAGGAGCCCACCAAGAGCTGCTTCATTAAAAGACACCCCTGTCACCCAGGAAATTCCAAGAAATTCAGTAATTTTATATCAGGAACCAGGGTCAAAGACCAATTAAAACAAAAGATGTTCCTAGTGCGGTCTTAGGAGCTCCATGCCAAGAACAGGGGACAGAGACTTTTATATGTTTTCTATCATTTCTTTATCCTATTGTATTCTTGTTTTTTAGGCCAGTATGACACCAGTTTAACCTCTGTAAGATAAACTGTCGTATCTTTCCACTTTGGACCCACATGTGATATAAATTCTGTCCATCATAAATTAAGTTCTGCGTATCAGAGCAGTTATCAAAGATTAGCTCCTAGCAATAGGTGTTCTGAACACCAAGCACTGGGCACAGCCATCCTTGCTGGACTTATCTGGCATCTTTCCCCTCCTATTGCAGTGCCTCGACCTGCCTCTTCCTGGCCCTTTGAGCCTCCTTTAATATGTAATCACATGGAAGCAAAAAGCTTTTCAGTTCTTACCCTACTTCAGGACATAAATGACCAACGAAGTGCAGATTTCATTTTGTGCCTTTTAAGATGGCCACTAAGTTAGCTGGCAGCGCCAATGTGGTGTGCCAGATGCTTCCATGTAGTGTTCCTGAGAGGCCAAGGAAATCAAATCATTAAGTTCTGCACATTAGTGCAGTCTGGAGTCCAGGTGCATGGTGGGGAGTGGGGATTGTCTATTTCTCTATTGATACTTTCTTCCCTACAGTCCCAGCCAAGGGTCAAGGGCATGATAACCCGGAGCTTGTTTAATTGGGAATACAGGGCAGCTGCCAAGTGCCCAGGCTCAAGGGAGACAGGGAGGGTGCCTGACTGGAATGGTCAGACTGGGTTAGGGTTAGCATCCCGGGTGATTCTCACACAGCAATTTTTATTTCAAAACCAACCTTAAAATTATTTTTGGTAGCAGATAAAGGAAGAGCTATTTTAAATAAGAACTTACTAGAAAATGAAGCTTCTATAAAACTTTCCCTTTTCTCTCATAGCTGTCTACTATCCGTGTAACCTACTACTCTGCCTGAAGACAGTCATACCTGCTCCGTCCCCCAATACCACAGAAAGAATTTTACACTTTTGACAATGTGGGTAGTTTCATCCTGAATAAATACTACACCTGTATGCCACACATCAATAACAAACGGGACATTTACTAAGTGCTTACACCAAAATTAGAAATACTAGCTAGAGACTTAGAAAACATTCTTTTAAAGATTTTATTTATTTGACAGAGAAAGAGAGAGAGAGAGCACAAGCAGGAGGAGCGGCGAGGGAGAGGGAGAAGTAGGCTCCCCGCTGAGCAGGGAACCTGATGTGGAACTCGATCCCAGCACCCTGGGATCGTGATCTGAGCCGAAGCCGCCTAACCGACTGAGCCACCCTGGCGCCCCTAGAAAACATTTCTGATTGGTGACACACCAAAATGGAAGATGATACTGCAGCCTTTCCATTCAGAGCCTATTCAGACACCTGAATTCCAGGCCAGTCAGATTCATGGAAGGTAGCAAGTATGGCTGAACAAAGAACTAAGCTATTTGCAGTGGCCATTGATGGAAGCTGTGAAGCTATCTTTTCTGTAAGGTAAGAATAAGTTCATCTGGCTGAGTGCTGTCGCCTCTCCATTCACTCTGTGACCCAGCCACTGCCGAACACATGGCACCACACTCATTCTGAATGTAGAGATGTTTTTCTCTCCACTGAGTGTTAAATAAGCATTTGTATCAGTACTCTGAATTCTCAGAATTTGGAAACATGTTTGTTGATGACAATGAAGAAGGGAAGAGACTTAAAATTGTTTTAGTTCAAGGAGAAACTTACCCCATAAAGGCCTCTTTTCCAGGGGTCATGTTTTGTTTGTGGAGAAAAAATTCCTAATCTAACATAAGGCCTCTTCCTAAATATGGACTCTCATAGTCACTGGTTAAGAAAAGGATATCTTTAAGAAAATTTTGAATGATAATGTTAAGTAAACAGCAAAAAACTAATTTTGAAAATGATTTGCAATGAGTACAGCTGCCCTCTGCAGCTAATAATCTTACCTCCCTCTGTAGCCACTGCCAACTTGGTAGTTGGGTACTAAGATGGTGTGGGCATGTGCAGGTTTAGAACCTAATACAGTTAAACATACAACAGCTAATTTACCTCACTTGTTATACTGTGATTAAACCTAATATGATCATGTGTTTTGTATTTTTCCTTGCCCATCATGTCTGGGCATCAGAGCAGGAAGCAGGAAATGTGCTTCATGGAAGAAGACCATGCGGGAATGAAGTGTGGTTATCAGTCTCAATGCAGAGGGACGCAAGTCCCTTTTTGGTTCATACATCAGAATAAACAGCAGGTCATAAAAAGGACAATGGACCATGAAACCAAAGACCTGACTCCTTTATATATTAACTTATCGACCTGAGCAAGTTCCTTTCCCAGTTCCTGATTCCAATCTATAAAATGGGTAAAATGTGGATAACACCTATCCAACAAGCCCCAAAGTTGTTTCAACAATAGGATGAAAATCTAAAGCACCTTCACAAACATACAAAATAGTAATAATAATAATAATAATAGGGGCGCCTGGGTGGCTCAGTTGGTTAAGCGACTGCCTTCAGCTCAGGTCATGATCCTGGAGTCCCGGGATCGAGTCCCGCATGGGGCTTCCTGCTCAGCAGGGAGTCTGCTTCTCCCTCTGACCCTCCTCCCTCTCATATGCTCTCTCTCTCTCTCATTCTCACTCTCTCAAATAAATAAATAAAATCTTTAAAAAAAAAAAAAAAAAAAAAGAACTGTTTAAAAAAAAAATAATAATAATAATAATAAAGTAATTATAAAAGGAACAAGCCATAGACCTGAAACAGAAGATCCACTCAAACACAAGAGACCAATCAAAATCTGTGATAATGTTAAGGAAGTTAACTACGAAAGTACAGTTTCCCAGTTTATATGAAAATGGTTTAATAATAGTGAAACTCAGAAACTAGTAAAATTAACAAAGTATATTGGCTAAAGATATTTTTTTCCAACCATGGCAAATATAATGCAGACACTTATCAATGCAAAGTCTTTAATCCCTCCATCATGTACTCTGAATCCTACTTACTATTTAATATGAAACATGATATAGTCAGAGGTGTCTTTGGCAGAATAATCACATGCATCAATGTGCCAGACCAAGCATTTTCTCCCTTTATACTTACCTGACCGAAGACATCTGATCAAAGACAAAAATCAACAATTTTAATAAGTAGTTTATCAATAAGAATCTAGAAGGTAACAAAAGGTACAAAGATAAATCTTTTAGGAAATTAAGTTAAAACATAAAATTTACATTTTATTAAATCAGCAAATATAATCACGTGTGTATATTTTTACTAGCAAAAAATAATGATACTGATGATAAAGAAAAAAAAAAAAGGCACCTCAGACCAGAACACCATAACAAAAAGTTTTGTGGAAGCTGCATTTTATTTGAAAATCCACCCATTTTTGCTAACATACATTTTAATATTGTAAACAAAAATAGAATCTGCAGAGACAATGCAACAAGTATGCTTAAACTCATGTACAGAATTGCTTTCCTACAACGAACTGTCCTTCTTAAGGCCCCTCTCAACCAAAACGTTAAGATGTATTTACACAAAGCACCGATCAACAGTGCAGTTTAATTCTTCGTTAACTAAACTGTTGGCTAGACATTAACTTTAAAGATACTATTTCCCCTTATTTAAAAGGTACATGATCATAACAAGGCATGAGCCAAATAAAAGGTTTCAAGGATTTTGTCCCCTTCCCTCCCCCCATAACACCTCCTAGAGTTTTACTGAAAAGAAGGAAAGTCTTGAAGTGAAAGCAATTCCTCACATTCATTTTGGAAAGGCCCTAATGTCAAATGGAAAATAATGACATGCCAAGCACAAGCAGTAAAGTTCCTTCCCAATGCACTAATGCTGAATTTAAAATGTAGTGCTTTTCCTAGTCAGTGAACTGTTCCCTTGCAAAATCCTAGGCACAGAATTGACTATAAGGATTAATGCATTTATAATGCTTCCCTAAATCCCATAGAGACTGAGAATTCTTAAGCGATTCAGACCTATGGACTTGTCTTAAAATATTTAGTGCTCTGTATGTCAGCTGAAAAGCATTCTGAATCAGATTCACTTTTATGGATAAAAATCAAACATACTGTGTACATCCATACTCATTTTCATAAGGAGGTCTGATACAATATTAATGTTACGTAAATTGATAATCATAAATAAATACAAATACTTAAGGAATGTCTACTGCAAACTGAATATATAATTTTTTTTAAAAGAAAAGTTAATTTTAGTTACTATTTCTGTATCTGTGAGGACCGGAGAAAAGAAAGATACTGCATAATTAAGAATTATGATTTTGATCCCCCCAAAAGAGTCCTATTGCATTACAGTAAAGGACACAGCTCTTCTCTCCAGGCAGCTTTTCCAAATACAAATTTCACACTTTCCAAATAAGGGCTTTTCTTGGTAGGTTACTGATTATGGGTATTAATAAGAGTTGAAAGAACTGAAGGGTTAGTCACCAAAAAGACAGATCTTAGTCTGAAATCATGGCAATTCTTGGCTTTATAAACTGTATTGATACGTTCTCCTATAGACTAGTCCCAATTTCCTTCATGGGCCTTCACTGGGTTACTGTAGCATTCTAATGGAAGAAGAGAGTTTTAAGAGACAGCAGTTTGGATTTTGCTGGAAGTAAAAGTATTTGCTGCTTGAGCACTTGTCTTTTTGAAATAATTCCATTCTCTTCCATTTAGTTACATAAACTGTATCTGAAAAAAAAAAAAAAAAAGAGTGTAAGTTCATTCACTGCATTTTAAGATGTCTTCTCACAAATAAAAATGCTCCGTGGCTTTTACCATTCAATTGGCCCAGAAATGTTTACTGAATATTTATCACAACCCTGATTATAAAACCAAGTCAGTATCAGCTCATCATGTGCCAGAACTCAATATCTGAAGCCTAATTAGAGGGACTTCCAAATGTATCTTTCTAATTACTAAAAACCAAGAGACAGGGGAAGAAAGAAAATAAATGAACAATTTTTCAATCACAAGTTCAGAACATCTGTCCATGAACACAAATATTCCATGTGAAAATCTCATTCAGAGAAGCACAATCTGACTTATTATTTCCAAATGATATCATAAAATTAGATAATTAAGGGAAGAGTAATATTATGCTTACTAAATCATTTCTTTACTAATATAGATAAAAATCCGAAAGATCTACAAAGGAATAGTTTTCAATAGGGCCTCACTGTTTGCTCAAATATTTCACTCAGGATATCCCTTAAACTGTTCATCCAAAGACATTACTGAAGTAGATGTGCTAATAAACTTGTCAAATCAGAAGATTTTTCAACTTTCAAAGATCTAGAAGCTCTATCTACACTGGGGGCTAGAGCACCAAGAAGAACAAATTTCACCACCTTCCAGCAAAAAGAGGCAGTGTGGATCAAACACAGAATTCTATCAAAAAGGGCATAAAGTATTCGCTTGCCCTTAACTTTAAAAAAAAAAAGTCTGTTTTGGGGAAAATGCTACTATTTTTAAATGAAAAGGCACACATAAATATAACACTTTAAAGAAAGTGTTAAAATGAATTCTTCATAAATCATGTTCAGGGACATTATATTCAAACTAGAGATGCTCCTAGTCAAGCTCTAATCCAACATGTAGAATTGCATTGTTCTCCATACAACTTTTAAGACTGACGAAAACACCCAGTTTTTAAGGGTGGTATATTTGATCCCATCCATCTGCTGTGAGCAGTGGATGCTTGTATGTAAACATGAGAGATGGTTCTTTGATTTCACACCTTCTAATTATGTTAAAGGTATTTTCCAAAAGTTGTTTGTCCTTAGGTCCTATTTTGATCTATTTTTATTCTTCACCTAAAGAATAGAGGAGGAGGAGGAAGAGCAAGAACCTAGAGTTCTTTAAAGAAACAAAGGAGAAGAGTGAAATGTGTTTAATATTTGATAAACTTTTAAAGTATTTAAGTCCCCATCTCACCCAACAATCAGCAATACCTAAAGTGATTTATAAGAAATCCTCCAAAGAGAGCTCTGCAAAAGGGTCCTTTCCTGAAGCTCTGTGAGGACTGTGACTGGAGGGGCTGGATGCTGCCGACAGCTGGGGGAAAAGAAGACAGAGAGAGGGAAAGAAAAAAAGATCTCTGAATGACAGAACATGAAAGCAGAAAATGTAATGAAAGAAGAAGTGGTTTTTGTTTTGTCATCTTTAATATATATAAAGGCAGCCTTTGTAGAAAATGGAATTATTATAAAACAAAAGTTTCAATCACATGTCAAGTTAAAGGTATCCAATGGCATGTGTTTTTCAGAAAACAAATTCTTGTTTCTGAAATTCCAAAGGAATAAAGTCTTTTTACTCAAAAAGGTTGATAAAAGCTGACCCACAGTTAAGACTTCTATTGTGGGTGGGGTAAGAGGGGAAGAAAGTACATAATTGTGATTTTTTCTTTTTGAGGAAAGATGGCTTCCTGTGTCCAGGCTATTTGTCAAAAGCTATGCAAACTCTGACCTCAGGCCAGACCCAATACATCCATCTATAATATTCTTTCCTTCCTTCCTAAGAGGTGGAAAGTCTTGTCCTCAGTGCTCATACTGTTTTCACATGGAGTTGTCTCCTGCTCTTTCTCTGGATGTGCTATAGCTGATGCATATACTCTGGGAGGTAAAAGTGACTTTAGAGGTCACCTAGTCTAACTGCCCACATATGCCCCGAAAATAGGGAATACTTCAGATCACTGATTCTGTTTTCTACTTGATTACATTTGCTTGATTCTTGGAATTAGCTATCGTTTAATTTGAATATACGGTGAGGCAAATAGTTTGTTAAACTCAATAACGTATCATTAGTATTCCCTCAAAGCCAGCCAGCTCCTGAAGAATAACAATGTTCATTTTCATATGTGTAGCTCCTTCACCAAACCTAATTTGAATATTTCAAACCAAACACAAATCCTTTTAGTTTGGAACTTTTAATTTTTTTTTTCCTCCCCCCTGCATAAGACTGCAGAGGCATGCAAGCGTTATGAAATGAGCTGTCCTTTTAGGGATGTTCAAGTGAGTATTAAATCGAAGTTGACTAAGTGGGAATATTTTCAATTCATATTTCCAACATTCGAATCCTGTAACGGATTTCAATCCTCACCATCTGCTTTTGCTGGTTCAAAGTGATCTCATTTCTACCTTTTGATTTGTTTAAGAAAAGCACTACAGAGAATGAATAGCCAATGACTTTCAGCAAATATTACATCACAAGTATATGCAATTTGTTGTTGTGATGCCAAAAGCAATTTAAAGGTTTGTAAATCATCTTCAGTTATTTTAGTGGTTGAGCTATTGTCCTAATCCGTACCTTGTTCTCAAAAATAAATGTTCAAAGGCAATGGGAAGAGACAATGGAAAGGATGATGAACTTACACAGGCAGCTACAAATGGGAGGACGGAGCAGCAGTCTGGATTTGGGGATTCAAGTAACAGCCAGTAGAGACAAAGTAAGGTGCAACACAATTGGAAGGATGTCTCCTCCTCCCCACTTCAGACCAACCATGGATGACCATTCAGAAGCAGAATGATTTTAAGTAAAGTAATCACCAGTCACTGAGCTGGACAGAGTCTTAAGACTAACTGGGTTTCTCTACAAAACAGATTTTCTCTTTCACTTGAAGTTCAAACAAAAACACCAAAAATCCCTTATTGTGGATAGAGTGCATCCAAAATCTCAAGTCTCTTACGAGAGCCCCACAGTAAAATGTCTTAGTCATGTTTTCATGAGGATGGCAATCTAAAGACCCGACAGTCCCAGAGGAAAATGCACGAAGAATATGCTAAAAGGGAACACTTTTCTATTCTTCTCAATGTGTGAGCGCATACTGCTAGAGAGAAGTCCTACAGGCTTACAAATGTTAGAGGATCAATTTCCCTGGGGAGAAAAAAGTGCCAGTTTCTAACTAACGCTTCTATTCTCACTTAAATTGGAAAAATCCACACACCTATAACTTTCATTTATAAATATGTAGCCAAATTAAAACATGAAAAAAAAAGACCTAATACCCCTGTAATAAGCTCCATATCATCAAACTCATCTCAAGCACATGAAACAATGGCCCAGACTGGTTTGGCTGACCGCGGAGTGCTAAAGGCAGGGCCATGAAGCAGCCCTTGACCACCTGTGCCCACCTCTTCCTGGCACCTGCATCAAAGCACGGGCACACCATGCACTGGTGAGAAAGTAGCCAGCTCTGAGAGTAAATAAGGAAAAAGAAAAGGAAATATGCTGCAATAGCCCAATTACTGCTCAAGGAAAGCAGGAAGAACAGAAGAGCATGAAGGGGCCAACAGAATCCTGGTGGGTGAGAAGCAGCGGGACTGGAAAAGTCTGAAAAGTCACCTGTAAGTAAAAGAGCTGACCTTCCTTTACTTATCATTCTATGAGTAAATTAGAGACTATGTAGGGCTGCTAGTACTAGGCGTGTGTGCTCTCTTAAAAAAAAAAAAAATCCTACTACAAATATGCCATCACAAAAAACCCAAAACATGGGGTGGGGAGGGAACGCAGTCAGTTAAGTGTCCAACTCTTGATCTCCACTCAGGTCTTGGTCTCAGGGTGGTGAGTTCAAGCCCCATGTAAGGCTCCATGCTGGGCAAGGAGCCTATTTAAAAAAAAAAAAAATCCAGGGGCACCTGCGTGGCTCAGTTGGTTGAGTGTCAGACTCTTGATTTCGGCCCAGGTCATGATCTCAGGGTCATGGGATTGAGACCCATGCTCAGGGCAGAATCTGCTGAGGATTCTCTTGCTCTCCCTCCCCCCACTTGAGCTCTTCCCTGCCCATAAATATATAAATGAAATCTTTAAAAACTAAATAAAACATGGCCTTTTATTCATTTATTTCAAATATCCTCCACACCAATTCCCACAGAGCTAAAAAATTAGCACAGCTATTATTCAAATTAAACTGACCTATACCACAACTCAATATGCTTTTAAAGAGCAGTCACTCTTACTGTTAAGTCTAATACAGACATACTTAGTCTTCCTTTCTCATTTTATAGGAAAATAAAATATTGAGAAACAGTGAAAGAGGAGCAGCATATAAACAAGCTCTGTATAAAAATAAAAATGATCTCCAAAGTAGGACATTAGAAGAAAATACTAGAACTTCTCTCTTAATTTTTACCTGTTTAACACTTCTATTTTTGTTTTTAAGCGTACCTAATATATTGTTGTAGGAATATATAATTTATAATATATACATTAGCTATATGTACAAGGGTACATGCTTAAAAAATATTTTCCTGATAATGCTGTGCAAGCAAAACATTTAAGAGACAGAAATATTTGTTATAAACTGAACACAGAGTTAGAGAACATCAGAACAGGAAGTTGTTTTTGGATAATGTTTAGAACATGGCCAGGACACTAGTGGCACAATTGGATCCAGTTGCATAGAGATATAAATATACAGTGTAGCATTATTAAAGACAATGCTCTGGGGCGCCTGGGTAGCTCAGTGGGTTGGGCGTCTGTCTGCCTTTGGTTCAGGTCATGATCCCTGAGCCCCAGGATCAAGCCCCACATTGGGCTCCCTCCTTAGCAGGGCATCTGCTTATTCCTCGGACCCTCCCCCCTCTAGTGCACTCTCTCTTCCTCTCTCTTGCTCTCTAATAAACAAAATCTTTAAAAGATGATGCTATTCCTCAGCTGTCTCTGGGAAGTGTGGCTAAAAGAGAGGATTTCTCTACTGTATATAGAGGGCCTGCCCTGTATGTAGGTTTAAGTCTACTGCCTCTAACAGCTGCTTCTTGGGTTTGTGTTTAACGTAACCCCATGTTGGGCCTCTGTCCATCAGTAACATCACAAAGTTATGCCAACATTACTCCTGTCACCCTCAAAGCATTACTCATCTTAGGGGCATCAGACTACCGCTAGAGTCTATAATAATTTAAAAACTGTTAACACAGAAGCTGTAAGTTATTCTAAAATGACATCTAAAGTCATCTCATTAGAATTATGGCAACCTAAACTGACAGTTAAAGAAAACCAAACTGGGGAGAGGGAAATAGATCACAAGATTTCGTAAACTGATGGGAGAAAATATTAACTGACATAGCTAAAAATAAACATCTTCTGTATATAAGAAGTGCTTCCAAGGATAAGAGAAGTCCTTTTAGGGACGCCAGGGTAGCTCAGTTGTTAAGCATCTGCCTTCGGCTCAGGTCATGATCCCAGGGTCCTGGGATCAAGTCCCACATCCGCATCGGGCTCCCTGCTCTGTGGGAAGCCTGCTTCTCCCTCTCCCACTCCCCCTGCTTGTGTTCCCTCTCTCGCTGTGTCTCTGTCAAATAAATAAATAAAATCTTAATAAAAAAGAGAGATGTCCTTTTAAAGTCCCACTTAAACTGCTGATTCCTACTATATCAACTTCTTACTATAAGACAAAGTACTAATTAAATGTGCCTATAATACACCCCTTATTTGCCATTTATTGGAAATATGGCACTCCAGCTTGGTTAAAAAAAAAAATTTCCAAACTGTGTTCCATATGAACTTTATTTAGGCTACCCGCTTTTACCTGATTTATATATTGAATTTCCACTAAAAATGTCTAAGGAGAGAATTTTAGACTTAGACATTTCAAAAAAGGTTTACCCCTCCCCACAAAACAGATGAACTTATTTATTTGGTCCAAATAAATATTTTAATTATTATAAACTAAAGTTTTGTATTTCTCGGTAACACTACATTCCACAAAGGTTGAACCAATTAAAGTGCTGCTGATACATTCCTGAAGAATGATGTGGCTTGGTTCCTGTGAACAGTGTCCACAGTCTACTGTGCATATGGATGATTCACGCCCTAAAGCAGACCATGCTCAGCAGGGCCACCCTGTCACCACTGTGGCCTGTGTCCATGTATTTATCTGACATTGTCAGATAAGAGTTATAATTAAGGTTTCAAAATAATGAAGCATGAATTATTTACAATCAAGATTATCTGTAATGCATGGAAAGAAATATAAACTGTATTAGATTAGAACAAATTAAATTAGAATTTGGGAACAGAGATAAGCACTGAAAATAAGGCAACCTTATATAATTTTCTTCTAAAAACAAAAAAGTTCCTTATAATAATCAATAAAGAAAAACAAACCTCCACATTCCTAAGTCAATTTCAAATATTTCTTTTTGATCCTTATAGCAAACTTATAAAGTACACAAAGTAAAATTACCATTTTAAAGATTAGGGAACTGAGGTTTGGGCGCCTGGGTGGCTCAGTTGGTTAAGCGACTGCCTTCGGCTCAGGTCATGATCCCGGAGTCCTGGGATCGAGTCCCACATCGGGCTCCCGGCTCAGCGGGGAGCCTGCTTCTCCCTCTGACCCTCTCCCCTCTCATGCTGTTTCTCTCTCTCTCAAATAAATAAATAAAATCTTAAAAAAAAAAAAAGAGAGAAACTGAGGCTCATCCAAGTTACACAGTGAACTTGCCCTGAAACACTTGGTTAGTGAGGAGTTGACACTCTGTTGAATTGTGTCCTCTCACAAAAATCCCCAGGACCTATGAATGTGACCTTATTTGGAAACAGTGTCTATGAAGATGTAATCAAGTTAAGATGAAGTCATTAAAAGGGCTCTAATACAATGACTGGTGTCTTTATAAGAGAGAAATGCCACATGAAGACAGACACAGGAAGACGCTAGAAGTGCTAGAGCTGCAAACCAAAACATGACTGGGGCTACCTCCTTCCCTCTGTGGAAGAAGAAAGGTAGGATCTTCCTCCAGAGGATTTGGCAGGAGCATGGCCCTGGGGCCCTGTTTTCAGCCATCAAGTTTGTGGTATACATTGTTATGGGCAGCCCCATGACACGAACAGTAGACTCTAATGCAGATCTGCTGACTCCAAGGCAGGTGCTTTTGTTTCCTCTCTAAAATCTGCTATCCCAATTAATTTCAACTCAGCTAAAATTTATGGCTATATTTAACATACGGTAAAAGTTAAAGTGATAAGAGAGAAATAATTTTTTTAAAGGGACTTCAGTAAATATTAGACAGTCAATACACCCCTATATTTTCTATCCACACAGTGCTGTATATGGTCACTGATGTTCATCACGGAGGTAGAACTTTACAGTCATTCAAGATTTTAGGAATATGTTCTGGTTTTGTTTAAGACAAGAAATTAGATCTCTACCTTCTAGAAAGAATGTCCTTAGCAAAAACCCAGTAAAAAGGCCTTATTCTATAGGTTGTCTTATTAACATTAATTGTCAGCAGATGGGACTCCTCAAATTTTTGTTTTGACTGATTCAGGTATGCCCCAGGGACTACAAAACCACTCTCACCTATGGTATTAAATCCCCAATTCCCAAAGTAAACTCCCTCACGATCTCTTCTAGGAGGCAAGGATAAATGAGCATAATGCACTGCTGACAAGGCAAAGACCTTCCTCACAGAAATCCAGTGGGCAGATCAGCTGACAGCAGAGGCACCGCCAACACCCACAATTAACACACCAGGGAAGTTAAAAAAAAAAGAAAAGAAAGAAAAAGAGAAAAGACTAAGAAACTAAGCCTAATAGCAAAAAGAGCCACTAGTTCTGACACACAAGAAAGTCATTAAAAAGGCAATTTTTTGTAAGACTTGAATTATTCTTATATCTAACAGTGTCCCTATTTAGAAGGGTAAAAGGCACTCACAACAAGCCATTGTTTCCTTTCAGACACTTAACTGATGTCAGACTTACTTAAAATTAGCTGTTACAAACAAAACACAGCAGCCATTTTGCGTCTTTAGCCATATCCTCCATAAATAAAACTGGCAACCCTCCACTAAAACAAAACGAAACAAAAACCAATACCAATCAAAAAACCAACAAAACTTTTAATAGCTTATTTTAAAAATTAAATACCCTTACGTAACACTCTGGTTTTTATATTGCTTTTGGGAAAACAGATTGGTATGGGATCAGAGTAAGTTTCTCATATAAGGAAATGATAAGAATATAACTAACAGGGGCGCCTGGGTGGCTCAGCTGGTTAAGCAACTGCCTTCGGCTCAGGTCATGATCCTGGAGTCCCAGGACTGAGTCCCGCATCGGGCTCCCTGCTCAGCAGGGACTCTGCTTCTCCCTCTGACCCCCCCCCCCCCCCCCCCCCCCCTCCCGTGCTCTCTCTCTTTCATTCTCTCTCTCTCAAATAAATAAATAAAATCTTTAAAAAAAAAAAAAAGAATATAACTAACATAACACCCACTCCCCCCAAGATCTTCAACAACATCTAAATTGCCTAATAAACATCCACTAAAAGAATATTATTGCACATCATAGTGACTTCAAAAGAAAACTGAAACTAACTAGATTAACTGTCTTCATGCTTTTAACAGAAAAGCTGCATAATGCAATGCAGAATGAGTTTAATAAACTATTGGTCAGCAATGGACATTTCAATGTATATACCATTAAGTACCAGTAAGATTTATATAAAACACTATTAAGAGAAGGAGTAAGAGTCCCCATTCTCCTCAAGTTAATAAACAAACAGACTCATAAAAAGCCATCAAACAGTGAGCAAAACTGGGAGGAAGCATGAAAGAGGGAAAAAAAAAATCACTAACCACAGGGATCTAGTATTTTCCATGTAGTCAAACATCTAGGAAGATACACTAATGCAAAACATATTTTTTTTCTTAAAAGCTAAAATACTGGGCATGAAACAGAAGAACATAATCCCCATCTTTTTAAGCAACTAACAGTTACATAAAAATACCTAAAAATCACAGAATAAGCCAGCACAAAAAATGAGGGGAGAACAGTGTGAGTGTATAGGAAGGCATAATTTCAATACTACATTGTAGTCTATTAAATTAAAGACAATATCCTAAAGAACAGAGTAGTCTAGTCTGAGCTAAGAGCCATCTGGAATGTATTAGCTAACACTAATGCAGCACTTAGAGTAACCTAGATATAATGTAGGACACAGAACACAACTGTTTGGAATGCCTCACTAAATGGCAATAAGATAAACGTATCTGGTAGGGCTGAAATACTCTCAAAAATATTAATTTCAAGTAAGCAAGCAAGAGACCAGAAGATACAAGTTATGCCCTGGGTAAGTAATAGGTCCCAAAAAGCACTTCAAGGATCAGGGAAAGATTTTTGGCAATAGGCGTAGAACTGGGATTTGATTAAAAGATTTTATTTTGATGGGATTTCATTTTACATTTAAATTACTGTTTACCATGTTTTCTCTGTCCTCAAGGAATTTTGAATCCAAATGAAAAAAGGGAGGAAAATAATGAGAGAACTAAAAGGTAATTCACTAAGAAAAATTATTCTGGTTACAACTAGCATTTATTTTTTTAAGATTTTATTTATTTATTTGACAGAGAGAGACCCAGCGAGAGAGGGAACACAAGCAGGGGGAGTGAGAGAGGGAGAAGCAGGCTTCCCTGTCGAGCATGCGGGCTGATCCCAGGACCCTGAGATCATGACCTGAGCCAAGGCAGATGCTTAACGACTGACTGAGCCACCCAGGCGCCCCTACAACTAGCATTTGAATGGGCAAAATTAATCCAAGGGACTGGCTCAGAACCATTAAACACTAAAGCATGAAAAAAATCTCACCTAATTCAAAGATAAACAGCTTAGGGGCACCTGGGTGGCTCAGTCATTAAGCATCTGCCTTCAGCTCAGGTCATGAGCCCAGGGTCCTGGGATGGAGCCTGAATCAGGCTCCCTGCTCTGCGGGAAGCCTGCCTCTCCCTCTCCCACTCCCCCTGCTTGTGTTCCCTCTCTCCCCGTGTCTCTGTCAAATAAATAAATAAAATCTTAAAAAAAAAAAAATAAACAGCATAATTTTTAATTATTAAAAATATTCAATCATGAAATTAAAGGTGTATCTTCATTTCTTAGGTGACTGAAATCTGATATTTTAGCTTACAGTAACTATTAGCTAACAAATTAAACCAATTTTAAATATGGCTATAAATTATTACACAATGGTTATAAGTGAAAAGAGAGATCAATGAAGAACAAGTAAGTTACATAATAGAAAAGGTTAGTTTTCAACCAGATTCACTTGTTTGACAATATTCTTGTTTGACAATGTTCAAAACTATTACGAGTCAGGCACTGTTCTAGGAACCAGGGACACAGAAGTAAACAAACACATAGAAGCCTGCCTCTACGAGGCTTATAATCCACTCCAGGAGTCTCTTGCAAGACTGGATGGATGGATGGATGGATGGATAGATGGATAGACAGACAGGACAAAGAGATGTCAGGTAATACAGTAACTTCTATAAAGAAAAATAATGCAGGATAAGGAAAAGAACTTCAGATCTCAGAAGTACTGGAAAGGGATGAGAGAGGACTAAAGAATAAGTAAAGAATGAGCACTGGGTAAGGTATGTAAGTGTTGAATCATTATATTGTACACCTGAAACTAATATAACACTGTATGTTAACTAACTGGAATAAAAATAAAACCTTAAAAAAACTAAAAACATTATCAAAGGAAAAAAAAAGAATGAAGAATAAATCTACTTTATGACAGATGAAGACTTTCTGGCAAAGACAAGCAGCAAAACACTGGATACTTACTGAGAATTGTAAAGGCATGGGAATTGAAGAACCTGAATGGTCTGTTTACTCACTATTACTCTTACAAATATGGAGACTTTGTGAGGTAGCTGTTAAGAAAGAAGGAAAGCTAAGGGGATGGCTTATATGTTGTTATATTTAGATTCACTTCCTTAGATTTCTAAATATGGAGATAAGATGCTAAAAATACTGCCCATAGAAGATTATTCCAGTATCTACAGAATGGATTAAATTAGAAAGGCAAGAAACACAGGGAGACTGTTGTAAAATAAGCATGAGATAAAGGGTTCCAATCTGGGTGAAGGCTGTAGAAAGCAAGAAGGATGGATCTAATGATAGCAGAGAAACAATTAATGGGGCTTTGTGATGAACAGTTGGAGAACAAAGGGGAAAAGGAACGAAAAGTAACATTAAAAGATTTGAGATCCTGGGGAGCCTGGGTGGCTCAGCTGGTTAAGCATCCAACTCTTGATTTCGGCTTAGGTCATGATCTCAGGGTCATGAGAGTCTCAGCATGGAGTCCTTTTGAAATTCTCTGCCCCTCCCCCTGCTTGTGCTTTCTCTCCCTAAAATAAATAAATACAATCTTTAAAAAAAAAAAAAATCTGAGAGTCTGATTTTCAATTGATTGAAACTGACTGAAGCTTTTCTGAGCCAGTTCACTGCCACCTGATTTTCTCTTTTCCTAGTTATCCATTTGCTTCCTTCATGTGCTTTCTTCAATCTATATTTAGAGTTAAGTACTAATATCAAATTTTATTTCTTAACTTGAAACTTATTACTCTAATGTTCTCATTCTCTTCTCTTCTGGCATAATTTCATTAGGAAAAGGTATTTCTGTCACTGTCTCTCTTCATGCCCATGGAAACTCTTGTACTTTTTTGGTGTTTCAGTGAGTTATGTGGATTTTTAGAAGGCAACAGGATATAAAACCTAGAATAAGAGCAGATGCTAGGGGGACATTACTTTTTATAAAGGCAGATTTTTTACTACGATTTTTTAAACCATGTTTTTTTCTTTTTAAAGCAAAATTCATACAAAATGTTTGAATAAGGTTAAAAGCATTCCCAAAACTACAGAAGATGTTCTTGACATCTACAGAAGTTATATTCTGAAATGTGTAAATGTAGTTTATAATCCAGCAGGAAACCCAAAGATTTGCAGAGTGGTTCACTGCTGCCAAAAGGAAGACAGTGTTAGTGTAGTAGGCGTATGGGCCCAATCCCATTAGTAGAGAGGCAAAGTGTTACAAATGAGCATTGGACCAGAAACCAGGGATTCCTGGGGATAAGTTGCACTTCAGCATTTACTTAGTTGAAGAACCTTTCCAAGTCTCAGCTTTCTCTATCTATAAAATGGGATAGTGATAGTAGGCCCATCTACCTTAAAAATTATTTTGAGAAGAAGGTGAGATGATAAGTGCTTGGAAAAGTCAGGTTGAGGTATCCAAGCTTAAGGTTATAATGTATTCTGTTTATGAGACAGGAACCTGCAAGACAAGACCCAGACTGGGGATATAAGGTCAGCCGCACATCGGGGAAAAACTTACTGTAGTCAGCAGTTCCTGGTAAATTTATAGCATTGGATTAAGGCTTTTTCTCTTAAATACATTTAAGGTGGTAGTCACTTAGTCTATACAGGAAAAAAAAAATTTTTTTTTTTAAATAAATGATAGGGGTGCCTGGGTGGCTCAGTTGGTTAAGCATCCGACTCTTGATTTCAACCCAGGTCATGATCTCAGAGTCATAAAATAAAGCCCCGCGTCAGGCTTCACACTCAATGGGAAGTCCGCTTCTCTCCCTCTGCCCCTCCCCCCCACTCGCATGTGCTCTAAAATAAATAAATAAATCTTAAAAAAAATAAATGATATATATCTGACTTAAAAGTATAAACAACAAAGAAAAAAACAAAGAAAAAATAAAGGACATGAGGAAGACATAAATCTCAAGAAAACATCTACACCAATAGTTAGGGAAATCATCAACATTTTAAAAGATTATAAAATCTAGTATATTTCTTTAGCAAAGCCAGTATTTAGAACTACTAGTGGTAAAAGACAGAAGACAAAGTAAACTATATATACATCCATAATCCACTTTATAAAACCAAACATATACAAAATAACGGACTTATAAAAAAGTTATGGCTGCATCAATTACTCTCACTCCCATCTATCTTCATTGTAAATACTTTTGACTAAGGAACAGGAAGAAAAAGTTACTTTAACATGAACAAAAGGGGAAAAAAGTGGCATCTGGGCAAATGCATGAATTACAAAGAACATGGATTTTACCTTTTAATCAGAACTAAATTCACTATCCACTTCAAGTTACTGGTACTCCCTGAGATGCCAATTTATGAAATGAGTTAAATACTCAAAAAGACTAAAAAACGAAAGGATTGACTGCCAGTGGTTCATGAGTCTATGAAATACATAGAGACTAGATTCAAACTGGACCAATACAAACTAATATTGGTAGTTTAACACTGTAGGCATTGGCAAGTGTAAATACTACATGTATTCAAGTGGGAAAGGAATAACAAGCCCATTATCAAATGCTCACACCAATGTTTTCAACTAAGTATTAAACACATGAAAGTAACCAATCAGTTGGCATCAGAAGCAGTGTAAGAAAGGAGTACTTTAGCAATTGTGCATAATTATTTCTAAGTGTCACACAACAGGAGCAGGGCCACAGACAAAGAATGAGAAGCCATTCCATCACTTCCTGAGTGTCTCATCCACTAGTATGCCACAAGTAACAAAGAAGCTGCACATATCTTCTAACCATAGTGGGGAAAAGCTTTTTTTTTTTTTTTTAAATCCAGATTCCCCTAATGCTAACAATAATGGGATGAAGAAGTATGAATATTTGGGGTGAAATTTCAGGAACTGGGAGAGGGCCTTAGAAACATTTGAAGACGAAAGTCTCTCCTTTAAAGAAATTAGGTCAGCATGGCATTTCAAGGTTTTTTTGCCTTCCCACCCCCCCAACCCCGCCCCACTAATTTGTTTTTAAATACAATACTCAGTGGCAGGAAGTTATCTAATGAAAAAATAACATTCACAACTTTTTGTAGACTTGCCACATTTCACAAATATCTCAAGGGCAACACCTTTGTTGTAGCACCATTCAAGCCAAAACACTGGAGCTCTGAGTTCAAGGTTTCTAGGGTTCACAAAGGACAGCAAGCCAGAATCATGAACAGAAAATAGGTTCCTTAACCTCAGAAAAACAATCCTCTGCACTGACCAACTACAAGTTGTCAAGAATTTTCCATTCTAAATGTTTGTAATCTGCTTGTCCGTTCCTTCCAAATAATCAATATTCTTAAAAGCTCTTTTAGATGATAAAGATAGGAGGCAAATAACATCCAACGTCAAGGGGAAAAACATAATTTGTTTCTTAAGTTGTATAAAAGGAATTTTTAGTATTCTATCCTTCTCACATCAGGTACATTAAGAGTTACATGTGGCACATTAGTACCTGTGCTCCTGATACAGGACCAAAGGGGTTTGGTGGTCTCATGACAGGCTGGCTGTATATTAAGGTTGGTTGTGTCATTACAGGTACACTTCCCATTTGAGGAGGCTAAAAAATAGAAAAATATTAATTTAGTTAATGTCGACTAACATCTTCCTTAAGTAGTAAATAAGAAGGATGATAGGAATGGAATGTACTAGTACTTTTACTTTAACTCAAAGGAAGAATTCTTTTAAATACAAATGAGACTGACAGCTATAAATTCTTAAGAGTTTAAGTCTTAAATGTGTACACTTCTAAGGTTTGTAAAAAAAAAAAAGAAAAAGCTTAAATTTAAGCAAAATTTAAACCTTTCTACAATATGGCAGACAAAATAATTTTAACCAATCCAAAATTTTCAAATTTGCAATTTTGAAATTGCAAACATAGGAAAACTTGAAACTGTAAAATGGCTAAGATATTTCAAAGTAAACTATCTTTATCAGTTCTTATGTCATTATGCAAGTGATCTGAAGTGAATACAGTTGATTCTTTGAAGAGGTTTACGCTCTATGGTTTTTTCCTTTTGTTTCATCTATTGTTAGGGAGAACCAAGAAGAGGTGTAAATAACACACGAAGAGATTAGTTCATTCTTTAGTAATTGAAAATAGAATCACAACCATTTCTCTGTTTAAATACTACTATTCCATGGTATAAAATTAACACAAATAAGTAACCAAACAGAACATACACACCGCTACATTATTTTGGTTAAAATGCCATACTCTAAAATCTCACCTTCCTACAGGTTCCACCTTTCAGTTCAACTCCAAGCTACTTCCTAAGATGTAACTAAAGCAGCAGCACAGCAGCACAGTGGCAACCCCACGGGATGTGACGGGATGTGTCCTACCAGCAACAGTTCCTCCCACACATACACCGGGCTGAAGCCATTCCCTCCATTTCTTATCTAAGTGGGTCTATATATTAAGACAGCTGGGAGAGTAAGGGCAGTGTAGACTGTGGACTGTGGGCAGCTTAAAAGTAAAACAACTATTTCTGCATGGTAGCAATCACTGTCATAGGAAAGTTTCTCTGGCCTGTACTGGACTAAATTTACCCTTACACAATTTGAGAAATGTTAATTCCTCCCTTCCCCTACAGTATTAAGGTTATAAGACTTCAATGGTATTAATGTAAGGTCACACAAATAAAGGTTTGGAGTTAACACTGATGTTTAAATGAGTTTGTAATGAAGTATAAAATACTTAGCAAAGTTATGAGGGGAAAAATAAGCCAAGTAATACTGTGAACATTCATAAATGGTATCTGCTGTATAATGACTATTCTAGAGATATTTATGAAACCAATGCTATGATACAAGGTTCTATGTTAGGCACTAAAGGTATGTGTGTCACCAAGTCATATTAAATACGTCAAAAAGTCATGTTAAATATGAATCAATCTATTTTCAAAAAGTTATGTCTGGAAAAATACTTACGATTCCATATCCTATCATGCCTGTGGGTGTAGTAGCAGGATAGGCCATTACAGGGGGTGCCTGACATGGTGGAGAAAAAATAAACAAGGATGTGTAACTCATGTCGACTGAATTCAAGGAATCAATAGCTGTAGTTCCACTAAAAAGAATTGCTAAGACAGCTGTGATTAAATGTGACACTTGTGATCATTAATAACTGTGTCAATTAATGCTCAATGAAAGAGTGTCTCGAAATTAGCAGAAAAGCAGAATCATTAGAAAAAAAATACCATTTAAACTTAGATACAACAGTGATCTAAAATTACAATGTGCTTTTTACAGCTTTAAAGATCTTCAGATTTAAAAAAAAAAAATACTGAAAATTCTAAAATTTAAAGTCTATCACTCTCATAAAAAAGTGTTTACCCAGGGGCACCTGTGTTGCTCAGGCAGTTAAGCGTCTGCCTTTGGCTCAGGTCATGATCCCAGGGTTCTGGGATGGAGCACAGGTCCAGGCTCCCTGCTCAGTGGGGAGCCTGCTTCTCCCTCTCCTCCCTGCTCATGCTCTCTCTCGCTGTCTCCCTCTCAAATAAATAAATAAAATCTTAAAAAAAAAAAAAAATGTTTACCCAGAGGAAGTATTAGTGAATGTTTTCCTAGGTGATTCAGTATTTTGAGCAAGAAAAAAAAATTAAAGATCCCAAATCAATTAATAATCTGATCTTCCAAAAAATTATTCTAAGGACCTCAATTCACTTTTTTTCAAAGAACCCCAAAGATTTCAAAACACCACTGAGTATGACTATTTTTATGACGCACACAGTTCTTATACAGAGTACATATATTAGCATTCCTTCTAATTTACTCTGTAAATTATTTAAACTATCTTCTGCAAAGCACCAATTTGGAGGGGCAAGAAATTCTTAAATCTACTTATGCTTTAATTCTTAAAAGAGCCACCTAGCCCTAAGATGTTTCAAGTTCCCCTCCGCCTTCTACCCTACCTCATGCTCCGTAAATACACAATCTGAGCACAAAATCATTTTAGATATATTTGCTGTCTTAACATTCCCTGTGTGTGTGTTATCTTATAATGAAAACTGAAACTGAATACAGGAGAAAGACCAATAACACTGCTGAAACATAAAAAATAACTGAAATTATATGGCAATTTGAACATATGCATGGAGAAGTTAAATGAAGCATAACTAAAGTGAATAGTTAAATGTTTAGTATTTGAGTGAGCATGTAGGACTTATTGGTCTCTCCCTACTTAAAAACCGAGAGCTGCAAGAGCAGTAGACAAACTGCCAAGTACAGCAGAAGCCTGTAAGATTTCATGCAATTGTTATTTTCAACATTACCACAATCAACATTTCCCTTCATTCAGAAATCATCAAGTGCATAGTGGCAGCACAGATACACACACAGACACCCAGCCATCTGGCAGCAAATGGCAGAATATTAAGCAAGAAAAAAAAATCTGTCTTTCCCATGCCACCATCAGAATCAATTCTGCAACACATCCATGAAATCAGTAGATGCTAGAAAGAATATTTGGCACATTGAAAATCTGAATGTGAAAACAAGTAATAGCTGGAAGGTTATGAGATTCTGCTACAGCAGTGGTTAATAGCATGCCAATTTATTGCAAAAAGGCTAGTTTTTGGTCACTTACGTATTGTGGAAAATGCATGCCATTCTGTTTTTCCCAGGGAGAACAATTACATAATGCAATAACACTGGATTAGAACAAGTACTTACACAACAGAAAATACACAGAGAGCATTTTAGTTCACATGTACATTCACTAACTACCTAAAATCCCTTGTATTTCCGATATCTAATGGAAGAACACCTATACTAAAACACTATCAAGGTTGACAAGGGAAATTTAGTCTCTGGCATAATCCCCTTACATATCTAATAGTTTATTACAAGTATCATAAAACATAAAATCTATCAGTAATTCAACACTGCAAAATTCAGTGCATCCCATATAAACAGGGTTGCATCATATGTCTACCATTCAGGAAAAAAGCAAGCAGTAATTAAAAGAATTTGTAGCATAACATCATCATATATATTAATAAAATACCAATGAATTTTTTAACTTAAAAAAGTTCAAAAACCTTGACAGTGTTTATGGATTAATAAAAAGGTTAGAAATGTAAAGAAACGTCATAAGCAGCAGTTTATCTAAGTAGTGAATCACATCACCAGCCCTATATGTTAGTCATTAAAAAGAAACTCTATGAAATACATACATACAAATATTTTAACAAAATTCTTAAGAGATGACACACATTGACAGAGTACCATAAATATCATCAACTTACATACAAATTCTAAATGGTTAAACGCCTGTTATATTCTGGTAGTCAATCTTAAGTCAAGTGCTATCTACAAACTTCTAATATTTCATATAGGTTAATACCAATTTAATACAAAATAAGAAAATATTCACTGTATTTTCATATTAGCATTTGGATTTATAATAGTCTTCATGTATTATCAATGTATAATTCACACCTGAGGCATAAAATCCACTAACCTAACCTCTTGTCATCCCCTGGTCAGTGAGGTATGTGACAGTGCAGAGAAACACTGGATTCAGATCAGAGGGAATGGATTTCAACTAAAATCTGCTTTCTAGATGCTTTATACTTACAAAAGAAAAACTGCATAACTTTATTCTTGTAACTGGAATGCTATCATTCAAACTTCCCCAAGAATGCACTGTTAACAGACTCAAGATAGTAAGGGTATGTATAAAAAACTTAACAAGCTAATTAAATGCAAGGATTTATTATTAGTAATGGCAGTGAACTCTATCAATGAAGAGCTGTTGCCTTAAAAAGGTGGTTAAATTTACAAAAAAAAAAAAAAGTGGATAAATCTGCTTACTTGCTAAAATTTGTGACCCCCAAAATCAATGTTTGCGGTGCTTTCGAGGTCACTGACAGACATGCATAGAGTGGTGAAAAATTTGTTGCCTAACACCTTCGTTCTCAGCTGAGGTTGAACAAAGTGAGGTTCTGCCTTGTTTCAGCTCGGATATAACGATGACCACAGGGGACTGAGAAGGCAGGGAACAGTGCAGTGCACTGCAAGCTGCTCTGGCTGTGGAGCCAGCCTGATAGAGCAAGATTCTCAAGTCTAGCACCTGTTAGTGCGGCAGCTTCAGGTAAGTCAGTCACTTAACACTTACGAACTGGATTTTCTTTTTTGTTAAAAAAAAAAAAAAGGCATCTACTAGAACGAGAATTTTTTAGGATTTAAGATAATAATGAACGTAAGGGGTGTGTGTACACACACACACACACACACGTATAGTTGATTCTCCTTATTTGCTGCACTTACGTTGTTAAAGCAACCCAACGCTAAATCAGTGAACCATGAGCCATTACTAGAGGAAATATGTATGTATATATGTATGTATGTATGTATGTATGTATGTATGAACCTAGCAATGGTTCAGTGTTCAGGGGATTTTAAGAATATAACTACAGCAAGTAAGGAAAATCAACTCTATGAACTATTCAACAATATTAACAAAACCAAGCACGTATAGTTTCTTTACCAATGGTGAGATCAGAAAAACACTAAAGGTTTTATATTCTAGGTAAATAAATAATAAATTTGAGATCAGCAGTAGAGGGTAATGATTTAAGAGTTTATGCTCTGAGGTTAGGCTTCCTGGGTTCTAAAAAGCTACCCAATCACTTAAGAACTCTGGGATCCTAGGTGTATTATGTAGTAACTCTGTGCCTCCATTTCATCTGCACAATGGGGACAGTAATAGTTACTACCACATTAAGTTTATTTGAGGATTACAGAAAACAAAGTCACACATTATTTATTAGAATGATGGCTGGCACAAAGTAATCCTTAAATAAATATTAGCTACTAAAATATACCTGGCAAATATAGTCAATCAGCTTCCTTAAAAAAAAAAAAACAAATTACTTATATATCTAAAACTCAATAAACAATCTTCCTACTTACAGCTATCACTTTAAAAACATTTTCATGTTATTCTCCCAAATTAGTCATGTTACTGTGAGCTTTTTCAACTCACCATTGTTGCAGCATTCCAAGCAGTTGTTGGTGCAACCTTTGGTTGCCAGTTAGATCCTCCAGTTAGCTTCTTTTCACCTGGCTGACTCCAATTTACATCACTTTAAATAAACATAAGTGAGAACGTTAAATGTCTGTAATTATAAAGCTTCTTTACTATAGAGTGAACAAAAAGCCTTTAAGATGCGACAGCTCTACACATATTTTTGAGATGAAAGCCAAATCAACCTCTAAATGGTACATGGGGGAAATAATACATATAAAACACTCACTTCTTAGTAGTTCCATTTCCAATGCCAAGATCTAGGACAGGAAATAAAGCATTTAAAAACTAGACTCATTTTTATAATACAATTTATTGTAAAGAAGATTAAAAGAATCCAAAGACTACTTACTGCCCACAAGGTTGGCTAAGGACGAATCCAAGTCATCAGATACTAACTTGTTAGGTGGGAGTTTGGCAACAGGAAGACTCTGGTTCTGAGAGGCCACTGTTGGTTTCAGAAGTCCACCTAGTTCATCAAAGCCTTAAAGTTACAAACAGATGAAACAGGATTTGTGAGGGACTTTATGGTGCTACAGCTTTCTATAGGAGATCTCTGCCTTTTCTACTTGTTTGCTGGAAAAGTCCTCTACGACACTGGGCATTAATTAATGACTTTAAATGGAAAGGGGAGAAATTCACCGTTTCAGAGTGAACTGATTGAAAAGGCAAATTTGCTTTGGGAGAAATCATGTCTTATTTCATGACAAAAGTATATTAAGGTTAAAGGGGATGAAGAAAGAAGCATTCGAGGAAACAATCCTTATTCCAAAGTTGTGAAAGAGAAGGGAATGGAATGTAATTCTCCCCCTCACTGGCAAAATTTTCTGAAGATTCACTTATACCTGAAGAAATAGAGATAAAAAATACATCTCTGTTCCTTTGAAAAATGTTTCTTCTAAGAAATATTTTATAGACCTCTTTACATTCTTCAGAGTGGAGAATGTAAGGTATATGTAAACCACTACATTAGAAAGAAGTGAAAATGATCCATTTGATTATTACTTTTCTTCTAAAAACAGTTAACCTAAATTATACCTAAGAAATTGCTAACTTTATGCTCCAATTACATTAAACCATCTACTAAACTAGGACACTACTTAGAAATGAAAATAATAAAATCCCTTAAGGTTCTCTACCAAAGTGAGAAGGTAACGTGAATGCAATCAAACAAACCCACTAAAGGACTCAATAGCAAGATCTAGGAATAATAGAGAATTTGAAAAAGAAAGTCACTAAAAATGGTGGTTTACAAAATATGAACAGTTGATCTCTATTTACTTTATCCTTTTTCCAAGACAAACTCAAAAGGAAAAAGTCAAATGCATCAAAAAATGTAATTATAAACCTGCACAGAAAAAAAAAAATTCTTAGTCCACACATACTCTCTATAAGCTTGCTTACTTTTTGTATAATTATATAGTATAAAATCAAAAATGCCTCAATATGTTTCTTTAAATGACTTGAACTTATTTACTAACCAAAATCAAAGGTCATCCCATGGTAAGAATAGTAAATTTTATGGAAACTCTTAATCTTCACAAACTTCAAATTAACAAGATATTAAATGAAAACAAATGGAAACCTGGCTCTACAAATTTATATAAGTTCTTTTAAAACAAATGAACAAGCATACTACAGAAAGAATCATCCTTAAAATAACAAAAAGCCCCCACAGCTCTGATATTTAATACATTCTAGCTATTTAAGTACAGATTGTCTCAACAAGTCAGGTACCAAAGGTTTTATTTTCCTACTTTTCAAAAAAGCCAATTTCATTTCAGTAAAGGTAAAAATTGCAATGACTACAAAGCACGACATTCTACACAAAGTCATTAGCAATTTACCAATCTAATCTGAGCAAGATCTCACTAAACTCTGGGAGAAACAAAATCCTCCCAGAGTCAAAACTGCCACTAAGAAAAGGGTAACAGTTAATAATCCCTTCAAGTTCTCATCTAGTGGCTGGGAGAAGAGGAACAACTTCACTGGCTACCCCAATTTATTCTATTTACATATGTTCAAAAGAGTATTATTATCTGTCCTCGCACAGAATCTAAATGAGAACATTATAGTGATATTAATAAGACAATTTTTTCTTACCCCCAGAATCTACAATAACATTGGTAGATTTATTTCCAAACACAGATTCAAAGTCAACATTAAGGCCAGCTGAAGGATGTGGCTGTGCAACTGGAGATGGAGTGAATCCTAAGAAAAACCAAAATGGAAAAAGCTCAATTCTTTCATACTTCTACATTTACAGCTCTTAATAATGATGACAATAGAATGGAAAAAGCAATAAATTCCCTCAATGAGAAACAAGACCAATCCTTTAAGCAAAATGTTTCTTAATACTACTGTATCTTTTTGTGGTGATGACATTTTCCATGACAAAATCATCCTACTGACAAAGAAAACTAACAAAAGAGCAACTGAAGTTGAACTACTAAGTTTGTTTCATTACAAAAGTAAAATCTTTGCTTATCTTTTTACCTTAATTTTGTATACTAATGATTTTTAAAAAACTAAACACATCTAAAATTCCAGGACTTTGCATGAAGCCAAATATATACACAATGTAAATGATCACTTGGTAATCAAGTTAAGTATTCTATGGTACTTTAAAAAATATGAATCTACTTAGATTCTACTTAGATCCAGGAGTCTTCCCCCCGCCCCACCTTCCATTATTTCTCTCACCTTCCTTTCTCCCTTCAATGGTTAATTAAATGCAATATGGTTTAAGTTCATTTGAGAAGTAACAGGATTCTGAAAGTTACAATCCACTAATCCTTAGGTTCCCCCTTTAAAAGTAGCATTTTAGATCTAGCATGAGTATTCCATAGGGCACAAATTTTTAAAAATGTTCTTATTCCAGGGGCACCTGGGTGGCTCAGTCGACTAAGCTGCGGACTCTTGGGTTTCGGCTCAGGTCATGATCTCAGGGTCCTAGGATCAAGCCCAGAGTCCAGGCTCTGCCCTCAGCGGGGAATCTGCTTGGGATTCTCTCTCCCTCTGCTTCTGCCCCTCCTTCTGCTCGTGCACGCACGCGAATGCACTCTCTCAAATAAATAAATAAATCTTTTTAAAAGTTTTTATTCCATAATTAATTCTTAAACCACTCTTAAAAACAATGGTCAGGAGCACCTGGATGGATCAGTCAGTTAAGCATCTGCCTTCAGATCAGGTCATGATCTCAGGGGCGGGCAGTCCGTTTCTCCCTCTCCCTCTGCCCCTCCCCACTGCTCATGCTCTCTCTCTCCCTCTCTCTCCAGCTCTCTGTCTCTTTCTCAAATAAATAAAATCTTAAAAAAAAAAAAAAACACAATGGTCATACAATGAGAACACAAACACTATCAAAGTACAAAATAATTTAGTATATAAATCTGACCATTCATCAAGAGGTTCCCAGATTTCTAGACTTACCAATTTAACAACATTTTAAAGTGTACAAGCTGTTTGAGAATTACACCACGGGCTCATTGATTCTTCTCATTACTCCTTACAAAAAGAACTGATGTATCTACTCAAGGAAGACAAAAATCTACCGTGCTTAATTATGTGCCCATGCTACCATCACAGTGTAAGAAGTACACATATTGTTCTTTAAATGATTCTGGATACAGTACCTTGGCTGGTCTCCAAAGTTTAGAAAATATACAGAACAATAATTTATAACTAGGATAGCATATCAAATTCCTGTTTTCTCCTGCTATTTTATCCTAGCTTTCTAGAATTTGGTTATTATCAGAGATAAGCCTATCTTTTATAGTAATCCATTTATTACTTTCTGTAAAGAGAGGAGCCATTTCCTGAGGTCCCTAGGGGCATCAATCTGTGCAATTACAAGACTATTACCTAAAAGTATAATAGGTTTGAGAGGATACAAAGTAATCCAGAGCTAGCACCTCAAATTTAAAACACCTCTGGGTATGCAAAAGGTAAAAAGAAATTTTTAAAAAATTGTAATAGCTGACTGACTCCCAGGGAAGCAAGCAATGTAGTTCAAAGTAACAATCCTTCAAGTAGTAACACATCTTCAAGGTAAGAATTCTGCATTTTCATTTCAATGAACATTATCAACTTAAGGGCCGTTTATCCCAAGTCATTTTTTTGGATACTGTTAGGATTTAATTTTTTAAAAGTTACTTAAAACAAAGATAAAAAGCTACTATCACCATTTCAAAAAGAAAATTTATGGACAAAAAAAAAAAAGATGAACAGGCTCTCTGAGTTAAGGTTAACTGTTTAAAATAATCATGACATTGAACTGACTACTCTTTCATTTCACCAAGGCCCAGTGAAAACTCTGCCATTGAGCATCACTAACTGATAGATTAACATTTAGAAACCACTGCCTGGCAGAGCAAATCTCAGGAGGACAATAATAAATTAACTGAAAGGCACAAGATGAACAAGCTTTGGGGACAGAAAGGCATTCCAAACACCTTCCAGAAAAATGTACTGTTTTGTTAAGGGATTTTGGTGGTAGTTCCATAATAAATTAGATCTCATACTTTTTGTGAAGGTAACTTCTACTATTAAATCCTATTAAACACAATGTAAGAGCTTTATAAACAGTGTATTATTTAAACCTCACAATAACCCTATTGTGATAGTCATTATTATCCTCATTTTACAGATGAGGAAACAAAGAGATTAAACAATGTTACTCAAGGTCAAAGATTTATTAAGTGGCAAAACCAAGACTTAAACCCCAAATTGTGTGATTCCAGAATCTTTTAGGGGTTTTCAGTTTATCTTAAGTATTTATCCTAAGTATTATATACACTAGTAGGTAGAAAAAGAAAATTCTATTATAATAATTAATTATATTTATTCAGCTATTAAAGTTACATGAAATTCTTGAGCTTCTCACAGCAAATGCTGGGCGGCCAAAAAAGTGAACCACCATGGCAATTTTAAAGTCTAAAAGCAATGAAAAAAGTGTTCAAGGCTGTATCTGATGATTATATAGTAATTTAGGTAAAAAGTTTACATTCCAAATATAAAATGATTTGCATACACAAGATGGTTTTCAATGGTAGTTTTAATGATAATTTTACGTGCCAGGCATAGTGCTAGATTTTATACAGTCATATATGTAAACTTCATGACAATCCCAGAAGTTACTATCATCCCAATTTCCATAGGCTTAGAAAGGTTCAATACTTGTTTCAAGTCACACAGGTAAGGAAGTAGAATTGGAATTCAAACAGGAATTCAAATGCAAATTCACTGGATTCTAAACACACACTTTCTATCAAATGTCCTCATAAATTCCATTTTTAAATACTTTTAATCATGCCCAAGTCTGCTAGTCAAGAACCTCAATTCTTCAGTTGTGTCAGACCTACTTTTTCATGCCAACTGAACTAAGGTAATCAATTCCTATGCACCAAAAAAGAAAAAAAACACATCAGCTGAATTTTGGGGTTTCATTACTACTGCAATGGCCTAGAACATGTTTGGAAAGATAGGAATGAGTATCAAAATGGCCATGCCTCTCTGGAAACTGTGCCCTATTTCTTCTGCCTTTGCAGTGCTGAAAAAGTACCCTTGTTTCTAGGAGAATGCCACAACTGCTCAAGTCAAAATTATTTAGTGTTCTATCACTAACATCTATACAAAGAGCTTGAAATTCCATAAGCTTGTAATGTTATAAGCTCATCTGAAAACGTGAACCTTTTGAGTATAGATTAAAGTAGGGAGATGACAAGCATCCATTCACAAAACAATCCTGTGTTTAATCAAGACAAACAAAATTAGGAAAAAAATGATCTGTTCTTCAAAGGCAAGTATTTTTTTCTTACCGAATTAAAAAAAAAAACTCATTTTAAAGAAAACAAAGAACTCCCTCCTGCATAAATAAATTGATAAACTTTAGAGATACCATTACCTACCTCCGAATAAACCAGCTACGGTAGAAGGCTCATGGCACATAAGGGTAGTATTAGGATAAGCTTGAGTGCCACAAAAAGAATCTGACAAGGCATACATTGGGGGGGGAGGGGGAGGAGGAAGGACAGAAAAAAAGGAAAAGAGAAAAATGAGGAGGAACAGTTAAGAGTGGAATGGAGTAATTAAAAAAACAAACCAACAAACAAAACAAAAACAAAAACAGGAGAGTCCAAGCTCTTAGTGTTCTTCAAATTACAACTTACTTAAAAAAGTAAGTAAGTCTCCATTATGAATACTCTATTTAAAATATATTCACAACAAAATTTTAAAAATAACCAACATGTATTTCCTTAGAGAAATAAGCAGCAGTTGGCTTTTTAGTCAATATTAACACATCTTCTGATGTCTTCTTTTACCGATGAGTAAGCAGGCCTGAACAAGGTCACAGACATGGCATAGCTGGGACCACAACCCCACTCTTCTTGACTTATAATTGCTTTAATGAGGACAAGCTATTTCGTACACTGAGGTTCACATCATCAGATCAATGTCCTCCTCTGGAAGGGTTAGAGGGTGTCTATGTAGCTGTTCTCTGATTTTTCTGGGTCGTTCTTAATCCTTTAGAGCAGAGGTTGGCAAATTACAGCCAGAGGCCTATTTTTATATGGCTAAAAATGGTTTTTACATTTTCAAAGGGTTGTTTTAAAAAAAATGAAAGAAAATAAAAGAATATACAACAGAGATCTTATGTATCCTGCAAAGTCTGAAATATTTACTATCTGGCTCTTTACACAAGAAGTTTGCTGACCACTGTTATAGAGAAGCACTATCCAAAAAACTTTCTAGTATTATAAATCTGCTCTGTGCAATATGGTAGCCACTAGTCACATTGAGCAATAGAAATGTGGCTAGTACAACTAAGGAACTAAAAATTTATTTGTAATTAATTAGAGTTTAAATGACAATAGCTAGTGGCTAATTAGACAACACAGCTCTAGGAATGACATACCTTGGGTCGTTCTTTCCTGCTCTTAATACTCTGAGTAAGAAACTATTGCAATTTTTATTATACAACCCTACTTCTCAGAACTTTTAATGTGAATTAAAAGGCTTCTTATTATAAAGCCTCTTCTTAGGATAGACAGCAAACTACAGCTGCATGTCTTCGTAAATAAAGTTTTATTGGAACACAGCCAAACGCATATTTATGTATTGCCTATGGCTATCTTCATGCTATAATCCCAAAGCTGGTAGCTGCAATGGAGACTATGTGGCTCATGAGCCAAAAATATTTACCATCTGACCCTTTAAGAAAAGGTTTACTGATCCTTGTTCCAGACTAATGCCTAGGTTGACAACAGTGATTTATATTTTCCCTTTCTGTACTCACTTTTACAAAAACGTTTAAGTACTGAACAGTAAGTTTTTGCTAATGACAAAACTTGGCAGATGTGATTTTTTAAAAAAAAGTATACTTTGTACTTTCATTTGTACTATTTACAGTCAAAGAATAACAGAGTTTAGATAAAGATTATTTAAATCTTAGTTTAAATAAATACTAAACAGAGTTTAAATAAAGTTTACACTTCCATAAGGAAAGGGCACTGTAAAGCAAAGCTGCCGGATTCCTGCTTCAAGCTTTTGCTCCTATTAGCTGGGCTGTCTCAGTACATTAACTTTTTTCGGACTCACGTGATCCATCCATAAAAATGGTAGTAATTCTGTTATCAATATGAGAGTTGAGAACTTGACCAAATATTCTCCGGAGGTCCTCACAAGCCTAAAATCACCAATTCTAGGATTTTAATCTTCAAATACACCTACTCACCTTGATGGCCATCAACTTTACTATCTTTCTTTCTTTTTTGGTCTTCCTCTTGCCCCAAACCACAGGCCTTAAACTTAAAAAACATTAGGAAAATGACACTTCTAGTATATTCCTTTTGCTACAGGCTTTCCTTGAAAAGCTTAAAGCTTTTTAAAAGCTCTCTCACAATGGTTTTTTATATTTTTACTCTGCTGCTGTTTCAATGTGAAATAGCTAAGGCCTTTAGCATTTAAGGTTACCACCCTCCATTCTGTCCCTCTGGGGTGAATAGAAGACTGACATACTGAAGCACATGCACTGCTCTGACCTAAAAGATGGGAATTATAAGCCCCCAAGTAAAGACATATCGTCTCATACCCCAAATTAAAGCAACTGACTTAAAAAGACACAAGAAGCCATACTCACTGAATATACTCTAGTTCATATTCAATAAATACAAAGAAAATATAAACTTATTAGAAAACCACATTCCAAGGATAACTCGAGTAACCCTTTATTACCAAGCAAATAAGGTACAGCATTTCACAAATTTTCTGAAGGGTAGCAAAATATGAAATTTAGTTTCAACCACTTTTTATTTAATTTGTAATGTGTTACAATGACATGAAGGAATGCCTGCAATTAATTATTACAATTTGGAGCTATGAGACGAGTTATATATAACGACAGCACCTGCCTTGGATCTTTCTCAAATCTCCAACTACTCTTTTCTAGTCACCTCTCTTCCACCCCCTCAGATGTATCAAACAGAAATGTTCAGAATGTGGCTACATGATCTATTTAGGGTACACAGATGACTTTCTGCATGCTGCTTTAAACAAAGATTTAAATTTGCATCACCTTATTCTCTGAACTGAATAAAAGCAGTTTCACCATCTTTTAAGGGGTGTTCAGCATCTTTTCAGCAGGGTTCAAAAACATTAATTTCAGGTTAGTATATACTCAAAAACTTACATTTCCTTGTATAGCTCTGGAGTAAAACTTTACCTTTTTATGGATTTTTATACCACAACCAAAGGCGATTTAGATGAGTTGTTTTTCATTTTCTACTTGTCTTTTATCTCCAGGCTAACAATGAAGTGAAATCCTTAAGAATGGGACAAAGGGTATGTATGGATTTGAGACAATCTAAAATTGTACTATTCACAGTTTAAAAAAAAAAAAAAATGAAGATAGCTACTGAGAGTGACAAACACCCTCTCTCCCAAACACAGAGGGAAAGATATAAGCACATACATATCAGTAAGTTTAAGAGATGTTACCCTATAACCAACTCTCTGAATTAATAAACAAAATGTGGGGGAAAAAAATGTGGCAAATGATGTTAGACAACTTGTGTATCACACTATAATACGATAGAGAACAAAACACTAAAAGAAAAAAACACAACTTCAAAGGAAATTTTCTTTCCTAAAAACTTGGATTAAATAAAATTAGGGATACTAATTTAAAAATGTCACTACATTATTGCTCTTATTTTAAAATTTGATATTAAAATCCAAAATACTTATTGCAGTGCCTTAAAAATAATTAATGAATACGTAAAAAATACTTAGGCAGTATAAACATTAATTGGAAAGAAAGGTTAAATGGTACTTTACCAACAAACATTTCATGAGTAGGTGTCCTAGTAGTAAAAGTGGATACATCTGAAGAAATGGGAAGGTGAACATCACCACTACTTTTTGTGAGGAAAGGATTTAAGCTTGGAATGGCATCATCAACAGCATCTACAGTAGCAGAGAAAGGATCTGTGCAGTCCAAGTGCATTACAGCAAAATGAAGAAAGGAAGTAAATTAATTAGTATTGTAATTAGTCAAAAGATGCAAAGTGAAAAGTAGCAGCTATATTATTGTTTATTAATCTTAAGTGCAAAATACCTAATCATCATCAAGATGGAAGAACTACATTTAACATCTTTTAAAATGAATCCTCAGAAGAAAACATTTATGTGTCTAATTAACATCTGTAGCATACTAAGGATAGATCTGCTCTCCAACATCAGGAAGCCAATAGTCAGGTAAAAAAGAGAATAACCAAAATGCATCTATAAAAGAGCCACCCACCCTGGACCATGTTCCCCACCCTACGTGGGAATGTATTGGCTTTCATGGCATAGCTATGTTTATTCAAGTAACAGATATAAACAACCAATATGTGTGTGGCACAAGTGAAATTTCAAAAAAACAAAGAGAATTAGTGGTAAAGGGCTATTTATAACATGTGGGGTAAGTATTATAAAGGGTTCAGAGGTAGGAAATAAAAAAAATAAAGATGAAGGAAAGGTCTAATGATTTAGAAACAGGAATTTTAGAAAAATTAAGAATAGAGACAAAAGACTGGTGGCCATTTAGCAGACTGGGAACCACTCTGAAGGTCCAGTTAAGAGTTCTAAAGCCAAATCATTAAGGCTTTAATAATGCTAAAGGAATGATAAAAGTACTGTTCCGTATTAGGATGGTACCAAATGTGTATTATTATCAAATCCTACCTCTAAAGTTATTTTAGAATCAGATATTTACTGTACCTATACCTCATTCAAGATAATCATCATTCTAATGATTGAAAACCATTCATCATTAGCAGCAAAAACACTCTTAACCTCCTCATTCTGTACTTTAAACCAGCAGCCTGTTCTTGTCTACTCTAGTCTAGTTTGTGATGCTCACTTAACAATATAGTATTAAGCATTGTATCTTACTCTAAGACTGTACGATAAAACAATAAGAACACAAAAATAGCCTAAGGACCAGCTCATTTACTACACACACTTTCCCCTAAAGTCAATAAATTCAAAGCAGGGGTTCCACAAACCCTACAACTATTTAAAAAAGGAAAATATCAAGAAAATATTGAGGTCACTGGCTTATACAGAATCTTTTTAAAAAACTTTAATTTTTCTTTTTTTTTTCTTTTTTTATTTTTTTATTTTTTTATTTTTTTAAAGATTTTATTTATTTATTTGAGAGAGAGAGAATGAGAGAGACAGCACATGAGAGGGGGGAGGGTCAGAGGGAGAAGCAGACTCCCTGCCGAGCAGGGAGCCCGATGCGGGACTCGATCCCGGGACTCCAGGATCATGACCTGAGCCGAAGGCAGTCGCTTAACCAACTGAGCCACCCAGGCGCCCAAAACTTTAATTTTTCTATCACACAGGACCTTTTCAAGGAATTAAGCATTCCTATGGAACATCAACTCACACCCAAAAATAAAGTCTTACAAATGATCAAAATTCACTGATATAGTATTCAAACTAAAATGATCATGTTTAACACCTTTCCCATCTCTCCACTCCTCAATAAATGGAACAGGGAAAAAGAATCCAAAAAAGTTAATTGAGAAATAAGAAGCAGAAAATAGATACAAGAAAAAGGTTTTCTGTCCTAAAATAAAACTGTAATGATGACCACTCTAACTCCTTTCTGCGTAAAGGAGATGCATTGTTTAGAGCTGATCAATTTGTTCAAAGTACTATTTTAAAATATTGAATAGTGGCATGACGTTTTTAAAGTATGTTATACATGGTTGGACCCAAAACATCTCTAGTTTTTCCATGCAAAAGAAGCCATGAAAGAAGTCATTCGAAAAAACACATTTTTCTATTACAGATCTATTAGTTTATGAGAAAAGACATGTTTGGGAAAAGTCATTAGTGATCTGCTGCTCTGATGAATGATTAAGTTTTACCTAAGTACTTATTATCAATCATTCTCTATTATATGAAACATCCTAGAAAAGATTATGCAGAAACATGCAAGTGCATCTGTATTTAGGTCCATTAGACAGTAAGAAAAAAGTTCGTAATCTACTTGACAAAATATTAAATAATCTAGATGATGTTAATCTATTAGTGGATACTATACTATCAATAATAAAAACAAATTCATTAAGATAAAAAAGAAATAATGTTCCAGCTATCCCAACTTAAACTTTATTCATCAGACTGGCAACTACTCTAACTTCCTTAAACTTTAAAAAAATCATTTTTTTCCATTATTTTTAACATTATTCACTTGAAAGTTTAATTTTATGTTACAATAGCGAAGAAAAATAATCCAAAAAAGGTGAGGATTAAAACAGCAGTCATATTGTAATGTTGAGGTCCTAGATACTAGATACCTACACTGACACAAGTAAGTTTTTCATAAAGCATTGTGTGTTTCATGCCAGCTGAGAGTAAAGCAAATTAAACTTCAGAATGGATAATTCTTTTTCGCCTGAATTAAATTTTGAAATCTAGCTTAAGATACACATCAGTGTACTGAGCTGATAATATTGCTCATTTTTAGATTTGTTACACAATACAAAGTTTTTAAAATTAAAGGTGATATAAACTTAAATCTTCTCACATATTAGTATTCAACACCAAGTGCTTATTCAGATTCCAGACCATTTCTTGAAAGATCAAAGGCTCATTAATAATGCAATGAGGGGAACAGAAGAGCTTGTGTTCTCTCTTTCATGTTCATTTTTAGGTGGAATCTTAAATGCCTTTTATATAAACATTCAAACCTTAGTTCCCTTTAACTCAACATCCTAACTTATCTGTATTTGGGAATACACAACATCTCTGTGGTGCTTTATAAGAACTACCAAATCTGTTTTAAAAAATACCAACTCTGCTATTAAAAAACCATTTTAGCATATGAAAGCAAGACAAACCTAGAATAAGATTTTAGGATTATCAAAAAAAAATCATACCTTTGGTTTGCCACATGCTATAAAAGCAGCATGATGTAAAACGTTACATATTTCAAATGTTTAGGTAAACTGTTAATTTCAAAAAACTTTTAACAATGTTATGATCAAAACTTTTTATTTATATGACTTATTGATTTATCTCAGTCTAACTTTAATTTCAAAAATAAAGTAAAAAATCTTAACCCAAATGTCCTGGATATAAAAAATACACTGACTGATTTAGAAAGTATTCAAAGTTCTTGACTTAAAACACTCTTCAGCTATCCAATTACACAGAAGTCAAAACTCTGAAATTATCACCAGCTCAGAAATCAAGTATCTTTTTTCGAAAGCCAAGACAAGATTTAATTCTTAAGTTGAGAGGTTCACAGTAAATATCACTGTCCTTTCCTCATATATAATGATAAGCTTTTGGAAAAATAATGGTCAATTGCTATAGCCTCTGCTCCCACTGTACTTGATTTGTATTTTTAATATTTTTAATGGTCTCACTTTTACATAGAAAGCCTAATGTTAAAATATGAAGGAAATTTTGATGGAAATAGTACCAAGAGCAAAATAACCTAAAACAGAAAAATAAAACATGATTAAGTATATTCCAACATACAGTATTCACCCATAGACTGCTCTGAAATGATTTCTTCTAACAGGACATTAAACAACTCTTACAGGCTGAAATTACTTGAAATTATTCTCCCACAATAACAGTCTATCTGCCTTCATATGAGTTCAATAATTCCAAGCCAAAACTTTAACTTGTTATTATTAGAACTAATTATACATGGCGTCCAAACAAAACAACTTCACAGTTCAGTTTCTTTGAAATGTATTCGTTCTAAGACTTGTGTAAAATTTCTCATCCATTTAGAAAAACAACTTTCAGGGGTGCCTGGGTAGCTCAGTCGTTAAGCGTCTGCCTTTGGCTCAGGTCATGATCCCAGGGTCCTGGGATTGAGCCCCACATCGGGCTCCTTGCTCCGTGGGAAGGCTGCTTCTCCCTCTCCCACTCCCCCTGCTTGTGTTCCCTCCCTCGCTGTGTGTCTCTGTCATATAAATAAATAAAATCTTTTAAAAAAAAGAAAACTTTCAGCCTTAACTTTAGAAATCTAAACAGTGTGTCTGTGTTTTTTTTTTAAAGGGGGTAAGCAAGCTAAAACTGCTTACATGGTCATGTCAATTCCACTAAACTTCTAAAACAATTCACAATAAGCAGAAAATAAGCATGTAAATTTTGCCAGATTAAAAATCCTAAAATTAGGACATATCATTAGGTTCTTTAAAAATTACTTTCTTGGGGCGCCTGGGTGGCTCAGTCGTTAAGCGTCTGCCTTCGGCTCAGGTCATGATCCCAGGGTCCTGGGATCGAGCCCCGCATCAGGCTCTCTGCTCGGCGGGAGGCCTACATCTCCCTCTCCCACTCCCCCTGCTTGTGTTCCTGCTCTCTCTCTCTGTCAAATAAATAAATAAAATCTTATAAAAAAAAAAATTACTTTCTTAACCTTAATTTGCTGTCTACATTTCATTCAGATAATTCTAAAATATTTACTGACTTTAAACTAGCTTATCAGTTTTAGAAATCAATTCTGAGATCTTAAGATTTAGCTAAATTAATCTTCTAAGTCGGTTTTTTAATCAAGTCATGGCTCACAAGGTTAGTCTAGAAATCTAGTATTTTAGTGTTTCACTATTCCTGTTCCCTGCCATATCTTGAACCAGAAATAACCTGTCCAGAAAAAAAGAAAACATCCACTCATTCAACAAACTTATTATTACTAATTTAGAACCTCAAGAAGTAACTATAAAAAATAATGAATAAAGTTCTTAAAACTCGAATCATTAAAATAGAGATGAAACAAGTCTAATTCATATTAACATAAAAATTCTCTAGAACAATTAATTTATCTTGCTATGAAAGGTAAGCTGATCAATTCAGATTTTACATGTGAGCCAATAAAACTTTTAAGGTAGCTGGCCATTCTCTATATTTCTGTAGACAATATCCTTGCTCAGAATATCTCCCCTTTTACTCCCAAATAATTGAGTGTTCGTAAAATAATATATACAAACAAACACCACAACCAACCAAATTAAGTAATTTGAAAACATATCATATGCCTAAACAAAACTGCTTAAAAACTGACATGAACTAGTAGGTTCAATCCTTCGAAGATGCCAGGTCAATGATCATGATATAGTCACCCTAAGGTCAGTAACTACTCCAGGGCAGCAAACATTCCTGTTGCTATTAGTGGAAAATTCTTTGAATACCAAAATCTTATAGGTCTGAACTAAATACAAGTTTTAAATACAAGTAGCATAAAGATTGTCATGACATTCCCAGTCAGAACATAGTTCACTGCTTGGTAACACTATATGAGTTTTATTAGAACCTTATCATATATTTACATGACATGAGTTTTTTTCTCCCTAAAGTCACTTTTTTTTCTATACCCAAAACAAAATAACCCTTAGGCATTTTCTGATTATGGAACAGATATTCAACATTGAAAGAATGATTTCATACTTCAACATACACTGGGTCCTCCCTCTTCACCTTCATTAAAACTTCATTTCATAATTTAATTGAAACAGAAATTCCAAAATTACATTTACAACTACATGAAAACGTCTTCAAGGAACAAAATGACTTCTTTGCCATTGTAATATTTTTCAAGTTCTCACGTATCAAGTGTAACTAAAAACTACACAAATAAGTGAAATACTACAGAATGGGAAGGGAGTGGCCTATACAACATATAAAGCAGAATTCCTTAATGCTTACCTCCCCATGTACTTGCTACCTGAGACGCAGTAGACATAGGAAGTACAGATGGGTGAAAAGTTGGCTGTTGCAAATCAAGCAGATCATTTGGTAGCTTTGATGTGCTAGGAAAATATTTTGAAAAGATGATTTATTTATTTATTAGGTAAATATTGCTATATCAGCCACTCCCTTTTTCCTGCCCAGTAAATAAAAACATTAAAAGTGAAAAAAGTCCCCAATAATGTAAACCCCAAAAGGAGGAACAGTTTCAGCAAGATAACAGTTGCATATCCTTTATATATGTAAGAGCATATATTTTTATTTATAACAGTGTATTTCTAAGGAGGTTTGGAAAAAATTCAAGTACCGTATTTTGTTTATATAGGATTCAAATAATTACAGCCCTTCTGGAAAGATCAGTGACTGCCCCAGGAAAATGCTGATTTCCTTACTGAAATGAACCTAAACAACATGATTCTGAAATACAAAACATTCTGGCAATTTTAATTTTTGTAAGGAAATTTGTTTTCTTACTTTTAATCTTCAAAGAACTTCAATTACATTTGTAATACTAATACCCCTAGCAAAGTAAAATACCTGTTAACCTCAATTCTATTGCTTCAATATCCAAACATACCAACAATACAGGAAAAAATTATACATGCATATATCATATAAACTTAAAACAGAGCCACCCTATTACACACTCCAGGGGGCACTACTTACAGGATATTCTAAGACTTTTATGTGATTAAGGAATAACAACTCAAAAAAAGATCCTAGAGTTTCCATGAATTAAAGCATTGTGTGTACTACAGCACAGATTATTTTTAACTTACTCAAAAACAAAATGTCTTTTAGACATAAAAAAGTTTTGACAGATAAGTAAAAATACAAATGCATTTAGTGCCTTGAGGAAAAAAAAACAGAATAGGCAATAAGCATTCTAAAATAGGCTGTAAGATTTGCCCTCAATTACAATTAAAAAGGTAAAAACTTTGAGTGTATTAAGTGAAATAGAACATAGTCAAATTACTTCTTTATCTAATAATTTAATTCTCAAACATTCAACATCTTTTCCATTTATCTCTCCTAAGACAGACTCTGTCTTTATAAAGGGAAGAGGTAACAACTAAGTAAAAGTTACACTGAGCTATGAGAGGACTCAGTAGGTGGGAGGCAAGACCTTTTAAGAATGAGTTAATAAAATAAACAGCAACAAGAACAAAATCAAAGAAAACCCTCTCTGTGGAGCATTTACCTTGAGCTAATTAAGCATTGTGCTAATAAATCCTATACTAGCCACCAGGGAGTCTGTGGCAAATGAAAAATCTTGGGCCTCACAAAATACCTACTGAATCAGAAACTCTGAGGGTCAGACTCAAAAATCTGTGGCTTCAGAAACTCTCCAGGTGATTCTGATGCTTACTAAAGATTGAGTACCACTGACTTGTACCATACCATATATCTTATTTGGAAACCAGTTTAAAAAAAAAAAAAAAAAAAAGATGGAAGAAAGAGAAGAAAAGAAATAACAGCCAAGATTCCAACCAGAATCTGACTTCCAAACTGAGACTTTAAACCACTCTGAGGTAAAAGAAAGGACAAATTTAGAAAAAGTCAATTATCCTAATTTGCCTGGAAATATTAATTTCCATTGTTAAGTAGCTTTACGCAACAAGAGTACTGAAGTTGGTCTGGTAGGCTTCAATGCCACAGAAAGCTGGCAACTAAACTCTTACTATGTTCCAGATCACTGAGTTTAACACCTGGGAACAGACATGAAAGACATTTAATTTAATATCCAATGAAAGAATACTGTGAAATAGATTACATATCCACGTACATAAATGAAACATCTGCCCAGAGATAACCCACTACATTCCAATTAGTATAAATTTGTAATTCAGCCATCTTCCATGTCCTAAAAATGCAAAATATAAACTCTTAATTATACCATTATCACCATCTATTACCACCTCCTTTGTGTGAATTTATGAATACAAAATCATAAACTAAATCTGAAAAGTTCTGTAACATCTCTATGAGAAGTCTGTCTTTAGATCTAAGTTTTCAAAGGTAATCTTTATCTCTTCCACCTACCTGTTAGAAGAACTAGGGGTAGAAAAGATGTCAATGGCTGGTGCAGTCATTATACCCCCTGCTGAGGTGGACACAGGAGAGGCTGCGGTTGTTAAAGAGGTATGAGGTTTCTTTGCAAGTTCTTTTAGGCGCTGTTCCTATGGAGAAAAGATACTAGCATAAGGAATCCATAAAGCAGAATTGTGTTAAGGCTTCAGAAAAAAAGCATTACCTAATTTTGTTCTGATGACAGAAAGGTATTCCCTGTTTCATCAGCCATTCAATGTCAGTATGAAAAATCAGACTACTGAGTCTCACCCCATTTGAAATACTGTTATTTAGAGGTCCCAATTACTTGATGAACACCTGTACTTGTTTTTCCCAATACAGAGAATGCAACACCTACCTTTAAAGCTTTTAAACGAGCCTGTTCTTCCTCTAATGCTGCCTGCTTTTCCCTTTCATCCACTTTGGTTAGAGACAGGCCGGTGCTTGCCAGGGAAGAGACTGCATTGGAAAGTGTTGTCGCCCTAGAGTAATTGGACAAAGGTAATTTGGCTTTTTGCAAACTAGTTATGAAACGGTCTGGCAACACAGCCATGGATAACCACTACAATTATGAACTTACCTTATGGACTAAAAATCAGTACTTTAGATGATATATTCTACCCACAGGATTATTAGTAATGAGCTAATTTATACAAACATTCACTGCTTTTTAAATTGTTAGGCTTTGGAAAGGGTTCACAATAACATTAAGGGACACTGCTTCTTCCAAGTCCCAAGGGAGGGAACCAATGCAATTAGGAAAGAGCTCATGTGCTCCCAGGAAAAGCTTGAGTTTCTCACAGGAAATTACTCTGCTAATTTACAGCCCAGGTTTTGGCAGTACTAATACAGGAACACTAAAATATGAGTACTAGTAATAAGTAATGTGTGTCTAGATGTTTCCCTTATAATAACACCCAAAAATGTTGCTCCCAGAGGACCACAGGCTCCTTCAAAGGAAGATCAACTTTATTTCAGTCATTAGTCCACCTGGCACCTCCTTTCTATCTGCTAGTCTTTTGCCAAGCTAGAATTTCCTTTTCAAACATGTCACACGTGCACAATGCATCATCTCTCTCTGGCAGATACACAGCAAGTCACCTCCTTTCCCTTATATCAAAACTTTATCCATACCATAAACCCAAACAACATTAAATTCCCAAATGTTAATTCTAAGCAACATAAACACATGCAGTAAAGAATTCTAACCTGAAGAACTACTCCTCAGTGACCTTTACTCATTTTCCTTTTATCACACGCCAAACATCATTAATTTCTACTCTAAGCATACAAGTGGCAAAACTATTCAAATTTTATGTAAAATCAACTTTATAAAGATACAACTTAGAAGACAAGGGAAGAGTAATATAGTTGTGATAGAAACGCAAGAAACTCAGCAAATTTTATGATAAAGTATGAGGTTAAGTCAATATACCTGAACTACTTGACTTTATTTTTCATTACTTTCTCAAATAAGTGAGCCGTATAATTTGGCTTATGCTTCTAAAAACCTACTAGAAAATTCAAAGAACAAATCTGAATTATAAAGTACTAAAATCCAGTAATAACACTTTCCTTTAAAAATTACTTAAATTTTATTGCCACAAAAAAAAGTTCTGAAACAATCAAAAAGTCTACAGAGAAGGAAGGTTCTCATTATAAATATTTTACACAAAATTTTTTTCATGCTATTAAGAGAAAATTGTCATAAAAAAAATGAGAATTACTCCAGTCACTACCCAACACAAAACTCATGTTACACAGTCAATATGAGATGATCTGTGCTATATTCAATTTGGTAGGTTAACTCGTTTTAGTCTTGGAAATCAGCTCAAAGCCCAATAGACTGATTAAAATATGTCAATAATCAACCACATGAATTGGCATTAGAGAAAAATGATGGAATTTTATGTCAGACATCATAGGTTTGAGTCCCAGAATTACTACTGCATACATTTCACTGGCCTATAGTGGGGGTTAATCAAATTTGTAAAAGGGCATCTTATAATTATAAGACACCATATGAATCAATGTATTATCACTTTTTTTAAAAAAGTTTCATTTATTTTTTAAATTTATTATCATTTTTCTTAAGTTTTATATATTTTCAGTAATCTCTACACCCCACGTGGGGCTCAAACTCATAACCCCAAGATCAAGAGTCGCATGCTCTTCTGATTGAGCCAGCCAGGTGCCCCAACGCACTATCACCTTTGAGAGAAATACTGACACTATGAATATAATTGCAAACCATGCAGTCAGTGTTATCATCTTAAGAGATGCTGACATCTACTGAAGATCAGGAACTATTCCAAGAATTTACATGTATTAACCCATTTAATCCTTGGCAGCAACATTATGAGGTAGATGCTATTAATTATAAATGATTAATCAAGATAAGGGGGAGTCAAATAACTTGGAACTTAAGCTGGATTCATCAACTCTCTCAGAAACATCACTCCTGCTCTTTGCCCTACAAAGAATAATGTACCTGCTTGCAGCCGTAGAATCTTTAATTTTCTTTCCTTCCAAGGAAGCTAAATGTTGTTCCAAAGCATCAAGAAGACTGCTCGGGGCCTAAAATTGTACAAATATTAAGATTTTCATGATAATTAGGCCACTGGTCAAAAAAAATTAAGTATCATCTAACATATGAGAGTAACAAAAATAGGTATATTCCTCATGAACTAATTAACAGCGGAGTTTTAGCTACCAAAGAATAACATTATTTTTATTACATAAGCATGACCTAATAAGGGGTATTAATAAACATAACCAAAAATATAAAAACTGAGACTATGGAAACATGAAACATTAAGAGGTTCCTGCAAGTAATTAATTTTTTTAATATTTAACTTATTTGAATTTTACATAAAAACATACTCCTAAAAGCTAGACATATTGTTGGGCAATGTTCCCTGTAATTGATAAATACTTGCTGAGTAACTGAAAGTGCACAAACATTATCAATGTGATACAATTTTTTACCCACTAGAATGGCTAAAGTTAAAGACAAGACTAGCAACATCGAACACTGGTGAAGATATGGAACAAATGGAACTCTTACACAATGTTGGCTGAAATTCATCCACCTTGAAAAAGGATCTGAATTTTTTTTTTTATGAAATTAAATATACACCTAGCTTAACTACCCAATTCCATTCCTAATTATCTACCCAAAAGACATAAAAACCTATCTCCACAAGAAAAGACTTGTTCAAGAATGTTTTAAGTGGCTTTATTTACAACAGTAAAAAACTACAAATCCCAAAGTCCATCATTTGGAAAACGGATAAACAAAATTGTGAAGTCACACAATGAAATACTATTCAGCTACATAAAGAGGAATGAATTAATGGTACACACTCACTACATGGACAGAGCTCAAAACACTGTGATGAGCAAAAGAAGTCAGATACAAGAAAAACACTTGGATGATTCCATTTATATTACATTTAAGATCTAATAAAATTATGCTATTAGAAGTCAAAACAGTGATTTATGGAGAGGACTAGGGAGTGGCCAGAAGGGGACCTGAGAGCTGGGGTGATGGAACTGATCTATATATTGGATGGTGTGCTGATAACACAAATGTCTACAGTTAATCAAATTCCAATGAAATAGATATTTAGCTCAATTTTGTTTTAAAAAACAAAGACTGGCCTTTAAAGGCTATGTATCAAATCTTAATATGAAGAGCTAATTACTTTCAAGAGGAAACAAAGTGAGCTGAAAAGGAATTGCTCACTATCTTTCAGTGAAACAAATCCATCAGTGGCATTTACTTGCCCCAAATATTCTTTAGGATTTGAGATAAAGAGTTACTGGATTACAGGTATCTAAATCTACCAATTATGACTTGAACAATCTCCTTCATTCTGCATTTTCTCTCTATATATAAGACCTTACCTTAGTACAAGAAAGATACAGTAGAAAACCAATTAAAGCCAAAAATATTAGATTATAACATTAACGTCTATGTTGAACTGAGAATACATGTGCACCACTCCCTAATCTCAACAAAATGTCTAAGACTCCCAAGAGCTCTTGTCAGAGATGATGATGAGAATGTTGTTGACAGTGATTAACATTTAAAAAGCTATTACAGCGGGCGCCTGGGTGGCTCAGTTGGTTAAGCGACTGCCTTTGGCTCAGGTCATGGTCCTGGAGTCCCAGGATCGAGTCCCGCATCGGGCTCCCTGCTCGGCGGGGAGTCTGCTTCTCCCTCTGACCCTCCTCCCTCTCATGCTCTCTGTCTCTCATTCTCTCTCTCTCAAATAAATAAATAAAATCTTTAAAAAAATAAAAATTAAAAAAAAAAAAAGCTATTACAGCACAACAGGCAACATGCTAGCTACCTTGTATGTAATTACTGAGTCTATGAGGAAGGTACTAGTAGTATACCCATTTTACAAATGAACAACCTGAGACAGTGAAATGTAAATATCTTGCCTAAGATCACATATCTGATATAGAGCAGGAGCCAACACAGAGTCTAAAGTATATCTAAGCTGAAAGTTTAGATAAACTACTATGTTACAGAATCCTAAATTAAAACTGGGCTTTGCACTGGAGAGATTAAAGGAAATAAACTAAAGGAATAGTATAGTAGTGGCTAGTAGTGGCTCCACCAACGTAAGAGATGAAGAGATCATAATGCTAAAACAACAGTCAGCAATGTATCATGTTAAAATCTGTCAAGAAAAATTACACTGATCTCCTTGACAGTAGGAGCTGCATATTATTCATCTTTGTACTGTTCACACCTAGCAATACAGGGAAAGCTAGCAGACAGTGAATTGATATTATGCAATATACTTACCTGTGAAAGGTCTGGTATATCACCTCTGTCAATTCCGACTTGCTGTAAGAAGCAGAAGCATTGTATTTAATGATAAAGAAGTAATAAAAATAAAATTTAGAAAATGAAATTTACGGCAAGTATTGTGAACAATATTCTAGATAGACATCTTTAAAATCAGAAGAATATTTAATCTCCAGAGGTATCATTCAGTATTTCCAAGGGCTTAGATGTTCTTTAATGGCTCTGAAAGTTATAAAAGGAGGAGATCTAGAGGTGGTAAATTCAATAAGACTACTAAGTTACCATCTCCACATCTTCTGAGCACCTAGGTAAGCTAAGCTGTCACAATCTGCAAGCCCAAAGACAGTGTCATGAAAGAATATTTTATTTCTCACATCATATGGAGCAGATGGTCTATTTCATCTCAGACCAAAAGAACTGGAGGTAAATAAAGGCTTAAAATTTAAGTCAATAACTACAACTATCAAATGCAAAGAACGTAAGAGGGTAAAGGAAAAAGTCGACAAATTAAAACAGTTAAAGAATTTACTGGAAACATAGTATAAACACTACCTTCTTGTTTTAGTATATGACTGACCCAAAAGAAATGGAAAAAAAAAATTGATTTCTCCTTGAGAGATACTTTAAATCCAATATAATCTTCAGTAGACTTCATAAAATAGCTAACGTAAAGCTATTTTCTTCAAATGTCTCATCGTCCTATTCTATCCTACTCCATCTGCTATAGGTTGAAATACCGCTATGGTAACAGAGCTAGAATCACCAACTTGCTAGTTCCAGATTAACTGCTTTGATATAATTGATCAATTATAGCCTAGTCATCTTCCAAAATTATCCTAGCAAGACATCTCTACTGGTGATGGGCAGAGGGCAGAGAAAGTGAAAACAAAAACTCTTTGAGAGCTGCCTCTGGGCAAGCAAGATAATGCCTGCAAGCATTACCACAACATAAATGCCTTCTGTGACACTGCCAGAAAATTATTTTTTTTAAAGCAGGGTTTTATTAGCTTTTTATTATTTTTATTATGGTTTCCGGCAAAAGATAAATTCTTCAATAAGATGTTTCGAACAGTTTGAACATCTTAAAAGTAAAATATTTTTGTCTCAACTAATTAAATCCTTCAATTATTTTATTGGCCAGAATGAATGAACTATGCTTTTCAAACATCATTTAGCTACCTGTTAAAATCCTTTGTACACATCAAAACAGAAAAGAAAATCACCTAGAGGAACAGTTCTCAAAATAGGACATCTGTTGGATTCTGAATTGAAGGTTACAGATTACTTTCTTTTCATTAGAAAATATAAATGTATAATACAATATTCCTATAAAATATATATTAGATTAATTATCCTTAAAAGACCAAGATTGACATTCATTTGCATTCCAATATGTGCTTTCTCAAGGTGGCGGAGAATAAAAATAATAGCAAATGTCTTCAGGACACAAACTAGAAGTCAGATACTGTTCTAAGCAATTTTACAACAACCCAGTGAGGTAAGCACTATCGCAAGTACTTTTACAGAGGAGGAAACCATGGGATGCCAAGATTAAGGACCTGTACCAAGCTGTTATAGCTGAAATCAGGGTTCAAACTCAGGACATAAGCACCCAAGTTTCTAACACCCCACTGCAGAATCAAAACCACACTAGAGAACACATGTTTTCTGGGTGTCATGGGGAGAAAATGAGGAGAGGTTATCAGTGGATGGCTAAGAACAATTCCTATAGATTGATATAGAAATGTTATTATGAATCATCTTAAAGTTTATCATTCTAATGAGCTCACTAAAAAATTAAAATGTTGGCTCAGACTAACATTGTTTTAAAATATTCCGTGCTTTCTTATAGGAAAAAAATATCTTTTGAGGAAAATTTTCTAATTAAATTATATTCACCATTATTACAGTAGACTGAATAATGAAAAAAAGAACAATTTAAGTAAAGTAGTATAATGCTATTCTAGAAATCCAGAAAATTGTATTTTAAACAGATCTATAAAATTATCCTAGAACCTACATTCATGGTTTTCAGAATCAATGACGAACAATAAACACACTAAATTCACTTCTGTAGGGGAACAAAACACTATGAACCATGTGACTCTAGCTGCAAATCTCACTGGAGGAAAAAGACTTGCACTCACACTGAATATTCTCTACTACATAACAGGATAAATATGCTAAAATACATGGCTAATGCCAAACATAAAAATCTCTGCCACCATTATGTGCCACCTACCTGATTTTGTAGAGAAATAAACAATTTAAAAATAGATTACCTTTCAATATTCAATACTGAATTAAATATACGGTATATATCTTATTCAATACCACATCATATTCATACCATAACAAAGAATTCAATACAGCATATGGATATGACTGAATATATACTTCATTATATTTAAGATGTTTCTTTCATTTGGATAATGCCTTATTTCTTTAAAATCTACACTTAATGACAAAAAAAGCAAGTTAAGAGATAGTCAACTTAGACAGTTTACCTCTGCAACTTTGAGAAACTCTGAGATTCTTGTCATCCTAGTCAGGAACTTCTTATAGATGTCGAGACCTTCTTTGCACTGGTTCTTTTTCATATCAAAATATTTTTCTGCCAAAAGTAAATGTAAAAATGCATTTATTCACATCAAAACAGAACACTCAAAAAGGAAAAGTATTAAGTAATAGCTCCAAAGAGGTCATACAGGTGTCTCAGAGAACACATTCACCCAAAGGAAAAATATCAGTGTTAGTTTAGACATTTAAAGCAAATTAAAACAGAGATGCTATTATATTAAAATAGAAAAATCATTTGACTTCCCCCATATTACTAGTTTGTTCTATAATATTTCTTCCCTCAGAATTCCCTAAATATAATTTGCATTTTTTGTTAACGTATGTTATACTTTTCTCCATTTAAAACAGCACCAACTTACTAATAACATATTAACAAAGATGGCAACTTTATCATGTCCAAATGTCACCTGGAAAGCTCATTTAAACTTGTTATATGAACAGCAATAAAGAGCTTCATTTATACCAATACACCAACGGTGTTAAGACTGACTTCAAGAGGCACCTGGGTGGCTCAGTCATTAAGCGTCTGCCTTCGGCTCAGGTCATGATCTCAGGGTCCTGGGATGGAGCCCCGCACTGGGCTCCCTGCTCCGCGGGGAAGCCTGCTTCTCCCTCTCCCACTCCCCCTGCTTGTGTTCCCTCTCTCGCTGTGTCTGTCAAATAAAATCTTAAAAAAAAAAAAAAAAGACTGACTTCCAAAACTATGTAGAATAAACCTTCTATCTTTTTACTTGTAAAAAATAGGCCCAATTTCCCTGTCTTCATAAATTAAGACATTCCTAAATAAGTTTGTGAATAAGCCTATAAAAAGCAAATTTAAATAAATTTTTTAAATGGGGAGGGGAGGGAGAACAAGCACAATGGAGTGAACACATTTGGTATCTGACACTTGATACTTAAGTACTCTTTAGACTGTTAACTTATCTACTCCATCCAAGTCCCATGGAAAAAAATGATCATTTCTAGGCAAAATTAACTGCATTCTATATACACTGAACATACACATTCTTAAAATGCCTCAAAAGTAAAAGGCATCCTAAAAAATAAATGTTTAATGCATTTAAAATAATTATCAATTTTAAAATTAGGCTTAGAACAATTATCTATTTTATAATTAAAATTCTTTATGGAGTAAATTGTGAGGAAGTAAGATTCTTCTGGCAGAGAAAAAAATCCAACTTAATTTTAAGGGGATTTTTATATTTCTAAAAATAATAAAACTGACAGGAAAAAATCACAGATATATCTAAAAATCAAAGTTCATCTAGGGGTACCTAGGCGGCTCAGTTGGTTGAGCAGCTGGCTCTTGGTTTTGGCCCAGGTCATGATCACAGGGTCCTGGGATTGAGTCCAGCATAGGGCTCCCTACTCAGTGGGAAATCTGCTTGGGGATTCTTTGTCTCTCTCCCTCTTCCCCTCCCCGCCGCTTGCATGCATCTCTCTCTCTCTCTAAAATAAATAAGTAAATCTTAAAAATAAATAAATAAAACGAAGTTCATCCAGCTGAACATTCTAGTTGTAAAAATAAGTATTTAATTACTTAACATACATAATCAGGTATAAAAATCTTTTCTCCAAATAAATTGTTATAATCAATGAATATCCCAGTGAGTGGTTAGGCAGCCCTAAATAACAACTCAGACAATATTATTTATCAATAGAACACAAAATAAAAAAATAAAATGTTATTAAACTACAGCAGTATTGTGGGGCGTGGGTGGCTCAGTTGTCAAGTGTCTGCCTTCGGCTCAGGTCATAATCCTGGGGTCCTGGGATCGAGCCCTGCATTGGGCCCCCTGCTCAGCAGGGAGTCTGCTTCTCCCTCTCCCTGTGTTCCTACTCCTGGCTGTGCTTTCTCAATCTCTCTCTCTCTCTCAAATAAGTAAATAAAATCTTAAAAAACAGCAACAACAATTAACAAACCACAGCAATATTTACCCAACAAGTTAATAATTCCTTCGTTGTATGCTGCAAACAGTCTAATGGCATCTTTGAACAGGAGCATGAAGGCAGCATTTATTACCCCATTTGTAAGTTCATTACTATTAACCTGGGGAAAAATTAGAAAAAAAGATAAGCTAATCTTATGTATTAAATGACAAAAACTTCCTTCAAATTAAAATACTGTAAATTCAAATATTAAGTGTATTACAGAAAACGACATTTATTTCTTGCAATCAGTTACATCCAAATAGTGCAAAAATCTGTCAGAGTTCAGATTAATGTAAAAGGCACAAGCAAGCAAAAACTCTATAACATTCAATTTAATTCAGAAATAAGTCACAAAGAACAAAAATATCCTTTAACTTCTGAAATTCTTAGGCAATCACCAAGATACAAAGCTAAGCTAGGCAGAAGAAACGTATTTTTTTTAAATACACCTTTTTCCAATATTATAAACAAATACCTTCAAAATGGCTATGATAATATTTCTATTTCATATGATTACTGGGAGAATTAATATACTGACTATAAATAGCACAGTCCCTCACACATAAAGAATGTTACTATTACTGAATTATGATGTAACAAAAAAAAAGCACCTATTTGTCTATCAAGAATACTAGAAATACCTTTAGTTTTATCTCAAGAAATGAATCAAAAGGATGAACCAATTAACTTGTTTTTAGGCATATAAAAACATAAGCACAAAGTTGAACAGTAAGCAACAAACTGGTAAATACTTGTAAAATCTCTAACAAGGTTGATTTCCATCGTAGAGAATCCTAATAATAAAGCAAATGACAGACAATTCACATAACATGTTGAAAAGACTTCCCATATCAGGTAAATTAAAATATAATAATCAAATTAGACTAAAACTATCCTTTCTCAAAACCAAGCTATATTACTCAGTGCCAACAAGGATAAAGAAAAACAGGCACCTATTTACAAGTGACTGGGCTTAATCCTTTTGTAATGTAAGTTGTCAATATTCATTAAAAATTTAAATGTTTATGTCCTTTGCTCTACCAAATTCTTTTTCTAGGCATTAACCCTATAAAATTTATAAATGTGCAGCTAACACACACTAACACACAATTAGTATTTAGTATGTCCCCTCCTCTGGTTTTTTCCCATTCATTTTCTGAATTTAAAAAAATCAGAGGGCGCCTGGGTGGCTCAGTTGGTTAAGCGACTGCCTTCGGCTCAGGTCATGACCCTGGAGTCCCTGGATCGAGTCCCGCATCAGGCTCCCTGCTCGGCAGGGAGTCTGCTTCTCCCTCTGACCCTCCCCCCTCTCATGTGCTCTCTCTCATTCTCTCTCTCTCAAATAAATAAATAAAATCTTAAAAATAAATAAATAAAAAAAATTAAAAAATCAGAAAAACTCTAAATCTCTGCCAATAGGAAGATCAGGTAAATTGTTACATGCAATGAAGGACAATACAGACACTGAAAAGAACACAGTTTTATAAAAATATTCATAATATATCAGGTGAAAAAAGTTTCATGGTTGGACCCTCTAATAAAAAACAAAATAAAGCTCCATAGTTACACCAATCCCGTCTTCCACACTAGAGATCAGCAACCGTCTTTTGCAAAAAATCTAAATGTGAGTATTTTAGATTCTGCGAATCGTATGGTATCTGTCAGAACTACTCAACTCTTGTTATTACATCAAAAAAGCATCCACAGACAATATGTAAACCAGTGAGCCCGGTTGTACTGTAAAAATACTATTACAGAAACTGAATTGAAATTTCATATAATTTTCACCTGTCAAAAATATTCCTTTTTTTAAAATTATTTTCAACCATTTAAAATATATAAAAATCATTCTTAGCTCACAAGCCATATAAAAACAGGCAGTAAGCCATAGTTTAATAACCTGTTCTAGTCTATGAAGCATCTATAGAACTCATTTACCGAATGTTTACTGAACATGCACTCTATCTGCCACACACTCCTGACAATGGAGACACAGCAGAGAAAAAGCAGACCTGGTCCCTGCCCTCAAGAAACTTAAAGACTACCAATTAATAGCACAAGTTAAAGGAAAAATCTATTTGAGTATGAAATTGTCACAGTTTCATTCACTAACTTGCACTTATAAGCTCTAAAATAAAATATCTAAAGAGAACAGACTCGAAAATGCTAACACCTAACATATTATAAACAAGTGACAAAGCTGGCAACTTGGTTTAAATAATGGTCACTGAAACAAAACTTTCAGGGAACACAATGCTCTTCAGCAACAGCTATTTATATAACAAGCTGTTACAAGTGTACTTGAACTTCCCTGTATTTGTTAATAACTGACATGCATTCAGTTCTATAATGCAGACAAAAGTGAAATATTAAATTGACTATTCATAAAGGAAATCTTTATATATTTTTAAAATCTAAAAACCATTATCAAAAGAAAGCAGATTTTCAGATCAATCCCTTCACCTCTCCATCACTTTCTTTAGCTAGTATACCCTATAATTCTAGAGCTAGAGAAACACCACCAAAGAAATCAGAGCAAATCTAAAAAAATAAAAATAAAAAGTAATCTGATTTGGGACCACATTTACAGAAAATCTTTAGCCAAATAGGATATTAAAGTGAAAAACTTAGTTTATGAAAACTTAAGAATAAAGACTCTGACCAATAATATATTTAAATCTTAAATTTTTATAAAAGCATTTGTGCAATCAACTTACATTAAAATCAAGAAGGGCATCCATTTGATTTTGAATAATTGGTACAGTTTTTAGGAGTTTTTCTGTGTTCATTGTTCTCATAACACCATCAGCCCTGTTTTTATTAAAAAAAAAAGAAATAATTGTTGTTAAATCTACATTTTAAGCTCTCATCTGGTTCTCTATTTAAAGAGAGAACAAGTTGCTATGAAACATCACATATTTTTAAATCATTAATGAACCTGACACTTCAAGCAAAAGTTATACAGAAAAAAACAAAAACAAGAAATGCTGTATGTCCAACATCAAAGAGCTAAAAAAAAAAAAGTGTCAAAACATGAGACATAAAAATAAAAGTTTATATTATACAGCCAGATTTAAAGCGTATTCTTCACATGAGGAAATCATCTGATCCTCACACCATTCATATGTGTAAAGGGCAGTTCTACAGATTTTGTTTTTAATAAGAAAAAATCATTGGCCTCAAATCACTGAACAGTTAGGACATGATGGAGCCAGCAGTTGAATTCAAGTCATAGTAAGCAACTGCTTTATTTAAGGTATTTTATTTATGACTCAAACAGCAATGACTTGTAAGCCATTAAAATATATGATACTTAAGAGGAATTGTTTTTCAATATTTTGTTAAAATTTCCAAAAAGATTTATTAAATATTGCTTTAGATATTTCTAAAGATACAAGAAATATTAGCAGTATCAGAAAAAACTACAATTTTACAAAAGTAGTACCAAAAACACTAGATAAGAGGTACCTGGGGCTAAGGTACACAACGAACATCAGGCTCCATTTTAAGGGTTTGGTGTATGTTTTTCAAATCCTCTATAGATAGACTTTTCCCATTTTGTTGATGATGAAGTTCTAGGTTCACTGAGATTATATGACTCTCTCTAAGGTCAAAGAACTAACAGGTGGTAGGGTCATTATGTAAACCTAGCCTCGAAAACAGTGCTGTTCATAACCTTTTGTCAGAAAAAAACAATCACTTCCAGAAAGTGTGTAGACTTTCTCTAATTTACAAATGACCTACACTTACTTATAAATAGCCACTCTACCCTGGGCTACCCCTTCAATCACAACTCCAGGTGCCAGAAAAACAATTAAGCTCTGAAAATCAACAATAGCGCTTTGCAAGACAAAAATGAGTTTAAAGAACACACACTGGACTGCCTTAGGTAGGCAACTATTACCAGCCTTAGTCCAACAACTCTTTCCAGTAAGAAGTATTAACCCGTGGATGCCCGCTTCCCCTCAAGTACTGTAGTCCACTGGTTGCTACTAGCTGCTGCAGTTTGGCATGAGGACACCACTTCCTCTCTACAACCATTTTTTTATTCTCATACACCTCACTCTCATTTTATCAGTCATCATTAGTCTCCTTTTAGTTCTCCCTCCTCTCCTTGCTGAAGTCATTTCTGACCTGCTGCTTATTTCCTCTTTATCAAAGACCTGAATCCTGGCTTCTTGGTTAATTTCAACCAATCTACATGGGCAACCAATCCAACATCTTGATCTCAAATCCCCTGATCAAAGTCCCTATTCCTATAGTCAGATCATGACCTTACTCCCCACAGAAACCATATTATTCCCACCCTCCACCCCGACCACCAGTATGAAAAAGTAGATAAAATTTAGATATCTTATCCTATGGCAATAACCCTTCAACCTCCCAGCTGCTTTGGCCAAGTACCCCCATGGCAAAAACTATTTGACTTCATCATAAACTTCAATGTATCAACTCCCACCACTACCCTTCTCATTGACCCTTCTCATTTTTAACTTCCTTTATCTAGCTTAGAATTCCACAGATCATTATTGTAATCACTACCTTGCAAATACTCTCAACTCTCTTGCAGTAACTTGGCAAATTCACAATCCTGGCTAAGCAGCTGAATGCTGGTGAAGAAAACCACTTAACAGAGCAAACTAGTCAAACTAAATTTCATTATCAACCCCAAATGGGGACTCATCATTGTCAGCAATCTTCTTAGCCTTCTCCAGTGAATTCCTCTAAGTACTTTCAAACCTGATTCTCTCACTCGTCCTTCCCTGCCTCCCTACGCCCAACACACAAACTCTCAGCTCGTAACTCCTAAATATTTCATACAGAAATAGAAAATGACAAGAAGAGGTTGTCTAGTCATCTCGCTAACAAAACTACATCTATCTGGTCTGGTCCTATTCAGTGGAGGAATCTCTCTTTCTATGAAATACAAAGACAAATATCCAAAAACACAGGTCCTCTGGATCCCACTTTGTCACAATCCTTTGGTTGTCCTTTTTTTCCTCTAATATAGAACTAACAGAACTATGTGCAATGGTGGAAATGTTCAGTATCTGTACCATTCAATATGGTAGCCACTAGCCACATGGGGCTACTGAGTATCCAAAATATGGCTGATGCAACTGAAGAAATGTATTTTGTATTTTATTTCACTTTAACTCATTTAAATTTCACTAGCCGCATGTGGCAAATAGCTACCATATTGGACAGTGCAGCTCATTAATCCCTTCTTTTATACTACACCATTCCCATGAACATGCTGGCAAAGTCTCTATGATCACCATTCTTTAAACACATACACTCCACTAAAATCATATTCCCATTCAGCTACCATTTGTCTTGCAAAGCCAAGCATACTTCTCAAAAAGAGCTCTACACTCACTTTTCATTCATTATTCAATTCATCCCAATATAGGCCCCTCTCCTATCAACTCCAGTTAAATTGTTCTAGTTTAGGTCATATAGTAGAAATTCCATGTTGCTTCTCCAATGGGTACTTGTCTAACACAGTGTTTTCTGCAGTATCACTTTTTCAGTCTCTCGTTGGCTCCTCATCCTCTACACATCCTCTAAATTACATGTTTTGTATCTTAAGGTGTTCCTGGGCCCTATCCTCTCATTCTGTACTTAAACCCCCAGGTGATCTGTCATTCCCAAGACAGAAATCACCAAAGATGCCAATGACGGACTTATACTCCTAGATCAGAACTCTCAAGTTCCAAGTTAGTATGTCCAATTGTCCACTTGATATCTCACCTTATACGAATCACAGGCATGTCAAAACTAATATTTCCAAAACTAAATCCTTAATTTTGTACCACTATGCCCAACCCTACTCCACTCCAAAATCTTCCCAGTAAAAGGTGCCCATCTCCCCAGGGACTTACACCAGAAAGCCTGGGGACAATTTTGATTCCCCCCCCAACTAGCCCCCACATCATTTCTTTCCAAAGAACTTCAAATTTCTCAATTAAGAAAAATCTTAACAGCTACCAAATGCTTATATTTAGATTTTAAAAGACTCAATTCACTAACCCAAGTGCTTGAATATGATTCAGACCAAATACATGACAATTCATACTCCATGCAGAACACCAAGTTTTACAACTTCTTAAATACATTATAATTAAATTCAGATACTTGTTTCTCAAATAAAAAAGCAATGGATTAAAGGCTGGTCATCCATGTCCTTATTTACAGAAAATACCTGGATTATTCTGTCTTTTGCTTATTATGTAATAGTGTCTTGATACTTCGAATCAAACCAATTTAGAATTCAAGATAATTCAATATTAAGTTAATACGATCAAAAAGTAGAATGTTAAACAAAAAGAAAACGTAGGGAGTGATGTTTAATACCCAACTGAAAAGATAAATCTACAGGCAATTTATTGGATTCATTTTCCACAGAACCATTTAATACACTGTTTACAAAGTGATCTAGTCATCTTTTCAAAAACTGCTAAACACCTACTATGTTTAGACACCGTGGAAGTCCTGAAGATATGACTAAGGTTATATTGCCCTCATGTAGGTGACATGTTACATAAAATCTAACAATAGAAATAAGATTTCCTCAAACAAATGTTGTTTGAGTGAATTCTTGAAGAATGACTAAGTATCTACCAAAATAACAAAAAAGAGGCTTTATTTAAAAGAAAGTAGTACTTATAAGCAAAAAGTCATTTAACCATTATTGGGCAATAAATCTTAATTTTTTAATATCCTATATTCTATTAAAAATTCTAGCTGATCTCCACCTCACTTTTCTTATACCAAGATATATTACAAATGAATCAAAGACTTAAACTTAAAATACTGAATCCATAAATACATACAATGAAAACATGAATAGGTAATTGATCATTTTGGGGGTAGAAAAGCTCATTTTGAGTGTCCTTAAAAAGAAAAAAGCCATAAAAATAAAGACTACAATTTTGATCACGTAAGATTTTAAGACTTTAGTAACACTTAAAAAAGAAAGAAAAATATTTGTAACTCATGACAATTTATTTTCCTAATATACAAAAAGTTTATTTGAGTGTTTGCCATGTGCTAATAAGCATTACACACAATATTTAATTCTCACTATGATTCTAACAGACAAGTGCTAATAACATCACTGTTTTACATTTTATAGATGAAATAATTCAGAGCTTAAATCAAAGCTTCCCCATTGCGCAGAACAAACAGTACAAATTGGTTATATATGTACCAAGACATTAATCCTTAACCCTTCAGCCTCAAGAAGTGTTCTTAATTTAACCCACTGTCCAGTGGTATCAGTTTATGTGCCACGATGTAGAAAAAATTAGCAAGCTGATGGATATGTAATAAAAGATCCTTGTTCTTAGAAAGAAGCACTGAAATATTATGGGATATAGAAGGCAAGAGGTATGCAATCCACTTTCAAATGGCTCAGAAAAAAAGTATATACACACAGAGAATAATTAAGTAAATGTGAGAAAATAATAAAATCTGATGAATCTGAGTAAAGTGTATAGGAGTTACCTATATTATTCTTGCAGCATTTCTGGAAGTGAAATTATTTCAAAATAAAGTTATTTTTCAAAAGTCAGCAAGCTGGCTGAAGTATGTTATTAAAATTCCTCACCTAACTGAAGTGAAGCTAGAATTCAAACCTAGATTAATCTGACTAAATAGCCTGTGAGGGACGCCTGGGTGGCTCAGTCAGTTACATGTCGGCCTTAGGCATAGGTCATGAGAGTCTGGGGACTGAGTCCCACATGAGGCTCCTTGCTCAGCAGGGGAGCCTGCTTCTCCCTCCGCCCTGACACTCCCCCTTGCTTATGCACACGCGTTCTCTGACAAATGAATAAATAAAATCTTAAAAAAAAACCAAACAGCCTGTGAGCTCTTAACATTAAACATAATAGGAAAGAAAATACCCAATAGGGAAGGGGGCAAAAGATACTGAAAGGCAATGAACAAAGCATGAATGGCATTTTAAGAGAGAAAGAGGTTCAGTAACACCATTTATTGAATTTTCAATGACTCAATGTAAAATGAACACCTAATGAGATACCTTTTGATGAGGATGGAAGAATATAGTGAAAGAGGTATCTATAACTATATTTAAGTCAATAATGCAGTACAACTTTTATAAAGGGCAATTTGGTGTTTTCTATTAAAATGTTAAATGTATATATATATCCTTTGACTTATCGGTTCCAAGAATTTATTCTACAGGAAACTTCACTTAAGAATGTAACAACATCTGGGGGGATAGGGTGGCTGGGTGATAGACATTGGGGAGAGTATGTGTTGTGGTGAGCACTGTGTATTGTGTAAGACTGATGAATCACAGACCTGTACCCCTGAAACAAATACATTATATGTTAATAATTAAAAAAAGAAAAGAATATAACAACATGTAAAAGGATGGTCAATGCATTGCTTTTATGAGACAAAAAAATGACAGTAAATCAAATGTACATCTAGAACATAATCCTATAGCCATTCAGAAGAATGAAATAGATCCAGAAGTACTGATTGAAAATATTTAAAATACACAACAGAGAAGGAAAGCAGTCTTCAAATAACATAATCCAATTTGTTATATGATTTTCTCTGTGCCTTCATATATATACTTATTTCTAATTATAGGTTACATATACCAGTTTACATATACCAAACATACAAAATTATTACCCTAATAAATAAAACTTTACTATTTACCACACAAATCCTCTCCAACATTAAAACAGTTCACTGAGCTTTAGCCATGATAAATTTTTTTTTATTATATAATAAATTTTAAGTGCTGTCACATTCTCAACTCACACCCTAATGTCCTATACTTTTTCTTTCTTATATATATATATATATATATATATAATCTGATACATATATACTATGTGTATGTATCTATGTGTGCTTGTCAAATTTTGTGCTTCTTGGTTTACTCAATTATGGCTCCTTGATTTACTTTCCTTTCCCTTTAAGAGTAATTTCCTTTAAGTCAATACTAAATATATTGTGCATAATCAAGGGCTGTTCTCAGCCAAATAATAAAAGTTTGTTCTATTAAACACAGCGTGCAGCAACTCTCCTCAATCTCAAAACTAGCCCTTCAGATTAGAAAAAAAGTTACTATTTTAAAAATCTATTAATCTGAAATCTACAAATATCTTGAAGATTAGTTTTACTGAACACACTTTATAGTGAAATATTAATATAAGTCCAAATGGAAAATGGTTCATGGGACAGAACACTGGAATTAAGAACCAGATTTGTAAGATGAACCCCTCCACTATCATCTCACAAATGACAAAGTACTTAAATATAGGAAACAAAATCTGTGGATATTAAGTTTCAGTAAATTCAAACTAATCACCTCCTGATTAATTTTGAATAGTGACAAAGAACATCTAGATTGTTCTAAAAATGCTTAGAGGTGCCTGGGTGGCTCAGTCGGTTAAGTGTCTGACTCTTGGTTTCAGCTCAGGTCATGATCTCTGGCTCGTGGGATCAAGCTGAGTCAGGCTCCATGCTCAGCCCAGACTCTGCTTGGTAATCTCTCCCTCTGCCTCCCCCCACCCCTGCCCGCTCCCCCCCACCCCACTGTGTGTGCAGGCACTCTCTCTCTCAAATAAATACATAAAATCTTAAAAAAAAAAAAAAAAAAAAATTTAAAAAATAAAAATGCTGAGGCACCTGGGTGGCTCAGTCGGTTGGGCATCCGACTCTTGGTTTGGGCTCAGGTCATGGTCTCACAGTTGTGGGATGGAGCCCCACTTCAGGATCTGCATTCAGCAGAGTCCGCTGGAGATTATCTCCCTTTCCCTCTGCTCCTGCCCCTGTTCGAGCACACACTCACTCGGCTCTCTCAAATAAATAAATAAAATCTTAAAAAAATCATGCTTAAATAACTAAGGGGTTATTTCTACATTTGTATTAAATTTTCCATTGCAGTCTGGTAATTTAATATTTCAAGAGAACAATTTAAAGAAAACATTAATTGCTTCGGTATTTGAGCAGCAAGGAAATTCAGAAAGGCATTCACCAAAATATTTCTGCAGAAGCCAGATTCCCGTCAGGGCAGTCCTTTAGAGCTACAAGGGTCACCAATGCCCCTTAAGAATGTCTTTAGTGGCTTTTTCCTGAGATCTCATATATCCTAAGAAAAATCTGTATACCAGGCTGTATCAGGTAGCAATCCACACTACAACAAGGATGCTACAACTTGAATACATTTTGATAGGTGAGAAAAGCCAGACTCAAAAGGCCATACAATGTATGATTTCATTTACATAAAATATCTAGAATAGGCAAATCCATAGAGACAGAAAGTAGATTTGTAGCTGCCACAGTCTGGAGGAAGAAGGAACTGAGAAGGACTGCTAATGGGTATGAGGTTTCTCACAGGAATGATGAAATCTTTTGAGATTAGACAGTGATGTGGCACAACTTTGTAAATATACTAAAACCCACTTAATTATATACTTTAAAAAAGTGAATTTTAGGTTGTGTGAATTGTATCTCAATAAAGCTGTTATAAAATTAAAAAGAACTTTAAAAAATCCTAGCACAAAAAGCATATGATGTACTTCAAAGAAAAATAAAATTCATCTTTTAAAACTGGCCTAACATTTCACAATTCATAATCTAGTAATTTCTATGGTTTACATTTTAAATAGTCAAATACATCAGATATCAAAAAAAGGGAAAGCTTAACTCACCCTCTTTTCACTTTTGTGAAATCAAATGCAACTTGTCTGTATGAAACTGCTTTTTCATTAAGATATCTACTATACCGCCTAATAAATGTAGACATGTCATATCCTGTAAGAAACAGAAAATGTTTTCACAAATTATTAAAATCCCATGTTCTCTTAAACACTATTTGATAACCTCATAACTCAAATTTAACATCCTATGGAACCGTAAGCCCCTCTACTGAAATCATTAAGCAATTTTATAATTTTCATACTTAAACTTTCTCTAAGATATTCTTTCATCATATTCATGAGATTTGAAAACTTCAGCAACATAAGATCTAATCAATGTTATTTAAAAAGCAACTTATATTTTAATTATTGCCTTGCTCAAGGAAGTCTATAAATTTTTGCTACTCATTAAAAAGCAGGTCCATCTTATTTTAGCTCGTCTTCATCTAACAAATTTCACTTTTTTGATGATCTCTACAACTTTAAAAATACCAAAACCATAACAAAAATGTAAAGTGACTGGATTTAACATCATTACCAATTCATTTATTCAGCAAATATTTCTTGAGTGCCTACTAAGTGCTGCTGGAGAAAAAACAATGAACAAAATAGAAAAAAAAAATGACTGCCCTCATGTATTCTCGTAACTTCTACTGCATTTTATAAGGTGTTACATACTCACATTTCCTAGCTCTTTTAGTTTATATTGTTCCCTCTAATCAACTCTACTCCATCCTCCTGCTGGGAGAAATAACTACCATCCTTCAATCTCTGAAACTTTGCCTGAACTCTGTGTGTTCCCACATTATTCTTATTCTATGTTCAGTTCCTAGCTATTTGACGTACATAGTGTCTAACTCACTAGACTAGAGGCTTATTTATATTTATATACACCCAGTATAACATCCAGTGTGTATATATGAGATTCCACCCAACAAAATACATGTGCAATCAAAATTACTTGTCAAAACCATTGAATTACATGCTTTTAATTATTTTCTGAGTTTTCTCTACAGAATAGGAGCTTCAAATAAAAGGCCTAAAAAATGTTCTCTACATAAAAGGAATAACAGTTCTAAAACCTTATTACTAGAAGTGCTTAATTTCCATCTTAAGAAAGTAGAAAATCAGTAGCTAATAAGATACCAAAAAAACCCCATTTGAACAAATGCATTATACTCTGCTTCTGAGTAGTGCTTTGCAAATTGTTTTCCACAGCCTCTTAACTTCAAATGAAGTGAATGAGGGGAAGCAGAAATAAAAATACGAACAAGTAGAGTTTCTTCCACATCCCCAAAGAAAGACCAACTCCAGTTTTATCTGTTACATATTTCTGGTTTCTATTTAAGGTTTTATTTGAAAAAGGTATTCCACTGCTTAATTTATTTTTAACTACTCAGAGCACTGCTCCTCTTATTAAAATCAATCTTGTAACACTTAGCCCTATGTACAGATTACTGGCCTTCCAAAATCTCTGGAAGATAGGGTATTGGATTCATTCTAATTAATACTTCCATCTGCCAAAAGTGAACAAGTATTGAACTGGGCAGTCCCTGACCCAAACACTGCTAGTCACTAAATTCCACTGATGTTACCTCCAACAAGAGATATAATTCAGGTCCTCATTACCTTTCTACTAGATGACCAGAACAATGACCAAAAGAGTCTTTTTTTTTTTTTTTTTTTTTGACCAAAACAGTCTTAATGTCTTTAAGACTTTATCACTCTAACCCAACCTTTACTGAGCTATGGCACTTTCTTTATAAGACACACCCCCTCTCCCCTTCTTCCTCAAATCAAAAAACTCTGATGGTTTCTCACTGCATTATAAAATCCCACACTATAAAAATCTTCCATGTCTGATTTTGGCCCCAAACAGCTTCTTGAAGGTTATTTGCCACTACATGCTCTGCAATACATCACCCGTAAATTCTGTTCATATTCATTTGCTCTATAAATCTTAAATATTCCATACTCTTTCACATCTTTGTACATCTATGTGCCTTTGCTTAAGTTAACCCATGTCCTTGTCCATCTTTCAAAGCCCAGCACAAAATCTCCCCTTCTCCAAAGACATTTCCCAGATTGAGCCCTACCGTTGAATATTCCCAAGTCATTTGGTATGTCCCTTATTCCTACAGCTGGCCCTCTATAATATTAACAGCCTAGTTCTGGAACTAAGTACAACAGATCCCAGTAAGACAGAATGTGCATGGAGCACTACAACATAGTATAGCAATCTCAAGTTACGGAATTAGAAGTAAAATAAATGAAATAACAGGTGTGAGCATCAGTGAGCAATTCATCTGAATAACATACCATACTTACCTTTGCTACTAAAATATATAATACTTCCAGCTACATTTCTCAGAATAAAGCATAAAATAATAACAGTAACAATGAAAGCTCATACTTACACAGTGTTCCCTGTGTGCCAGGCATTGTTGTAAGCACTTTACATTTATCAATTAAGTTAAGCCTCATAACAACCCTATAGGGTAGGTGCTATCGTTATTCCTGACGTTATAGATGCAGAGAGGTGAAGTGACTTGCTCAAGTTCATGCAGCTCGTAAGTGGTAGAGATGGGACTCATGGTAAGTGGTGAGATGGGACTGAAACCCAGGCAATTCAATTCCAGAATCCATGCTCTGAAACCACTATCTTAATCTATTTCTTAGACTTCTAGGTGTCAAGTACTAAAGTCAATTGTAATCTTCACATTAAAAGACAGTTTTTTCTTCCCCACACCTTTTACTAAATATGTAGTATTTAGTAAATACTTTAGTAAATTCCACAGCTAAAAGACAGAGTTTAACTCTGCAGTAATCATCATACAAGGCTGATTTTCCATAATGAATAAGTTGTCTTTACCTTGCAATCCACTTTTATCCAAAAAATTGCTTAAGTTAAACAACGTGTTTCTTGAAGCCAAATACTGAATAAAACGCTGGAAAACAAACAAACAAATAATTATGTCAAATTAAGGTAATGCCATCTAACAAACTCTAATTTGAGAATGGGGAGGGGGGTGTATTTAACACATTCCGTTAAGCTTATCTAGCTTAAACTTCTCATCCTCAGTCCTACTAATTACTTACCAAACCTAAAAACATAATCCATATATTTCACTAGCACAAAGGAATTTATTAAAGCCTAATGCCCATGGCTTTGGTATAAGCATCAAAATAAAAGGAAAGAGGCACTTTTACCCTGGAACCAGCAATTCTGGCTTTACTACAGCATATTATGGCTATAGTTAATCACACTAAAGTGGCATCTTTAAACAGCTACCTGGTGACCCAAATTTTTATGACATTTTTAAAAATGAAATACTTGTAATCATACAAGAGAATAATATACATATCCCCTTACCCCCTGTCCAGATTAAACACACTGCCATATTTACTTTAATCTTCTTACAGAAACAAAACATTAAAGAGTCTATTGAAACACACCTTCCATCTCATTTCCTTCCCTCTTCAAAATCAATCACTTTTCTGAAGTAGGTATCATTCCCACACATATTTTTACTATTTTCCCATATATTTAACCTATAAACTGTACAAATTTTGTTTTCTATTTTCAATTTACAGAAAAATCATACTGTACTTCTTTTCCAATATGCTTTTTAACAACTTTTCCCCAAGAATTATCCCTTTAATATATGTAAATCCAGTTCATTCATTTAAAATGATGTTCTAATATTTCAATGACCTACTATATCATTATGTATCCATTTCTTCATGGATGTTTAAGTTCTTTCCAATTTCACTATCATTAACAATGTTTCATAGGCATCTTTGTACTCGGTATCCAGGTGCAAACATACAGGAGTTTATCATGATATAAACAGGGTAGAATTGCTGGATCAGCATGTATGTAAAGGTCATCTCAAAATACCGTCAAAATTCTCTCCAAAGTGCTTACCATAGAACACTACCTTCATTTCCCTTTATATACGCCCTCTAAAATAGAGAGCTAATTCCTTTCAATTTCACTTCTCCTTAGGATTTCCTTTTTTTTTTTTTTTTAACGTATGCAGAGGGTTACTATCAATTAGGGTGTACACCATCACTCCCTTAACTCAATCTTGTTCATCTGCATTCACCCCAAACTAACAAGCCAGGATTTTGAAAAACAATTTGTAAACTGAAGACTCACATTTCATCACTTATCCTAAAATGACTTGTTTCAAAAAGGTATTAAAATATCCTAAGACAAGAGGTGCCTAGGTGGCCAGTTAGTTAAGCGTCTGCCTTTGGCTCAGGTCATGATCCCAGGGGCCTGGGATCGAGCCCCAAACAGGGCCCCCTGCTCAGCTGGGAGTCTGCTTCTCCCTCTGCCCCTCCCCCCCTTCAAGTAAATAAAATCTTTAAAAAAAATCCTAAGACAGTATTAGACTCCATGATTTTCATAAGCTGTTGTAATTCTTTATTGTGGGAAGCCTGTCCTATGCATTATTATATGTTCAGAAGCATCCCTGGCCTCTACCTAGGGGTGCCAAGAGCATCTCCATCATTTTTGACAAATGTCTCCTGGCAGGGGCAGGATAGGGGTTCACTTTCCTCCCTGCCCTATGGTATTCTCATCACCACAGCATAGTAAAATCATATGCATACTTTCTTACAGACTAATAAACCTGCCAATGAGAAGAACATCACATTTGTCTTAGCTTAAGGGAAATGAACATGGGTTTATCTAAAAACCACACAGAAATGCTATCATCTTTCTCCTCCTGTCAGTAAGGAATGATAGTCAACTTTGTTTCTTTGCCTTTGTCAAAGTTTTGCTTCTAGTATTATCATCTTATTTACAGTCTCTAAAAGCCACCACTAATAGTTTTCCTCTTTAGCTGGCATTCTAATTGGTTATATTTGTGGTTTTTTCTTTTTAAAGAATAAACTAGGGGAGCCTGGGTGGCTCAGTTGGTTAAGCGACTGCCTTCAGCTCAGGTCATGATCCTGGAGTCCCGGGATGGAGTCCCCACATCAGGCTCCCTGCTCAGCAGGGAGTCTGCTTCTTCCTCTGATCCCCCCACCGCCATGCTCTCTCTCTGTCTCTCTCTCTCAAATAAGTAAATAAAAATCTTTAAAAAAAAAGAATAAACTATATATGTATTTTTTAAAAAGGTGAAAAATACCATAAACCCGAAATTCTTCAGAATGATCATGATCTTAAGTAAACATAGTCCCAATAAAAGCATAAACTATTACCCTAGTTAAGATCAAAATGCTTTAAGTTATAGTAAAGCTAATATCCAAATATTTCTATTAACTCTGTACACTGGTTACAATAAATTAGAAAGCAACTGAAAAACATTTGTCCTAAAAATGATCAAGTCTGTTAACTAAGCAATCATATTTCAGGTAACACTTCTGGAAATAACTTTTAAAACTTAAATACTACTGGGGCACCTGGGTGGCTCAGTCGTTAAGCGTCTGCCTTCGGCTCAGGTCATGATCCCAGGGTCCTGGGATCAAGCCCCGCATCGGGCTCCCTGCTTGGCGGGAAGCCTGCTTCTCCCTCTCCCGCTCCCCCTGCTTGTGTTCCCCTCTCTCACTGTGTCTCTGTCAAATAAATAAATAAAAATCTTTAAAAAAAAAAAAAAACAACTTAAATACCACCAATAAAATCATCCAATGTGGTGCTGCTCTAACAATGAATAATCAGAAAGCTAAATTTCTAGGAAAGGGAAAGTTAAAAATATTTTTTTAATATTTTATTTATTTATTTCAGAGAGAGAGTGAGAGAGAGCACAAGATGGGGGAAGGTCAGAGGGAGAAGCAGACTCCCCGCTGAGCAGGGAGCCCGATGCGGGACTTGATCCCAGGACTCCAGGATCATGACCTGAACCGAAGGCAGTCACTTAACCAACTGAGCCACCCAGGCGCCCCAGGAAAGGGAAAGTTAAGAATATTATGGATTATACAACCCAATAGGTTGTCATTAAAAATGATAAATATAAAAAATATAGAATATGGAAAGCTTATGGTGTGATGGTATATAAAAAAGCTAAATATAATATTTTATCTAAATTATGATTGTAGCTATAAAAAAATCACTCCTAGACAAGGACCAGAAGGGAACACCAAAATGTACATACAATAAGATCTGCTGCAATGAAAGAGTTATAGGTAAATTCTTGCTTTAATTCTGAATTTCAATGATGCTCTCTATTGGTATAGCAGAAAAGCCCAAACTGAGTAGTGATGGATGTCAGAAAGTCATTATGCTCAGAAGTCTAATACCATTAATTAAAGTCCCTTCCCATTTCTCCAGAAGCCATCTCTCAGCAACCAGTGGGCTGCATTTTTCTAAGGTGCATACTAAATGTAGATTTATCTAGTTGCATTCAAATATTCTTTTAACACAATTTTAAATGTTCCTTCTAACTCAACTTTGCAAGTAAGTATACTGGGCTGAGAAAATCATTTAAGGTAAGAACTAAAAATCAGCTGGCTAGGCTATCATGGAAAACAAGAAGATTCTCTCCAAACATTAAAATGCAAAAGCTTAAAGCTTTTGCAAAAAGCATCTTTTTGTTAACCTTCTGGGCAATGAAGATTTCAAAGACTTCAGACACACCTCCGCTTAAGAAGGCACTCTTTAATCAGTCCCTCTCAGCAAATGCCATCTTAGTCCTCAATATAACAGCTTTCAACTAAGCAAAGTGGTTCCAGAGACAACTATATGAAATCAGATAGAAATCTGAGCCATAATAAAGCAAAAGACAAACATACGGTCTATACACAAGGTCTACAAAGACCAGTGCTGCTTACAGAACCTACCTCTAAGCATTAATCTCTGCTTCTTGATCCATTATAAGTCTTCTGTGCTTTGACCGACTTTCTGCTTTCCAACTTACAGACCATCTCCTCACATTGTAGAATCTACAATTTTATTTCTACCTAGTCACTTTGCCCTTTTAACCTATATTATTTGGTTGTTGAAGCCATTCCTGAAATTTCAGTAGGAGAATCAAGCTGAATCATCAGTCATCACAGCAATATGCTTGTTAATTAAAAATTTGGCTTACCTCATTTCCATACACCATCAAATGATGAGTTGTAATGAGAGATTTGAAGACCACCACCCAACTACTGTTAGTAGTTCTTTCAAATAAACTGTCTGCCAACTGTGGGATGTTCACATTCATCTCATTTGTGCACTGAATTAAGTCTGCAATTAAAAAAAAAACAGATTTACTCTCTGGCTTTATTATTAATTTCAGATGTGCACACTGACAAGTGAAAAATCTAACAGTGGAGCAACAATAGATAATTTGGAGAAGTTATTAAAAATCTCTTAGGAGAACAACTGAGACCACTATAATCCACCTGAGAAGTTAATAGGATATTGATTAGGATCACATAAAGGATCAATAACAGAAAGTAAACTTCCTCTGAGAGTAATTCACCCTCAAGTATTTTATCTCAAAAGGAACTATTTCAAAGCCTTGAAGAACTTTCAATTCTCTTATTACTCATAAACCTTCAGAACAACAGTGCTAGGATTATACATCCCTACCATTCCAAAAAAAAAAAAACTTAAAAAAAATCATACATATAGAAGCATGAACAAGCTGAAAGTCAAACTACCTTTATTAATATTCTCCCTAGAATGCTGTGTTTGCACTATTAAGAAAACAGAGCAAACATGTGGTCTGAGAGTGGGTAGGATCTGTTTGTTTATATAAATTTTCATTCTTCTCTCCTTCAGTTTTACTGAGTTCAGTTATCAGTTGGTATCAACTAGCTAAAACTAACAAACAAAACAGGAAACAAACTGAAGTTTCTTGTTGCATAAATTTTCAAGTAAGAAATGATCCAGGAACTCTGAAAACAGTTAAAACAATGTAAGTTCCAATTTTATATTTTAAGCGGGAGAGCATTACTATAAAATGGTCTAACATATAATTGTTTCAGCACCAAAACTGGGGGGGGGTAGGGGGGAGCAGCTCTTAACAGACCTCAGAGTTTTACCTCCTATCTACTTAAGAGATGTCAAATTCAATGAAGAAAATACAAGATACAATCCAATTTAGAGAACAGAGAGGAAGACCAAGAAATGAGTTGTTTTACTTTTAATGTATAAAAATGTATAAATATCTCAGCTATAACTACCATAAGGGAAAGAAATTAAAGTTATTCATGACTCATAAGCAGTTTGCCTACTTTTAATCTTCAGCGCATAATGATTAAGTAAAAATTCAAGTGACCTAACTTGGCCTTGATCACAAGAAACACCAATGCAACCATGACCATTTATCTGCTTACAATCTTTCAAAAATGTTTGTTCTAATAGGCTCAATTATTATACAAAGTAACATTGAATAAACAAATGAATTTTAGATAAGCAGTTACCCTAGCCAACAATGCTTAAAGAACAAAGCACAACACGGTCAGAGTACCCTTGGAACAGGAGAATGATACAAGGCTTTCACAATTCATACTTGCAACAAAAATTAAATAGTACTTTCAATTTGGTGTGTATGGTTCAGTTTCTGATAATAAAAAGAACTTGATCTCTGCCTTCTCTGATTCTTCTTAAATAGTACTTCATATCTGTCCTACAGCACTAAATATATTATGTACACCTTATTCCCAAAGCTAAGCTTTCTCTCTGCCCCTCAAAAAGTAGTCTGAGGGCAAGGCTTATCTGTCTTGCTCCTTTTGAATCCTTTATTTTATTTTTTTTTTTTTAAAGATTTTATTTATTTATTTGACAGAGAGAGACACAGAGAGAGAGGGAACACAAGCAGGGGGAGTGGGAGAGGGAGAAGCAGGCCTCCCGCGGAGCAGGGAGCCCGATGCAGGGCTCGATCCCAGGACCCTGGGATCATGACCTGAGCTGAAGGCAGACGCCTAACGACTGAGCCACCCAGGAGCCCCCTTTTGAATCCTTTAAAACTTCAAACACACTGGTCAAGTTCTGAACTCAATTATAACTTATATTCTTAGTTTTTTTTCTATTTATCTTGATATATCTACATTTTTCTATATCCTTCCAGAAATTGTTTTGATAAGCTATTCAATTCTTAAAGTTACTTCCTCTTGATGGTATCAAGTCCACACTCCTCAGAATCGTATTTTTTTTAGTTTTCAAAACTGAACCTGTCATAAAATTTCTTGTCACAGTATTACCCCAAAGGTGCTCCTACCTCTCTGTATTCATATACGCTCCCTAGAGCCCATTGGTAACCAAGTCTCCTAAATCTCCAGCAATTCTACCTGTTCCTCTCCATCCCACTATCATTGCCAAAGCCAGAGTTTAAATTCTATTTCTTTTTTTTAAATTTTTTTATAAGATTTTATTTATTTGAGAGAGAGAGCATAAGCAGGTGGAGGGAGAGGGAGAAGCAGGCTTCCCGCTGGGCAGAGAGCAGGACATGGGATCAATCCCAGGACCCTGATATCCGGACCTGAGTTGAAGGCAGCCGCTCACCTGACTGAGACACTCGGGTGCTCCTAAATTCTATTTATTTCTTAACTAGGGGGTGCCACCTCTCCTGGAAGTATTCAGAAATTGGGGAGGGAGATTAACACAGAGATTTTACTGGCATTTAATACCAAGGATGAGGAAGATAAATTGTCCTGCAAAGTGCACAATCGGCACTTCACATTTTAAAACTGTTCCACCTACTGGGGCACCTGGCTGGCTCAGTTGAATGAGCATGTGACTCTTGATCTCAGGGTCGTGAGTTCAAGCCCCACATTGGGCATAGAGCCTACTTTAATAAATGAATAAAAACAACAAACCTGCTCCACCCAAAATTGTCCCCACAAAGAAATGATGGACTGACTGCTTCTTACCTGATGATACCTGATTTGGGGTCTCACCCACCTCACACCCCCCTTCTCTAAACTGACCACAGAATTATCTACAACACAACACTTTCACTGCTTAACCTCAATGACATCCCTACTCCTTACAGGATGGCATACACTTCATCCTTGTCAATATTCTCCCTTCTCAAATCTTAGCTTCCAATACAAAACCACTTTCCAGTTTTCTGTGATGTACCTTGCTGTTTCACCCCTGCATCTTTACATTCTTGCTCATTCTTCAAAATGAATCAAGTCTTCCCTTCACATACCAAGGTACCCCCCAGTCACTAAAGCTAGCACATAATTCTACATAATAGAATTATCCTACACTGTAATTATTTCCAAATCATTACCTTCTAACTAGTTTGAGAGACCTTAAAAGGAGACTGCAAACATTTTTGTTAGCAATTTCCATACTCTTCATCACAAAGTTAGTAATAAACTGCTCGATTAGTCAGAAATCTGACTTAAGATTTAAGTCAGATCTTAAATGAAGCAAAAGGTATAGATTGTAGTTTCAACTACAGGATTTTATATATAATATTAGAATATATATATTCTAATGCTATAAACCAATGCTATAAACCCTTTGTGATCAGCTCTCTCTGCATCACTTTGCTTCAGTTACACGGATGTCTCCTTTGCAATGCCTCCCACAGACCAAGAACTCTTACCTCAGGTGCTTAGCACTTGCTGTTCCTTCTGCCCAGAATACTCTTCTCCTAGATATCTACACTTTTTGCTCCCACACTTTATTATTACAGATCTTTGCTCAAATGTCACCTTATCAGATGAACTCTTCCAAATAATTATACAAAATAACAAAGCCTCAGGGCACTTCTCTACCTCCAAACCCTCAATATCCATCCTTACTCACTTTATTTGTCTGCAGAGCATTTACCACCTAACTCATCTTAATCCATTTAATATTTTTCTCTCTCAATTAAAATGTAAGTTCCATGTGGGTAAGGCTATGTTTTGTTCTCTACTGTATCCCCAAAGGCCCAGAATAGTGCCTTGTGTACAGTGGTCACTCATACTTCTTTAATAAATATTCATTTAAATAAGCATATGGACGGTCCTAGCATGACTTTTTAAATAAGCATCCAAAATGGTATTTTTACATAGACTAAAACCAACAATCTATGACTATTTGCACAATCTGCTATTGCCAAAGGAATAAAAAACAAACCTGAGCCCATTACATGTGAAAATTTTCAAATTTCAGGTTGGAGAGGATCTAACAAATAAAGGTTTTTATTATAATGCTTATGAAAACTACAGTATACTTTAGAAACAATCACATAAAAACTGAAGGTAACTCCAGAAACTAAAATACAGCACTTCACATTAAACAGGAAGAAGAAATAAGAATTCACGCCGAGGGGCGCCTGGGTGGCTCAGTCGTTAAGCGTCTGCCTTCGGCTCAGGTCATGATCCCAGGGTCCTGGGATGGAGCCCTGCATTGGGCTCCCTGCTCAGCGGGAAGCCTGCTTCTCCCTCTCCCACTCCCCCTGCTTGTGTTCCCTCTCTCGCCATGTCTCTATCAAATAAGTAAAATCTTTAAAAAAAAAAAAATTCATGTTGAGATTATGAATCCACAGTAGACCAAATACAAAACCAAAGTTATACAAATATTCCTGGGAGAAGAAACACTGAATAGTTACACCGACTCTACAGAATATACTTCCCCTATAGTATTTTAACTCAAGCAGTTCTCTAGGCAGTAATTTTTCCTCTGCACAATGTCTCTACTACAATAGCTTGAAAATGCTTCCAAGTCTGAGTTCCAACAACTGAGGAAGGAAAATGTTATCCCACCTCCAATCATTCCAAACAAGAATCACACATATCATGGGAATCTTGATAGCTACTGCTTTTCCCATTCTCGATTCAGAAGACTTCAGTTCTTAAAAACCACAAACTTGATATTAAATTTCCCTTAGCAATCAAAAGGGTTCTAAATGGAAACACATCTTATATTTTCTTTTAGTTATTTACCTTAAGAATATAAAAACTGAAATACCTTCTTGATATTACATTATTAATAATTCCTAAACCCCACACTAAAAAAAATTACTACATGGGATATAGGCTCCTTGCGTTAAGGTATACATGAGAATTTATGAGGATTCTAGTACTGAAAGGGAGGAAGAAAATAGGCCTACAACAGAAACCTAAGAGCATCTTTCCAGAGACAGTGGAAGGAACCAATCCCTACTATACAAACAAAATACTCTCACTTTTATTACCTAATATGCCCCTCCAACAATGTCTGAGGTAGATAAAGTAGACATTACCTGTAGTAACACAAATTAGACTTTCCAAAAGGTCAGGTCACAGAAACTCACTACTATAGTAGTGACAGATTCATGAACAGAATTAAATTTTTTTAAAGGTAAGGGTGCTTGGAAACATATATACCAAGTGAATACCCAATTAGCCAATTTAGTGCAAGTCCTAAATCTCTAATCAATTTAAAACAAAAATGCAAAATAGAATTTTTTCCAGGGGAAAATGTCCAGCAAAATATCAAAAACTTAGTAGTAACCAATTACCAGATGGATTCATTTCCCAAGGCAGAGTTCACCAACTTTAGAAACTTAAGCCACTTAGGGTTCACTTCCACAGCAAGTCAGGCATGCACCATTAGCAGAATGCTGAGGGTGTCAAGTTCCCAACTATACAGGCATTCACTGGACTATATATATCAAAACTATGCTGATACCCAAGTAGATTTTCTAATAAATAAACTTGACTAAAAACAGTATTAGTAAAAACAAAAACAAAACAAAACCCCCACAACGTATCATAATCATTTAGCCAAATGGCTATACTATCTTTTTTTTTTTTTAATTTTATTTATTTATTTATTTATTTGACAGAGAGAGAGCATAAGCAGGCGGAGTAGCAGGTAGAGAGAGAGGGAGAAGCAGGCTCCCTGCTGAGCAAGGAGCCAGATGCGGGACTCAACCCCAGGACGCCCGGATCATGATGAGCCGAAGGCAGTCGCTTAACCAACTGAGCCACCTAGGCACCCCTACGCTATCTCTTTCAAAAGGATCATGATGAAATATACTTCTTTTGGTGTGTGTGTGTCTACATCATAAGACTGTTTTGAGGATTAGCTAATGCTGTTGGAACTATATATTAAGAAAGTCTCAACAAATACTAATTAAATACTATTCTTTTTCAGTGCTTTTATTACATATAATACACCTATGTCATATATATTAATATATAAACATAAATATTTTAAATGATTCCAAATTTGTTTTATATCAATTGCATTTTTTACCAATAAATCCCTTCACCCATTCTCCCACCCTCATTCCCCAACCACCAATCTGTCCCCTGTATCTATCAGCTTTTCTTAATATCCTCATGTAAGAGGTAACATGGTATTTGTCTTTCTCTGACTTATTTCACTTAGCATTAATGCCTTGGAGATCCATCCATGTTGTTGCAAATGGCAAGATTTCATTCTTTTTTGTGGCTGAATAATATTCCACTGTGCAAACATACCACAATTTCTTTATGCATTCATCCATCAGTGGACACTTAGGATGCTTCCATATCTTGGCAATTGCACAGACTACGACAGTGAACACGAGGGTGTATATATCTTTTCAAGTTACCCAGAAGCAGAACTGCTGGATCAGACAGTAAATAGTTCTACTTTCAATCTGATGAACCTCCATACTGTTTTCCAAGTAGGTATACCAATTTACATTCCCATCAACAGTGCACAAGCATTCCCTCTTCTCCATTTGGTTATCTGTCTGTTTGATAATGGCCACTTCAACAGGCGTGAGGTGATATCTCACTGTGGTTTTGATTTGCATTTCCCTGATGATTAACAATGTTGAACATCTTTTTACATTCCTGTTGGCTATCTATATGTTTTCTTAAAAAAAAAAAAAAGTCTATTCAGATCGTCATTTTTTAACTGAACTGTTTGTTTTTTGCTATTGAGTTGTATGTGTTCTTTATATACTTTAAGTATTAACCTCTTATCAGATGTATGATCTGCAAATATTTTCTCCCATTCGGTAGGGTGCCTTTTCATTTTGTTGATGGTTTCATTTGCTGTGCAGAAGCCTTTTAGTATGATGCAATCCCACTTAGTTTTGCTTTGTTGCTTCAAAATGATTTCAAAAAAATCATCAGTGCTCGCTTCACCAGCACATATGCAAAAAATCATCACCAAAACCTATGTCAGGGAGTTTACCACCTATGTTTTCTTCTAGGAGTTTTATGGTTTCAGGTCTTACATTCAAGTCTTTAATCCATTTGGAGTTCATTTTTTATATGGTGTAAGACAGTGGCTGAGTTTCATTATTTTGCATGTGGCTGCCCAGTTGTCCCAGAACCATTTGTTAAAGAGACTATCCTTTCCCGGGTGTATATTTTTGGCTCCTTTGTCATAAATTAATTGACCATATATGCACAGGTTTATTCATGGGTTCTCTATTCTGTTCCATTGATCTGTATGCCTACTTTTATGATAATACCATACTGTTTTAATTACAGTAGCTTTGTAATATAGTTTAAATTGAAGAAGGGTGTGTAATGCCTCTAGTTTTGTTCTTTCTCAAGACTGTTTTGGCTATTTGTGTGTGTGTCTGGTTGTTTTTGTAAATTTTAGAATTATTTGTTCTATTTCTTTGAAAAAATCCCATTGGAATTTTGGTAGAAATTGCACTGAATCTGTAGATTGCTTTGGATAGTATGGATATTTTAACGACGCTAATTCTTCCAATCCATGAGCACAGGGTACCTTTATATTTGTGTCTTCTTCAATTTCTTTTATTAAGTGCTGTGGATTTCAATATACAGGTATTTCACCTCCTTTGTTAAGTTTATTCCTAGGAATTTTCTTCTTTTTGATGCAACTATAAACGGGATTGTTTTATTTTCCTGATAATTATCAGTACACAGAAATGCAACAGATTTTTGTGTGTTGATTTTTTTATCTTACAACTTTACTGACTTCGTTTTTCAGTTAACAGTTTTTTGATGAAGTCTTTAGGGTCTTCTATATATTATGTCATCCACAAACAGTGACAGTTTTACTTCTTTCCAATGTGGATGCCTTTTATTTCTTTTTCTTGCCTAGTTGCTCTGGGTAAGATTTGCAGTACCATGTTGAATAGAAGTGGCACAGAAGTTGCATCCTTGTCTTGTTCCTGGTCTTAGAAGAAAGGATTTGCGCTTTATACTCTTGTATGATGTCTACTGTGAGCTTATGAAAGACACAATTTCACTGAAAGGACTCATTTCTTCAATCATCTAGAAAATTAGAGATACACTAAATTTGGAAGGCAAATTAAGTGGATCATCAAATGTTGCTTCACTGATCAGATCTTTGAAATCTTTCCTGGGTAGGAGTACAAATGGTAAGAACAACTATTCCAAGAAACAGCAACAAAAACAGTAGTCAAGAAACACTAGAGGACAAGAGGTTTCTGAATTTTTGCTTTTTTAAAAGTATCAGCAATATTTTTCTCATTTGGCATAAATTTGAAAGTATTTATAAAACACACAAGTTGAAATCAGACTTATGGCAAAAGAATTTTATAAAAAGAGGCACATTTGCCCTTATCGTTAAGTGTCAAATGTCTGGGAAATGGAATGAACAGTCTTAAATATTACTTCTCCACTCATTTTTTTGTGTAAGGGGTCACAAAGTATAATCTGAATTAAGAGGTAAATGTTACCATTTTAACTTTATAGTTTGCAGGGTCCCCCATGTGAAACACAACGTTAATACTTTTACATAATTCCCATTAGAATTAATTCAGAAATATGGTCTTCATAGACCGGCTTATACCTTAAGAAATAAATCTAACCAACTTATTAATTGGATGTGAAAGTAAAAACTGGGAAAAGACTTACACACTACAGAATGTTCAGTACAAGTAATAAGAATTGAATTAATTTGAAAAGAGAAGGGTGCATTTCAAAGTATTAAAAAGAAATAAATATATCCAAATGGCTTTGATAAAAGTACAATGAAACTAAAGGAGCTAAGTGACAACGTGAGAGGACATGTTCAATAATGGTAAAGACAGCAGTCTTACAATGAAATACTACGAGGCCAACAAACAGGGCAAAAAAGGCTGACGGGAAAATGCTCAGGGTACATTAAATCAAAGCCATGTTAAAGAACATTACAGAGTAAGATTCCATTTTTAAAAACTGTAGATGTGTAATATTTTCTGATATATACTGATGTCCTCAATAGGCTGATGCAAAAAGAACTGAACGCTTTCAAAATTATTCAGCAGGTGTGAATAGGTAGCCAAAATCAATATGTAAAAGACCTATACCACTATTATTTCCATAATTTTACAAATCTCAATAAGCACATTTCATGTCACACAGCAAATACCAATCCTATACTAACTTATTAATTGGGTGTGAAGGTAAAAACTGGGGAAAGACTCACATACCATAGAATGCTTGGTACAAGTAACAAGGATTGGGGAAAAGAATTACAAAGATGAATTAATTTGAAAAGAGAGAAGGGTGCATTTCAAAGTATTAAAAAGAAATAAGGATATCCAAATGGCTTTGATAAAAATACTAAGAAGCTAAAGGAGCTAAGTCACAATATACAAGGACATTCCAGATCCTTTGGGGAATACCATGATCAGTGGCAGAAAGGACAGCCATGATGTGTTCTTTTATTTCTTCAAGCATGTGAGGAAGAGGTGGTACACGCACGAGAGCTGCATGGTGTAACAGCTGAAAATCTGGTACCCACTGTTCTAGAGGTAGGCCAATATTGTGAATATAAGTTCAATCTCTCACCATGGTAGATGAACCTTAAGTTACCTCCAAAAACCACAAAGAAAGTAAGGCAGGGCGCCTGGGTGGCTCACGTGGTTAAGCAACTGCCTTCGGCTCAGGTCATGATCCCGGGGTCCTGGGATCAAGTCCCACATCGGGCTCCCCCCTGCTCTGCGGGGAGCCTGCTTCTCCCTCTCCCTCTGCCTGCCACTCCCCCTGCTTGTGCTCTCTCTCTCTCTGTCAAATAAATAAAATCTTTAAAAAAAAAAAAAGGCAAAGGCCCATCTTACTAAAAAAATAAGTTGCAGCTGCAGGAAAAACCAATCTGTTAACACAAGTAGATACGCTATTTCTGTCGCTGGGTTCTCTGCAAAATGAACGAACAAAAGATTCATACATGTGAAAACTAAGAAATGTAAAGATAACACTTTGGTAATAGTACATACTATATTTAACCTGTTTATACCATAGTAAGTTTTTCTTTCCTTTTTCTTTTTTTTTAAGTTAGATTTATTCAAGTAATCTCTACACCCATGGTGGGGCTCAAACTCATGACACCTAGATCAAAAGATCAAGAGTCACATGCTACTATGGACTCTGAGAAACAAACTGAGGGTTTCAGAGGGGAGGGGGGTGGGGGGACGGGTTACCCGGTGATGGGTATTAAGGAGGGCAAGTACTGAATGGGGCACTGGGTGTTATATGCAATCAATGAATCATGGAACACTACATCAAAAACTAATGATGTCATGAATGGTGGCTAACATAACATAATAAAATTAAATTTAAAAAAAGAGAGTCACATGCTTTTTTGACTGAGCCAGCCAGGTGCCCCAGTTTTTCTTTCCTTTCGACTGATTTTTTTAATCGCCATGTAAAACAAGAGGTTTTCTTCCCTTAAAAACTATTCAACAGAAAAGTTCCTATAAGCAAGCCATTAAAAATTCTCTCATTATCTGGCTATCCCTATTTATTTTAAACAAAGTTTTTTATGAAGACACATTAACCCAAAAAGACCTCCCCTCAGTGCTAATTTCATTTGCTTATGGAGACTACCCAAAGAAATCAGTTTTTAAAAAGAGGAATAAAAAATTTAACATAGGGTGCCTGGGTGGCTCAGTCAGTTAAGCAGTTGCCTTCAGCTCAGGTCATTATCCCAGGGTCCCAGGATCGAGTCCTGCACTGGGCTCCTTGCTCAGCGGGAGTCTGCTTCTCCCTCTCCCTGCTGCTTCCCGCTTGTACCCGTTCTCTCTCTGTCAAAAAAAAAAAAAAAAAAAACAAGAAAAACAGAAACCAAAAAAACTTTAACATAGATTTAGGAAGTATTCCTAAGTCTGCAGTATATGTAGGATAGATCACATAAGTGTCAAGTGTTGGGTGCTTTCAGAACACTTTAGAAAGTAACAAAAAAAGAAAGGATTGACCTCCTCTATATCTGTAGGAGAGGAAAGAAGTGGAACTAAAGAGGGACTACCTAAGAAAACAATTCAGATGGAGCTAGGTAAACAAAGCCAACCCTAAGCTACTCTGTTAATATATAGCTGAAATTTAGCCTCTTAGGTCATAGCTGAACACAAGCCAAGTTTGCTGAATTGTCTGTACTTTAATTTTAAAAATGCAAAATAAATCATTTTAGTTAATGGAATCGTTACGTAGTTGCTCTAAAATTTTAATCAATATACAAGTATCTTTTTTAAATCAGTCCAATCTACTGCCTCTTAAAATCATCTATCATTATTTATGCATTTGCCTCTTCAACAAATCTGTTACATATACATAAATCTTACAAGAGCAGAATAAAGTTTAAGTCATAAAAATGCTCTACAAAAAAAACACATACTCTTTGAATACTCTCAGAATTCACTACTACTGATTTATATTTTCAAGTGAAACAGTCATTCTTTTTTTTCCCTCATTATCAGAATGTTTTAGCTTGCTATGTAAGTTTTCTTAATAATAAAAAAGTGAAAACTTACAGCTTCTCCTTGGTGTTCTGGTGTATTCTGCATTCCTACTACTAGATGGCAGACTGTACAGCAAAACAATAGGACTGTAGCAAGAATAGAGGGATTCAAGTTTGTCTCCTCAATTTTGAGACTGTTTAGGATTCCATTCTAGTATTCCAAAGTGATGATTTCCAAACCTTGACACTCCAGTCCCATCCCAGATTCCAAATAAGGATCTCAGAGGTAAGGTAAATCATATTTTAGTAAGTACTACCCCAAAGGTAACTATTACTTCTATTAATTTTTAATTTACCAGAAAATATAATTACTTAACAGAATAAAAAAACATCACTTGATATAAGAATAAAAAAAGATTTATTTATAGGAAAACAAAATGAAAGCATTACAGTGATCCAACATAAAAAAACAATACATCCATGATATAAACACAAGGTGTTTTCATTCCCTTCTTTGAAGATCTGAAGTTTCAGAATTACCATCCCACCTGTAGGAAAGGAAACATGTAAGTATCAAGTAATTTAAGAATGCCAAAATCACAAATTCACTCTTTTTGTATTACATTCTAAGAACTTACTAATACTTCATCAGCCCAGTTAAGGAGATAAAACCAGAATTCTTAAAAATAATCTAATACTGGACCAAAAATGCCCAAAACAATTTTCTAAGCAAAATTAAAAGTCAACAAACAACTCATCGTAAGTACTGTACTTACCTCCACCAAACAGTCCGGGGGAGCAGAAAAAATGAAAAGAATTCCTTCATTCCAAAAAGACCAAGAAACAGGAATCAAAGCTTAAGAAGCTCCTCAAATGCAGTTCAGAGTACTATATAGGAAAAAAATTTATCTGGGGTCCAAGAACTGGGACTAAGTCTGGAGAAAATATGTTATTAATAGGAGGTGATCAAGTGTCCTGGTTTTCCTGAAACAGTTCTGGTTTACACCTGTTGTCCCAGTGTCCCATTCAGATAGCACACCTTTTCACTCTCAAAAGTGACCCAGTTTGGAATATAAATTCTGTGTCACCCTAGTTATAAGAGACCTAATAAAAGTCTACATGTAACTAAGGAATTAATATACTACCACCACGTACTCCTGGCATATTTGCATTTTTCTTTCTGGGGTGCTATATTCTAGTTCTTCCTCAGCCTTCCTAAAACACAAACAAGCTTCCATTCTATTCATTTTGTCCTCTCATCCCCCAACCCGTGGGCATTTTCCTAACATTAATAATCTCTGATTCTGTTTTTTTTCACCCTGAGAAAATAATCTTTTAACTTGAACAAAAACCTCTAGGCAAATGATTCTCAAATTTCTTCTTTGAAAATCAGCCTAAGGTCTTCTGGGAAGTTCGAGATACTAGAAATTTTCACCTCTATATCCAAAAATATCAGGAATATAATCTCAACTGTACCCTGAGTGTCCCTTTTCTGTTTTAAGCAATCAAGACTCATTCTTCATTCTGTTAAAATAAATTCAGTTATCTTTTGTTTTCTTCTATCTTCCACAATGTGTGACATGATGCTATACATATAGATTTATAGGTGAAACAAAAGCCCATCTCTCCACTCAAAAGATAGGTGGGGGTAGAGGGAAAATAATAGGCAAAAAGTCCTCCTCATAGCTAAGTGATACTGTCAGCCTATGTCTAAAACATAAGTAAGTAAGTAGGAACCCAAAAGATTTTCATGGCTTTTCTTAACAGTTTAAATTCTGCCTACTCAGAGTGAATAATGAATTGCAGTTAGACTTTCTGCCATAGTCTACCTCATCCAGAAAACACAAGTTCATGTCCCAGATGCAATTAGAGCAATAGAATCTTTATGATCCATCTTCCTACAGCCTTGCAAACCTTAGTATGAACAAGTAGAAATTCTGTATGTTCTACAATATTCATCATATACTACAATATGCCAAATAGGCTTAGGACTTAGAAAAAGGCAACAGATGACAAAGCTGCTGCCATCAGGAAGCTTACATACTGGTGGGGAGAAACAATCAGTAAACAAATGAACAAATATATGGCAGATGGTGATAAGTGCTAAGGATTTCTTAGCACTTAAGAAGGATGGGACATATTTTTGGAGAGGTTGCTAATTATACATGATAATCAGGAGTCTTTGGATAAAGAGACTTTTGAAAATTACAGTAACAATGGTAGTGTGTCACCCGTGGCCTGGAGGCCTATAGAATTAACTACCATGATCAACTACCATTTTCCAGAGAATGGGGAAGTATGGAGGTATCCTATTAATTCCACATCACACGTCTGCTTCACCCTTGCCAAACCAAAGTCTTACTGAACAGAATCTTCTCTTGTTGATTCTACAAAGCCTCCAATTTCATGTAGATAATAAGTAGGGACTGGGAATCTCATTTATTTATTCACACACTTCACAACTGAACAAAAGCGACCTTGGTGTAACAAAATTACACCAGCCATTTGCTACAGTTCATTAAGTCCCACACTTGTGGCAAGTAGGTGTCAAAAGACCCCTCTAAACCATTAACATATGAAGGCCATTTCTAAAAACTTTTTTTCAAACTGCTGTAAACAGTAATGACAAATATAGTCAGAAATAGATAAGCACCAAATAATAAGCTATCTATACAGCTTTAAGTTTTTAAATAATGCTCTGTAAGTGGAAAATATGAGTAATTATTAATAAATCACCATAAGATAAAGTAGAAGTATTTTTCCCAAAAAGTTTTAAACTTAAGCCTTTAAGTTTCTACAAGAAGGAATAATCACTAGGAGTGTTTCAACAAAAAATATGTCCACCCTCACAAATTTCATAACTATACAACTGTTCTTATAAAATGCCATTATAACCCATGTTTGCTTATTTCTCAGCATTAAAAAAAAACCCTGATAATTTCATTTTCTGACAAATGCCTTTTTATAAGGCTATCTTCCGAGATAAAAATCTGCTTTATAGGGGCGCCTGGGTGGCTCAGTCGTTAAGCGTCTGCCTTCGGCTCAGGTCATGATCCCAGGGTCCTGGGATTGAGCCCCATATCAGCCTCCCTGCTCAGCAGGAAGCCTGCTTCTCCCTCTCCCACTCCCCCTGCTGTGTTCCCTCCCTCGCTGTCTGTCAAATAAATAAAAATCTTAAAAAAAAAAAATCTGCTTTATAAGCTGCCAGAATTAAGACTGAAGATGTTATTTTTTTTAACTTAAAAATTCCATGTAAATTATGCCTCAATAATGTTAAAGGAAAAAAAACTCCCACTAGTTTCAATCTTTAATCTTTTTGCCATAAACTGTTTGCTGATCTAAAAAAACTTTTTCAGAACTATGTATGACTATAGGAAGTTTGATATGTTTTATTTTAATTCCAAAATAAAGTTATTATTTGATTAAATCTATTTAAAGTCATCAACCTAAGTATATTACAGCAAAAATTTAAGACAAAATATTTTGAGGATTATCTCTTCTATTAAAAGTTGACATGATCACAACGTATTCTGCACAATGCATAGTTAATTATGGATTTATTCTCCCCTAAATATACGCTTTAAATATTTCTCAATACAAGGTATTCTGATAAACAGACCTCTGCTGCTAGGGAATATAGAAACAATGAATTTAACACTTAGTATTGTACAGAATGCTTACAATGGGTTTTTATTTAGTTCTTCTGCTTCTAAGTATCAATGATAACAATAATAATAATAAAAGACTAAGAAAAGCCTTAGTTGATGCTTTCATGCAAGTAGCTATCTATTTTTAGGTAAAAGATAATATCACATATATTTTTTAAATCTATGTATTCTAACTGTAGATGGATATATAAAAAGTCCCTTAAATTTCTGAGATACTATATCTTTCTCTTGGTTTGTTATGAGAAGGCAATATAAATCTTAAATGGCCTAGTCAAATAGCAAAGAAAAATTCAACCACCTTTCTCCCTTTTCTGGAATATCAACCTTTCACCATTTTCCTTTTGCTATGATGACAAAGGCTCCCCAAACAGGCCTTCTACCCAACTAAGAGGCTACTACTTTGAAACTACTATTTTCCAAGTATGATCTCTCCCAAAACTTGACAAATACTGGAGACCATTACCTACACTTTTTTGTTGCACTGGATACCTTCCAGAATGAACGAGATTGGCAGATGGGGAAAAGTGTGTCTGTTTTTAGTTTTTTCTATTTTTTTGAAAGTCCTTTTCTCCCTGTTAGAGCTCTTTTCTGACTTCCACTCATTGGATAGTCTATCCTAAGTACTATATTTCCAATCTCTGCTTCAAACAGTTATGATGAAGACACTAATCTCACTATCACTAAAGTTCGGCTCTAGGTTCTCCCATTTCTTTGAATGGTGCCATCCATGTCTATTTTCATATGCTAAGACTACACAATAACAGGATGAAGTGACATCAGAATGAGGAAAGTATCTAGAATCAAATTCCAGATTGACTACCTATCATTATAACTTCAAGGCATGTGAGTTAGCCACTCAGTTTCAGTATCTCCATTTTAAAAATAGGAATAATTATCAAAATAGTACAGGAACATACTTAGAATATTTTATAAACTTTAAGACAGTATTACAAATATTTGATCTTGTTAGTTTTACTTATTTTATTGATGAGTTTTCCCTCATCACTTTTCCAATATAGTATTATGAAACCACCTCAAACTCAATGACTTCTGTACTACCATCTTTAGAAAGTTTGTAAAACTCAATTTCTTCAACTGGGAAGTGTAACTATGGTTACATGAATATGTGGCAAAATCTTTATACATGCAGATCTCTTTATACTTTACAAAGTTCTTTCATATCCTTAGTCTTCTGATTATTACAATAGCCTTGTGACAGACAAGGCAAGGGATGCTCTGTTATCTCCCTTGTAAAGATTTAAATACTTGCCTATCTAACGTAACACAATACAATGGCTGTGCTGAAACGAGATTCTTTAAAACACTCACCTTTCCACCAGAGGGATAAAGATACACAAATTCTCTCTCTTCATTCCAAGTAGTCTGAGTCTTGTCATCGCCCTCTCTATTCTAAAATTCATGCATCTCTCTTCTTATCTCTCACAAATCTAATTCCTAGTACAGGGGATAACCACTTCTTGTTTGGCGTAATATTTTCTGCTCCTTGGCATCATCTCCACTCTGGCTACAATCAGCTGAAGTTGACAAGGCATAAGGAAGGCATTTCATTCAAAACAAGTTCACAAGGAACATGTTTCAAAAGTTTTGGACATCTCCATCTTCAAGTGCCTCAGAAATTGTAAGCTTTAATTTACACACAAGCTTTAAAAAGCCAATAAAATGTTACAGAACAAAGTCAATACACCAGATTTCAGGTGAGGAAGGCTTTTATGATTTACCATTAAAGGAACACATAAAGCAGTTTTTCAGTCATCTGACCCAGAGACGTAATCATTTCCAATTCTTTAAAAAAAAAAAAAAAAAAGGCCTCAAAAGCTATAGGTTGGGGGGCGCCTGGGTGGCTCAGTCGTTAAGCATCTGCCTTCGGCTCAGGTCATGATCCCAGGGTCCTGGGATAGAGCCCCGCAGGGGGTTCCCTGCTCCGCAGGAAGCCTGCTTCTCCCTCTCCCACTCCCCCTGCTTGTGTTCCCTCTCTCACTGTGTCTCTGTCAAATAAATAAATAAAATCTTTAAAAAAAAAAAAAAAAGCTACAGGTTGGTCAACAAGTTAGAAAAACACAACTCTGATGAAGAAACTAAAAAAGCACTCCTAGGTTAAGTCTACAAGCCCAAAGTTAGGAAGCAGCTTAAAAGTTTTCCATCTTGTGATAAGAAACGGTTTTCACCCTGCACAGCACCTTCCACAGTTAGTCAGGGAATGTCTCAGCCTCCTGAGTGGCTCTATAAATACCTCTTAACTTAGCTGTCAGTTGCAACTCTATAACTAATTCTTAATTCAGTACCTGTGAGTGTGTTCTTTACTGCCACTCAGGTGTGTTGTGGGATGTTTCCGGGATGTGTGAAAAATCTGCAAATAATGCCTTGGTGCACTCTAAGTCACCAATTCAAAACATATTTTGCAAAAATATGAAGAGCAAAAATAAATGAATGTTTATACTGTACCAAGTCTAAAATTTTATACTGAATTAATACCTAACACAAATTCTAAACCTAATAACTAATACAAAATAGTCTGTCAAAAAAAGTTACAAAAGCTAATGCTAAGAAAATAAAAATAAAGGAGCAAATACTGCCAGCTAAATGTTAATTTCTCAGTCATTAAACAACTAGTTTTACTTCCAAAGTATAAATGGGTACAAGGATAATGTGGTTACATCTTCCAGATCTGAAAAAGTGATCATATAAAGAACAAACCAGATCTCTCCTCCTGTTTCATACCAAAAGATCAAATGCAACTATCCTAAAACCCTCTTGAATATGCAGTTTTTAAAAACAACTTAATTGCAGAGCAACAGACTCAATTTTGTATTTACCAACAAATATTCACACTGGCCTTATAAAATCAAAACTAGACCAATTCCCCCCATGACAGATCACATGAAATAAAGCTAATAACCAAAATTAGTGAAATCGGTTTTGTTTGCTACTCACCTAAGATAAATGCTACACCTTTCCAAAATTGCACCCCTCTTTCCAAAGATGCTATCTGCAGACAAACTTAGCAGTTAGAAAAGGTACAAGCAACTATTAAAACAAGTTTCCTACATATAATTATGAATTGAATACAACTAAAGATTATTCTAAACTACACCAATAAGTTTCTTATTTAATTTCAAGACACAAAAGGTAAAAAGCCAAAGAGAAAGACAGCTCACACTGTATTTGACAAGTATTTGAAAGTCAACTCAAAACTAGCTACATGTACAAGTACTGTGAGTAAAAAGGTTGAGACCAAACATGAGTAAGCAGCTAATCAGAAGAACTGATGCAAACTTGGTCTATTCTAGAGTTCTAGTTTTAATAAGTAGATCTATTCAACCCCCATTTACAATATATATACAGTATACATACACTTCAGAAACAAAGTCCTTCCAACAAACATATAAATTAAGAATCTTTGAAACAATAATGCTTAGATTTCTATGGTTCTCTGAAGTTAAGGGATAAAAATAAGGTTTGAGAAATAATTCACAAATTCATCACATAACCAAATAACTTTAAGATGATGTTACTATACATATGTGCATACGGTGAGAGATTAGTGATGCTCCATTATATACCCACAACTGATCTCCCATTATGACCAACAGCCATCAAGACTAATTAGCCATGGGACGCCTGGGTTAAGCGTCTGCCTTCAGCTCAGGTCATGATCCCAGGTTTCTGGGAAAGAGTCCCACATCGGGCTCCCTGCTTAGCGGGAAGCCTGCTTCTCCCTCTGCCTGCTGCTCCCCCTGTTTGTGCTCTCTCTCTCCCTATGACAAATAAATAAATATTAAAAAAAAAAAAAAAGACAGCCAAGAACAGATGAATGGATAAAAAAGATGTGGTATAGGGGCGCCTGGGTGGCTCAGTTGGTTAAGCAACTGCCTTCGGGTCAGGTCATGATTCTGGAGTCCCAGGATCGAGTCCCACATCAGGCTCCCCGCTCAGCGGGGAGTCTGCTTCTCCCTCTGACCCTCCCCCCTCTCATGCTCTCTCTCAGATAAATAAATAAAATCTTAAAAAAAAAAAAGAAGAAGAAGATGTGGTATATATATACAATGGAATATTATGCAGCCATAAAAAAAAAAAAAAAAAAAAACGAAATCTTGCCATTTGCAATGACGTGGATGGAACTAGAGGGTATTATGCTAAGCGAAATAAGTCAATCAGAGAAAGACATGTATCATATGATCTCACTGATATGAGAAATTCTTAATCTGAGGAAACTGAGGGTTGCTGGAGTGGTAGGGGTGGGAGGGATGGGGTGGCTGGGTGATAGACATTGGGGAGGGTATGTGCTATGGTGAGTGCTGTGAATTGTGTAAGACTAATGAATCACAGACCTGTACCTCTGAAACAAATAATACATTACATGTTAAAAAAAAGATAGTAGGAAGGGAAAAATGAAAGGCGGGAAATCAGAGGGGGAGATGAACCATGAGAGACTATGGACTCTGAGAAACTGAGGGTTCTAGAGGGGAGGGGGGTGGGGGGGATGGATTAGCCTGGTGATGGGTATTAAAGAGGGCACGTATTGAATGGAGCACTGGGTGTCATACGCAAACAATGAATCATGGAACACTACATTAAAAACTAATGATGTAATGTATGGTGATTAGCATAACATAATAAAATAATATTAAAAAAAAAAAAAGACATTAGCCAGTGTAGATCATTCAGTCTATGGCATTAGTTAAGTGACTACCATCCTCACCCTTTTTCAGGTATCAATTTATAATCCTGGCACATTTTTTTGGCAATTTCCTTCTAAAACAAAGCCACATAAAACAATGCAGCCCCTCATTCCTAATGACAGTAAGATATGCAAGTTCAAATTGTTTTTCAAGTAATGATAATACAGTGGTAGGTGGGACACTCCAATGGAAAATGAAGCAAAAGCTCATATAGAAACTCTCCATAATCTTAGTTTCCAAAGTACTAAGCCAAGAACCCAAAAGCTAGAGGGACACAAATATATAACATCACAGAACAGCAGAGCAGGGAGGCAATTTAGAAAATAAGCAATTTAAGTGAGTAAGGGATGTTCCTAAGGTCAAATGTAGCTGGGGCAGCCTCCCATATATCAGTTCAGGGATTATTCCCCTTGAAGCATATTAATAATGTGCTCTAAGAAGTACAGGAAGTTGCTGTTTCCAACTGTAATTTTACATATTTATGAAATTATACTTCTGAAAGAAAGACTTTCTCCCAACAATATCCCGTTCCCTACAAAACTGCCTGACTTCTACTTCAGGTTCTTCATTGCATTTTAATGGTAAAATTTAGTCTCTATATCCTTTTACTAGCAATCTCAATTTATGTATTTATACAATACAGCTTAAATAAGTTATATATTCAATAGGTTTTAGAAGGATTATGTTATAGTTCAAGACAGAAAGGGTTCTTTAAATCTTATTAGCTCTTATCCCTATAATGCAGGTTATGTCCTAATTAAACTGATCTGATCAGATTTTGTAGAACACCGAAGCCTGAAAAGTCTCCTTAAACTTTCATAAAATCTCTATGTCCAAATCAAAATTAGGTATATATCATTTCTGTTTAGAAGACTTTTTCAATAATTCCTGCATAATCTATGGACTCAGAAATTCCAAGAACCTCAGATATTGCCACTATTAATGCAGTCTATAATAATAAAGCTAATATAAAAAGCATGAAGCAGCAAAATCTCATTTTCACCTTCAAGATCAGCAAAACTCCTTGTCTTCCATATTTTAACACTAGAGACAGAAAATAAAGATATAGTATAATTTTGAAAATCAGTGCTATGGTCCAACTTTACCCACAGGAGTCAAAAGCTACATGGAGGTGAGATATATCTAAAGTTTATGATTAAAATCCATACCCCATCCACAATCTAGCTTCAGCTGCTCCCACTGTACTTCTCCTTACTCCCAAACCTATCCCTCTTGAAGCCCCAAAGGACCCCATTCACCCTCTACAATTAATTAGACTCCTTTGTTCCCAAACACACTTCTAGCCCTCCTACCTGCAAATGTGGAGCTGTTTCCTCCACTTCAAATGCCTACTGCTCCTGACTATGTATCATTTAAGGTCCAGTTCTCCCCCGCATCAAAAGCAGTATCTTTCTCTCCTGTGATTTTCAATGTCATTTGATATGAACTTTATCTCACATTGCCTGATAATACAACTATCTGTATATGTCATCTTCTCTACTAGACTGAGGACATGATCAGAAATGTCATTTTTGGATTTCTCAATAATCTCAACACAGTAACTCAGATACACAGTAGACAATACGCAATTGCTAATGAGTACATTAATTTCCACAAGACTAATAAACTCTTATTTGGTAGAAATCCAGCTTTAAAAATCAATGAATGACTGGGCCGCCTGGGTGGCTCAGTTGGTTAAGCATCTGCCTTCTGCTCAGGTCATGATCTCAGGGTCCTGGGATGGCGCCCCTCATCAGGCTCCCCGGCTCAGCGGGGAGGTTCTGCTTCTCTCTCTCCCTCTCCCTGTGTGCGCTCACTCTCTCTCTCTCTAATAAATAAATCTTAAAAAAAAAAAACTTATGAATGACTAATAATTAATGTATCATTTGCAGATAAACAGGTATCAGTAGTTAAATCACATAAATCAAACATTTTTTTTTTTTTTTTACATGAATGGTTATGGTTTTATTCTTTGAAGAATGGTTCTGAAACATTACACTAAGTCAGGCTGAAAGGTCAAGTTTAAAATAGTTTTATAAGGGTATAACATATGACTGCTCCACAAAATTTTTGACCTTAGAGCTTATGATACACCTAGTTGGCAATAACACCCAGGTTTTTCCAAATAGTCATCATTTTTCTCTCGTCTGCATAGACTTCTTCTCATTAGCTGCCTTCTGCTTTTGTTGCATTATCTCAGAGTCCCTCTGCTTTCTCTGAGATCCCCAAGAATCTTACTAACTTTAACTGGTTTATCAAATCTTTTGTATTCCTAATGACCATCATCGCATTTTCTGTTTAAGCTCATTCATAAATTTGGAACTCAAAAAAACTCAATTTCCAGACAAACCCACAAAAGCCATGAGATAAGTGTAGCTGATTTTATTTAGCAACCCAAACACCATGTATAACAATATTCAGAAGTCCAATTTCACATGCCAAGCTCATTTAAACCCTTGCACAAGTGGTCAACAGGACTGTGCATTTCTTTCTTCCTATCCCTTTCAATAACCCTACCACAAATTACCTAGGAAAAGGAAAGAACACTTCCCCAGTTCCACAGCACTGATATCTAAAGCTAGGGAAAGCAGCTAATAAGCAGGAGGAAAGGGGACTCTAAAATGAGGATTTGGGGAGGAGGGCTAAAGATCTATCAAGATAACTTCTGCCCCTATAAGACCTTTAATGTCTCCCTCTCCAGCCTCATTTCCCTCTTTTATTAACACTTTGCATTCCACAATACAGAACTACTGAAAGTTTCCCCCAAACATATCATAATGCTCTTTCTTGCCTCTATGTCACTGCATGTGCTAACCTATTGAAAAGAAACTCCTTTGTCCCATCTGGCAAATAACTATTCATCCTTAAAATACCTGTTAGCTCCTCTATGAAGCTGTGACTAACCTTCAAAATTACTTAATCCAGCCCCTACTTTGAAATGTTATGTAAAAAGTATTATACATTTATCTTGATGTATTACAATTATTTGTTTACACATTTTCACTATTAGATCTCATGTTCCTTTTAAGGTAAGAATCAAGTGTCATTCATCTTTACATTCTTTTCTCGATCTTGATCACTTTCTCTCAGCACCCCACTAACTGCTTCTGACTAGAATTTTTGTTGGTACTGCTCAACGTTAAACAGAACTCCATCTTTTGCCCGAAACAAAACTTTTGCCCCATATTCTTACTCATAGAGCAAGCAAAAGATTTTCATAGCTCCTCGAGAATTTTAATAAAGTAACACAAAATTTAAAAAATACATATTTGCTCTTACAATTCTCCTTTCTCTACTCAGACCTTCTCCAAGAAAAAAAAGTCACACAAAATAATTAACTCTTAGGTCATTAGGTTCACAAATGAATTAAGATTTACCTACATTTCACTTTCAAAAGAAAATTAATTTGGATTTTCACAGACAGTTCACCACAGAGTCCTAAAACCAGGAAAGAAAGGGCATAGTTGAAGGGGGGAGTAGGAAAAAATCAATTAAGATCATTGCTTGGCTCATTCAGCATAGCTTATTAAAGTCATATACTTCATTTCTGGGTATCTTTATTTGCACTTTAAATGTTTTGCTAATGTTTTATAAAACAAAGCACACAACGCTTAGCAAACAAGGCCTTATGGCATTCTGCTATCAGACGTGGACTATCACATATAACACAAAGTTTAAAATCAAGGACTGCCTTGGAATTCACTTTTAACAATCACACATAAGCAAATAATAATAATAGTAACGGAAAGAAAGAAAAGGAAAGAAGAAAACCCAAGATTTGATTAATTTGAACTTATCTATTTGAAGTTAAATATACCAATTATAGGTAGGTCCTGCAATGAGTAATATTTTACTGTGTTAAACTGCTCTAATTTTACATAATCTAACTCTGGAAGTTTATTTCCCAACTTCCGTAATTCCTCACATCTTCAACCAATAAAGAATTTACTTGATCATGGAAAGATAAGAAGTTTAAATAACCACTACTCATAGCAAAGACTATTACTTCTACAGCAATCATCCTCTTCCTTTATTTAAAAAACCCCAAAACATTGTTTGAAAACACATTAGAAACCTCCCCCCCATGAAAATTTCATTCCCCCTTTATTCATTCAGCATCTTTTTACTGCATACTTGCTATATGCTGTTTGTAGCACAGTAAAGAAGACACGGACACGCAAGGGTTGTTTATGAAAAAAATTATAACTATAGAAGCTATAAATTAAAACAACATAGTGTTTACAGGGAAGTACAAGATACTATGGAAACACACACACTATTTTGTGTAGACAAAAGTAACTGCTTATTGATACTCACACAACTAAGTATTATCTCTCCACATACTTAAAACACTATATTGAGAACCTTAAAAAAAAAAAAAATGTGTGCTGGATTAGATTAAGTGGTCCATCCAGCTGAAAGAATGTTTGACTCAAATATTTCCATTTATCAATGAACTATATAACTCAGTACCAACAAGGAAATCTTTTTTTCCTCCCTCACTGATCTCTATATCCACATTACACAGGGGCATAGTAGAGTTGCACCCTGTGACAACTTCAAAAGAAGGGAAAAAAATATCCTTAATTTTTCTTAATACCATACCCTGCCTCCTCACACCATATACAAAAATTAACTCAAAATTGATCAAACCTAAACATAAGAGCTAAAAACTATAAAACTCTGTAAGAGTAGTTTAGGTATAAATCTGAATAATTTTAGATTAGCCAAAGGTTTCTTAGCTATTACACCAAAAGCACAATCAAAGAAAAAAACAAAAATTGCAAGTTCAAATTTAAAAATGTGCATCAAAGGGCAATATCAAAAACAGTGGAAAGACAAACCACAGGACGGGAAAAAAGGATTTGCAAATCATATGAAGATCAAGCATCCGGAAAATGTAAAGAACTGTTCTAGTATTCAAATATATAAAGAACCAAATTTAAAAATGAGCAAAGGATCTGAAGAGACATTTTTTCAAAGACATACAAAGGTCAAGAAGCACATAAAAAGATGCTCAACATCATTAGTCCTTAGAGAAATGCAAACCAAAATCACATGATTATCACTTAATACCCATTTACAGAATGGGTACATTATAAATTTTTTTTTAATTTTTAAAAACCTGAAAATAACAAGGGCTGGCAAAATGTAAAAAAACTGAAACTTTTATACATTGCTGTTGGGAATGTAAAATGGTGCAGTGGCTGTGGAAAAAGGTCTGGTCATTTGTCAAAAAGTTTAATATAATTAACTGTATGACCCAGCAATTCTCAAGAGAACTAAAAACACATGTTCACACAAACACTTATACAGGAAATGTTCATAGCAGTATTAAGTGGTAACCAACCCAAAGGTCCATCAATGGATGAATGGATAAATAGAATGTGGCATATCTACACAAGGGAATATTATTAGGTTATGAAAAAGAATGAAGTACTGTTATATGCTACAACATAAATAAACCTTGAAAACATTAAGCTAAGGGAAAGATGTCAGACATAAAAGGCCACATATGCATGATTCCATTAACATGAAATGTCCAGAAGAGGAAAATCCATAGACAGAAAATAGATTTATGGTTGCCAGAGAATGAGGGTAGGGGAAAAAAATGGAAGTTATTGCTAACAGATAATGTGATTTCTTTTGAGGGCAATGGAAAATGTTCTGGAATTAGATAGTGGTGATGGTTGCACACAACACTGTGAATATACTAAAAACCACTGATTTGTATACTTTAAAATGAATTTTATGTTGTATGAATTACCTCTCAATGTAAAAATTGCAAAAAAAAAATCACTTTGCCTAACCCCCTTTCTCACATTAGATTTGGATTAAACAATATTTCAAATTATTCAGTATCCTACATGAATCAGATTTCTGCAAACTGTTTCCAGGACATCAAAAAGGTCTGCTGGGGCACCTGGGTGGCTCAGTGGATTAGGCATTTGACTCTTCAGTTTCAGCTCAGGTCATGATCTCAGGGTTGTGGGATGCCTGGAGTCTGTGTGAGATTCTTTCTCCTCCCTCTCCCTCCCCTTCCGCTCCTCTCCCTGTCCATGTGCACACCCAGTTGTGCCTGCTCTCTAATAAATCAATAAATAAAATCTTTTTCTTAAAAAAGAGGGGTTTGCCAACCCTGCGTGAATGATGTGAATACCATCCTGCAACTAAATTTTTGGCATATACTTGAATTACAGTAAGATTTTCACACATTAGATGTATTTAAAATATAGTGCATCCGTATTTATGCATCCACAAGATAACTGACTCTATTACAACACATAAAATTTTTAACATCACATACACATACCACAACCCTTGTTCAGAGCATATAGTCAAATGAAGAGATCTATAACCAGTAGAAACATGTACATTAAGTAGAAATATGAAGTCACTTGTACAGTGGTATGCCTATAATCTTTAGTGAGAGAAGAAATTTGGAAAGCAGTGCTAGCTGCTTCAACCACGACTTGGAAGAAGTGTCCCTTGAGTAAGATTAGAGCCCCTAGGATGCTTTCAAGTAGTAAGTTTATGACTACAAATATCAGCACCATTTTGGAAATTACTGCTAGAATTCTAAGTGTTCAGAGAAAACTTTCAGCAATCCCCACTTGCCCCTACAATCAACTTATGGCCAAGATTTAGCGGTCCTACTATCACAACCATCACTACTCCTCTCCAACGGTTGCCTCATATCTCATAAAGATTCATTCTAAAACAATCATTTCTTTCCTTTTGCATTTTGACATTATTAGGTATACTTTATCCTTCCTTACATCTAAAATGAGTCTGCCATACAGTTAGTACTCTGGAGGCCCCCTGCACATACACTACAATGTGATCACCACCTTCTGGAGTTGTATGAGAAAGCAACTCTGATAAACATTTCAAATCTATTTCTGGTCCCCTGTTTAATTCTTTAAATTAACTTCTACTTTCAAGAACATATCCTCAAAAACATGCCTCAATACAGTTTTCAAACTGAACAAATGCAACCTCCATTTTTTTTTTTCTGGGACAATATTTTGAAAATATCACCTACTGTTTCAAGAAAACTAACCCTCTTAGTACCTGCTGGGTTCCATGAAACACATAGCAATTTTTTACATTTTTTATCAATGCTACCGATTAACTTTTACATTTAATTTTTTTTTTTAAAGATTTTATTTATTTGACAGAGAGAGGGACAGCGAGAGAGGGAACACAAGCAGGGGGAGGAGAGGGAGAAGCAGGCTTCCTGCCAAGCAGGGAGCCCCATGCGGGACTCCATCCCAGGACCCTGGGTTCATGACCTGAGCCGAAGGCAGATGCTTAACAACTGAGCCACCCAGGCGCCCCTACATTTAATTTTGAAACCAAGTAATTACCACTCACTGCAACTAAGAAAATCACCATAAAAATATTATTCAATGTTTACTGGAAGAGATCTCTATACTGTGTCCCAAAATTGTTCATGGAATAGCCTGAGCTGTGAAGGGAGATGTGTAATCATCCAATATTTACTGAGCACCCACAGGGTCACTGATTAGGTACTTCGAGAAGAGATATACAACAGTACAGAAAAGTACAGTTCCTATTCTACAGAGAAAACACGGGTGAACCCAAAACATATAAAAGCATGATACTAACTATAGTTTAAATAAAATTATAAACTGTAAATGGTGATAATAAGGTTGGAATGACAGGATCAGGGGGAGTTATTCAGTAATGTCTTTAGGAAAAGAGGTTACTTTAACTGTGAGTGTTAAGGAAAGCAAGTTAGTTTTTACAACATTTAAAAGAAGGGAGGTATCTGTTTTGACAGAGAAGAAGCTATTTTGTGTCCAAAGAATGGTATGTGCAACTGGTAATAGTCTGGGGGTCAAGAACTTATTTTGGCACAACTGGTAACTAAAGTGCTTGGCTGAAAAGGAATAGCTAAGATGTTTAAAAAAAAAAAAAAAAGGTGAGGAAAAATGGGCCAGGAGTCCCAATTAATAACGAACTTTATTAAGGCCTTTTAGGAAAAGAATTAGGTATTACTGTTAAAAGTCTTTTTGCTCCCACCGGTCTCCTTTCCAAGTCACACTGCACTTCCTTCCAATCTACTTAACAGTGTAACATAAAGGATTATGCCACATCTTTTGCTCAAAGTCCTCCAAAGATTGGGTCACTATTACCTACCAAATTACTCAGTTTAAAGGACCTCTTAAATCTACTTCCTGAGTATCCTTTTCTCCTCTCTAATATACACTCCCTCCTTAGGGTTACATTTTCTAGTCTCAGAACCTTTCCAATCTTAAAAATTGAGGACCCCGATAAGGTTTTGCTTATGTGGGTTTTCTCAATCGGTATTTACTGTGTTAGGAATTAAAACTGAGAATTTAAAAATCATCTATTAATTCTTTTTAAAATAATAAATCTCATTCCATCCTAACATTTTTCATGAAAAGTAACTATATTTTCCAAAAGTAAAATTTAGAACAGTGGTATTGTTTTACCTTTTTGCAAAACTTTTTACTATCTGGTTTAATAGAAAACTGTTGGCTTATCATATCTGGTATTACATTCAATCTTGTTGCAGTATCATACATCATCACATAGCTCCTGAAAAACTCTACTGAACACTCATGAAAGAACAAAAATGAAAAAGGCAAATAATGTCTTAGTTATACGAATATAGTTTTGACCTCACAAATAAGCTGAAGGCGTCTTAGGAACGAACTCCCAGAAGTGCCAAGACGACACACGTTTAAGAACCACTGCCATGAATAAATATATATGGTTTATTCATTCCCTGGAACAGAAAAGCATTACATAAAACGTCACAATGAGATGAAAACACAAACCTGATGCTAGACTACCTGAGTTCAAATCCCAGTTCTCCTCTTTCTGGTTATGACCTTGAGCAAGTTACTGAACTTCTCAGTGCCTTAGCTTGTTCTTCAGTAAAATAGTGAGAATAATAAAACCCTGCTCACAAAGTTGTTGAAAGGAATAAAGTTAATAGAAGTAAAGTGTTTAGTACAGTGGGTGCCCAGCACAAAGTAAACACAAATAAATATTAGTTAAATAAACATAAAATCAATGCATAAATACAAAGAACATGCGTTGCTGTACTGCCACCACATTCTAGTATAACTTGAAAAATCCTTAATACTGTATTCCGATAACCTGGCAAATTATAACTCTGACCATATTAATACAAAAGTTTAGGTTCATCAGAATTCTCTTCTAAAGGAACATCATTAGTAAAATCTGACTACCCGGAAATGTTTCTCCATTAAAAGAACCATATACACAAGAATTTCAATTCTCTAGAGAAATGTATAAAGCAGTTTAACAGGGAACATACTGAGACAGAACACAAAGTAACGGAAATGCCACTTCAGCCACCAAAAGAACAGGAAGAGCAAATACGAAGGCTGTACTTTGAAAATCTAACCCTATTTCTTCTTGGTAGGGCTCTAACCTCTTGCCAAGAAGCCTTTAAGTTTATTTTTCTTACATCTTTGATTTTAAAGGGGAAATCATGAAACTAAGCATTTTGGAAATAAAAAAAATGGAAGAGAAGCACTCTTCTATCCATCATGGTAAACTTTTACATCAAATATTCTAAATGATAATCAGGGTCAAAATAAACAATTTTATTTAAAATAATGCAATTCTGGTAATTAATTAAAATAGATTACTTTTTAACTATTAATGTACTTTTAAAACATCTAATTAAATATTTCATACAAGTGTTTCACAGATCAAATGAGGAAAACAAAAGCCTAGTCACCTCTTATGAAGTGTTACTTCTCATCTGCCACTCTAAATTCGAAAACACCTTTAAAAATTATCCAGATATATAAAATATACAGTAAACATAAATAAAAAGCCTTGCTATAAGGATAAAAAATAGATGCCTAGAGTCTAATATTAAGAGTTTTTAAAAATAACAAGTCCACTAGTGAAGCCTAAGTACTTTTTAAAGGTATTTTAGAATTAATTTGCTAATTATGAATAAGACAGCTACCAAAATGGTTATATATCAAATTCTCTTCTGAGTTTCTCTTTTAAAATACATACAATTCAGAAACATAACTATATATATCAAGGAGGAAAAAAATTACACTTGTGTAGTTCTACTACATACCTCAGGCATTTGACATATTTGACTCCATTACCACTTTCTGTATTTCAGAACTATTAAAGACTAAATAGTAAGGGACAGAATAGGTGAAATAATGAAAAGGGAAAATATAAATCATATGATTAATACTTAGAAGAATAGTAAGTCCATACATTAACCACAAAACAACTGCCTCTTTAAAACAAGATCCATTTGGAAAGCCTCAGTTACTTTATTTCGACAAGACACATCTTGGGGCAGATTTCCCGCTTAGCATCTTCCTCACAGGCATCTTCTTGCAAATCAGATCCCAGTTACCAGATACCTTCTCAACAATATGCGAACTAAGCACCCAATGGAAGTCACAAACCAATACATTTGATTAAAAAGGTAATTATTTCAGGCACTTTTTGATATTTTACATACATTTTCAATGGTTATACAAAGCACTAATCCAAATACAAATTCCACCTTCTACATACTCAATACATTCACAAATTCTTACTTTTAAAAAAACTGTTTCCACAATTTTAGGCAGGGTATAGATCCAGCACACAACATACAAATCCCACACTGTATCTACAACAGAGATACACTTATAATGGGTGCTTAGTAAGAACAAGATCTTTATTTGTTGTCAAGATCTAAGGCAGTAGATGGAATAAGTATCCCTGGAAATTACGTGAGAAAAAATACGGATAAAAAAGTGAAGCCATTATTACCATTAACATAAATATTGTATTTCAGTGCAACATGCTACAATGTAAATGCCCAAGGACAGTAAATTAAACAAACATAGAAAAAAGAAAATTAAGTATTCATATCAAAAAACAAAATAAGACGAAAGGTTAGGAAGTCAGATAAGAATGGTTTTTAAATTAAGAATTTATAAATTTAAAGAACTGTGTTTTGGGGCACCTGGTGACTCAGTCAGTTAAGCGCCCAGACTCCTGATTTCTGCTCAGGTCACGGTATCAGGGTCGTGGGATCAAGCCCCTTGTTGGGCTCTTCGCTGGCCGTGGAGCTTGCTTAAGATTCTCTCTTCCTCACCCTCTGCCCCTCTTCCACCCCTCTCTTAAAAAATAAATAAAAAATAAAAATTGTGTTTTGTTTATACTTTAATAATTACGGATGTTTGAAGCATTCTATATCCTCTTTAAATGGAATTAGAAACTACTTCCTAAGCATATGGCTTGCCTCTCCCATAGCCATGAGAGGAGTAAATCAGATAATGGTTAATAAGTGCCTGGCAAATTCAAGTCCTTCCAATTTAAGGGTTGCTATTCTCCTACCTTGATTATGACCATTAGAGGCCTGAAACTAAATGCAAATCATGTTTATTTTCACGTTTCAAGTTGGACAACTGTTCACACTAGGGACCCTAGTTAACACTATTATCTAAGGACACCTAGAAGTAAAGCAAAAGATCTTTCTTAAAGTATATAATGTAGTATGAATTAAGCCATAATTCATAGATTATAATAATCACTTCCTAATATGGAAACACCTTGGTGAAGTACACAGAAACAACCTCCACAGTGCCATAGGAAAAAAAACAGTCCTAGGCATATTTTTGTTATAGACTAACATTTAAAAAATGAAATTGCTTTCACTAAGTTCAACTAATTAGGCAACAGTCATTCAAGATATTAAAAGGTGCAACAGAACCAAGCCCTCACGAGAAAGAAAAATTCCTAAAAGAGGAAAAATCATCTCTACACTAAAGCCTGAAGTTCATGATGTCAAGACACAGAACTGTCTGTGAAAGCCTTTTTAATTTTCTGGAAGCATGTTAAAGTGTGTGGGGGAGGAAGGTGTTTAGAAAAACCACTGATTGGCCAGACTTTACTTAATTTACGTCATTACTGAAAACTTGTTACAAGGGCATTTAAAACAATATAAGGAAAAGAGTATTTTAAAACCTCACTGAAAAGAACTAGAGTAGTGGCAACTTAAAAAAAAATCACACATTACCAGGAATATTCAAGTTCTAAAGTGGGAGCTTATAAACACAGCAGCAGTGGTAGAGATGAGTTTACCCTCCAAACCTAATCCCATTTGGCATCTGCAGTAGCTGTTACTACAAGAGAAAAAGGCTAGCACTAACAAAACCACAAGCAAAGACCACCCTCCTAGCCATATCTAGCCTATTTTCTACCCTTCTTGGCAATGTGTTAAAAGAACTGCTACATTTGAAATAATGCAAAAACCTTTATAAAGACTTTAAAAAGCTATACATATTTTTGTTCTAATTTATCATTTTGATAAATTTGAGGAAGAGGAAAATAGTTCTTACAGTAACAAGTAGTTTTTTCACCTACCCCCCCATCATCCAAAAGAAAAATAAAAAACAAGAATTAACAGTGTTAGGTCAAACCATAAGATTGGCTACAGCAAGCCAAGTACTCACTTGAAGGGCAGTAAACAGTAAAACTGTCTACTCCAAATATTAGATAATAAAAAAACCACGTATGGCTTCACAATTCAATTTAAAGAATTTTCCATGTATAAAAGTGTCACCATTTAAATATATTCTGCATTTTCTAAACAGACAAGGACTGATAGTTAAAAGCAGCCTGCATGACCAGTGCATAAGAGAACCAAGCAGTAATGATTTTTTTTTTTTTTTTAACTTTTCCACAGTGAATGAACAAGTCACAATGAATAATACGTTTGTCTGTAGCAATAACTTGTTCTAACAGCACTTCATGAGCAAAGTATCCTGGAAGAATTCACATTTTGTACATTTTTTTTTTTTTAAGTGCAGACCTTACAGCCGAAGTCCAAATGAGAAAGGAAAACAGGACTCCTGTCAGTGAATTCCCTTTCAGGACATGCTCACTCTTGCTTCAAACAGTAAAGCAAAGTGACTTTCATGAGAATAAAAGTCAGTCAGGCTAATGTGTCCAGTTACCATTTTAAAAAGGAAATTATTGTGCCTATTTCCCTGTTTTTTTTTTTTTTCCTGAAAAGTTTTAGGTCACTCCACTGAGTCAAAGCTTGAGTAATCCACTGAGCTTTGTACCTCCAGGTAAAGAAAAATGAGGATATTACAAGTGGCTTCCAGGTTTGGAAAAAGTTGGGAGGAGTTAGCTATAGTAATTGTATGTAAGTTAGTGAATGGAGTAATATAATGCCGGATAAGAGAAGCTGGTCCCCCGAGATAACCAGCATAAATTAAAAAGGAGTCCAAACTCAAGTATCATCAATCACCTTTTTAGCATTTTTAAAAAGATGTATGTTATTTGTAGGTTTGATATTAATCCATTTTTTATTCCAATAATCTACACTTCATACTCAACCTTCTAAATTCAAACTACCAGGGTTAACAGTTCCAGGAAATGATACCACTCTCAGCCAATCCTTTTCCAGATCCCCATTAGAAAAAGAAACACCGGGGGGGGGGGGGGCTGACATTCACAACTTCTCTAAAAAGCATGAAAACATAATGATTAAATTCCACCAAAAGCAATTAAAAATCCCAACTTCCCACAAAGCGTTCCCTACACCAAACGGAATACCTTTACTTTCACTCCCACAAAGAAAGTAATCTGGGATAAGAGTCGGATATTGAGTGTGATGTATATGACACAAAATGAGACGAAGGAACCTAACTGAAGCTACAGAGGCCAAGAAATATAACCCAAATGGAAGAGGAGAGCTGGAAGAGAAACCCGAAAAGGGAATGGACAGAAGAGGCTAGTGGAGCAAAGGAACTGGAAATCACTTCAAGGGAGGCAGCCTTCAGGACTGCGGAGCAATAGGGATCTAGGTCCACGGAACCGGGCGTTTACGGAACCCGAAGGCTAATGGGGAAACAATGGGGCGGTGAGACCGGGAGCAAGCGGAGAAACGCTCAGGAGAGGGCGACTAGGCAGCACGGGATGGGTGGGATGAAAGAGCAGAAGGCTGCAGCAGACAGAGGCGGCAGGGAGGTGAGAAGCTAGGTGGAGAGGCAAGTTGGTCCGGTGTGATGGGGTTTCGTGGCGCACCGGGCAGGAAAGCGAGGGTCCCCTAGGTACCCGGGGGGGGGGGGGGGGGGGGGGAGTGGCTTAAGAGGGATTTTTAGACAGGTAACGGAAGCCGTGAAGGCAGGTATGATGGAAGCAAAAAGCACACACCTCGGAGCAGCACAGGACCCGCCGTGCCAGACAAGACGCAGGGAAGGAAGAGGCAGCTGAAGGGGTAAGAAAAGAGAAGGGGAGAAGAACGCGGGTCGCGGGGACGGGCCGCGGTCGGCTTCACTCACAGTCCAGGTGCTTTTTCTTGGGCCCCATGATCTCGTGGGTCGTGGCCTTGCATACTGTCTTGGATACGGCGGAGCCGGTGACACTGTGCTGGGCGGCGGTGATTCGGTCCGTCAAGCTCTGTCCGGACATCTCTGCGACTCCTCCGCCACCCCTCCCGCTCGGCAGCCAGCGGGGACTGGGACCCCCAAGCGCCGGAGGACCCCCACCCCCCCCCCACCGCACCCCCTACCCCCACCGGCTCCTTGTCCGCCTGCCGGCCTGGGGCGGGGCTCAGGGCCGCGCGCTGCCACCCAGCCCGGAAAGAACAGGCTCGTGTCACCCGCGGGGTCAGGCACGGTATCGGGCACTCCCCTGCCCCCGCCTCAGCTCAGCCCACCCCTTCCCTGGTCAGCTGGAGCCGGGCAGGGCAAGAGGGACAGGCAGCTGCAGGAAAATGGCGGCGCCAGGCTCCTCCTCGGAGCTTTCCGGGCTGTCCCGGGTCACGTGACTCAGGCGCCGCCCCTCCGTCTCCTTCTCCCGCCCCTTTTCCCTTCCCTTTCCTCTTCGACGCCCGCCCTCCCTCGCTCTGCGAGGGAAGAGCGGGGCGGCGCCCGCGCGTTACGTGATGGAACCCGCCCGGCGGGCGCAACAGGAGGCCCGCCCCGGGGCAGTGCGCGGCCGGCCGCGTCACGTGACGCTCCCTGCCAACAGGTCGCCCGAGGCGGGACGCAGGGGTCACAGAGGGGAGGTGGGGCGGGGGAAGGGCGGCGAGTCCGGCGCGCCGGGGGCGGGCTAGGGAGTGGCGTCTGGCTCTCCCCTTTCCCAGCCGAAGGGTCTCCTCGTGCCTGTGGTAGAAACCAACGACTTGACAAAGAGGAGGTGCGGCCGCCTTTACAGCTTGGCGTGAGGAAGGGGCTGTCAGGGCTCCGGCTCCCCGGACTTTAGTGGCTGAGTCAAGATTGTGTTGAGGGCCCCCCCGCCAAGCCGTCCTCCTAGCTTTGAGGAAAAGGAAAACGCTTAAGTCGGCCCATTTTCTGAGCCTGGCCAGCAGGCCTCTCCCTACTGTGGAACTGTTGAAGCTATCCCTGCTTACTTACCCCAGAAGGGTTGGGTTCTGTTTTGTTTTTTTTTTCCCCATTTTCTTGAAAGGCTTGGAAATGTCACCTGTTTTCGTTTATCTCTCCTCTGAAAACTCAGACACGTTGCTGCTGGACTAAATTTAGGTATTAACCGGCCCCTATTCTTTCCCTAGGGTGTCAAATAGGACAGGAAACACATAACTTCACTGGAATTTGAAAAGGGAAGTAGTAGGATGATGTCAACAGAGATTAGCTTGACCCTACAAGGCTGACTGCCGAGGTGATTAAAGGTCCAGACCATAGAAGGAAGTGAGAAGGCTGGTAAATGGAGAAGTCCCATTCAAAGAATTGAGACATCACTACCTGCCATCTTCCCGGGTTTAGTTTTTCTTCCCTTTGGCCCTTTTTCTCTTGGCTAACCAGATTTTCAGGGAAAGGAGACACTGACACTGACTTGTACACATTTTAGAGGAATTACTATATCCTGTGAATCTGTTCAATGAGATCCATATCTTTAACAGAGCCTTTGTAAATGTAATTAGGGCCTCACATTTAACTCAGGTTTAGGGATAAATTTTAAAATCTCTGTGAATGTTGGGGCGTCTGGGTGGCTCCGTCGTTAAGCATCTGCCTTCAGCTCAGGTCATGATCCCAGGGTCCTGGGATGGGCCCCACATGGGGCTCCCTGCTCGTCGGGAAGCCTGCTTCTCCCTCTCCCACTCCCCCTGCTTGTGTTCCTGCTCTTGCTATCTCTCTCTCTGTCAAATTAATTAAAAATCTTAAAAAAAAAAACTGTGAATGTTAAATTACCGTGATAGTCCTACGTAATCTTGCTAGTTTCAAATGAAATGCTAACATACTCCAAAAGTCTGTGTACACCATCTGCCAGCCAAATCCAAAATTCGTGCTTCAATCTGGTGACTCTCAGAAGATGCAATGCTAATAGTTAACATTTTATGTATCGTATCACAGATTTTGTGGTCTCCTCCCATTCCCTTCCCCACCTTGTTTCACTATGGCTGGTGAAATTCTGCAGCACCATGGTTTGCCAAGAACATACAGTCTTAAACCAGCAGGCTTCATCTTTGTCAAGCCAGTCCCAAATTTCACAAAATGTTAATGACTTCCTTCAGTGCATCTGCAGTCCACCTGCAGTTTGGTGCCCAGTTTGCTGCCCCATGTCCATTGTGCAGTACAGTTACCCAATCGTCAAGACATGTATGCCATCCTTGCTACCCTTTTATGGGTTCCACTGTGTGAATTACCAACTGGCCTGAGTGTCTGCACTAATAATCCTCCTGCTGAAGTAAGTCAACATGAGCATGGCATTTAGCTGCCAATAGCTAAATATTTCAACCTTAGGAAAAATGTATAAGTTATTCCTAAGTACACAGCAGGAAACTTGTATTTTCTGCACTACTATGAATGACATTATAGGATAATATCACTGTACTTTTTTCAAGGATGCATTTTACAAGTTTCTAAATAAGTAATCAGTGATCATTATAGAGGTTTATGTACATTGGTGAACTGAAAGATATGAAGAAATTTAGAAGATGATGGGGACGTATTCTAAGGATAGGAATTACTGACCGGCCTGCCCTGTCCTATATACTTAAGTTTTCTGTGTGTTCTACTTTCCTTGGTCTGTTCAAGAAATATCTTTACTTGTCCCACAGATGCTTCAGGTTCACTATGGCCAAAAATGACTTCTCTTGTCCTGGCCCATTCCGTATCCCTAATCCATGTGGATCTTCTTCTTTGTTCCTTATTCCAGGAATGGCCTTAACCACCTGCCCAGAAGTCCAAGTCAGAAAACCGTAACTCATTCTTAGCCCTCCTTCTCTCTTATTTCTCTTACCTCACCTAATCTAGTTATATCCCTCAAACCCATTTTCTTTCTAACACCACATCTATTGCCTTAGTTCTAGCCTTTATGATTTATGATCTCTTCCCCATGTAGACTGTTCTAATAACTTCTTAGCTGATTTCTCTGTCTCCCGTACCTCAACTCTCCAATCCAGATCTTTCTGAACCTAAAATGTGTTTATCTTTTCTTTGCATTAAAACCCTTCAGTAGCACCCCATGCACTACTATAGAGGATAAAATTTAGGACTCTTAGTTTGGCATATAAAGCCTTTCATGATCTAGCCCCTACCTAAGTATAGTTTGTTGAGCCTTATCTCTCTCCAGTCCTCTACATGCACTCCTGCCAGTGTCACACTACTGGGTATGCCATGCTGTTTCACACCCTCGTAAGTAGTCAGTGGTTTATTTCTGTTACTCATGTAGTATCTTATACATCCTCCTACTAATTATTTTTGTAATTATTTTATTGTGCTAGCATGAGGCACAGAGATATCTTCTTGTTAATATTGTGGCTGATCCATAGTAGGCACACAGTATAATGCTAGTTGAATGAATGAATGAATGAAAACACTTAAAAGTCACCCATTTGGAAACACTACTCCAAACCTCTCATTGGATGAAACCTGCCCACTTTTTCATACTTACAGCATGTACATTCCGTAATTATCCATTTGGAGGATCATCCTTATTTCAGTGTTTTATTAATTCATTCACAAAAATATATGTATTGAATACCCGCTGTGTGTCAAGCACTGTTCTAGGTGCTGAATACTGTTATAACAATGAACTCATTAGTCCTTTGGGAACTAATAAGCTCTTTACTGTGATCACCAACTTAAAAGCCTATGTGTTTTAGTTACAAATGAATAGAAACAAAAACAGAAGGAAAATTTTGAATAGCACTTGATATTTCCTAGGCTCTCAAATTACAAAATATGCTGTAGAGAGGTTGGTGTCCAGGGGGAAAAAAACCATTTTTTAGTGCCTTTCATGTGTTTGGAACACTTATAAATTTTTCATTTAATTCTCATTACTGTAAAAAAGTATTGTACCATTTAATATAAGGGAAAAAACAAGTTTTAGGAGTTAAGTGCTTATATAATTTTTCTCTATTGTTTAAAAAAAAAAAAAAGTTAAAGTCTTAGAAGCCCAGAATCCCACAGATACTATAGTGGCATAAGCAAGATTTAAAAACTTGTCTTTCCATTACTTTACCTAGACCCTTTCCGCAAGACTTGAAGCAACTACCAATACAAATGACATTTATTCAACAAATTCTTCTTGCCTGCATACTCTATGCTAGGTATTGCTAAATGCAAAGATACAATAGTGTGTAAGACAAACATGGTCTCTATTCTCAGAGCTTGCAATATTTTAAATGGCAACAGAGGAGAAATAAGTGGGGTGAAGAAAACTTACTGCACATGAAGAATCTTGAGGATGTCTAAACTTTAAGATAGTAAGAGAGAAAAATAATTTGGAAGACAGAACTAACCATAATTTTTACCCCTTACTACTTCACTTAAACTCATTCCCAAAGCCAAATAATCTACCAGTTTACCCTATTCCCACTCTTCTTGGAAATTAGGGTTATTTAAATTATAATATTCTGACATTCTGTTAGCTAAGCTGATATGAACACCTTGGCATCCCCTTCCTCCCTTACCTTTCTGTTTATATCTTTTCTGATGCTGCCAAATGAATTAAAGATCATAACCTTTAAAAGGTCCGGATTTTTCTTTGAATGTATCTGAGTTCTCTTAGTAGAACCTCCAAGCAAATACTCTACTTCCAACTGTGAGACCCTTATTCACAGTCCCAGCATACATACTTGTGATAAGAATAGAAACATATAACTTTGTTGGTGACATACCCCGTGCTAAGCACATTACATGCATTATCTCAGTTAAACCCTAAAACAACCTCATGACCTTAAGTGGCAGAGACAACTTTGTGTTCACCAAAGTCTGTTTTCTTTACTCCACACCTAACACCTTGTATTTTCCAGCCTCCTTTGTAATTACTCGGGGTCATGTGACTGATTTCTGTCCAGTGGAATGTGAATAGAAATGATGAAAGCCATTTAAGGTTTGGCCCACAAAACCTCTAGAACATCCTACACATGCTCCATATTCTCTTTCTTTCCACACTTATCAGCTGAATGAAAACTTCAGAGAATTTAGAGGAGGTCAAAACCACCAAACTCAAGAAGGCTGGGGCCCCAAATTAATCCTTGCAGAAATGTCATCCCAAGCATGGTGAGGAACACCTGTGTTGGATTTTACTTGTTTTATTAAATTATGCCTCTGAAATTATGATGCCGTATTTTACAATAATTAGCTACCCTGCCTAATACACTTATCTTCATTTTGCTGGTGAAGAGATTGAGGCTTAGGAAAAGTTAAGTAACTTGCTTAAATTTGCTCAGCTATTAGGTGGGGGAACTAGGAATAGATCTCAGGTCTGTCTGACGTTAGTTTGAGCTCTCACCACTTAAGTTTCTCATGATACTATTTTATGTACTTTTAAAAATTTCATAAAAGTTTCATATGGCGGGCGCCTGGGTGGCTCAGTCGGTTAAGCGTCTGCCTTCGGCTCAGCTCATGATCCCTGGGTCCTGAGATCGAGCCCCGCATCGGGCTCCCTGCTCGGCAGGGAGTCTGCTTCTCCCTCTCCCTCTGCCTGCCCCTCTGCCTACTTGTGATCTTTCTCTCTATCAAATAAATAAATAAATAATTTAAAAAAAAAAAAAAAAGGGCGCCTGGGTGGCTCAGATGGTTAAGCATCTGCCTTCAGCTCAGGTCATGATCCAGGGTCCTGGGATCGAGTCCCGCATTGGGCTCCCTGCTAGGCGGGGAGCCTCCTTCTCCCTCTGCCTCTGCCTCTCTCTCTCTGACTTTCATGAATAAATAAATAAAACATTAAAAAAAAAAGAAGACCTTGTGGTGCTTCTTATAAAAAAAAAAAGTTTCAGGGCGCCTGGGTGGCTCAGTTGGTTAAGCGACTGCCTTCAGCTCAGGTCATGATCCTGGAGTCCTGGGATCGAGTCCCACATCGGGCTCCCTGCTCAGCGGGAGGTCTGCTTCTCCCTCTGACCCTCTTCCCGCTCGTGCTCTCTGTCTCTCATTCTCTCTCTCTCAAATAAATAAATAAAATCTTTAAAAAAATAAAAATAAAAAAAAAAGTTTCATATGGCCTTTAATATCCACTGCTTCTCTTAGCATGCTGAAAAATGAAATAATCAGGGTGACCTCCAGGTTCTCTCATATATAAGATGCTCTCTTACTTTCTTTAACTTATTCCTGCCACATTTTCTTTTCTTTTGGGTATATTAATTTTATAATTTCAATATGACTTACAATGTATTTGGACCTTATATACCTGTTGAAAAATGATGTGTAGTTTTTAAGTTTCATCCTTCCCTTAAAAAGGAAGATTAACCAAACCTTGACCCTGAATCGTCATCAAAAACCGTTAATTATGGAGCAGAATAAAAATACGATACCTGAGCTATTAAGATATCTGGGGTCCATTCTTTGTAATCTAAAGAGGCTGAATCAAGTACAAACATATTAGAACATGCAACACTGAACTAAAATAAGAACAAATGAACTAAAATAACGTTAATGTTAATGTTAAAATTAGGATATTGAGTTTTGGTTGATATATCAATAACATGAAGGAGATTTAGTAATTCATTTAAGGCAATGGGGGAAGAACTGGATTTGGAGTTAGACACACTTAGGTTCAAAACTCTGGACAAATTATTCAGTTTCCTCATATATAAAACAGGGATAATAGTACCTATTTTAAAGATTTCTTATCAGGATTAAAATAATGTACATAAAAAACTAATACAATGTTTGACATACAATAAATGTTGTCACTCAATAAATAAAATCATTCAACATTTATTCAGAATTCACTATGGGCAAAGCACTCTGCTAGATTCCCAGGATACAGAGGTCACTTAGACAAAATATTAACAGAATGTATTAAGTAATGTGATAGAGATATACATAGAGTACTATAAGAACGGGAAAAAAGGACATCTAGTTCTTCCTGGAGGGATCAATGAAGGTTTCTCAGGGGCAGTGACACATAAAAGTCTTAAAGGATGATTAGGAATTGTGAGGGAATCCGTTGTGAGGAATTGTGTGAGAAGTTATTCTAGGCAGAGGAAAAATCGCATATGCAACAAAAAAGGAGTCATTTGAGGACTGCAAATAGTTTGTTGCTGTTGTTGTTTTTAAGTAGGCTCCACACCCAGCAGGGAGCCCAATGCAGGGCTTGAACTCACAACCCAGAGATCAAGACCTGCGCTGAGATCAAGAGTTGGACTGGACGCGGGCGCCTGGGTGGCTCAGTTGGTTAAGCGACTGCCTTCGGCTCAGGTCATGATCCTGGAGTCCCGGGATCGAGTCCCACATCGGGCTCCCTGCTCGGCAGGGAGTCTGCTTCTCCCTCTGACCCTCTCATGCTCTCTCTGTTTCATTCTCTCTCTCAAATAAATAAATAAAATCTTTAAAAAAAAAAAAGAGTTGGACTGGACGCTTAACCGACTGAGCCACCCAGACACCCCGACTGCAAATACAATACGACTGCAACTAGTTTTATGGTACGTGTGAGGTTATTTATTCATTCGATCAGCAAGTAATTATCGAGCACTTTTTATGCCAGATAGTGTACTAGGTCCTGAAAACACATCAGTGAACAAAACAGAAAAGTCTTCTGCCTTCTGGAATGGTACGTACATTCAAGAGGGCATATAATAAACAGATAAATATGAAACAAATACAGGGAGTGAAGAGTGCTATGAAAAAAATTTAAGCAGGGTAAAAGAATCAAGAATGACAGAGGACTTTAAATTGGATGACAAGGGAAAGTTTTTCTAAGGAGATGACATGTGACTTGAGTGGATTGTGGGAGTCAGCAAGGCAAATATTGGGGAGAATATCATTTGGCAGAAAAGGAACAATAAGTACAATGGCTCTCAGGCAGGAACAAGATTAACTTGTTTGCAGAACAGCAAGGCCAGTGTAGCCAGAGAAAGAGTGAAGAAGGGAAAGAGAACTAGGAGATGAGCTTAGAGATGTGGCCAGATCATGAGGGGCATGTTAAAGACTCTGGAAAATATCTAGAGGTAGATGTACCATGAGAATGGACAGCTAGCCCTAGATCTTTGGAGCAAGCTGATGACTGCATGAAGTAGGCTGTTTCCCACCAACACCACTGGAACAAGAATCCACTGATTACCATGTTCTTCTACATATGCATATCTCCTTGGCTTTCATCTTTATCCTCTTGGCTATTTTCTTTCCCCTCTTCTGGATCAAGGTCCTAGATTATTGATGGACACAGTTTTCCTTTACTAAATACATAATATTCCCAAGACCTGTATCCTTGAAAATTACTGGACATAGGACTAATTCTTCATTCACTGGTAAGGTTGAGCAAACCCTACCCAAATTAAAGGAAAAAAAAAACTTGATTATATAAGGACGATTATGTTACATGTCCAGCTGTTTTTATTTCCAGTATAGTTAATGTACAGTGTTATATTAGTTTCAGATGTAACAATATAGTGATACAACAATTCTGTATCCGTTGTCCAGTTTTTAAAATCTAGGAATGTAGTTTTGAAATGCCTTGCAAACTCCCATGATTTTTGTCTTAGTGTCTGTCTGCATTGCAGTTACCAGGTATATGATCTTTCGAGTCTTAAATGCTGCTGCACAGCCACTGCTGCACTAGATGATTTACAAATGATTATCCAACAAAAAAGAACAAGAAGGCCTGATACTTATAGAGGTTAATAAGACTACCATGAAAATGTCAATACATAACTGCGACTTATTCAATAGCCATGCAGATCTGAATTGATTATGTTCCCAGAAAAATAATATTCTTTCTTCCAGCATAGGCTAAAGAATGACCAAAAGACTGGGGGGGGGGGGGGATACTGAGAAATGAAGCAAAAAGTAAAATGATCAACTGTACTATTGATACGCAACACAAACAATTCAAACTCTTATTGTTTTAACAGGAGCTTTAGACTCATATGTTACAAGACCACAAACTATTTAACTATAACTCTGCGCAGACTCCTATATTCTAGTAATTCACTTAGTTTACAAATTCTTATGAAATCCTTGCCCATGCTAATAACATCCAATATAAAGGCACCCTATGATTAATACCAGTCCCCTCCCAAATCCTATAAGTATCTTTTCCTAACTACCCCATTTTGAGACATTACTGAGACTGTGTTACTGGGATGCTTCCCCTTATCAGCAACTTCAACAAATCCAGATTTTTATGATTAATAGGTTTTCAGTAGTGCTTTGTTTCAGTCTGTCTTTGGGTGAGCTTGTGCCCATGGATTGTGAAATTTACCAGTGCTTTTCAGTTGTTGTTGTTGTTGTATTTTATTGAAGTGTAGTTAGCACATAATGTTACATTAGTTACTATGTACTATATGTACAACATAGTGCTTCTACAACTCTATTTTAATGCTATGCCCGCCACAAGTTGTAGCTACCATCCTACCATCTGTCACCATACCATGCTATTACATTACCTTTCACTATATTCCCTATGCTGTACCTTTCATCCCTGTGACTTATACATCCCATAACTGGAAATCCTGTACCTCCCATTCCCCTTCACCCATCTTGCCCATCCCCCCACCTCCTGCCCTCTGGCAGCCACCAGTTTGTTCTCTGTATTTAGAGAGGGTCTTTTTCTTTTGTTTGTTTATTTGTTTTGTTTTTTAGATTCCACATGTAAGTGAAATCATATGGTATTTGTCTTTCTCCGTCTGACTTATTCCACTTGGCGTAATGCCCTCTAGGTCCAGCCATGTCATCACAAATGGCATGATTTCATTCTTTTTTATGGCTGACTAATATTTTATTGTGTATATATACCATGTCTTCTTTATTCATCTGTCGATGGACACTTTGGTTGTTTCAATATCTTGGCTATTATAAATGATGCTGCAGTAAACTTAGGAGTGCATATATTTTTTCGAATTAGTATATTCACTTTTTACCCAGTATTGAAATTATTGGATTGTGTGGTATTTCTATTTTTAATTTTTTGAGGAACCTCCATTCTGTCTCCCACAGTGGCTGCACCAGTTTGCATTCCCACCAACAGTGCACAAGGGTTCCCTTTTCTCTACATCCTTACTAACACTTGTTATTCTTGTCTTTTTTATACTAGCCATTCTGACTAGCCATTCACTGCAAATGATATCTTGTGGTTTTGATTTGTATTTCCCTGATGATTAGTAATATCGAGCATCTTTTCATGTGTCTAGCCATCTGTATGTATGTCTTCTTTGGAAAAATGACTTTTCAGGTCCTCTGCCCATTTTTTAATCAGATTATTTGGTTTTTTTTGGTGTTAAATTGCATAAATTCTTTATATATTAGATTTTAATCCCTTATCAGATATATCATTTGCAAATATCTTTTTCCATTCAGTAGGTTGCTTCTTAGTTTTGTTTTTTTGGGGGAGGGGTTGTTGTTGTTTTTCTTGCTTAGGTGGGACAGGGTAGACAGAGGGGGCTGAGTTGTCTTTTTTTTTCTCCCAGGTAGTTTAGCCTCTGATAAAATTGCAGCAGATTAGACTCTGGTAAAGTAGTTTCTCCTGAGGGTAGTCCTTGTTAAGAAGAACAGAATGCTCTGGCATATACTGAAAGGGTTCCTTTCCCCTCCTCTTGCTAGAAACACCAAGGGAATTTTCTCTGGTATTCACTAAGATGTCATGGTAGTGCTCCCATAGATAGAACTAACAAAAGTGTGGGAACCTCCCCATACCTTGTCCACATTGAGCCTCCAGCAATTTGTCAATTACAGTTTAGGTTTCCACACCCTGGGACTGGTTCCTGTGATGGTTTCTGCTTGTGGGTTGTGCCCTTGTAAGTTGTGATTCTCTGTGTTCACCTGTCTGTCTCGCCAGTTTGTGGGGGGGGAGCAATGATTTGTCCTGTAACCTCACTTTTCAGACAGATCTAAAAAGAGTTGATTTTTCAGTTTGCCCAGGTTTCTACTTGTTGTTACATTGGAGTGGTGCTATGGGACAAGAAACCAGAAGACTGGACATACTGCTTTGGGGTGCTAAGGAGACACCCAAATGGAGCTATCCAGTATACCAAAGGATATTAATATGGCTTTCGATAAGCTAGAGGTACAGATCCAAATAATATGAGTGTTTAAGTAGTTGACAAATCATGGAGTATATGAAGTTAACCTGGGAGTAAGCTCCCAAGACTGAGACAGAATCCTGGGGAATTCTAACATTAAAGAGGCAGCATACAATTTTGAAAGAGCACTGAAGATATAGTCACCCTCTGATAAAATTAAGTTTTCACAGATACCTTGTTATTGCTCATATAAATTTATCAAAGTTCATTACCTTTTATTCTTTTACACCCACACCTCCCACACCCCAATTAACTAAAGCAATTATATTACATAATCTGCTCATCCTGGGGCAATAGTTAACATGGAGACTTTTCAAAAGTAGAATAAAATATTTCAAACTACCTTTTAAATAAGGTTTTATAGAGTGTTCTATATCTTCTGTTTAAAAATCTCACTTTAAAGCAAAGATATTTTATTCCAATTGGCAGTCCAGAGAAAGTTTTGAGTACCAAATTCTAAACCTCCAAAAGTAGGATTAAAATCTTAGATACTGAAAGACTCCAAGAACCAGTTGCATTTCTGCATGTTACAGTAAAATGAAGGCAGGAGGGACACATCTGCCAAACTTTATATTATAATTAAATCACTTTGTACTGACATAGCTTTATTTTAGAGGAGAATGTTTGTGGGGATTTTTAATCAGATAAAAATAGGGCTGCTGTTTTCTCTATACCAATTAACATAGTTGACATTTAGCCAGACCTGCCCTGGACACAGCAGGGGATGTACAGTTTGTCCTGATTCTGTGGGAAATGAAAAATGCAGTACTTGGCACAAGAAAAAATATGTGAACCCAAAAAATGTTGTCAAATATAGCAAGTCAAATTAAGAAAATTGATTTACTGAAGGGCAGTCTATGCTTTCTAGAAAACAAAGGAGAGAGGAAGACTCTCTGGATGACTCAAAAACATGATGGACCTTGAGTTTAACATAAATACTATATGCTAATGACTAAGCATATTTGGTTAAAGACATTTTTCTACAACTCAATTAAATATGCAGTATTTCTTACCATGAGTTGAAGAAAGAAACTGCTAGTGGCTCATACACAGCATATAAAGACATGTTAAAAAATTTTGCACAGTAAGTCTGCTTAGATGACATCTAATCAAATTCTTTCATTTATGGATGAGGAAAATTGGTCCCAGGGATGTTAAATTACTTTCATAAAATAACACTGATACATTGCCCTCACAGATCCTTTGGTTCTCAAAAACTTTATGGGAACATCACAGCTATCGTAACATTTCAAATAACCAGAGTGCTTGAAGAATAGTTTATTCTAGTTCATTGAAACTTATGATTAACTAATGATGTGAAAGAAAAGTGGTTTTTATTTATAATTTCTTAAAAATTGATCTAAGGTATTTTACCTCATAGTTCCAGCTTTATAAGTAGTAGGTTGAAACCAGAAAATGGCTGATACTGGATAATTACTTACTCACAAAAACAGCAAATTTCATATGGCTCAGCCTAAAATATGAAAGTAAACTGAACTGAATATTTTAATAACTTGTAATAACTCAAGTTCATCACTGTGAAGAGCATTTTATATAGTTAAGTGTTATGGCTTCAAATATACATGGTTCAGGTAACTGTGTAGAAAATATTCTGGCTCCCTATATACCTTGAAAAATTTGTGACCTGTGATAGCCAGCTTCCAAGATGGACTTCAGTGATCCTCACCTCCTGGTTTTTGTGCCCTTGTATAATCCCCTTTCACAATGAATAAGAATGACCTGTATAACCAATAGACTATTGGGGAAATGATGGTGTGTGACTTCTCAGGCTAAATCATAAAAATATTGAAGCTTCCACTTTACTCTCTCTTGGCTCTCTCACACTGGCAGAAGTCAGCCACCATGTTATGAAAACACTCAAATTCCAATAGAGAGGTCCACGTGGCAAAGAACTTAGGCCTTTTGCCACCAGCCTGCATTAACTTGCCAGCCTTGTGAGTGGGCCATCTTGGAAGCAGATCCTCTGTCTGGCACCACAGCCAAGCCTTCAGAAGCCCTGACCAACATCTTGATTGCAACCTCAGGAGAGACCCTGAGCCAGAACTACCCAGCTAATCTGTTCCCGAATTCCTGACGCACAGAAACTGCGTGAGTTGTTGTTTTAAAGTCTCTACATCGGGGCGCCTGGGTGGCTCAGTAAGTAGAGCGTCTGCCTTCAGCTCGGGTCCTGGAATTGAGTTCCATGTTGGGCTCCCTGCTCAGCGGGGAGCCTGCTTCTCCCTCTGCCTGCCACTCTCCCTGCTTGTGCTCTCTCTCTCTTTTTTTTTTAAAGATTTTATTTATTTATTTGACAGAGAGAGACACAGCGAGAGAGGGAACACAAGCAGGGGGAGTGGGAGAGCTTGGTGGGAAGCTGCTTCTCCCTCTCCCACTCCCCCTGCTTGTGTTCCTGCTCTCGCTATCTCTCTCTCTGTCAAATAAATAAATAAAATCTTAAAAAAAAAAAAAGTTACATATCAAGCTCTCAAACTTTTGGTGAAAAAGCACATCCTATCCTTCTACCTTGACAGATATTTTTTTCTTTTCTGAATTTCACTTTCATATTTTCTATTTCTGCCTTGGCCTTAACTTGTACTCATTCTTAATGCTCTAAAAGATTAAAAAACAAATGTAATTACATTCAAAGTATTCAAATTGTGAATATATTTTCCACCAAAAAATGAAAGAAAATATAAGCAACTAAAAAATTACAATTATTTTTGGGTGAAGGTGGTCAGAAGTACAAACTTCTAGTTGTAAGATACGTAAGTTCTGGGGATATCATATACAGCATGGTGACTATAGTTAATAATACTGTATTGTATATTTTGAAAGTTACTAAGAGAATAGATCTTAAAAGTTTTTATCACAAGAAAAATAAATTTGTAACTATGTGAGGTAATGGATGCTAACTAAATTCATTGTGGTAATCATTTCACAGTATGTACATATATCAAACCATTATGTTGTATACCTTAAACATAGGCAATGTTATATACCAATTATATCTCAATAAAACTGGAATAAAATTATTTTATATGTTTAAAAATGACTTCTCGGGGCGCCTGGGTGGCTCAGTCAGTTAAGCGGCTGCCTTCGGCTCAGGTCATGATCCCAGGGTCCTGGGATTGAGCCCCGCGCTGGGCTCCCTGCTCAGTGGAGAGTCTGCTTCTCCCTCTCCCTCTGCCTGCCTCTCTGCCTACTTGTGCTCTCTCTCTCTCTCTCTCTGTCAAATAAATAAATAAAATCTTAAAAAAAAAAGAGAGACTTCTCTAAAGAGTTCAAAATTGAATTCTTAAATTCAATTCTTAAAATTGAAAAGGAAAAAATAAATTATAATTATTGAATATCAAAATTTTAACTCAAAATTATAGAAAAAATTTAAAATTTACTTTCATCTATTTAAATTTTCTTAAATATTTTATTTATTTATTTTAGAGAGAATGTAAACAGAGGGGAAGGGGCAGAGGGAGAGGAGGAGAGAGAGAATCTCAAGCCGACTCCACGCTGAGCACAGAACTTGACGCAGGGCTCAGTCTCACAACCCTGAGATCATTACCTGAGCTGAAATCAAGAATCGGATGCTTAACTGACTGAGCCACCCAGGCACTCCTCTATTTAAATATTTTAATAAAATTAAAACTATTCTTGATTCTGGGGCGCCTGGGTGGCTCAGTTGGTTAAGCAACTGCCTTCGGCTCAGGTCATGATCCTGGAGTCCCGGGATCGAGTCCCGCATCGGACTCCCTGCTCAGCGGGGAGTCTGCTTCTCCCTCTGATCCTACCCCTCTCATGCTCTCTGTCTCCCATTCTCTCTCTCAGATAAATAAATAAAAAATCTTTAAAAAGAAAAAAAAAAAAACAAACTATTCTTGATTCTTGCATTGACTGTCTAGTGGCCAATGGGAAGAATTGATATCATGCTTCATGTATATTATGTCTAGCCTACATATGCACACATTCAAGAGCAATATGAAATATTTTATATTGCAGAATGTCCCTAAGCAATCACGTTTAATTACTGCAAATAATGTACTAACTCATGAGTACTTCTGGAAACACAAAATATGAAGAAAAGCAAGAAAATGGATGCTGGATGCAATGAAAAATGATACTGCACTATGTAAAAATCTCTTGCACTCATGCTCTCTAAAAGGAAGGAAATGAAAAATTATTCTTTTCTCCTCTCTAGCTGCTTCTGCTATTCAAATCCACCCAAATAGCTGGTGTTCATCTCCAAATTTGGTGGCAGTACAATCCATAAGACTTCACAGCATTTAGACACAGTTGCTTTTTCACTCAAGGACATAGGACAAGAGATGTAAAGAAGCATTTCCCTGAGGCCTGAATGCGGTTAAGCATGAAACTGGATGTTTAAGGACACATGTGCCAGTGCTAAGCACCAGATCTCAAGTGCCAGAGGTGCCCATATGCTATGTGTTTCTGATTTGTGGGGCCTTCTAAAACACGGGGCTTAAGGCAGGGCCATCTTGCCTGGGTGGCAGGGTTGGTTGTACTACTGTGCCAAAAGTCAATCACTAAATGTCAGAAAGTTCTTTCTAGTCCCATATAGGATTCATGGGTTAAAGAATTAAGTTATTTTTAGTGACACAGTATACAGACTCTGGAGACAGTGATTAGATTCACATCCCAACTTTGCTACTTAGTTGTAAGTCACCTTGGGCAAGTTATGTAACCTTTCTATGCCTTGGTTTAAAAAACACCCATCTCACTGAGTAAAGTGAGTGAATATACAGGTGAGAGAATATATAGTGAATATATTTTCCATCAAAAAAATGTAAAGTAGGGGCACCTGGGTGGCTCAGTCGGTTAAGCATCTCTCTTGGGCTCAGGTCATGATCTCAGGGTCCTAGGATCGAACCCCGCATCAGGCTCCCCACTCAGCAGGGAGTCTGCATGTCCCTCTCCCTCTGCCCCTCTCCCCACTTGTGCTCTATTTCTCACGCACTCTCTCTCTCAAATAAATAAATAAGCTCTTTTTTTAAAAATGTAAAGTAAATATAAAAGATATTTTGCAATGTAAAACAACTCATATTACTCTTAAATGTGTGCATATGTTGGCTAGACAAAGATATATATATCTTTATATATAAAATTATGTGCATCCTTCAAAGCATTTTGTAGAACCAATTCACTCTTGGAAACAGTGTAATAATTAATAATAATTATAATAATTACAACCAGCTTTGAGTGCCTTTTATGGCCAAGCACAGCATTTACATTATATCATTTAATCTTCAGAACAATCCTGAGACATCCTCCATTTTCAAAGGAAGAAACTGAAATTAAGAAAGATTAAGTGATCTGCTCAAGGGCACAGGTAATAAGTGACGGGACTGAACTTCAAATGGATGTTTTCTGAGTGCTAAACCTAAGCTCTTTTCATTTTGTTCTTGGTGAACCAACCATGTCTCTTAATCCCAAATTCTTAATTCTAAGATCATAGAGTACAATGGTACTGTTATTGGTAAGGATGAAAATTACAAATAACTTGCCACCACCAAACTTTGAGCTCTTTAAGGACACAGGTTGTTTTATTGAGCTCAGCATAATGCCTGGAACATTGTAAACATTCAATAAATGTTTGTCAAACCAATAATGACTAATCTGGGGCCAAAAACAGGCTAGGGAAGTTAATATAATATCTTGTTAATTAACTGTAAAATAGATTCACTGAGACAACTACAGTACTCCCTCTACTTCATGTAACAAAATTTTATATGATTAACTAATATTTTTGAAAGTTTAGTCATCTCAATACCCTTATATCTTATTTTGACATTTTTAACCATGGCATCTGGTTGACTCTTCCATGAATCTTTTTGAAATGAAGACTCAGTTTATTCAAATTTATCTGGCTTCCATTATTATTCCCATGGTCCTTGCCAGAAAACAAATTACAGAATGTTTGAAGATGTTTTCCTTGTTTAGATTTTAACTGCATGGGGCTTTTTTTCTCAGAAAATTCTCATGGGACACACAGGTTCATACCAGCCTGGAATATGGTTATTTGGCCCATCTACCATTTTCAATAACATTTAAATTTAGGTTGTATATTTAGGGATATGATGGTGATGCTATAGAGTTTTATCCTGAGTTTCAGTTCTTTTGGGGTTCCACAAGGAGCAACCTGCATCTAGTACTGAACCACATTTTAAGATGCATTTCCCAGCAAATTGTAGGGAGAAAATATGAACTCCATCAAGTTCACCTCTCTTGTACCAGACGAGAAGCATCAGCTATTTATTTACACTTTAGTCCAGATTGGGAAGATAAGGCGATTTTAGGCAAACTCATATAACCTAAGCCCAAGTGGTTGGCAGTCGTGGTAGAGAAAGAAGACTTGTATCAGACACAATCCCAAATATCCATTCCCTCATCCTTGCTTGGTGAAGGAACCTTGATATTAGCTCAGTTTATAGCCACCCTGAAAACAAAAAACCTTCCCTTGCGGTTGCTTATGTCCATGTGATTAAATTCTGTCTGGTGAGATGTTAGCAGGATTGTCCTTTGAGATCTCCTTAAGGGGAGATCTTGCAGCCTTCTTCATCTCTATCTACTTCATTTGGGCTGAAAATCAAATGTGATGGCTGAAGCTCCAGCAGTAATTCTGGGCCACTAGGTAGAAGCCACATACTGAGGGTAGGAGAGTAACAAGGTAAAGAGTCTGTGTCCTTGATGATTATAAATCTGCCTTACCAACCCTGGACTGTTTACTTCCAGATTTCACTTATGAAAGACAGAAATGAATTTATATCTCATTTAAGCCACTGTTAATTGTAGCTTTCTGTCTTTCTCACTTCTACCTCATCCCAACAGAGGGGATCTATTAAAGTCCTCATAGGTTGTTCTCTCTTGGGCAAAGTAAAGAGAAGGATCTGACCTTATCTCCATGCTCATCTTCTTTTTCTACTCCCAACACCAAATATGATCCTATTTCCATCTGACCTGTCAAAGCCAAAGGCACCTAAACAACTTCTATAAGAAAAGGGAACTTGTTAATTAACCCTAGCATGTGAATACAGTAGCAGTTTCTCAGATAATATGCCTATATTCTCCAAGATGGCCTAATTAAATACACTGGGTTTTGTTCTGTGAAATTGGTTTAAATGATTTTCCTGCACTTTATACAGTTCATTAATTATATACCTTTAAGGGCCCTAAAACCTTTTCCTAGAGTACCAAGAAAGGTAAAGTAGCCAAATGTGACTTTTAACCTCAAACTTCAAACTGCTTTATCTATTACACTGAAAAGTACTGCATAGCTGTTTTCCCAGAAAGCCTAGGTTTTTTTTTAATCTTCCCTCATTTTTATAGTCTAATCTCTAACATATTTCAATCTATTGTTATATATTGAGTCCTATGTTATAAGGTTTAAATTCATTTCCTTTTAAGTTTTCCTTTTACCCTTGAAAAGATACTTTACATTTTCAATAGTGAATAATTATTAGTGAGGTAAGAGTAGAGGATGGGAGGAGAAAAGAAAATGAAAGAAAAAATCAGACTTTAACACAGAAGAAAATTTATCTAGGTGCACATTAAACTTTTGGCTAGGTCAGTTCTTATGGAATACCAAAAGATTTTTAACCAGCAGGAACAAAGGCTTGACAAAACCAAAAGGCAGGTTTCCTTATGATCTAATAAGATAATTTTGTCTTCATAATTAGCAAATTGATGTTACTAAAATAACACATGGAAAAGTATGCTCAGATGATCCCCCAATGGGAACAATGTGCATGATTCAGACTGTGAGCAATGACAGCATAGGACGACTTTGGGGAAATGCACACAATTGCCAAATCATATCCTCAGGCACCAGACTGCGTGAGTCCTCTACCCACTACCGATTCCTGTCTCTAAGATATGTTGACACATTTATTTGTCATGTGTCTTTCTTCAGCCTGTATGGTGGTGTAATTCTTTAGTCTGCATGGTGGTGTAATACTGAGGTGGTATAAGTACTGAGTTCAAGGTCAGAAGACTTGAGCTGTAGGCCAGGCTCTCACACTTATGGGCTTGTGCATGCCACTTGACCTTCCCCAGTGTCGATTTCCTCATCTGTAAATTAGGGTTCATAATACCTGTACTACTTGCCTCCAAGTCTGTTGTGAAAATCAAATGACATATATGTATTAGTGTTTTGTAAACTATAAAAATTAAGCATTCTCCTACTGCATGTTTTTCTACCTATGCCTTCTACTTATGATATTTCTTCTACTGAAAATTTTTTTTTTAAATTAAGAGCCAATCTAGATCTTCTAGTGGCCTCTCTCAAGAGCAAATCCCTTGTCCTCTTGAGACTCTTTATCTGTAAATGAGAGGTTGGACTAGATTGATAGGTCAAAATGTTATTTAGCAGGAGAATATTTTTTTAAATAAACTTATTCAGAAGATCAGCATGTAAAATGAACAAAAGCAAGGTTGCTCTTAGTTGAGATGGTTGAAGCTGGAATGAGAATTCAGAGTCCTGCCTAATTAGACATCCACCAAAACACACACACTCTATCCCATTCAGGCAGCCCCTGAGGTCCCTTACAACAAGCCTTAGATCCTCCCATTCTAGCCTTCTGTAATATTGATGTTATGATCCCAGACCTATGTTTTATGATTCTTCAAGCAAAAGTCACTCTACCGTAAAGGAGTAGAGCAAAGCTGGAGGATGGTATGGATGGACAGATGCCCAGACATCTGAACTCTTGTTAGCTGACCAACAAATTTGTTGAAATGCAGCCAAGTCAGTCTAATCATGTGAGTACCAAACTCCTTGAGTTGGAAGATGTCTTTAAGAAGCTACGTGAAATATCTCAACAGTGCTCATGGAGCAGAGAACTCTGCCGAAACTATAAAAGTAAATACTGAATGGGCAATTCTCCAATTTGTTCACCGCTAAATATACAGCAACGCTGCAGTCTCTTTGACACTGTTTTCAGTAAGAATGACTCAGAGATGAAGAAGCCACTTGTAACAAAGCAACTAATGCAATGCCGTTTCTCAATGCCCCCAAACAAGTGAGATATGGAGGTTGGCTTCAGTATACACAGATCATATAATCACAGAATGTCCGACCTGGAAATAATGTTAGAGAATAACCAGTCTATTTTACAAATGACAGATGTGAAATCCAGAAAGACTGTGAGCTGCCCAAGTTTAGGAATTCATTCAAGCTTCATTAAGTAAACATTAGCTGAGTACTGAGTACTGAGTATTAACTGAGTATTAACTGAGGAAAAGTCCTGCAAACTAAGCATACGTAGCATGGTATTTACTCCAACTTTTGAAGAAGTTGCCATGAAGGTCAAAGTCATGAAAAATTCCATTAGCTGCTAGCATACTTTTCAACCTACTTAAGCAAGAAAAGGAGATTTTAGTTAGCTGTCTTCATGCGCTTATTATTTTTCTTTAGCATATAAAATACTGAAGAAATATATAAGATTTCAAAGATCTATGCCATCATCCAGAAAGAACAACAAAAACAGAAATAAACAAAAAACTATGGCCATACCTTACAAAATCTCATTTCTTCATTCTTAGTAAGATTCTAACATGAAATTTTTTGCATTCCCGCTCATTGTCTTTTCTAAACTGCTTTGTGGTTTTCAACTACAGCAAAGTAAAATCAGCACATATACTGAAAGAGAAAACTTTAGGGAACAACATCAATCAACCTACATTTATTTGAGAAAAGTCTAACGCTAGTAGACTTGAGGTCAGGCATCTTTACAAAGAATCCATCATCTATCCATCCATTTATCCATTCATTCATCTAAGACGCATTTACTGAGTACCTTCTACATGAATACCACGATATGAGGAACTATGTAGAATACTAAAAAAATAGAACGGTGTTTCTCAACATGTAGTTTGAGGACCTGCCTGCAACAGAATCATCTGGAGAAATTGCTAAAAATGTAAGTTGCTAGAACCCGCTAATATAGATTTTCTTTATTGGTTTAGTTCCCCGTAGCAGGCAACAAAAACCAGCTGGTGCTCCCTTCGACAAAGAAGGAACTGCCTGGAAGGATGTCAGGGATTCACATAATTGACCAGAAATTGGAACTGAGGGAGCTTCAGAGGAACCACAACAAAAATCATAACACAGGAACAATGTGGTCCTCACACTGACTCTGTTACGATTTCCAGTTCTAACTTTGTTGTTGTCTTACTGCTCTCGACTGAAATTTCTGAAATAGAGTCTCCAAATGATCGTGCCTCGGGCCCAGGCCCAGGTCACACTCCCTAAAACTGTACACAAAGGGAGATTCTTCTAAAGGGAAATTAGGATGAAAATGGGAAGTGGGGTTAAAACTAACAAATGCCTGGTTACCTATTAAATCAGAATTTCTAAGGGTGAGACTGGGGGCAGAGGGTTACATTTTTTAAACAAGCTCTCAGATAATTATGAAGTATTCTGAAGTCTGACAAACTCCGATGTAAAGATAGAGTCTGTACCCCAAAACAGATTTAAATCAAAGTGAAAAGCAAAGACATCTTATTTATGAAACTGAAGAATAATTCCAAGTTCCTGATCAAATGTCATCTCCCTGTGGATGTTGCCGCCATCTCTATCCCTTGCCCTCAACAGTCATCCATTCAATCAACAATGAGCATCTTTATAAAAAGGGATAGTGTGTTTATTACAATAGAAAGTAAGTATACACATATTTTTATGGAAAAAAAGGTGTGTAAACAGCAAGTTTGGAAGACTACATATCAAAACGTAAACAGTGGAAAAGAAAGAATAATTCCAAAGAAAATATAAACAGATTCATGACAGTTATATAGAATAGATGTACTTGATATAAAAGACAGAAAATAAAGATAAATGTTACTGAAATCCTTTATTTCAAACTCTTATGTATACGTTCTATGTTTTCCTAATCCAACTCATTGGGACTATAATTGATCATTGTTAGTGACCATGTTCAGACTTTCAGATGGCTGGTAGTTTCAGACTTTTGAGAAACACTGCATGTCACATTTTCTTAAATTATAGAAATTTTCATCATTTTCACTTACTGTATGTCAAATGAAGAGAAATGGTCACCAATCAGCTCCTGTAATGCAGCTAATGAAGTAATATGTTTATATTTACTCATTCCAAACAACATTTGAGGATCTTCCACATGTACAGTTTTATCCTAGGAACTATGTTGTAGGAAAAAAAAATGTAGAAGGGTACTAGCTAAAGAAAAAAGATAATTTTAATAGGAAACGACTAAAGAATCATGTGAAAGCAACTTATAAACAAATACATGATGGTATAATCTAGATTCTAGATAGTCTCTAATGTCTGGTTTAACCTCCCTAAAGCATGTTCATCTCAAACTAACCAGTGGATGAGAACAAAATAAACCATCAGCACTTTTTGTGTTATATTCATATGTGGTAGGCATAGACATAAAATAGAAGACTTGCAGGCAGTTCTGAAATAGAGTGTCAACCACTGTGTGGTAGCTGTGGCCCAGGGCAACCAAGAAGAGCCCGGCTCCTTTTAACAGGAAAGTGTCTACCAGTCACCACCAACTGCCATGGCCCTAGATGGTCACAGGGCTCAGAGACAAAACTGAGAACAGTGAACCAACAGAGCAGTTAGTGGCTCTGTTCAGGACTCGGTAAATGTTCCTTGTAGAATCGTTCTTCATTTGGAAAGAGCTGCTGCTCTTCTTACTTCTCCAACCCTCCCCTCACCATTTCCTCCGCATCTTCTCCCTCCTCTGGGCCCCTGCCGCACACAACCAGAACACCAGAAGAGGATAGGCACCATGCACAATGTCGTCTTTGAATGAAGTATTAAATGTATATCTGGATGCCAAAGACTTAAAAATACATTGCAAAACATAACCTAAAATGTGCATTTAGCTAGAGGCCCATCCAAAAAAAAAGAAAGAATAAAAAGTAATCTGGGTTCAAGCAAGCAGGGATGTTTGTGCTGTTTTTATGCATAATATTTCAAGCTTTGCCTCTATGAAGCTTCGATGTACTAAAAGCATATTAAAATGCAGGTAGCTGGTTAACTCACAAGTCAAGTCTTGTAAGTGTAGACCATTATGATTACAACATTTAATAATATCGTAGTAAACATTTATGTAGTGCTGTACATTACTAAAGTGCTTAAAATTAAGGCGCCTGGGTGGCTCAGTTGGTTAAGCGACTGCCTTCGGCTCAGGTCATGATCCTGGAGTCCCGGGATCGAGTCACGCATCGGGCTCCCTGCTCAGCGGGGAGTCTGCTTCTCCCTCTGACCCTCCCCCCTCTCATGCTCTCTCTATCTCATTCTCTCTCTCAAATAAATAAATAAAATCTTTAAAAAAAAAAAAAGTGCTTAAAATTAGTCAAAGTCAAAAGCAGTATCATTTTTATTCACTAATGAAAATGAAGTTTGACTGTTTTGTGGAACCTACAGAGAAAAAGACAGATGGACTAGAAGTTTAAATATTTGATGTAAATTTCACTTAAAATACTCAGCTGTGTAATTTAACTGGAGCATAGTGAAGCTCTACACATTAAAAAAATCAAATTATTAAAATAATGTTATTTTATTTCAAATGTTGCTTATCATTACAGAACGTAACAGACACTGATAGTCTATATCAGTGTTTCTATAACTTTTCAGATAATATGAATCACAAGGAATGTTTGTAAAAAGTACAATTCCTTAGCTCTCAAGGCTTGGAGTTTCTGATTCATCAAGTCTGGAATGAGACCAGGGAAATTGTATTTTTAACCAGTACCATAAGAAATTCTTATTATCAGGGAAAATCAGGAAACAGTAGTTTCTGTGAACTGGTATCCAACTCCAGGACCCCATAGAAACTTGGAACATACAAACTTTATAATCATTCAAACTTTACTTGTATAATTAATCCATCAGGCACTGGGCTTAAGACATTCCACTCTCTTTTGATCCTCATAGCATTCCATAAGATACCCATTTCCAGGATCAAACTCTGAAAAGCTGAATAACTAGATCAAAAGAAAAACGGAAAATTAGACCAAAATCACAAAGCCGGGTCTACCTGGCTCCCTAGCCTATGCCTAATCAACATGTATTTTCTTCTGCACATTGCCAAATCCTGCATCTCAGAGAAGACAAAAAGGGAGAAGGGGAAAGAAGGAAACAGAATTCTAGTAAGTGCACTTAAGCTTTTCAAGAGATTATTGAATATACATAGTGTATTATTAAAAAGTTAAATCCACCTTAAATTCTCCAGTTGAAATGTAAAATTATTAAAAATTATTAAAATTTATTTTAAAATTGTTCTAAATTATGTAAAATTGTTAAAAATTACATTCTCCAGTTGAAATGTAAAATTGTTAAAAAGAATCATGTCCCAGGGGAAGACCAAAGGGAGTAGATGGTCATAAAATAAATCAAAGATTATAGTTGATTTCTATATTATTGTTAAGGTAGATATTTTGTTAGGAAGCGTAGAGCCCCTTCTGGTTGAGGAAGTAGAAGAAAGAGTAAGTAGGTCATGATACATAGGGGGATCTGGTGTATTATTTCTCTGAAGTTGGCAATTTAAACGATAAGGAGAACATTCTTTTCTGGTGGGTGCAACTCTTAATCTTGACTGAAGGAATTAAGGCAAAAGTAACGTAACAGTCTGTACCTCCAACCTTTGTTTTGCAATAGTGATGCTGAGAAGGGAGATTCTCCAAAGTCTCTCGGTAAACAAGCCTAGTTATGAGAATCAGGTTATCTTGTACAAGTGCAAGAAATAATTGACCTGAGTTGAGCTAACTTTCAGAGAACACAAGCTGAGTTGAGCTAGTTTTTGTACAGAACACAGCTCTAATGTTACCTTGAAAGGCCCAGCAAACAAAACCTTCAGGCCTTTGATGTAGAAATGGGACAGATAGCTCATGACAAGAAACGGTAGACTCTGTCAGCAAATTGTTATTGAAATTAATGCCCCTCCCATTTTTAGTTTGTGGTATTGGTCTGAATGTAGACAATGGTGATTATTTTTCAGTTTTGTTATAGGATGGGACTACTTCCTTGGCTTTCAAAAATTCTACTTCCTTGGTTCCTTTGTTTCAATGTATCACAGTTATTTCTGCTTTAAGGTTAGGAGAGGTGACCTTGGGAATAGATGTGGGGGTGGAGGGTATTTATAGCTTAAGGGAGAACACAGTATAGATGAACTTAGCTCAGGGGAGCTTCGAAAAAGGTAACAGACCCATCAACCAGTAAGAGGACAGTTATAGGCATGAGTCTATATAATGAGGTGGCCATTATAAAAGAATCTGATAAGCTGAAAGGGCCTGGCATAAAGCAACATCAAAAACCATTTTAATTCTAGTCTTTCTTATATAGATGGGATAGGCCAGAAATTAACAGCTTTGTGTTAGAAAAGCAAAATGATAGGGGTGCCTGGGTGGCTCAGTCAGTTAGGCATCTAACTCTTGATTTCTGCTCAGGCCATGATCTCAGGGTCATGAGATCGAGTCCTGCATTGGGCTCCGGGCGCAGCATGTAGTCTGCTTGGGATTCTCTCTCTCCTTCTCCCTCTGTCCCTCCCCGCACTCGCATATGCACGTGCACTCCCTCTCTCTGTCTCTCAAATAAATAAATAAATAAAATCTTTAAAAATAAAGAAAAGCAAAATGATATCCCAGGGGAGATATTTAAACACTAGGGCAGGGAGATTAACCTAACCTAGGGCAGGTTTTTACCCCCAAAGCACACTTTGCATATGAGGAAGCATCCTAGTGATTATAAATTATTTTAATGTTTTATCTCTATTGAATTTATTTTATTTACACTTAATTTTTTAGCTGAAAATAAGTTTTGAAGACCTGAATGTATAAAGTAAGAAGGTTGAAGAAAAGGCCTAATTGTCAAAGGCAGAAAGCTCTTTTACAAAAATAGAATAATGATTAATAAATCATTACTGAATTTAGTAGTGTTAATAACAGAGTGAATAATAATGATTCTTCTAGGAATTGACTGCCTTAATACTTTATGTGTCTGAGATCGGGGGCTAAATCCCCTGTTCTTAAAGATCCTCACAATTCTAAGAACTATAAATTTATGAACCAGAATCTGAAGAAGAAAAATAAACCCTTTTCTCCTTAGTATGTCTATGCCTAAGAAACATTTTCAAACCAGATTGTATTATTTCTTCATACCATGCCATATTCTGTCTACATGCCAAGTGGAAAATGTAGTTGGAAATGTTTTTTGGCCAAATATAACTCTGTTCTGGGAAACTACTTCCTTTACCAACCACAGCTATTCAGACACATCTTAGAATGTAGTATAGGTATCCAAGGAATACCCACCATGGTCCCTTAAGCCCCTGAATTAACTTCTTAGAAAAAATTGCAAATTGATGACTGAGGCATCTGGGACTGGCATTGGTGTCTGGCTTTTTTCGTGCATACCTCTAACCTAGCCAACAATTTGATTATGCATTGTGAGAGAGGACAAGCAAGTCGTCCTTTTAGACATTTCCACATGACTGTTTCATAGGTCTATCATACTTAACTTTCCAAAATCAAAGCCAATTGCCCCAAAAATGTTCTACCTGCAGTCTTTCCTGTCTCAGTAAATGGCACCACCATACACCCAAAAGTTCTTATCCTGCTTTACCTCACTCCCCAAATCCAATTTATGAACAAATTCTGGAAATTCTGAACAAATTATTCTGAAAGAAATCCTCCATTTCACCATCATTACGATTATCCTGCTCCAAGCCACGATCATCACGCATCTGGACTACTGTAAAAGCCTCCTGTTTTCACTGTTCTTTTTCTATACTCCACCTTCTAGCCAGAAGACAGAATCAGCTTTTTATTTTTTTATTTTGATTTTTTTAATTTTATTATGTTATGTTAGTCACCATACATCATTAGTTTTTGATGTGGTGATCCACGATCCATTATTTTCGTATAACACCCAGAGCTCCATGCAGTACGTGCCCTCCTTAATACCCATCACTGGGCTAACCCAGCCCCCCCAACCTCCCCTCTAAAACCCTGTTTGTTTCTCAGAGTCCATAGTCTCTCATGGTTCATCTCTCCCTCTAATCCCTGCCCCCTCATTTTTCCCTTCCTTCTCCTAATGTCCTCCATGCTATTCCTTATGTTCCACAAATAAGTGAAACCATATGATAATTGACTTTCTCTGCTTGACTTATTTCACTTAGCATAATCTCCTCCAGTCCCATCCATGTTGATGTAAAAGTTGGGTGTTCATCCTTTCTGATGGCTGAGTAATATTCCATTGTATATATGGACCACATCTTCTTTATCCATTCATCTGTCGAAGGGCATCTCGGCTCTTTCCACAGTTTGGCTATTGCGGACATTGCTGCTATGAACACTGGGGTGCATATGGCCCTTCTTTTCACTGCATCTGTGTCTTTGGGGTAAATACCCAGGAGTGCAATTGCTGGGTCATAGGGTAGCTCTATTTTTAAATTTTTGAGGCACCTCCACACTGTTTTCCAAAGTGGCTGTACCAACTTGCATTCCCACCAACAGTGTAAGAGGGTTCCCCTTTCTCCACAACCTCTCCAACATTTGTTGTTTCTTTCCCTGTCCATTTTTGCCATTCTAACTGGTGTAAGGTGGTATCTCAATGTGGTTTTGATTTGAATTTCCCTGATGGCTAATGATGATGAACATTTTTTCATGTGTCTGTTAGCCATTTGTATGTCTTCTTCAGAGAAGTGTCTTTTCATATCTTCTGCCCACTTTTTGACTTGATTATTTGTTTCTTGGGTGTTGAGTTTGAGAAGTTCTTTATAGATCTTGGATACCAGCCCTTTATCTGTAGTGTCATTTGCAAATATCTTCTCCCATTCTGTGGGTTGCCTCTTTGTTTTGTTGACTGTTTCCTTTGCTGTGCAGAAGCTTTTTATCTTGATGAAGTCCCAAAAGTTCATTTTTGCTTTTGTTTCACTAGCTTTTGGAGATGTATCTTGAAAGAAGTTGCTGTGGGCGATGTCAAAGAGGTTACTGCCTATGTTCTCCTCTAGGATTTTGATGGATTCCTGTCTCACATTGAGGTCTTTCATCCATTTTGAGTTTATCTTTGTGTATGGTGTTAGAGAATGGTCGAGTTTCATTCTTCTGCATGTGGTTGTCCAATTTTCCCAGCACCATTTATTGAAGAGACTGTCTTTTTTCCATTACATGTTTTTTCCTGCTTTGTCAAAGATTATTTGACCATAGAGTTGAGGGTCCATATATGGGTTCTCTATTCTGTTCCATTGGTCTATATGTCTGTTTTTGTGCCAGTACCATGCTGTCTTGGTGATCACGGCTTTGTAATATAGCTTGAAATCGGGCAACGTGATGCCCCCAGCTTTGTTTTTCTTTTTCAACATTTCCTTGGCGATTTGGGGTCTTTTCTGATTCCATGCAAATTTTAGGATTGTTTGTTCCAGCACTTTGAAAAATGTCATTGGAATTTTTTTTTTTTTTTTAAAGATTTTATTTATTTATTTGAGAGAGAGAGAGAATGAGAGACAGAGAGCATAAGAGGGGGGAGGGTCAGAGGGAGAAGCAGACTCCCTGCCAAGCAGGGAGCCCGATGCGGGACTCGATCCCAGGACTCCAGGATCATGACCTGAGCCGAAGGCAGTCGCTTAACCAACTGAGCCACCCAGGCGCCCTGTCATTGGAATTTTAATCTGGATGGCATTGAAGGTATAGATTGCTCTGGGTAGCATAGACATTTTAACAATGTTTATTCTTCCAATCCATGAGCATGGAATATTTCAGAATCAGCTTTTTAAAAACATAAATCTCTTCCTGGCTTAATCCAACCCTGTCCATGCCTCCCACTGTAACTGGAACATAGCCAGTAGTCTTGCCATACCCTGCAAGAGCCTATATGGTCTGGCCTCTGCTTACGTCTACAATCTCACCTCCTACCTCTCAACCCTTTGTTCAATTTACCCTAACTAAATTGTCATTTCCTCTCTCCGATGGACCTGTACACCATGCTACTTTTCACTCAATGCCCTTGGATTGCTGTTTCCTTTTGCTGATATGCTTTTCCCCAGGCCTTCTTATAGATGTCTCCTCCCAATTTAGGTCTCAGCTCAGTTATTAGCTCCTCAGAAAAGCCTTCCCACCTTTTCTCTCCCTATTCATTAGATTTGGGGGAGAGTTCTGATTTTTTTTTTTTTAATCAATGTGCATCTATTAGTTTGATTTGTAAATTAAGGTAAAAATAAATGTATAAATAAACAAAAACGCTTCTCTAATCACTGTATATCACTTTGTTTTGCTTTCTTCATTGCAATCATCATTATCTCAAATTAATTTTCTTTATTTATGTGTTTTCTTGTTTATTGTGTGTTTCCCACTGTAATTTAAGCTCCATGAGAGAGGAGATCTGTTTCAATGAGGCATGTCTGCCATGTCAGCCAGTGTATCCCAGTGCCTACAAGGCCTTTTTGTACATTGTAGACTCTCAATAAATATTTGTTAAATGAGTAGATTTCAGTTGCCCAAAAGAGGTTGTTTCCTTTGGCTGAGAATGGTCTTGTGCATTCATTTGAAAAGAGTGTTTAGTGAAATATTTTGCCCAAGTTGGGTTCCGTTTGCATATTAAGATACTACTGCCAATACCCGTGCACATGGAATGGTTCCTTGACACAAATGAGAAGGTTCAACATACATGCAAAGCTTGTAGCAAAGATGGCAAATAGATTGATATCTATATCTATTTCAGCATGTCAATGGAAAGGTTCACATCAAAGTGAAAATTGAAAAGCAAATTTAATGTTGATTTGGATCTGATAGCTAATATCTGAGTTCTGCTTTCTAGGCAATTGTGAACCTTGTGGAGTTGCTGATGCTGGAGGTGAAACCAGAATATGAGCCTACTCTAAACTGATTTGCAGCACAGTAAGAATGGAAGAATAAGAGGTAAGGATAGCTGCCTAGACACACCAAATAGGATACAAAGTTATGAGGACATGGTTATAACAAGTTATTTAGAATCAGGGCTTTGAAAAATAAGAGTTCTCATTGATTGAATGCCTACTGTATGCCCGGTCATTGTCTAGAATCTTTACAGAAACAGCGTAGGTAGGTACTGTTTCCCTATAGCTATGTAAAAACAAGAGCAATAACTTAAACTAGATTTTTCAAATCCCAAAGCTGACATACTGTCCACTGCCCCACACGGTCTTCTTCTGATGATGCACTCCATTTATTTCTGTGACTCCTGGCACAAGTTTAGAGCCTGGCACAGCATCCTCATGGAATCATGCATAGCTGGACAGTAAATGCCTCTGCTGCCTGCAGAGGGGGCACCTAAATGTCCAAGCTGAGCTGGGTCCAAGGTTTGCTGACTAAGCAGGTTTCAAGTCTTGTGCTCACTCCTCTTCCTCCTCCCTTTCTTTCCCAGCAACCCCTGTAGCTCACCTCTGCTTCTGTCCACTGGGGAAAGCATCTTCCAGGTACTAATAAGAAAAATACTCTGGCCATAGTGTGAGGGGAAGAGGCAGCTCAGCAAAATCACTGCTGAGAACCTGGGCAGACTTAGGCAGTGTGATCTGAAGAGCTGAAGTGTGCAGCCTACAGAGAGAAAAAATGGGGTAGAATGCAAAATTGAAGAGGATGCGCTTAAGAGGAAAATCTTCCTGACAGAGATGAATTAGTTATGGGACTAACTCCCCAAGGTAAGGGATGTGGCTCCATTCCCTAACTCATGAGCAGAAGACATGCTAGAGAGGACAAGCAGGAGATGGGGGGGGGGGGGAGACATCAATGACTAATAGGTGCTTTCCACCTTTGAGTTTTATGAAGATGAATGGAGCACTTTTGAACGGAGGAATAAAAATAATAATAATAAAAATGAAGAGATAGAGCTGACTAAGGCACTGCAAAGACAAAGAGGAATAGAGACTTTGGGCCCTCATGATGAGTGAGAAAAATCATTTCTTCCAACTGGGAGATAGAGAGGCAAGTGGTTCCAAGTTTTGAATTCAGAGTTCAGGTTCTGCCACTTGCCCATGATATGAACCTGAGCAAATTACTTAGCCTTTCTAAGTTACAAAATAGGAATAATACCCCATTTTATTGGTTATCTGTCACAATAAAATAAGGATAACATCATTGCAGAGGATTCTTATAAGATTGAGATAATTCATGTAAAATTCAGTGTCTAGCATGTAGTAAGCACTCATTGAATGACAACAAGTATTAATGGGTCATAGCTTTATGCAGAGGGGGAATATAGCCAGGTCCTGTTATCAAGGTCAGATTATGGGAACAATTTTTCCCTTTAAACTTAACGATGGTGCCTCCTTGGTTTAATTATTTGCTGTGTCGATAGCTCGCACCTTCTCTACTGACTTAGCTTTCAGCTTTCAGAGAAGATGAAGCTGAAGTATGATAGATACCACCCCTACTCGTAGGCAAGCTTGCCAAAGAACAGCTCAACCCATGTTGACTCTGCATCATTCTGAAGATAAAACCATCTCCCCATGGAAGGGTGTTGTGCACAGAAGATAATACTAACGACATTATACATTTATGCAATCTTTTACAGTTTACAAAGCACTCTTACTTGGGAAAGGTTACTATTTCTATTTTGTTTTTCAAGATTATTTATTTGAGAGAGACAGGGTGTGGGGCAGACGGAGAGGGAGAGAGAGTCTTAAGCAGACTCTGTGCTGAGCGCGGAGCCTGATGTGGGCTCAGTCTCACGACCCTGAGATCACAACCTGAGTGGAAACCAAGAGTCGGATGCTTAACCGACTTCGCCACTCAGGCGCCCCTACTATTTCTATTTTATAGATGAGGAGACAGAAATTTAGAGAGGTGAAGCTACTTGATTAAAGTGACATAGATAATTGGTGGGTGGAGCACAGGTCCACACCCAGCTCCTCCAGACTTCCAGTCTGGAGCTCTTTTATACCACAAGATGCCATAGGGGATGGGAGCAGGTAGCAGATTAGAAAGCTAGTTGCTTCCAATCATAAAAACATTGAATTTTAGAACAGAAAGTAACTTTCAGATTACATAATACCATGGTTTTTAGACTGTATCCAAGGAATCCTGTAGGAGGTGGGGAAAACCAAGGAGGAGGTAGTATTGTATGCATCTCAGTTTTTATCAATTAATTTTATAACATTACAATGTATTTTCAATGAATGTCTATGTCATTAAGAGTTTCCTTTAAAAAGAATGAAGTTCGAAAACTCCTGATCTAGTTCAACTGCTTCATCTCTCCAGGAATGATACTGAGGCCCAGTCTGGTTAAGTAAGTTGTCCAAATCTCATAACTAGTTAGAAGCAGAATGAGGAATAACGCTGAATCCTCATTACCTGCATATTTTATGCTGTAAATGTCCTCATTCTCCAAATATTTTCCTCTGATTAACTCAAGCAAGTCATTTAAATCATCAAGAAGAAATAAGCCCTGAGGTTAGTCTCTCCTAATGACTCACTCTGGGACCTTGATCAGTCCACTGATCTCTGAACCTTTGGCTTTTCCGTAAGTAATATGGGATGATCATTCCTGTCTGGGCAGCTCTCAGTGGGGGTGTTGTGATGACTGTAAAAAAGAACATGTGGACTTTCACAGGGTTTTTCCAGGGAAGGAGACTCAGCAAGTTCAATATGTTATTTACAAATGCCCACCAAGGATGTTATTGCTTCCAAGGTGATCTCTACAATTTATCATCCCTATGTATTTGTTGTCCTTCATTTGAGAAGGCAATGTAGTTCATCTTTGTAACCATGTCAAGGTTTATGAAATAGCCTCAAAAACTTCTTAGCACATTGGCTTTCTGAGAGGACTATGACTTCTTACTACTTGCAGGTGGTAAATCTTTTAAGGTTAAACTCCTTTCATTGTAGACATGTTATAAAGGAAACTATCACAACTGAGTTCTAGCAAACATGGGGGACCTAGAGCTAGATGAGATCAAAGGACTTACGTGCAAGTTACAGAGTTTAGAACCCTCCCACCTAACTGGCAGTTTTTCCTTCTTCAACAAGGAATACTAAGAAAATACTATCACTGACCTTCAGGCTGACCTTGAAAGCAGCCTAATGTACTTACGATCTTGGCTAAGCTCTTTATTTCTTTGAGCTTGTTTTCTCACTTACAAAAGGCAGATATGGCCTTCCCTTTCCACCTCATAGGGCCATCAAGGATCAAAAGAGAGAAAAGAGGGTGGCGAGTTTTTAAAACTGTGGAGTGTATGCTAACTAAAAGGATTGTCATTTTTAAAAATGTGTAAAATATGACAATTACTTGTAATGTGCATTTCAACTAAATCCTCTCAGTTTGTTAGAAATACCTACTTTGGAATATCAACTACTCACAATGAAGAAAGATGTTTCAAAGTATGCTGATGTCTATATAGAACGTAAAGGAGCCATACTGAGCAAGGCAAAGTTAGAGCTAAGGAATTACCTCCTTAACTGGCATTATCACAAAACCAGAAATATTTTTCTATTTTCAATTAAGAATATTTTAAATTTAAAAAAAATAAGAAATTAAACAGATCTTTACCAAAATTCTACTCTGGATGCCTCAAATTTCTAACTATATCTCTTGGAGAACAGCATTTCTATGATTATTCATGTTGATACTTTAAAAAATCTGGACCTAGTTTCCATTATGCAGACAAACCACAGAAGCCAACCAATATTTTAAGACTGCAATGTTTACTAATGGATGTCTGGCTAGAAACAGTGTTGGCAGAATTCTGGCAGAGGCATTTACTCTCACTAATGATGTGGAACAGGGCTGCATAATCATGTCCACCTGGATTAAGTCTACCCAAGGCTGTCATATTTTGAAATGGAACCAGAAAAAAGCACCCCCAAAAGTCCTGGGATTTTCCTGGAAGAAGCATTACATCAGAACTGGTTTAGACCTTCCCAAAGTCATTGCCCCAGCCATTCATTTCATTTGGGACGTCCTTTACAAAAATGACTTCACAAAGTAGAGTGGATATCAGACTCTTTTGCAAAATATTTAGAGACATAAAGACAGTATATCCTATATACAGGCCATCCCAGGCCAGGAAAAATCTTTCAAACATTTCTTTAGAAAACACATCAACTACTTTTCTTGCAGATATGCTAACAGATCCTTAAGGTAAAAGGACCCCCCACACCCCCACCCTTCAACTCCATGCCCCAGGAAAGAAAGCTATTCCCAGTTATGCATTATCAATTTCTTTCCTAGCTATACCTGAGACTAGAAGCATCAGTAGTTATTCATCAATAAGGAAGAAGGACAATGACATTCATTTTGACTGTCTGGACATTGTTACTGTATCACTCTTCTGGGGGGAAGTAATTTCTGTCTATTAAAAGAGACAGATTCCAAACTAAGATATGTGGGAAATCATTTGGTATTTAGTAGAATTCAAGTCATGCACATAGCCCTAAAAACTATAATTAAAAAGGAGCTAGGCAGGGAAAATTAATAACAGCAAGCCTTTAAAATGGAAATCCTTAGAATAAAGGAATAGCTGTTGTTATCATATTAGTATCACTCTGTATTAAAGATGTCAAGATACTGTCATTGGATTTCTTTCCCTTCTATCTAGTTTCTAGACATCCAAGGAATCTTCATTCTATTTTCTGAAATTAGATGCTGCTTCAAAGATTTTAGAAGTAAACCATGAAATGAGTACACTAAAGAAGCATTAATTTTTGCAGATTATTATTAAATAACATTTTTATCCCACATTAATAATTTAGTCACAACATTTGTTAAATATCCCAAAGATAGTGTTATCTGAAACCAAATCTGGTTGTTTCAAATGTATAGGAACTTGGCTGTGGAGTAGGAAAAGTCCTGTATCTCTCCCCTCATTGCTCCCTCCTCCCTTCTTCCCTTCCTCCCTTCCTTCCTCCCTCCCTTCCCACCTCCCTTCCTTCCTTCCTTTTTTCCTTCTTTCCTTCCTTCCTTCCTTCCTTCCATTCATTCTTCCTTTTTGCACTCATATGGCCTTATGATGCACTGTGTCTATACCAGGGCAACATTTCAGTGGAAGGGGTACCTCGGGAAACTGTGCCAAATGCTTGTGTGGTAGCATTCAGACAAGGAGGCGTATTTGCAATGCGTGATGCTGTAGTCACTGCTGCTCCCATATGTCCTCTCTCAAGATGTTTGTGCCTCCATGTTTGATGTAGATGTCACCAAAGACTATCCCTTTAATTTCTTTAATTTTTAACATTGTCAAAGTTAATATATGCCCTTTGCTTTTCAACATCATCAATGTTAAACCTTTTAATTTTTAACATTTTAAAGTTAATATAAACTCCATTAAATGCTTCTCAGCTGATCAAACACAGGAATGATCACTATGAACTAGTCATATTAATAGTTTTTTCAGTAGGGAGCCAGTAAATTTTTCTGGTGATGATATTGTCAACAGTTAAATGATATCTACCTTTATTTATAATATTATTTTGTATGCAAAGTACTATCATCCTCAACACCTCATTGGAAACTCTGCTCACAGCTCACTGCTCCAGACTTCTTCCCTGTTTGCGCCATCTCATCACCTCTCCTCCCCTTGTCACCTCCCCTCCCACCTCTCCACCTGCCCCCTACCCCTGGAGCTTTAATCTCTGTATGTGCATCAGCTCCTGTTTTCATCCTTCCAAGCGTTGTTAACACAAAGTATTATGTGTAGTAGATTTTACTAAGCCTGTTGGTTTCCTGGGGCTGCCATAGCAAAGGACCACAAATTGAGTGGCTTAAACAGCAAAAGTTTGTTGTCTCAAAGTCTGGAAGCTAGAAATCTGAAATCAAGATGTTGGCAGAGTTGTTCCTTCTGAGAGCTGTGAGGGAAGGATCTGTTCTAGGCCTTTCTCCTTGACTTGTAGATGGCTGTGTTCTTCCTGTGTCTCTTAACATTGTCTTCCCTTTATGCATGTCTCTGTGTCCAAATTGCCCCCTTTATAAGGATACCAATCATGTTAGATTTGGGACCAGCCTAACAATCTCATTTTAACTTGATTATCTCTATAATGATCCTATCTCCAAATAAGGTGACATTCTGAGGTACCAGATGTTAGGACTCCAACACATCTGTTTTAGGACACAACTCAACCCATAACACTAATGCTTAAAGATAACACATAGGAAATACAAAACAGAAAAAAACAAACAAACAAACAAAACTTAAGCTAAATCTCAAGTGTCATTGTCAGAGAATCTATTGGCTATGCCTGGCATAGAGTCTGATTCTCTCTATCCTTCTGTCCAAACTATCATATTTCCAGGGCCAGCTCACCATCCTGGATGGAAATCTGATGGTATACATGCCTCTCTCCCTGTGATGGTTAATTTTATGTGTCAGGTTGACTGGGCCACAGGGTACTTGGATATTTGGTTAAACATTCTGAGTATTTCTGTGAGGGTGTTTTTGGATGAGACAAACATTTAAATCAGTATGCTAAGTAAAGTGTATTGCTGTCCATAATGTGAGTGGGCCTTGCCCAATCAGTTGAAGGCCTGACTTGAATGCAAGGCTAACCCTTCCCTGAATAAGAAAGAATTCTCCTACTTGACAACCTGCAAACTGGGACATCAGCTCTTCCTAGTTCTACAGCAGCTTCCAGATTAAGACTCAACTGGGACACTGGCTCTATAGAATGTGCATGTCCCTACCTCCCACCCCCCACACACAGGTACACTATTGGTTCTGTTTCTCTGGAGAACCCTGACTAATATGCTCCCTAAGACCACATCCTACCTAATAAAGAACAACCACAAATAACATTAAGTATCCCTTCAGGATTGCAATCTATCTGATACAGGGCCAGCCCTTTATCTTACTAAATACTGTACCCAAATCCTCCAATCTTAGGCCTTTATATCTGGGTTATTCCCCTAAGTTTCACTCATTCTTATGACCAAAAATGCTCCCCCATTGGTCTCTCCAAGAGCCTGCCCCAAAGACAAAATCCAGCTCTCAATTTTAGTACAATCATGGATTAAGAAATAGTGAGGCCCAGGGGCACCTGGGTGGCTCAGTCGTTAAGCGACTGCCTTCGGCTCAGGTCATGATCCTGGAGTCCTGGGATCGAGTTCCGCATCTGGCTCCCTGCTCGGCGGGGAGTCTGCTTCTCCCTCTCCCGCTCCCCACTCTTGTGCTCTCTCTCTCTCTCTCTCATTCTCTCTCTCAAATAAATAAATAAAATCTTTAAAAAAAAAAAAAAAAGAAATACTGAGGCCCAAACTCAGAGCACTCTGCTATATGCCCAGAACTTCTTACATACTCTTTGCATACATGTCAAATCATAGAGTACCTCTCAAGTTCTCCTCATCTCATTCCATCTAAGGCTTTTTGTGCAACTAGATAATTCCTTCTATAGCTTAATATTTCATGCGTGTGACTTTGTAAAGAATTAGCCTTGTCTAATTAGGACTCAGCACAAAACCCTCCAAAGTTTAAACAGATCAGAGCTGAACCAAATCAGACTCTTGAAATCAAGAGTGTTTCTAGGTTGGAAGGGAAGGACAACTCCCCCTGACTCTGTGCTTGACTTTCATCTTCACTTTGGGTTTCTGTTTTCCAGATTCTCTATGTCACTACATCACCTGGTCATATGTCATCTAAAGCTGTGTGGTTCCCCTTTAAATTTTTCAATGTGGACAAAAATGTTTTTCCTTGGTGCAACTAAGACAGGCTGGTATTTTCAAGAACAGCTTTACTAAACATGAGGGAAAACAGAAAACAAATAATTACAGAAAACATACATGATATAAAAATAGCCAAGTTTCCAACTGCAGGTTTCTGTTTCTAAAAATTCCATTAAAAGTAGGAAAGTTTTACTGGGCCTCAATTTCATTTACCCTTAGTCAACCACATCCCTTAATTTTGCTATATCCTGTCTGGACTCCTTCTCTCCCACCTCCAACACCTCATCTATCCCTGAGCCCTATAATCTTGAGCTGCTAGCTTAGTTTTTTGAATCCATATCCCAAGGAAAAAATACCCAATAACTTACTTTTAAAACTATCGTTCTCCTAATAAAAATACCCTGGACTCCCAAAGACCTGCCAGAATGCCTGCTTACAAGAGGTTTTCAAGTTCTGATGTTGAAGAGCCACTGGGTCTCCAACATTAACTCTTCTCAATTCTGATATTAAATCAGCATAGAACAAACTGCATTCCAGGAAATGGTCCCTGGGATAGTGAATATTCTTTACAATGGCAGATAGGGTTCTGAGCTCAAATAAATTTGAAGAATGTAGGGTTAAACTAAGTTTCACAGTTTTCTCCAATACATAATTTTTCAAATCATTTCATACAGTTGGCAAATACTTATTGAGAGCCCATTATGTGCCAGGCACTGCTCCAGGCCCTGAACAAATCCTGATGAAGAATGAGGAGAACAGATAAGACCCCTACCCTGTCTTCATAGAATTCACTTTCTAGGTGGTTCCCCAAAAAAGGTGAATGACCAAACAAACAAGTAAGATCTCAAATAATGGTAGGGACTGTGAAGACATTAAGGGGTGATGTTACAGGGAAGAACTGGAGTTGGGGAAATGCAGACGGCAGAGGGAACAATGAGTCCACAGACCTGGCAGGACAAAGCTTGGCATGTTGGAAGAAGAAAGAGAGCCTCTGTGCTGGAGCTGAGAAACTGACCAAACAGGAAAGTGCATGTCAGGAGATGGTCTTAGAGGACGTGGTAAGAAGGAAGATTTGACCGTTAGTGCAGTGGAAAGCAATATGAAGGGCTTTAAGCCTTAGCACAATCTAATACTACAATTTGAAAAAAAGAAATTTCCTTGGCTGTTGTGTAGAGAATGGAATTTAAAGGCCATGATTACAGGTGGAGACCAGTTAGGAGTCTCTTACAGTAGCTCACCTGAGAGATGATTTTGGGGTTGTCAGAACAGGTAGAGAGATGTGGATGGTGCCAGCATGTTTTTCAGGAGTGAAGAAAACAGGGCTTCCTGATGGGTTAATGTGGGAAATAGGGACCAGAGAGAAGACAGTGATGACTTGTAGCTCTTGGGCTTGAGCTTGAGCAGTTAATTAAAGGTAAAATTATTAACTGAGCAAGCAAAGACTAAGGAAGCAAAGACTTACAGGGGTGAAGGAAATCAAGAGATTGTTTTATCCACATTCTGTTCAAGATACCTATTACACATGTAAGAGGTGCTATCAAGTAGACAGATATATCTAGGAGTCTGGAGCTTAGGAGAAAGGTCTGTGATATTAACTGGGAAATCATTGGCATTGAGGTGGTATTTAAAGTCATGGATCTGGACGAGATCGTCTAGGGAGAGTGTAGAGAAGAGTTAAGGCCCAAAGCCAACCCCCAAAGGCACTTCGAATTGGGAAATCTGGTACAGAGGAGGAGCCAGCAGAGAAGACTTTTAACATGTTCATGTGCATTAATGACTCCTTATGAGGCAATACAGAAGGCAGCATTTCCCAAACTTATTTGACCTCGGGACATTTTGTCACATAGCATCTCACAGGGATAGGGTCCCAGTGAAAGCATTTCGGGAAATATTGTTCATAACTTTCTAGCTACACTCCACTGTAGCATAATATATTAACTTCTAAGGTGACATAGGCAAGTCTTCTCCCTCTAAGCAGAGGGGTATTTCAATGAAAGCCCATCAGTTGCTAAGCAAAACACTGCGCTGATGATCCAAGCCAAAAAATGTACCTGCAGGAAGCACACAGGAGCCAAATGCGGTCAGAAGGAAGGAAGGCTGTTCCACCATCGCTTCACTGAGCCAAAGCTCACATGCTGGCTCTTTTTGCCTTTTTACATTAATAATAGTTATTTTGGTGGAGGAGTGAGATTGAAGGTCTGAGGAGAGGTCCAGGAGGAAATGCTCTTTTTTTGGTGAATTATGTAACTTTTTTTCTAAAATGCTAGCATTTGGGTGTTTCTACCTATATACACTACACTGGAGTATCATTTGATGCTCTGGAAAAAGTTAATTTAGATAAAGATTTTTCTCCATTTTCTAGTTAGTTTTCTTGGTTTTGTTATAAAGAACAGAAACTCACTCATGTATATTATTGGGATCTGAGGCAGCCCTAAGGACAAGATTCTCTCTAGGACCCATTTTCCCTCCCCTTCTCTCTCTCTCTTTCTCTACCCACTCCCCTCCTCCCCCCCCTTCCATAGGCCAGAGGCTGTATGGTCTTTCTCTCATAGTATCTCTGAGACCTCTCACATTACGTTACGCACTAAGAAATCGTGATAAAATCCTCTACATTTGTATAGCACGTGATAAAGTCCACACGTGTTATGGACTAAATGTTTGTGTCCCTGTAAAATTCATATGTTGAAATCCTTAACCTTCAACGTGATGGTATTAGGAGGTGGGGCAGTAATTGGGACGTAATTAAGTCTTGAGCACTGAGCCCTTATGAATGAGATTAGTACCCTTATAAGAAGAAACACAAGAACAAACTGATGGTTGCCAGAGGGGAGAGGGCTGGGGGGAATGAACAAAATGGATAAAAAGGAGTGGGAGATACAGGCTTCCAGTTATGGAATGAATAAGTCATGGCAATAAAAGGTACAGCAGAGGGAATGTAGTCAATGGTATTGTAATTGCATTGTACAGTGTAGCTACGTTTGCAATGAACATAGCATAATGTGTAAACTTGTTCAATCACTATGTTGTATACCTGAAGCTAATGTAACATTATGTGTCAACTATACTCAAATTTAAAAAATTAAAAACAAGAAGAAAAAAAAAAAAACAAGAGAGATGCTATCTGTCTCTCTCTCTCAGCTGTGTGAGGATACAAGGAGAAAACAGTCATATGCAAACACAAAGAGTTCCCTCACCAGACACCAGATCTGCTGGGGCCTTGACCTTGAACTTCTAGCCTCCAGGACTATGAGAAATAAATGTTTGTTGTTGGAGCCACCCAGTCAGTCTATGGTAGTCCTCTCTAACAGCCCAAACTAAGAGAATACAGTCTTGGAGGTTTGCTTTGTAAACAAGGAGACCAAGACCTAGGGAGGAGAGACACAACCCAGTGGAAGGAGCCCTAGATGGGTTTGATAGACCTAAATTGTGCCTTTGTGTGACTGTAGACAAATGGCTTCATCTGAGCCTCAAATTCCTCTTCTGCAGAGGGAGAAGATTGAGAAGGGGTAAGTGATTTTCAATATGCATTTTTTTTTAGCATTTACAGTCTGATTTTATGATTTTGAGATGGAGTATCTTGGCTGAGGTCATACGGTTAGGTGGTTCATAGCAGAGTAGGATCTACTTGTTCTATATCACCTGGTCCAGTGTTTTGCTTCATGACACCACACTGTATTTCCATTAAAAAAAATTTTTTTATTTCAACTAATTTTTCTCATCGTATTTCCATTAAAAATTTTTTTTTATTTCAACTAATTTTTCTCATCTATTTGGATTGCTATGAAAACACTGCATAAGGCAGCATTGTGCAGTGCAAAAGCATAAACTTTGAAACCAATGGGACCTGGGTTTGGATGTAGGTCTACTTTTAGGTCTGTGACCTTGGAGCAGCTACTTAACTACCCTCTTCAGTCTCATTTTGTCATCTGTAAGACAAGTGTATATAATACCTGCCTTATCAGATTGCTGATCAGATTGAAATTGTGTCTATAAAGCATCATGGTCATAGCAGGTACAGACATTCTTAGTCCATTCAGGCTGCTAACAGAAATTTACTTCTCACATTTTTGGAGGCTGAGAACTCCAAAATCAAGGCTCTGGCAGATCTGGTGTCTGGTGAGAACCCACTTCCTGGTTTGCAATGGCAGAAAAGGGGCTAGCTAGTTCTTAGCCTTTGCTTATAAGGACACTAATCCCATTCATGAGGGCTGTGCTCTCATCACCTAATCATTCCCCAAATCATGCCCCACTTCCTAATACCTTCACACTGGGGATTAAGATTTCAACATATGAATTTGAGGAAGATACATTCAGTCCCTAGTACAGTCCATCTCACATTTCACATCTCCCTCCTTCTTAATGATTTGGGGAGATAAGGAATTAAAGCAAAGAGTTCATGAACCAGGATGGGGATGGGGCCTGCATGTTCCGTATAAGTAATATTTATTCGGGAAAACATTTTATTTCAATCAGTCTTGTTGAAAGCCTTTTCAAAATATTGGTCCATGCTCCTCCTTTGGAAACCACACACTCTGAATATAATTGAATCTTTCTTGATGATTGAAGACCTTGCCATGCCTCAGGCTTATTATTCAGAACTTATTCAGCTGCTTGGATAAATACGCAGAAGGTGCAAAACTTAGTTGGAATGTGTTGAACTCAGGAAATCTTCTAGAAGTTTGTTATTTACTTTGAATTGAAATCTTTGTTAACAGTTTTTTTGTGGTTCAGACTTCTAAATAGTGCAAACATTCCATTTATAGATGAGGTTATTCGATATTGTGTTCTGGTTAAACAAATGATCAACAGATTTTTTTCTTTGAAGGACTAGTTTGTTGAACGACCTGAAGTAGGCATTGTTTTGAACATGAGGGAATATGAAGATTAGTTGGAGGCCTTAAGGAATGGATAGCTTCATGGGGGGAGGGACAAAACATAAACTCATAAAAAAGTAACTATAGCCAAGAGCCAATGAAAAAGAGAAGTCTTCATAAAGAACTCAGTACTTGAAATGGGACTTGAACCATGTAGGATTTGGACCAGTCATGGTCAGTGGTAAGAAGAATGTTTGATAGGGAAGGGTCGTTAAAGTGGAGGGAGAGAATAGTTTGACTAAATGCACAGGGATGGGGAAGCTTGGGGTATAGCCAGAGGACCATAAGTTGTTCATTTCAGAGATAATTAAGGTTAACAAAAGATATTTAGTTGGGACATTCCTGGTTTTTGATAATATGTGCTGAATAGCCAGATGTCTTGAAAAGTGTTTCTCAGGCTCCTGTAGTTGTGGGAAACTATCATCTACCGTACATGCTTTTGTAAATTATTTTATCTCTGTGGGCCTATAATATATATGTCACAAGAGAATTCATAGGGCTTCCAATTTGCCTGTTATTAGAGGCCTAGAATCATTTCTTGGACACCAAAGGTGTCTGGTACACCAGAAAGCCCTACCAAGATCCATTCTCCTTTGTAGAAAACAACTTTTAGAGCCACGGGATAGGTCCTGGGTTTGGATCCTCATTGCCTCTCCTTAAACACCTCAAGCCGGGAGTGTGGAGGAAGGAGAGAAACAGGTTTCTCTAATCTCCCCACTTGCCTCACCTGCCCCTCATTTGCCAGCCCAGCCCTATGCCCACTCCCATCCCACACTGGCTCCTTAAAAACAAGGTCACTTTCCTCAGAGGGAAAGACGACAGCCTTTCATCTAACTGGTCAATGGACTTACATACTCCTTTATGAAAGTGGAAAATGAGAGGAAGAAGGGAAAAATCTGTGCAGGACCCTGGTGTTATAGGACATAGTCTGCTTTGTGGAAGCCATCAGTCCCAGCAGAGGTAAAAAAAAAAAAAAAAAGCACGACGTAGCAATGTGAGCAATGTGTATATTCCACATTAAATTACCTGGGCAGTGAGCCCCTTGTTAAAAATTGCTGGATGGACCATCTCGTTAACATTTCCAACTATTGATTGACTCTGATAAGGAGAGAAAAGAAAGATTGATGGGATTCTCAAACTCAGTATTCCACATGTAAAGCAAATCTAGACTATGCCAAAGAACATGACCTTTTTGCTTTTTAAGGAGGCAGACATTTTATCCTGGACACCAAACGAGGAGGGCAGTTAGTGTTACTCCCTGTATAGGGCCAAGGTTCCCTTCTAGTCTTCTCTTTTTTTGTTGTTGTTGTTGTTTTTCCATATTTGACCTCTTTGCTCCTGCCCTTCACCTTCAATCATAAATGTAAAACTGCTCACTATACAATGAAAAGCTCCTTTCCTAACAAGGCACAGGGCCAGAGTGGTAGAATTGGAAGGAAACTCAGAAGCATTGAATTCACCCTTCTGGCTTTTGAGATAAGGAAAATGAGGCCCAGAAAGATAAAGTGGCCTTATTGACTATGGAGACAGTGTGGATGGAAGCAAGTGGTGGCTCATGTAGTGTTAGTCAGTTTACAGAGTGTTACCACGCATGTGATCGCATAAAAACCTGTGTGATGTAGGTGAGATTATTATGATTCTTGTTTTTGTTTTTTTTTTTTTTAACAGGGGAGGAAACTGAGACCCAGAGAATTCTCCCATAAGGAGAAAGAGCACATACCTTTTCATCAGGGAAACTGCCCATGACAAAGCCTAGTGGTTCTGAAATGCCAAACGCTGTTCTGAAGGGCTAGGCATTCAAAGATTGGTAAGATGCTGCCCATGTGCTCACCTCTCTGAGAGGAAGGTTGTCAGTCTTCCCCCAAGGCCACCCGCAGGGCATCCCTAATGCTATCAAAACACTACCTGACTCCTGAAAGGACTGAGTTCCATGTAGCCATTTGACGCCCTCTAAACATGGTTTTGTGGAAACCTTAGAAAGGGCCAGCTCTTCTGCAGAGGAATCTACATTTTAAACTACACAAACCTTAGGGGCGCCTGGGTGGCTCAGTAGTTAAGCATTTGCCTTCAGCTCAGGTTGTGATCCCAGGGTCCTGGGATCGAGCCCCACATCGGGCTCCCTGCTCAGCGGGAAGCCTGCTTCTCCCTCTCCCACTCCCCCTGCTTGTGTTCCCTCTCTTGCTATGTCTCTCTCTGTCAAATGAATAAATAAAATCTTTAAAAATAAATAAATAAATAAACTACACAAAACTTAGAGTCTCTGTAATGTGAAAAGTAAATAAAGTTGGCTCAGGATTATGGAGGCATTCAGAGTTTAATTGGAAATAGAGGTGGGATGGGGATGAACCAGGGGTTTTCAGGACTCCTCTCATCCTGTCTTTTACTATTCTTTGTGAGAAGCACCCACCACAGTGACCCTTCCTCTTCAGAGTGGCACTGACAAGCATACACTCTTTTCCCCCCCTTTTATTCATGGGGAAAGAATCTGATCACTAACTAGACCATACTTTCATGGATGGTGAAAAATCATTTGGAACTTCTGTTCATCTAAGACAAGGGTCAGCAAACCACTGCCTCTAGGCTAAATCCAGCCTACTGCCTATTTTTGTAGGCTCATGAGTTAAGGACAGTTTTTACATTTTTAAGTGGTTGGAAAAAATCAAAAAAAGAATAATATTTCATGCCACATGAATCTTATATTAAATTTAATTTCAGTGGCAATAGATAAAATTTTAGTGGAGCACAGACACTTTTATCATTTGCATCTTGTTTATGGATGCTTTTGTGCTACAACAATGGGGTCTAGTAGTTGCAACAGAGATTATATGGCCTGCAGAGCTTAAAATATTTACTATCCAGCCCTTAACAGAAAATCTTTGCCAACCCCTGTCTTAGAGCACTAATCATACTGTATGAGAACTGGCTCTATGCATATTCATCTCCTAAACTAGATTTTGGAGCTTGTGAAAGGCTCTCCTTTGCTTAGAATGAACCTTTACTCTGGGTTGGCACTCTGTACATGTCTGTAGGATAAAAAGAAAAATAAATCAATGATGTGGGTTTGGGCAAGTCACTTTTCATTTCTGGGCCTTAGTTTCCCCTTTTGTGAAATGAAAGAGTTGGCTAAGGTGACCTTGGTCCCTTTTAGTTCCAACATTCTATGTTTTAAGGTTACTGCAGCCAAAAATAAATATCATGTTCAGTTCACTGAATCTTCTTTTTTATAACTTTGTGTTCTCCCTTAGTGACTTTCTGAATGTTGGCTGGTTTCTCAGGTCTGCCAGTACCATGAATTTACTGGATCATATGATGTTAGTGTTGTGTGCATTGCCTACTGTGTGGAAATTCATTATCAATCAATAACTTCCTTTTCTTCATGGCTGCCTGTCTTATGTGAGTCTAGTGACATGAACAATTTTCTCAAGGCCTGGTCACTATTAAGAATCTGAACATGTGGAGTCCAGAGACCACACTCTGGATTTATGACCAACCCCCACCTCCATCAAGATGCATCCACATGGCCTAGAAAACAGCCATCTGCCATTACTTAGAAAATCTCACTACGGGCACCTGGGTGGCTCAGTTGGTTAAGCGACCGCCTTCGGCTCAGGTCATGATCCTGGAGTCCCTGGATCGAGTCCCACGTCGGGCTCCCTACTCGGTGGGGAGTCTGCTTCTCCCTCTGACCCTCCCCCCTCTCATGTGCTCGCTCTCTCTCATTCTCTCTCTCTCAAATAAATAAATAAAATCTTTAAAAAAAAAAAAAAAAGAAAATCTCACTACTTAGAAAAATTTAGTACTTGGAAAATAGTGGCATTTTCAAACCAAATGGATATAAAAGTTCTCCTCCAAACTTCACAAGTGCACACGGCCATGCCCTCAGGTGGTGATTGGTGGACACTGTCATGGCACAAAGGTTATATGGCCTGATGTGTTGTCAGTGGGATTTGATTTGAGTAATTATCTTGCACTGTTTCATCCCAGAAGGGTCATTGCCTCTCCCCAACCCCATCACTGTTAAGGGGACAGAAAATCTTAGAATTGAGGCACATAGGATGTGAGGAAGCATGCTTGCCATAAGTTTGGCCCAGTGAAGGCTTCCTGTTCAGCAGCCAAGACCAGACCTCATGCAACAGGTGAAATTTGTTTTCTGGACTATTCTGTTCCCTTTTCTACTTCTTCCCCAAGTTTCTAACACTGTCCATTCATCTTGGGCCTCTGCTATGATGCCCCAGGCATGGGAAACACCCAAACTTTTAGTGCAGTATCTCCTTTCCCTTTGTTTTTAAAATGAAGGGTAGTGAGGTATAGTGGAAAAGTGCAAAGCACTGAAAATCATGTTAGTCTGAGATCCAGTTCCTCTGATCCTTGGTGGAGTCTTTGTTCCTATTATCCGCTTAATGAAGATGATACTTACTACCTACTCTACTTATCACCTAGAGTCCCTTACAGGCAAGGATCATGCATTATTTATTCTTCTTTTTATCTTGCCCTGCTCAGTACATAGCATGCAGTAGACACTTGGCAAGTGTCTGAACAAAATTGAACTGACTTTACACATAATCTTACATGGATCATGACATGTAGAGTGTTTGAACTAAAAGGAGCTCAAAGACCTACTCAGTTTACTGTCAGCAAATAATAGGCAGACATGCCCCACTTCTCACTTCTGTGCTAAATGATCCAAAACAGTCACTATAGTCTTTCCAGCTGAGTGTCTTTTTTTATCCGAGCTTCACAATCTTCAACAAAGTTCTCTGAAAGGCCACTATCATTTGACTAAAATTATCACTGAAGGAAAAAAAAATAGATATAATTCTGGTTTGAGTTCAACTTCCACCTTATTAATGAAGAAACATAGACCTAAGAAGATGATATGATTTGGCAGAGGTCACAGAACTAATTGCAAAGTGAGTTGGAACTAGAATATAGGTCTCTAGTTTCTTCATCCAGTGCTTATCCACTACATAATATTTGCGTTCTGATAGAAGTTACAATGCCTTCAAGCCAAGGAGTGAGCACTGGGGGAAATTTCTAGCAAGGACAAATGAGTATGGGAGGCAGGAGGGAGGGAATATAGGAGGGCCTTAGAGTCATAGAGTCTCCCTGTCAATTCAGAAGGCAAGTAAGTTATTCAGCAACTTTCACTGAAGGCCTCTTTCAGGCGAAGGTGCAAGGCCCCCGAGATCTAGATAGATAAAATAAGGACTCCGCCCCAGGACTTATAGACCCGTAAACAGTGAAAAACTAAGTAAGATGATAAGTGAGCTAACAGAGATATGCTTAGAGCCCTCCAAGGGCCAGAGGGCATGATCCAGAGAAGTCAAGGAGGGCTTAACTTCTGAGCTAATTGTTCCAAAAAGAGTTATGGTTCTCCCACAGACCTGTATCCCTGAAACAAATAATACATTATATGTTAATTTAAAAAAAAAAAAAAAGAGTTATGGGTCTCCAAAGCAAAGAAGGGAAAGGGTATTCTATCAGAAGGAACTGTGTGCAAAGGTATGGTCTGAAAGAGCTTGGCATATAAAGGGACTAGCAAAGAGTTCTGCATGGAAGGAACATTGATATGTGGCAAATGGAGGAGAAGAAGGGAGGGGATTAAGAACAGTATCAGGAGGGGCGCCTGGGTGGCTCAGTTGGTTAAGCGACTGCCTTCGGCTCAGGTCATGATCTCAGGGTCCTGGGATCGAGCCCCACATCGGGCTCCCTGCTCAGGGGAGACCCTGCTTCTCCCTCTCCCTCTGCTGCTCTGCCTACTTGTGCTCTCTCTCTCTGTGTCAAATAAATAAATAAAATCTTAAAAAAAAAAAAAAAAAAGAACAGTATCAGGAAAGGGACCTGGAGAGAGAAGCAAAAGCAGCCTGCTTTGAAGGAGTCTACAAAGATTGATAATACATATACATAAATAATTATAACACATGATAGAACAATCTAATGCTTTTCAGACCACCAAAGGAAGTGCAAGGGAGTCAGAGAAGGGAGAGATGATTTCCCACTAGTGGTTGGAGACTATATCACTGATTAGCTGGGCAGAGTTAAAATTGGTCCTTTTAAATTTGGGGGATTCAAGTAGAAGTTAAAGATCTGCAGTATAATTACATACCCAGTCGTGTTCTTTTTGGATCATATCTTTAACTTAATAGACCAGATCCTAAATCCCACCACACTGCCCAGTGGCATGCCCATTCCCATTATATAACATATTGTATATTTTGTTCACCATTCTATTGCCAGCACCTAGAACCATGCCTGGCACCTTGTAGGTATCAAATAAATATTCATAGAATCAGTCTTTTAAATGATGTGTTTTTACCATGGCAACCACATACACTAGATTTTCCAGAGTCTTTAAAATATCCCGTCCTTTAGTTGCCATTAGTACAACTATATTTGTCATGCATCTGGAGTTCTGACTTAGAAAATATGGTAACAAAACTCGTAGATACAACATAAGAAAGCTTCATTGTCATTGTCAAAAACTCCCTATGCCAGCTTGGGTATTTGGGAGGGATATGGGAAGGGAATATGGTTTTATGTAGAGTATACCGTTTCTGGGCTGGAGGCCTCAACCACTCCCTTCTGCATGGTTGGCTGCCCATGTGGTCTCAGACAAGAGCAGCCTCTCCTTCTCATTCTTTGCCCACTGAACACACAAGCTTTGGGAGTCTTGGATGAAAGTAGAAAGCATTAGCATCCTGAAAAGGATGTAGTTGGGGTGCTTGTGCCTTGTATGGGTCTTTCCAAACAAGTTTCTGGCTGTCCTATTGGGAGAGGAAATCTCCAACATCTGCAGAAATGAAAGAGGGTGTTGTTACAAACTTAGCATCTGCCCAGCACTCCCTGAAATATAACATTTAATGTGCTTGATTATTACTATCAAGTAGGTCATCAGTGAAAACCATTATCAACCCTATAATGTTCATTTTTTTCTCCTTCTTCCTCACCTCTCCCTCTTCTTCTCCTCCTTCTCCTCCTCCCCCTCCTCCTCCTTCTTCTTCCACTGTCCTTCAATTTTTGTTTGGCTTTAGATTCAGATGTCAAAATTACTGGGTGCACATAGATTTTTTTTTTTTGAGTTGAGGAAGAGGCTTGCATTATATTCTGACTTTTCACAGCCTATTTCTATCTCCTAGAAGATTTTGCATCCCTTCTGCCTGTCTTAATGGTTTTATCATTCTCCCATTCACCCAAAATAAAAATCCTTAGATCTCCTCTATTTCTCTCACCACTTCCTTCTTGAGTCCTCTTAATCTACCCCAAATTATCCTCACATGTATCTCCTCTCGTCTGCCACCTTAATTGAGGCTCTCAATCAGCCTCTTAACTGACCTCCCTGATCTCCTAATCAGAGCAGCCTTTGCACTGCTCCCTAATCATGTTAAGACTGACACTGTCCTCCTCTGAAGCCATGGGCGGCTCCTCATCATACAGGGAATAAAATACAAAATCTTTGGCATGCTGTTCAAGACCATGTTGAGTCTTGCCAGTGCTTTACCAGCCAGCCTTTGGAAATGAAAAATCTATTCAAGAAGAACAAATTTATAAGATAAACTGGATATATTACATAAAAGCTATTGTCCAAAAATCTGCAAAAAGAATGTGTGTATGCATGTAAATAGATAAATGTATACACACACACACACACACACACACACAGTGTTATAAGTGGTTATTAAGGTTTCTAGGCAAGCCCACAAGTCTATTCAATATATAATTGTAGGCAAACTACTGTGCATGTGCAATTTTTAAAAAATTATTCAGCAATGCCAATAAATACAACAGGAAAACCACTAAAATTTTAAATTATTTTTAAGAAATAGATCCTGAGGGGCGCCTGGGTGGCTCAGATGGTTGGGTGTCTGCCTTCGGCTCAGGTCATGACTCCAGGGTCCTGGGATCGAGCCCCACGTCAGGCTCCTGGCTCAGCGGGGAGCCCACTTCTTCCTCTCCCTCTGCCCCCCCGCCCCCCGCTCATGCTCTCTCTCTCTCTGTATCTCTGTGTCTCAAATGAATAAATAAAATCTTAAAAAAAAAAAAGAAAGAAATAGATCCTGACTACTGGCTCTTGGGGTGACAAGATGGACAGACAACTCCATTTGTCTTAATAGGTTACATTTACTACATGCTTACAATATGCAGGCCATGTCCTAAGACCTTTACAAGCATTAGCCTTACAAGTATTTGATCTCACAACAAGCTTATAAAATAGGTATCATTCTTTTCCCCACTTAACAAACAAGGAAACTGAGGCACAGGGAAGTTAAATAGCTTGCCCAAGGTCACCCAGGGAGTGGTAAAGGTAGGGTTTGAATTGGGGCAGCTTGATTCCAAAGCTCCCACTGTGAATGACAGCCCTAGATTAAGAACCACTAGAGAGTTCTCCAGAAGAGACAGGGCCAGTTAATAGTGGGGGATGCAAGGAAGTGTCTAAAGCTGACAGTGCGTGACTGGCTGGGGACAAAGCTGGGTAGTCAGGATTGGGTACTGTGAATACGATGTTTTGTTATGGTCATTTTGACCCTAGTGCTATTTTGACATTCACACTTAATTCATTTCTGTGAAGAATAAAGCATTAAACTTTCAACTTAAAAAATCATCAAGTACTCTGTGCAGCAGAAACTCACTCTAATGTCTGGATGAAGTGAGAGTCAGATTGGGGATTCAAGGCTGGGGAGTCAGAGATGTGGTAAGAGACGACGAAGCCTAGAAATGGGGTAAGGTTGTGACACGCATTATTTGTTCTTTTTTTTTTAAGTGATTGGCTTGATATTTAGGATTACAGAATGTCCATGGTGTCAAAGTGGTCTAAAAAAAAAAAGATTCTACTTCAAAATGGGACTTACAGGAGGAAGAGGTTAAGCAGTGAGTGCTAACCACAACCTGCCTTGGGCAGAAGCAGAAGAAAGCCTCAGGCCAAGTAATGGAAGGAGAGTCACTTTCTGTTCTGGTTGTCAGAAAGGGCAAAGAATCAAAACATCACTTTTGCAATGGATGAGTTTACAAAATTGCAGGAAGTGTGACAAGACTTGAAAGACAAGGCATATTTTTTTTTAAGAGTGCAGCTTTTTATTGAACAGGTTACAGAAGAGGTTTAGTTGGAAAGACCAAAGCCCATGTCATCATCAGACTCCTCTGACTCTTCTTTGCTTCCACCTCCTCCTCGGCTGGGGCAGCTGTGCTGTAGGGGGAAGGGAGGGGGCCAGGTCCAGCTGCTGGGGCAGGTCCACCAACCCCTACATTGCAGATGGGGCTCCCGATGTTGACATTGGCTGGGGCCTTTGCAAACAAGCCCGGCCCGAAAAGTTCAACACTTACACCCGGCCTTTAATGAGGGCATTGCTCTTATCCTCCGTGTGACCGTCACCTCATCCTGGAGCAGGGTGAGGGCCGAGTAGATGCAGGCGAGCTCCGAGAAGGGCGTGCGAGTGTTGGGCTGGCGCTGCTGGGCACGGTGTAGTTGCTGGATGAAGTGAGGGCCTCACCCCAGCGTGGCCTTAGCTTCCTCAGAAGGATCAAGCACCTTAGTGCAGCTGAGGAAAGGCAAGACACATTTTTTAAATATCATGCAGTATCTTTTTGCTGTGGAGTATTTCCCATCTGAAATTTGGGATTATTTGACCAAGTGGCATCACCTCTGGTATTTTCCATGGATCAAGAGAAAGTATTGTGAGAAAACTGGGATACAGAGCCAGGTTCAAATCCAGGCTCTACCACTTGCCAGGTGAATCTCAACCTCTGAACCTCAGTTCCTTCATGGATTAAAAGAGAGTGATAATATTGCTTAAGTCTCAAGGTTGTTGTGGGCCTTAAATTGTGCCTCAGCTAGTCAGCCTTCAGTAAATATTTATCAAATGGCAAGAGTGGTTAGTAGCACTACAACGGAAGATTTTATTTTACTTTTCTGTATTCCTTAAATTTTCTACCACGAATGTATACTGCTTTTGTAATTAGAAACAAAAACATAAAACTTACTCTTTTTTAAAATGACAGACATAATTTCTCATATTTTCACCTTTGCTCTGCTCACCTTTGCTTCTTTCATTTCCCTTTCTGTTATATATAAAAACGGGTCTTCTCCACCCAGCAATATTCAGAGGATGCTGTGGGATGTCAGTTATTGTCTGTACTGCATCATGGCTTTAAGGGGGTCAGCTCAGCGTACCCAGGCCTGTGGTACTTAGATGGGGCTGAGGTCAGTGGTGACTCAGTGCCACGGGAGCTCTGTTCTCTCCATTACACATCGATCCCCATCCTGACACTGCCAGGCCTCAGGGAGCTCCATTTTTTTTTTTTTTTAATCCTACTCGTTTCATTCATTCAGCACCAAAGCCTGGAGGCGCTGACATAGGCTGCGAGAGTCAAGCCGCAGTTGGTCTGGAAACCAGGGAGAGTGTGGGCGAGTGTATTAAATAAAGCAAAGTTCTGGCAGAAAACCAGCTTCTAATCTTGAAGTGTCCCCTGGTTCTCTTCTTTTCTTTATAATTTTAGGTTTGTGGGTCCCAGATCTCCATCTTTGCCTTCTGGAGCTGCTGCCTTAGCAATAAGAAAAGATGAATGTAGGGATTTAAGGCTGAGTTACACCAGCCCCTGAAGCATTCTCACATCAGGAAGCATAAGCAGGTGGCTCTGTCACATCTGAAGCTACCTGGTCTGCCCACCCTCTCACACTGTGGGCCTTTTCTCACACAAGGATGTAAGGGAAGAGCCAAAGGGCCAGGATCTTTCTGAGTGTGTGGGCTTCTGGGGGCGCAAGGTGTGGTTCATCAGCTTCCTTTCAAACCCACTCCTGCTCGCTTGTTCCTATTTCAGCAAACATCGCTGCCATGCACCCAGCTGCCTAGGTTAGAAATCTAGGAGTCATCCTTGACCACTTCCCTCCCCCCACCATTCACATCCCATGTCCAATTATACATGTAGACCTACTTACTCTACTGCTTTAAATGGCCCTCAAACTCATCTGCTTCTCTAGTGCCTTTCTCCCCTTAGCCCATGTTTAAATCTCTTTTACAATATTCCTGTCAGTGATCATGTGGTCCCACTTTGGACACTGCCAATAATGGGATTTACTACCTCCAAGGTGATCCATTCTATTTCTAAACAGCAGGAGGAGTTACAGTGTTCTTCCCTATGTCAAACCAAAATTGGTTTCCCTAAAGCTTGCACTGTGTTCTGGCCTTTAGGCCTACATAGTCAAGACAGTCTCTTCTGCTCTGAGTCAGCCCTGGGTGTGAAAGCATGGTTACTATGTCCCTGAGGCATTCTCTTCTCCAGACCAAACATATCCACTTGTTTCCACCTGTCCCCATAAATATGGTTTCAAGCTCCTTCTCTAGTCAAATGGCCAACAGAGCTACTTCTTCCCACTCTGCAAAAGCCTGAAAAGCATCTTTACATAAACAATATTATTCTCCTTGATTCTCCCATGTTAAGCTCAGAGATCATGTGACCATAGAGAAAATTTCTCCCATCCCTGCAACACCCCATCACATGCATAACTCTGTAGATAGCTTTGAAACAAGCAGGTCAACTTTATTATTCACAAACTAAAGCTAATTATATTGAGCTGTCAGGGTTGTTGTATTAAAATAGATAACAAAGTTTGAATTAAATATTTCAACAAATATCGATGTAACACCCATCATGTACTGGACATTCCGCTGGACTCTGGGTATAATATAGTCCTAAAGATGTTAGGAAAGACCTCTACCTTTATGGAATTTCTAGCCTAGAGACTGAATATGAGAGGCTCTCCAAGGGTCATATAGTTTGAACTGAAGCCCAGCTCAAACTCTCCCTGAAGCTGATTGGAATTCTCCCTTCCAATGACCTAAGCTGGAAGCTCAAAAGTGGTACCCACTATTATGATTATCATAATAATAAACATAGATACAACCACATTAATGCCAATAAACCTTTGGATGTTACAATTTCCTTATGAGAATAATGCTTTTAGAAACAGAGCAAAGACCATAGTGGCATTTCTTGTGAATAATAACCATTATATCACAGATTGTCTCAAATTCTCATCCTATAAACCACCTATTTCCTATAAATCAAGGAGTTTTATAATAAATGAGCTGAGTTAGTGTCCACACAGTGACTGTCCATTCAAATGTGGATTACTTGCTTAACTTGGGCAAACGGAATGAGAGATTCTAGAGTGCAGAACAGCAGCTTCATCAAGGAAGGTGCACTTGCACTTGTAGGTACAGTGCCAGGCTCCCTTCCTCCTTCTGTCTGCTGGAACAATTATCCTGTCCGTAAAAGTCGTCTTCAGCCATCATCTTATTCAGTACACTATGGATGACAGGATATGCTTCCACCATCAAAGAGGCTTTCAGCTTTTCCAAAAGTTGTGTCTTGGCTTCCTCATCATTTTATATCATAATTTGTTCAGCATTTGGTCAAGGAACTGATAGAAATGGAAGAGTTACTTACTGTAAAACACCCAGTCTCTGCTCATTTAAATCCACTGATCTTCCTGTTTCTCTGTTACTGGCAGATAATCCACCATCTTGGGTGGGGTGAGCATGAAACCACCACCTAATATCTCACTAGGGGAGGGGAGTGACCACAGGATGTCATCCTCCATGTCAGAAGAGTGGCAAATATTTAGCAAGGAGGGTTTCACATTTGCTTATCTGAGAAGTGCTCCACGTCTGTACCATGCTGCTGAAATGAGTTAAGATCTCTTTCGTCAAGCCTCCCCCACTGACCCTATATGCTGACAAGATTTTAAGATACTATCCATGTCTTGGTATTAATCACACTCATATTTATAGTGGCTCATATTTGTTAGCTATAGTTAGTCCAGCATCGTGCCTGACGTATACTTTATCTCAGTTAATCCTCATTGCAATCTTTTGAGGTAAGCATTTTCTCCTTTCACATGAGAAAACTGGTTCAGAGAGGGTAAATGGCTTGCTTAGGTTAATTTAACAAATAAATACAAATGCCAGGATTCGGGCCCAATTGAATGTCTATATCTCTTTACTCTCTTACCCACCACCCCAAACACTCGAATCCCAATCCAGAATCGAGGGGACCACGCACAGAGCATCCTTCCTCGCCTACGTGTTCACTCCCGTCCATTGTTTGTGGCCTTTTCTATCTCCTACATAGGATTTCAATTCCTGTGAAGGAAAGAGAACTTATTCATCTTTGTGTTTCTCCCCAGAGAACAGAACATAGTCGTTCTCAATAAGTACATTTTAAGTGAGAACACACACATGCGAACCAGAATACAGTGCTATCACTAGAATTTCTCTACTCCTACTTCAGAATTACAGAAAGGCTCCCATTTTAAAATTAATAATGAGGGCGCCTGGGTGGCTCAGTTGGTTAAGCGACTGCCTTCGGCTCAGGTCATGATCCTGGAGTCTCGGGATCGAGTCCCACATCAGGCTTCCTGCTCAGCAGGGAGTCTGCTTCTCCCTCTGACCCTCCTCCCTCTCATGCTCTCTGTCTCTCATTCTCTCTCTCGCAAATAAATAAAATCTTAAAAAAAAAATTTAAAATTAATAATGAATCAAATCATCTTATCGTGCCTATGTGATAGTAGCCATAGAGTGACTAAACAATGAAACCCCCCCTTTTTTTCTTGCAGCTCCAAATTGCACATCCTTTAGCTATCCAAAGCCAGAGAGAATAAAATCTTCCCATCCTTAGTGTGACACTCAAAAGTAGTTGAGCAGAGACACGCCGTTGCTTGAATACGGATGGAAGAACTTGTAGCTCTGCACAAATACCGAAGCTTCCCAGACTCACAAAAAGCTGGTGGGAACTCATTGTGCACAACACATGGGAGTAAATCTCTCCCCTTTATACAAGGTTGGCCTCACTTGGAGCAGTTGCAGATTGAGAGACAGAGTTCTTGGCCTTAGTATTTAAGACTCTGACACCTGAAAGTCATCATTCCAGTTGGAATGGAAGCCACACGGAACAAATAGGTGTGGAGGATCAGCAAGCCAGGAAAGAAAGACTGACATGGCAATAACAACTCTCCACATTTATACAGTGTTTCCTATGTCCCAGGCGCTTCCTTACATTATTTGTTTTAATCCTTACAACAGGCTGAGGGGTAGGTACATTTAAAAGATGTAGAAATGAAGCTTGAGGAGTTATGTGACTTGCCCAAGGCCTCCTTGTTGGTAAATGTAGAGCTGAGGGAATTGAATTGAGGCCTCTCTGACTCCAAAGTCTAAGCTCTTAACCACTCATGCTAATCATTAACCACACTTGCCTAACCATTGAATCTGTTCTTGGCAATCAATACTGGAGGCTAAATTCTAGACACGTACTGCATTTTATTTATTGCTTTATTTTTATTTATGTAAAAGCTAAATGTATAGTTCTCATCCTGTAAGATGAATGCTATCCTTCTCAACTCATCTTTTAGTTGTCAGCAGAAGTCCGGGCTAAAAACCTGCTCTAGATAATATATAGGGACATCTGGACTCCGTGTCTTCAAACTGACAATTTTACTGAAGACACCGATGCCCAGAGTGGGCAGACCAGATAAGCAGCAGCCGTTACAGACTTGAGTCTGATGAAAAATACTACTTACTTCACTTATATTTGTAGGCTGTGTTATGGCTACCAGGCATGTCATATATATTCTTTTATTTGATCCTAAGGAAAATTGTGAGGTAGATAAGGTATGTAATATTATCTCTATTATACAGATGAAGAGGCACACCCAGAATCATCATCCTATTAAGTTCTAGTCTTGAGAATCCAAATCCCAAATAAATGAACTTCTAGCCCTTTTAACCCTTCAAAAATACAGATGGAACTGGGCTCAAATCTTGACTCTACCACACATCTCTCAGAGCCTGCAATTTTCTCCTCTGTCGAATAAGGGATGAGGATGTCTACCTCACAGGACTGTGAAACTAGATCAAGTAATGTAGGTAAAGCCCTTTCAATAAAGAAGTGAACAGAATAGATGTAGATCCCGTCCTCATGGATCGGGATGGTGGGAGGTGAAAAAACAAACGTTCAGTGATTACACAACTTGATGATCAAGTTACAATAATCATAAGTGTTATAAAGGAAAAGACAGAACACTCTGTAGGTGTACCATAGGATGAGCTATCCTCCCGTGTGGCTGAGGGCAGGCCTCCCTCAGCAGTGACAGCCAAACTAAGACCTGAAGGATGAGTGGCAGTTAGAGAAGTGGGGGGTGGGGGGCAGGTGTGGGTTGTAGCAGAGAGTGTTCCAGGCATGAGGAGCATCAGTGAAGCATGGATGAAGAAGCTTGGTGACCTTGCAGATCAGAGAAATGACTTCTGTGGCTGGAGTGTAAGGAGCTCCAGGAAAAACGATGTGAAAGGATGCTGGAGAAATAGGCAATCTCCAGGCCATGTGGAGCCTTGCAAGACAAGTTAAAAGTCTTGAACTTTAACCCAGGAGCAATGAGAAGTCATGGAAAGGCTTTAAGCAAGGGGCAACATTAGATGAGAGCTTTAAAAAGTCCAGTTCCAAAAAATAAAAAAATAAAAATAAATAAATAAAAAATAAATAAAAAGTCCAGTTCCAAACTAGGGAAAGCTGGCATCTTTTTAAAAGCTTTCTTTTCTTTTTTTAAGTAAACACATCTTTAGCACCCCTTACATTGCAACAGTGATATAGACTATGCGTTTGAAATATAAAATGAAAAGATTTAGACTGGGGCAAGTACCAGCCCCTCCCTCTACTACTTTCAGAATCTAGGACAAGTCACCTCAAAGATTATCTCTGCTCTTGCTACCTAACATGGTTTCTTCTCTAAGCAAAAGTTAACCTGCAGATCTTAAAAGTACTTTGAGAACCAGTGTACACACTTCTAGGGAGCTCATTTATTCATTGTTTTTGTCAAACAAATATTTATTAAGCATCAGCCACATGCCCAGCATCATATTAGGTACTGGGGGTTCAGAGGTGGATAAGATACAGACCCTATACTTTAAGAACTCACAGTTTGGGGTAGACATAGCAGAAAAAAAAATAAGTAATCACTATGTTGTACACCTGAAAGTAATATAACATTGTGTGTCAACTATACTCCAATTTAAAAATTTTTAAATAAAATAAAAAGGGATGGAAGAAAATACATACATACATACATAAAAAGTAATGACAATAAAGTAGGATCTACTACAAGAGAAGAAGCAGGGAGGGAGTTATTTACAGAGCTTAGAGTCAGGGAAAATTTTTAGTAGAGGTGATATGCACATAGTATGTGCTTAATACATGTTGAATGAAAAGTTTGAGCTGTCTTTTTCCCCCAACTTTATTGATATATAATTGGCATATAACATTGTGTGAGTTTAAGATATACCATGTGTTGATTTAATACACTTCTATATTGCAAATGATTACTACCATAACATTTTTTTTTTAAGATTTTATCTATTTAGAGAGAGAGAGAGAGAGAGAGAGAGAAAACGTGAGCGGGGGAGGGGAAGGCAGAGGGAGAGGGAGAATCTCAAGCGGACTCTGCACAGAGTGCAGAGCCTAACATGGGGCTAGATCTTGCAACCCTGAGACCTGAGCCGAAATCAAGACTCTGGACACTCAACTGACTGAGCCACCCAGGCACCCCTACTACGATAACATTATTGATCTGAGTCGTAAAGGATGAAGGGAAGCCTACCAGACAATAAGAAGAGTAGGGAATGAATAAGATCACAGATACCATAAAAGTGACCTTTTCATATATAACTTTATCAGCAGTCAGCTAGATAGGTTGAAAGGGAGAGATTGTAGGTAAGGAGACCAAGTGAAAACCTGGGGCAATAATCCAGGTGAAAGGTACAAAGGACTTATTGTTCCCTCAGGAGTAATGGTGGCTGTACTCAGTTTGCTTGACAATAAGTTTTACTTGGTAGTACAGGGTATGGCTTGTAAGTGTTAATACATCTTCCCATGAATGGATGTCTGTTCACCTTCAGGGGGGTTGAGACCATGTCATCTACTGAAATCCTTGTAACACCTTGCTCTGTATCCATATGCACCCATCAAAAGTTGGGTTGACCGTTGGATTCACTGAGTTGCGGTGGGAGTGGGGCAGCTGGAACAAGAGAAGTGGGAAAGTACTCCCCATCTGCCGGGCACCACAGGCACTCTTCCCTCCTATAAGGCAACATCTTAAACTCAGCCAAACCTCCTTCTTATTTTCACCCAAAAGCCTGTTATGTCCTTTTCCTTGTTCGGTCGCATCCATCTACCCCAGCTAGAAACCTCAAGATAATATTGGAAGCCAAGAACAAAGCTAGGGGGAAAAATCATTTTTCAGGCTTTTAAGAACTGTATTTTCCTCCAGGATCTTCAAAAGAGTTTTGCCTCTCATTCATACATAGAAAGCAGTCAGTGGGATCCTAAGATTCAACAATGCCACTTCTCTGAATCTACCCTAAAGACACACTCCCAAGTGTACATGAAGAAGTATGTATAAGTGTATTTTATATAAGAGATAAAAAGTGGAAATAGCCAGGGGCGCCTGGGTGGCTCAGTCGTTAAGCATCTGCCTTCGGCTCAGGTAATGGTCCCAGGGTCCTCGGATCAAGCATCGGGCTCCCCGCTCAGCGGGAAGCCTGCTTCTCCCTCTCCCACTCTCCCTGCTGGTGTTCCCTCTCTCACTGCATCTCTCTCTGTCAAATAAATAAATAAAATCTTTAAAAAAAAAAAAAAGTGGAATAGCCTAAAAGTCAATTCATCCAACACATGCTAATAAACCATGTTCTGTTTGTGACACAAAATACTAGGCAACAGCCAAAATAAATGAAGTAGATCTATAAGTGTTAATGCGGCAAGCACTCCAAATTGTTTAAGTGAGAAAGGCAATTTGAAGAATGATAGGTCTTATACCATTGGTGTGAAAAATAACCACCAATGAACCAAAATCCTGAAATAGTAATTTATTTCTTACAGCTATATACATATGCACTAAATGCATAAAAAATGGTCTGGGAGAATATGTACAAAAATACATACAAATCTGGTAACAGTGGTTACCTCTGGGAAGGTGGGTTGGGAACCAGGACTGGGAATGACAGTCAAAGAAATTTAGTGTTCTCTGTATTTAAATTTTTTTTTCACAAGTGTAATAGTGCATTTATGATTTAATGGAAGAATTTTTTTAAATTTTTTTTTTTTAAGATTTTTTATTTATTTGACAGAGAGAGACACAGCAAGAGAAGGAACACAGGCAGGGGGAGTGGGAGAGGGAGAAGCAGGCTTCCCGCAGAGCAGGGAGCCCGATGCGGGGCTCGATCCTAGGACCCTGGGATCATGACCTGAGTCGAAGGCAGACGCTTAACGACTGAGCCACCCAGGCGCCCCTGAAAGAATTTTTTTAAGGTAAGAAAATCATTAAGGATGTACAGTACTATTTTTAGTAGTGAAAAGTTTGAACTACCTAATAGCGATAGAAATATTATTAAATCAATCATGGTACAATCCACATGGCAGAACTTGATAAAAATGTTCATTTTTATGTTTGCAGATGTAAAGAAGTTAGTAATTTATAGTTCCACTTAAAAGGAACTACATACTAATTATGATGTTCTGAATTATCCCGTTTTTGTTAACAAATACATATAAAAAAAGTTTGAGATATTTTTTATAAAAGGTATATAGTTGTTTCTACATCAATGGGATTCTGGTTGTGTTTTGCTTCTGTATACCCTAAATTTTCCCTAAGAAATAAGTGTGTAATAAGAAAAATTGTATTTTAAGAAATGTAAACAAAATGAGGGAATTGAACTAGGAGAAAGGTAAGAGGAAAAAATGCGTAATGTGGATGGGAATAAGAAAGTAGGGAAAAGGGTACTTCGGGCGCGGCACGCCTCTACCGGTCGCCTGTCGAGTGGACCGAGTGCGGTACCCGAGCCCAGCCCGCCCCCAGCACCTGCTGCGGGCGCGGCTACACCATGGAGCGCCTTGATAAAAGGGCGCTGAATGCGCTGCAGCCGCCCGAGTTCAGAAATGAAAGTTCACTAGCATCTACCCTGAAAACGCTCCTGTTCTTCACAGCTCTAATGATCACTGTACCTATTGGGTTATATTTCACGACTAAATCTTATGTTTTTAAAGGCGCCTTTGGGATGTCCAATAGGGACAGCTATTTTTATGCTGCTATTGTTGCGGTGGTCGCCGTCCACATGGTGTTGGCCCTCTTTGTTTATGTGGCCTGGAATGAAGGCTCACGACAGTGGCGTGAAGGCAAACAGGATTAGATTGGACATCACCTTTTGATAGCATTAAATTGATTTTTAAAAATGGTAAATGTGTCTGGGATATTGATGATTTCAATAAAGTTGAGAACATGTTAAAATCAAAAAAAAAAAGAAAGTAGGGAAAAGATGTTTGAGGATTTTTTTTTTAAAGATTTTATTTATTTATTTGACAGAGACAGAGACAGCAAGAGCAGGAACACAAGCAGCAGGAGTGGGAGAGGGAGAGCAGGCTTCCCGCGGAGGAGGGAGCCCGATGTGGGACTCGATCCCAGGACCCTGGGATCATGACCTGAGCAGAAGGCAGACGCTTAACGACTGAGCCACCCAGGCGCCCAGAGGATTTTTTTAAAGAGATTTTTTTTTTTTTTCCAGAGAGTTAAGGGGAAAAATATTTTTGTTCTCAGAGTTTTTCAGTATACTTTCCAAGCCATCAAGTTTCTAAATATAACCAAAGATGATGATTTTACAAGCAACCCAATATAAACATAGTAGATGTTTATATTTCTACATTAACAACATGACATTGGAGCTGCAAAAAGTTCTTTTGAATTGGCTATATTTTATTTTTCTAAAAAAATAAGTCCCCTTTTGAGTCCCCTTTTAAAATATAACACCACCTCCACCCCGTCCTGGCTTTAAATTTCAAGAGAAGTCAGAATTTAGGATGGAGGACAGAGGGGTGGAGGAGCAGGGGGGAGGTGGGGGGTTAAGATTTTGGGCAGGAAGGGGAAGGGGAGGACTTTTTGCAGAGCCTTACCTAAAAGTAGTACTGCATAGACTTTAATGTGTATTTGGATCACCTAGGGATCTGGTGAAAGTGCAAGTCTAGGCTGGGACTCCCGGATGATGCCCAGGCTGCTGGTCCATGGACAACTTGGAGCAACAAGGCCTTGGAGTCAGGGAATTTGCTCTTCCACCCTGGTCCGTCTGCGTTTCACTGGCCATGACTTCTTTCTTTCTAACCTAACATTTTTTTGTCAGGATACCCAATAGCAGAAGCTTTTCAGAAAGTCATTTTACCATATACAAGGTCCAGTTTAAGGCCCTATGCACGGAAGTGAGGAAAATGGGAAACAGAATAGGGAATGGGCAGGAGCCCCTGAGACACAAATGGTATTTGTTAGAAAGGGTGTGGCATTATGGAAAAAGCCCTGGACCGGTTGTCGGAAGACCTGGCTTCATTAACCAGCTGTGTGCCTTTGTGCCAGTCACTTCTCTTCAGTCTTCCGTCTCTTTTCCTGTCAAAAGACTTGGTCTACCTGGCTTCTAAAATCTTTTCGGCTCTGACACTTGAGTCTATAAAGAGAGCCTATATCAACAGGAGGGAAGAAAAGAAAGATGCGCCACCACACACATAGCTGCCAAGGATCCTGTACATGTGGTATCATAATGGAAGAATTTTTCCCTTGTCTGCCCAGATGCAGAAATGTTGGAGTGAGAGACTGGGAAACATGCCTAGTATGAAATCCTAGTACCCTGACTTCCTGGTTTTGGCAATTTAGTCTTGGGAATCTGTCCCAGGCTCTGTAAAGTAAGACAGACCATGAAAACAGGCCCTCTAAGAACTTCAGTGTGGCTCTGGCAGCCTTCAGATTCTAAGGTCCTCAATCCTTGGGGCCACCCTCATGTTTTACCTCATTCCCCTACACTGATCAGCAGCCAAATTCTGAAGCCACTTGAGCTTACAGTCTCAGCCAAATGGCCCTACTGCCTTCCTGTTTGTGAAAGCCTCCAATTCCCAGCCTGTGGCCAAATCCAATTTTTGCAGCAACTCAACCCTTCCCCCAAGATCACCCTCTGGACTTGAGTCTCCCACATGCTGCAGACTCTTTTTGGGCCTATAGCAGCCAAGCCTAAGGGAATTGGAAAGGCCAGATGGTGACACTTCTTTCTCTACATTTAAAATCGTCCTATGCTCAAAGGGAGGCTCGGCCCCTAGTTTGATAAGCACAGGGTGGGAAAGGGACCTGCTGTGGTGAGATTACCCAGACTCTGGGGCAATCTCCTACAGTTCTGCCTCACACCCCAACAGACCTGCACTCTTCACCTTTTCACTTACTCAACGGGCCTACGGCTATTCTAGCAAAGACTCCCAAGTCATCCATAAGCATGCTAGCGTCAGGCTGCTTCCTGTGGTTTAAGGGCAGGCAGCCTCCATCCATGTTCCCTGAGACCCCGTCCCCCAGCAGACATTCACTCAGGGCATGGCCTCCTGAGGCATCCATTTGGGATGCAGGGACCCTGTGGGCTGCGAGAGGAGTTATTTTTCCCTCCGGCCCCAGCCTAGGCTGTGCTGAATGATGGGGCTGGCTAGCACAAAGACTGCTTTTTATGTTGGTCCTTGGTATTTTTGGTGTCTGGAAAGAGCTTCCTTTCCTCCCATAGTTAATGAGCAGCATAGGAGCATTTCCCTTTCCTCAACAGAAAGTCTTTTCCTGCCCCTGGGGCCAGGCAGAGGGGTGGCAGGTGTGGCTAAGCGCTCCCTGAGGTTAACTTCAAACTTCAGCTTAGAGCCACACTTGATGAGAAGCAAAGTGAAAAGCAGGGTTAGCTTCCATTGGGGCAGAGTTGGCAAGTGGGCACAGGTGCCTGGCAAGCCAGGGGATTATTTTCTAGTCTCCCAATCAGGTGAGGGGACAGGAGAAGGGGGTGGGGAACCAATGTGTGTTTGACACGTTTGTGAATTGTTCCTATAACAAAGGCTTTTTAAAAAAAAAAAAAAAACAGAGTGGAGCTTTATATATGTGAATGAGAGGCTCACAGAAGGACCTATTGTCAGGAGGAAAAATTGCATGAGTAATTGTGCATGACTTCAGTCTTCCCAGTAGAAATGTTAGGCGTGTTAAGGATGATTGTGGACATTCCAGTGTTTTCAGCATGGGGAAGAGAGAGGAGGGAACTCCTGAGAGGTGAGGAGGCAGGTTGTCTAGCAAGGCAGGGGAGACAGGAACCAAAAAAGCTCTTCCTCCACTTTTCTTGTTGGTTCCCATTCTTCCTCTACTTAATTAAGGTACCACCTCCTACAGGAAGCCTTCCTGCCCCTACCTCCTTCTCTCACCTCCCACTTTAGGTGTCCTTGATAGGTATCTACTGTCTTATCATTATTTACTAGACCATGATACTACTGATAGTTTATAGAGCAGTGGGCATGGACCCCAGCACCGTATTCCACCACTTCCTAAATGTATAACTCTGGCCAAATTACTTAATCTCTCTGTGTCTCAGTTTCCTCATCTATAAATGGGAGTAATACCTACCTTCTAGGGTTGTTATCAGGATTAAATGTGTTAATACATATAAGGCGCATAGAATAGTGCTTGACATATGGTATGTACTCAATAAATATTAGCAATTATTATTTTTATTTGTATCCCCAGTCGTTAACACAATTTGTAATATATCATGGGGCAGTGGTTTTTCAACCCTCGTATGTATCATCATTGCTTGAGCAGCTTTAAAAATATATGAATCTGGGCACCATTGGTCTAGGAGTGAAAACTGATCGTGGTATTTGGGGAAAGTTCCCAGGTAGTTTTATTTTGCCTCCAAAGTCATAGGTGCTCAATGAATAGATGAATAGATGAACCAAATGGGATCAGAAGGAACCAACACAGGTGACACCATCCTTAGGAATGTCAAAGCATGATTTTGTCCCCTTCAGAAAGTTTGTTATTTCCTGAGGCAGACTTCCAAAGAATGATATGACAGTGAATGTAATGGAATACATGAAAGAATATAATTCTCATCATCTCAACATACTGCTCTATTGAAGAAACAGAAAAACGATTAGCTAGAGCTAATATTAGAGATCAATAGGTATTTCCTCTTGTGCTCTCTTTTGTTTATGCAGACTTATAGCTCAGAGAATTGCCATAACAACTCCAACCAGAGCTGAACTTTGACCTTTCCTCCAGTTTTAATTCCGACTTGCCACCAAGTCCTTAATTCAGTGGATGTAAGAAAACATTTAAAGACCCCAAATAAAGCATTTCTGCCCCTGTAATGTACAGTTGCAATATGTTGTTATCATAGCATATTGTAATTAGTTGCTTTATCGAGTTGGTTTACAAAATTTAAACTGACTGCGCCTCGTAAAACAGGAAGTCAGGCATCTCACAATGGAAATAATGAACTATAGCCAGGGCTCTTACTCTCAAGGCCCGTATATATTAATGGGGGAAGTAAAGATAAACATACTGAAAACTAGAGAAAACGAATACAGCAGAGACATTTAAATAGTATGTAGCGGGATAAAGTGGTCTTGGAGTCAGATTTAGGCCTACTTCTTATTAGCCATCTGACCTCAATTAATTCAATTAACCTTCCTGAATTTCAGCTTCCTTATCAACCAAATGTGGATTCTGATGCCTATGTTACAGGATTGTTGTGAGGCTTCAGAGCAATACTATACGTAAGTGTCTGGCACTTTTTATTAAATGAAATCATCTTAATGAACAAAGAGCTGTATTCCAGTAGCACAATTTGTTGTCAGCAATTTCATTATCAAGAGGAAAGATCATGTGAAACAGGACTCAAATCAAAATGGAGAACTAAACATGAACATAGACCTGCCCTACCACCATAAATCCCTTAAAGGACAGAAAAGATAGCAGAAAAAGCAGCAGAAATTATGATAAAAATCTGGATAGAAAGCAGTTAGGATCACACCAATAGACAACTCAGGATGAATATTAACATACTCCAAAACTTGTAAGGTAAATTTCTTTAAGGTGGGGGCAGGGAATCTCCTAGCTGAGTGGAAGCAAATAGAAAGAATACGAGGGGTTGGAAAGCACTCGTCAGGATTATTCATCTTTAAACTGCCCTGTGCACAACAGACCTCTCTCCTCTTCCCTCCACTTCAGGGAGCTATAGGTCAGGGGTAGGGGTCAGGAAGGTGGACTAAAACACAAAGCTTCACTCTAAGAAGGGAAATCCCCTGTCTGGGGAGGGTGTCTGCTGGTGTGTAAGGGCCTGTGAGAAAAGCAGGGCTGGAAGTAATCCTATCCAACTTCCATGGACACAGAGAGGAAGAAGGCAAAGCTGTTCCTGCCCAGCCTGTCAACTGTGGCTTCACTGAAGTAAAGGCCTCCATATTTTGGCATCTGGGGATGGGCAAAGGACCAAGTAGGGAGGAGGGTGGTCCCCGAGCCTGCCTCTCTGCCTGCTCTAAGCACCTTACTGGGAAGTCTGCAGTCAAAATGACCTACTCACAGAGTCCCTAGTAACCCTCCATTCACCAAAGGAGACTAGAGGGGAAATGGACAGCTCAAAACTGAAGTGAAAACTTAAACAAAATACCTGCTAATTAGCCCATTCTTCAAACATAGATATGATGAAAAACCAAGGATCACCAGATAGCTGAGGAAATTCAAACAGCTCTAAAGAAAAGGATTAAGATGAACAAACTGAGGGATGCCTGGGTGGTTCAGTCGGTTAAGCGTCTGCCTTCGGCTCAGGTCATGATCTCGGGGTCCTGGGATCAAGCCCTGCACCAGGCTTCCCTGCTCAGGGGGGAGTCTGTTTCTCCCTCTCCCTCTGCCCCTCTACTACCCTGCTGTGCTTTCTCTCTCTCAAATAAATAAATAAAATTTTTAAAAATATATATAAACAAACTGAAAACTGACTCCGGAGAAAAGACAGATAAAGGAACAGAAAAAAAAACAGTTAAAAAATTCTAACAAAAATAAATAAATAAATAAATAAATAAATGAAATCTAAATAGCATCATCCTTCAAAAGATCCGCAAGGATATTATAGTAGGCTGCTATGAAAAAGAAACAACAAACAAACAGGGAATTAAAAATTATGATAGTAAAACTAAAAAAGCAGTAGATGGGATGAATAATAAGATCAGTGTGGCAAAAACTGGGGATGTTAAGAAGTTAAGTGTGAGGAGATGTCCCTGAATATATAGAAACGATCAGGAATGGAAAATTTGAGAGAAAAACTGAGAGACTACTAGGGACTGAATTGTGTTCCTCTCAAATTCATATATTGAAGCCCTAAACTCAGTGTGACTGTATCTGGACATAGGCCCTGTGAGGAGGTGATAAAGGTTAAATGAGGTCAATTCAATAATTCAGTGGGGCTGGTGCCTTTATACAAAAAGGAAGAGACACCACAGCCATCTCTCTGCCATGTGAGGACACAGCAAGGACACAGCCAGAAGGCAGCTGTCTACAAGCCAGGAAGAGAGCCCTCACTGGAAACTGAATTGCCTAGCATCTTGATCTTAGCCTCCAAAATTGTGAGAAAATAAATTTCTGTTGTGTAAGCCACCCAGTATATGGAATTTGGTTATGACAGCCCAAGCAGAGTAATACAGAGACACAAAGGATCAATTCAGAAGTGCCTCCTTTCATTCAAAAGAAATGCCAGTAAAGAACTGAGAATTGGTGGGGAAGAGATCCACAAAGAAATATTAAAAGAAAACTTCCCCAACCCGAAGAAAGGCTTCAATACTTCACAGGGCCTGCTAAGTGGCAGGCAAGGAACATTTTCAAAGATGCTTACTTAGACAAATACTTGGGATGTTTCAGAATCAAAAAGACAAAGAAAAAACTCTAAAAGTATTCAAAGAAGAAAAACAGGTTACCTACAAGGAACAAAAATGAATTGGCTGTCAGACTTCTGAAAGGTCACTCTGAATGCTGGACAGCAATGAAGCAATCACTTCAAACTTGGAAAGAAAATAATTTTGACCCAGAATTATGTACCATGCTAGCCAAACTAGCTTTCCAATGAGGTAGCAAAATCAAGACCTTTTCTTTTTACCCTCCAGGTCTTCAAAAGTGAGTAAACTTGATGAAATCCAACACTAGCAAGGTTTTAGGGAAAATGGCCCCCTCAGACTCCATGGGAGTGTTATTTGATACTGCCGTTTTGACAGGGCTACTTGGAAGTATGTACCAGCATTTTTCTTTTCCAGCTATCTAACCTGGAGAAGAGCTTTTACAAATGCACAGAAGCCTTGTCTAGCACTGTCTTGTACCACTGTGAGTGGTGCAGATCCGGGAGTCAGAGTGCTTTGTTCAAATCCCAGCTCTGCTACTTATTAGTTATGAGACTGGGTAAGATTACCTTAGTGCCTCTCCAGTGAGATGAGGATGATAATATGTACTCCCTATTTCACAAGGTTGTTCTGAGAATTGAGTGAGTTACTACATGCAAAGTGCTTAGAACAGATCTTTGTACAGACTAAGCATTTGATAAATGAGTATTACTGTCATGTATTATAGAGAGAAGTTAGATGTTATCTTAGGACATGAAACAGTAAAGTACTTCCAATTTTGTGCCACTGGAAATACATGATGCTGCAGTGTTTGATGTGGCACAATATTGGAGGACCTAATATCTATAAATAGGAGAATGGTACAACTATACTATGGAATACTATGCAGCTGTTAATAAAAAAGGTGGTAGAATTATACTAACTCCATGTGCTATCAATGAAAGATCCCAAGGACATATTGCTAAATGAAGGTGAGGAAGGATAAGCAAATTGCTGAACAATATATATAGATTATCCCATTAAAAAAATACATGAATGTACATATTGCACATGTACACAGAGACATACCACTGTAGGGCGAAGCAGGGGGAGCTGTCTGTCCTGAGTGCAGGCAGTAAAGGGATATAGCAACTGAGGATAATTTAAAACAATAATTTTAGGGGTGCCTGGGTGGCTCAGTCGGTTAAGCATCTGCCTTCGGCTCAGGTCATGATCTCAGGGTCCTGGGATGGAGCCCTGCGTCGGGCTCCCTGCTCAGCAGGGAGTCTGGCTTCTCCCTCTTCCTCTGCCTCTCCCCATTGCTCCTGCTCTCTCTCTCTCTGTATCTCTTTGTCTCAAATGAATAAATAAAAAATTCTTTAAAAAGACAAAACAAAACAATAATTTTAAGGAATAACTTGAAAACAATAATAGATGACAATAAAATCTATTTAATCTGCTTCTTATTATCACCATGAACAATGAAAACAAACAATGTCAGTGATAAAATGCTCCTCTAGCCAGGGCAGTCAGCTCTTCCTGTCCCCCCAGCCTGTAATCCTAGATGCTACTGCATCTTCCCAAGTGCATAGAAAAACTTAGAGCAGAAACTGATGGTACTGACTAAATAGGATAATTTACAGAAGGAAGTGGAGTTAAGTGGGGGGGGGGGGGGGGGAGGGGGCGTGAGCAGGATTTTTACTTTTCACTTGCTACTCATTTAAACTTTTTTTGCAAAGAATATATTTATTTACTTACAGTTTGCACTTCTATAGTTAACGCTTTTTTAATTAAAAAAAATAACATGGAGACAAAAAGATTTATTACAGGAAGTCAGAAAAAATGGAAGCCAACAATAGCCTATAACCATTCCTCCAAATATTTTAGATTATGGAATATGGGTTAGGTATGGTGACTGCATTTTCAGAACTAAAAGTTGGAAGCCACTCTGCCAAAGAATTTTTGGTACAACTTCTGAGTAGGAGAGGCAGCCTGGGACATCCAATCTGGGTGCCAATATAATGGAATTTCTGGGACCATCTGATGGTTTATTATTACAAAGAGACTGTCTGAAACCAGGTCTGTCCATGAATCCCTAATCCCACTCCATTTTTGGATCCTTTTGGAAATGAACGCCTCCTGATAGGATATCAGCTTAAAACCTAGCATTCAGCCTGCCTTACCCTGACTTCCCTGAGTTCAAGGCCTTGAAGTCTTTGCTCCCCCTGAGATTTGCCAGGAGAGCTGGCGGAGTACTCCTAACTTCTCAGTTGCCACAGCAGGATCCCCAGGCACACTGTCTGTCCTCACCTGAAAAGGCAGCTGTTTTCCTGACTCTCTATCAGCCCCCTACTAGCCTCCCCACCCCCAGCCCAGTCACCTGCACCCCCCACATCCCCACTATCCCTCCCATCCTCTCCACCCCCCTCCTTGTGTGTCGCTGAGCCAGTCTGGCCTGGGTTACTGATACCAATCCTGCTGATACTAGCACAGGCAATGCCAGGCACAGGATAAGCTGAGGCTGTGAAAATGAAATGGCTGGGTACAGAAAGGAGGAGGGTAATAGACCCAGAGAAACAGGAAAGAATGCTCCTCTAGCCAGGGCAGTCAGCTCTGCCAGGAAACCAGACTGACGTGAGCTGAGTGGAAAAGAGAAGTTGGAGCAGGACTCATAGAATATCTTGGGGCCAGTTAAGGAAGTGGGAGAGAAGTAAGTCAAGGTAAATGCATGAATATTCATCACTGAGAAGGACCAAATGAAAGGCCCCCATGGGCCCCAGAGCATTCTGTGGGGGAACAGGGAAAGAATGTGTGTCAGGAAGATGTGCTCCCCACCCTGGCTGTGTGACATCAAGCAAGTTCCTTAATCCCCTCAGCTTTATCTGTAAAGTTGGGATCCTTCTAAACATTAAATGGATTCAGGTAAGTAAGGCTCTCAGGCCAGCATTCAGTAAAGCTGAATTTCTTTGTCCTTTCATCAAAATGTTGATGGTGACGATGAAAACTTACCTGTACCCTCTCACTACCCACTCCATCCTCAGTGTGAGCAGTGGACACACTAAATAATAGTGAATTATGATAGCTAACATTGGTTGAGGGCATATTATTTGCAAGCTTTATTCTAAACTCTTCGCAGCATTACCTCAATCCTCACAACCCTACAAAGAAGATAATATTGGTAGTCCTAGTTTACAAGTGAGAAAGTCAAGTCTCAAAGAAGTAATTCGCCCAAGAGACATAGCTAATAAGAGGCAGAACCAGGATGAAAATCCAGCTCTAATTGCAAAATCCATGCTCTTTACCACTGCATTATATTCCTTCCCACTAGTAAGGCAGAAAATAGAGAAAAGGTTAAACAAGTAAAGGTCCTGTCCAAGGCATTGATGAAGATCAGTAGGAGGGTTCCTGTTACCCTGTTTCCCTGCGTGAAAGCAGCTGCCGTAGGAAGCTTCCCAGAGAGTTCCCATCTGATCCAGGAGAGACGCCACTGCTGAAATGAAGTCATAACCCCCTCCCCAACTGCCAGAGATGGGTGGTGACATCCGAAAGCAAGCAGATCATATATGTAACCAGTGCAAATAAAGCTGTAGGCAAGGGCATTGCCTCGTGTTATGAAAGTATCTTGCAATAAAGAATGTGGTAACTGAGTCCAAACAGAAGGGTGATGACTTGGCAGGCAGTCTGGAACAAGCCAAGTTAAAGTTTGCCCATGTGTCTACAGCTCTGTCCACCCTGATTTTAAATGCTCCATACTGGTTCTTTGGGCAGAAAGCCCTGGGATGAGAAAGGTCTGAAGGAGATGCTGCCTGGGGAAGGCCAAAGCACCCAACAAGCAAAAGAAATTACTAGTTAATTTAGTAATGCCAATGACATTAGAGGATTTCATTAATGTAGCAGTCAGCACCACCACTTCATTTATTCACTCATTCATGTATTTATCCAGGAAACATTTATAGAAAGCCTACTGTGCTCCAGGCCCTGTGCTAGGTGCTGGGACATTATAAAGAGTCCCCAGGAGCTTACGGGGACGTCAGGAGATGGTAGAAAGCAGGCTCTTCCAATACAATCAGGTAAAAGCTCTGCTATCGGTGAGGGCCTGCCATATGCAACCATGCTGTCTGTCCTCCCTGCAAGGAGGTGATTATGCCAATGGGAGTCGGGAAATTCCTCCTACAATGTGCAAGCCAGAAAAGGACTTTAAGAAGTAGTCCAACTCCCTCACTGTGTTAAGAAGGAAGCGATGGGCCTGAGTTGTAAAAAAGGATATACTGCAAATCAAGACTACCATAGTTTGGGGCGCCTGGGTGGCTCAGTCGTTAAGCATCTGCCTTCGGCTCAGGTCATGGTCCCAGGGTCCTGGGATTGAGCCCCACATCAGGCTCTCTGCTCGGTGGGAAGCCTGCTTCTCCCTCTCCCACTCCCCCTGCTTGTGTTCCCTCTCTCTCTGTGTCTCTCTCTGTCAAATAAATAAAATCTTTAAAAAAAAAAAAAGACTACCATAGTTTGTATCAACTGAACGGCTCTATCACAAGTGCTGCAGGAATTTAGGGGCAACAAGCATCACTGTGAGTCAAAGAAGGCTTCCTGGAAGAGGTGGAACTTAAACTGGGCTTTCCTGGAAAAATAAGGGATGTGTGTATGTGTGTGTGTGAAAGAGAGAGAGAGAGAAAGGGAAACACCTGGTTTTTAGATATTGATCAAATTGTTCCTTAAGACTATTTAATTTTCTTTTATCTGGTTTGTTAACTACCCAAAGTCCTTAAGATCTGAAATTTTTTGTTTGTGTGTTTGAGAAGATCTGCTACCAGATATGATAGGATTAGTTGTACAAGCTTCGGAGTCTGACAGACCTGGTGTCAAATCCACACTCCGCCATTTTCTAATTGTGTAACCTTGGTTTCCTCATCTGTTAAATGGGGATAATAAAGCCTATCATAGGACTGTGATGAGTGTTAAATGAAGTAATATACATAAAGCATGTATCATAGGACCTGACACTCAGGAAACACAAAGCATAGCTTCTTAAATGTTGTGATAATTACTTACCTGCATGGACCTTATAACATGTACAGTGTATTCCGTATTCATTCAGTTTCTGTTAATTCTTTTATCAAACAGTTAGGCACAGTGCCAAGCACCATGCTAGATGTGGGACAAGCTGTGTACCAGACAGACATTTTCCCTGCCTGCTCAGGGCAGTTTAAAAGGATGTGAGACACATAAACACACAATTGTGGTACAATGTGAGTTGCACTATAATAGGGGTGGGTACTAGTGATTGGTGGTCAGCTCTGGGAAGGCTATGAACTTGAAGGGCTATACTAGGGCCTTTGGGGAACTGACCTACCAGGATGCAGTTGCTCTGAAGACAGAACTGGAAGATGCTCCCACCATCAAAGTCATTACCACTTCTTTTTTATTAAGTTTTTTGTTTTAATTCCAGTATAGTTAATATACAGTGGTATATTAGTTTCAGGTGTATGATATAGTGATTCAAAAATTCTATACATTACTCAGTGCTCATCATGATAATTGTACTCTAAATCCCCTTCACCTGTTTCATCCATCCCCCAATGCACCTCCCCTTTCATAACCATCAGTTTGTTCTCTATAGTTAAGAGTGTTTCTTGTTTTTTTTCTCTCTCTCTTTTACCCTTTGCTTGTTTGTTTTGTTTCTCAAATTCCACATATGAGTGAGATACGGTATTTGTCTTTTTCTGACTAACATATTTTCTTAGCATTATACTCTCTAGCTCCATCCATGTTGTTGCAAATGGCAAGATTTCCATCTTTTTTATGGCTGAATAATAATCCATCATACTTCTTCTTTATCCATTCATCTATCAATGGACAGTTGGGCTGCTTCCATGATTGGGCAGATAATGCTACAATAAACATAAGGGTGCACATATCCCTTTGAATTAGTGTTTTTGTATTTTTTGGGTAAATACCCAGTAGCATAATTACTGAATCATAGGGTTGTTCTATTTTTAACTTTTTGAGGAAACTCCATACTGTTTATGGCCATTTGGATGTTTTCTTTGGAAAAATGTTCATGTCTTCTTTGCATTTTTTTAGTTGGATTATGTTTTTTGAGGTGTTGAGTTGTATCAGTTCTTTATGTATTTTGGATACTAACCCTTGATTGGATACATCATTTGCAAATATCTTCTTCCATTCAGTAGGTTGCCTTTTAGTTTTGTTGACTGTTTAATTTGCTGTGCAGAAGCTTTTTATTTTGATGAGTCATTACCATTTCTTGATAGTCTGTGTTTGCTCTATATTTTGTACAATGTCATTTCCACCTAATAGCAGAATAATCTGGATAGAAAAGGAAGTTTTCTCTTACTAGTCCAGCATTCAGCAGAAACTACAAGAAGCAGTAAAAATACACCGGAGCTTAAGCTCTAGACAATTTTCCTGGCTCCTCTCTCCTAGTGTGTTTAGTACCTGTGGCAGCAAGCATCCAAAATGGGTCCCAATGATCCCCACCTCCTGCAAGTTACACCCTCGTGTAGTGCCCTTCTGCATTGTACCATGGTTGGTCTTTGTGACCAATAGAAAATGGCAGAAGTGATAGCATGGCACGTCTAAGTTTAGGCTATACTCTTGGATGCTCTCTCACACATGCTCTCTTTCTCTTGGATGACTTCCCTTGGAGAAAGTCATATCTTGAGCAGACCTATGGAGAGGCTCACATGGCAAGGAACTGAAGCCTCCTGCCAACAGCCACATGAATGAGCTTAGAAGTGGATTCTCCAGCCCTAGTCAAGTCTTCAAAGACTATGGCCTTGGCCAACAGCTTGACCTCATGAACTACCCAGCTAAGCCATTCCCAGATTCCTGACTCCTAGAATATATGTGAGATAATAAATGCTTGTTGTTTTAAGCTACTTGATGTTGGGGTAATTTGTTTTGCAGCAATAGATAACTAATACAGTGCCCCTCTTCTATGCTTCCCTGTCATGGCACTTACCACACTGTGTTGTAATTACCTGTGTATGCTTCCATCTCCTCCACAGACTGTGAGCTTAATGAATACCGTGTCTTATTGTCTTTGGATTGTCATCACTTGGAACATGCCTAGTCCATAGCAGATGGTCAAAAAACTTTGTTAGATGAATAACTTGCCTTTGTATAGCACATTAGAATCTATAAAGCACTGATGCACTCATATAGTCTTCATGGCACCCCTAGAAGATAACTACTGATATTATCCCCACTCAACAGATGAGAAAATTGAGGCTCAGTGACTCAATTATCTCATAGCCAATGGTTAATAAAACCAGGACTCAAACCCAAGTAATTGAATTCCTAGTCTATGCTCCTTCCTCCAAACCAACCTGCTCTTCATTTAGCTTGTGGGGAAGAGGGTAGGAGAAAAGTTATTCTAAAGAATGGAGTGCTGTCCAGTCATGATGGAGCTCCATAGAAGGGGCAGTGGACAAGAACATGGCTCATTTATGAATAGGCCAAGTCTCTTTGGGCCTTCCCCACACCACACATGCAATATTTCATTTAATCATCAGAAAACCAAAGTAGGAAATCAATCATTATTATTCCCACTTCACAGATGAGAAAACCAAGGCAAGATCTCATATATTAAATTGTAGAGCTGGGACTCAAGCAAATGTATTCAAACTCCTAGTTCAAGGCTCTTCTTGTAAAACTCAAACTGCTTCCTTTTCCTAGTACTGGACAGCTGGGTTTGGGGCCCAGATAGAATTCCTGATTCCAGCAGGGATACACAGGGCAAGGTATCACAGAGTCTCAGACAATGAGCAGACATGACTAATGCAAGGACACTACCTGTGTGGCTACGTTACACTTCACCCTCATGCTGAGCTCCAGTCACTGATTTTCAGGCCCAAGGTCCAAGGTTTCACAGGATCCCTTTTATCAAAGAAGGGAGATATGCCACTATTGTGGTTAGAGTCATTTTCAGTTTGTACATCTTTAAAATGGGAAAAATAATTGTAGTAATGGTTAAATGAGATGATGTATATAAAATGGCTGGCATGTAATGGTGTTCACAAGCATGTAAATATTCTGCTCCCTTCTGGCTCTATTCCTATGGGACATTTTTAGGACAGGAGCACATAGTGTTTTGTGAGCCTCTCTTCTCCCCATAAGCTGAAGTCTTAGCAGCAACAGTGGAAAGCAGAGGGAGAAGAGAATATTTCTGAGGGCTCTGTGCAGTCTCCAGCCTGAAGGGTGCTCTGCAGTGGGATTTCTGCTTTATGTCAGCTGTGCAGTGGGGCAGGAAGACCTCCATTCTTCGAGGGCAGGTATCATGCTGAGGAGAAGAAGCCCCAGCTGTTCTGTGGGATCTAGTGGAATGTGACTCGGGGCTGCCTGACGCCTTGCTGGGTTGGGTAAACTTGGCCTGTTGGTTTCCATCCAAGAGACCTTTCACCTTGAGGGCTCAGTGACCAGAAAAACATTCCAGAAGCCAATAATTTTTCATTCTCCAGGGAGCCAGGGAACAGACAGTTTCTGGGCTGGACACTGAGGACAAACCCATGAGAGGGCCTCTGTGCTGAGGGCTCCATCTAATCCCAGGAAATGCAGTCCTGGTTCCATGTGCTAGAAGACACAGCTTCCTGCCAGGAAAAGGATCTGGGCTTTGTCTTCATGCACGCCAGCATTTAGATATGGCTGTCTAGGGTTTCATGGATGGGCTGTGGAGATGGCCAGTCCCCAGCTGGAAATCAGAGTGAGCCTGACTCTTGCAATCCTGTTCAATGAAATTCAGAGCAATTAAACAACCAAGTGAGAACCTACATTCTGGCGACATTGTGGAAAGGCCATGGGCTTTGAAGTTGGAGTCTTCATTTGAATCCTAGCTCTACCATCTACTAAGTATGACTTGGGAAGGATATTTAACCTCTTTAGGCCTCAGTTTCTTTATCTGTAAACTAAGAGTAATAAAGTAATGGTAATGCCTGCTCTGCAGGGCTGAGGTAAGGATTAAATGAAGTTGTCATATGTAAAGGGTAGAGAAAAGTTCCTGCTGCCTGATCAGTGCTCAATAAACCAATCTTTATTATTACATTTCATGCGGAGATGGATGAGAAGTGAAAACAGCCACAGTAAGGAAGACAGTACATGTAATATTCGATATAACTCCTTTGATTTTCTTGACCAGCATATACTGGGGAACCTCCTAAGTGCTAATGACTAGGGATATAGGAACAATGGTCCCAACCTATAAGAACTCAGAATTTTGTACCTGAGATGGATAAGTAAGCAAACAATTTCTATGGAACTTACAAGCGGTCTAAGATAAAGGATAGAAAATGCTGTCAGAGCAGAGTGGAGGAGGTGCTCACATTATCTGAAGAAGTCAGAAGAGGCCTTGCTGAGGAAACAACCGTTGGGCTCCATTGGCTAAGTTTTGAAAGATGAACAAGCAGGTGTTCACTAGGTAAAATGAGTGTAGAAGAACACATTGCTGACACTGGGGACAGTGTGTGGCAAAAACACAGAGGCGTGAAAGGGTTTGATTAGAGGAATGGGAACCATGGAGTCACTGGATGGAAGAGACATGATAAAAGACCATCAGCCTTGAGAGATACTAAAAAGACCTTGTTTGCCTGCTAAAGGGCTAGGACTTTGCTCTGGAGTCAAAGGGGGTTTTAAAGTAAAAAAACAAGATGATTAATTTGTTTTCAGGAAAGATAAGTGGGTGGTGGATGGGGTGCAAAGGGGAAAGACTAGAGGCTGGGAGACTGGAAGCATATGAAGATAAGAAGCTCATCTGGGTTACATAATCAGGAAGTTGGTGGGGTCTCAGGAAGAGAGGCTAGACCTCTTGGCTCCTAGTGTGAGCTTTTTCGATTAGATTGCTTCTCCTGCCACATCTTTGAAAACTGCCTACTAAGCAAACCTTGACTTAAAATTACAGTGCTCACTGTGAACCGGAAAATAAAGCACGCCAGATCGCAACTAAGTTTGATTTGGACCAAGGCACATGCTTTTTATCCATGGTTCATCACAGCATTAAAATAGGTTCAACATTTTTCTGAGCATTTACTCCCTAAGGTCTGTACTCCTAAGGAGAATGCAAATTCTTCTTGACTTGGGCCAGTCATTTATCCATTTGCTCAATTCATCCATCCATTTATCCATCTACAGAACCACAGAAATATATCCTCAGCTACTGTATTCTAGTCTGGCTAAGTCCTGGGGATAGAGAGATGGAAGGCAATCTCTGCCCTCAGAAAGCTCAGCCTACTGAAGGGGGAGACCAAAAAGTAAATAGACAGGGACAATCCAGTGTGGTGGGTGCTCATCTAATGAGAGAGAGGTACTGTTACGGGAGCTTAGAACAGGCACACTTAATAGTCTGAGCCATCGAGGAAGTAGGGGACACTTGTTGAAGACTTGAAGGGCAAAGAAGAGGGTGCAGAGGTACTCCAATTAGAACGAAGAGCATATGCTGCTTGGGGTTACAGTGCAGTGGCAGGAATGATTAGAATTTGAGAATTCAAGGGTCTTCTAGCCCCGAAGCCAAACACATGCTTTGCCTATTTTAATCAAATAAACGCATTAATCCAGATTTAACTGATGGCTTCCTTCTGGTACCTCACTGCACAAGACTAAGCCAGTGCCCACTTTCCCCCAAATTACCAAATAGGCAAAGTTTGTTTGGTGGTTTCTGACGTCCTCTTCCAGTGCCTGTCTCAGGACACCTCAAACTCTGGCCCTAGTGCGCTAAGTTGTTCCTCCAAGAACCAAGAGCCCTCTTCAACCACCTCCCCCCCCCCCCCCCCCCAGGAGCCCAGACTCCCAATCTATCTACTCTCACTCACTTTCCTATCAAGTCTTAGCTTGTGGGACAAATTCTGTCCAGCTTTTGGATGGTGTTACGTTGTGAACCTGAAAGGCTACCATGTACTTTACTTGTTCATAACCACTAGCCAGCTTAAAGCATTCCCCCGTCAGAGATATCTGTACTCAACATTGTCTTTCCTCACTTTACTTGTCCTCTGTGAAGGATAGGACTTCATCATTCCTCTACCGTGGTTTTCTATGAAATCCCTTTCTCTGGGATCACCTCCTACTTCTCTGGCAGCCCCATACGTAGAAAAGCTCTATCACCACACTTCTCAAACATACAGAGTTTTAACCATCTCCCTATTTTTGTCTTCCTACAAGACAAAAAGCTCTGGTCTTACTTTTCTTTCCCCAGTTCCTGCACTTAGTGGCACGAATAAGCATTGGATGAACAAATGAATTAGTAAGGGAATGGACTGCAGTCTCTGGAACAAACTTCTGCCAATGGAATGCCACTCTAGACGTAAGAATGCAAACGTAAGAGGCAGGTTGGAGAACCGACTTTGGAGACTTTCAGTACCCCTCTGTGCTATAGGCCACTGCCTGCTTTGCCTGGGTCTAAGGTTAGTTGTGAGAAAAGAAATAATGCCCCTGAGAGCAAAGAGAAGGCAGTATCTTCTACCTTAATTTCTTTGAGCCCCGTCGGGCCTAATTTCTCCAGGCCCATTTCTGTGGGCCTGTGCTACTTTGTATGGCTCTTACTCACGAACTTGGAAGTATTAATGACGACATACAAGGAGCTGATCCTCTACTTGACCTGAATTATGTTTTAACATTAATGCTGTGAAATTTCACAGAGGAGAAGAACTACACTGAAGTTAATACTCACTAAAAAGAAAATGAGTAGTCCCTGGTTTATTATTAGAAAAATCCCAGCCTTTGGTCTGAATTGTTTTCCAGTTTTACTGAGAGATAATTGCCATACACCACTATATAGGTTTCAGAGGTGTACCGCGTGATGGTTTGATTTACATATATTGTGACGTCCTGACCACCGTAAGTTCAGCTAACATCTATCTGCTAATATAGATACAGGAAGAAGAAAAGAATAAAGGGGAGGGGCACCTAGGTGGCTCAGTCATTAAGCGTCTCCCTTCGGCTCAGGTCATGGTCCCAGGGTCCTGGGATCGAGCCCCGCATCGGGCTCCTGCTCCGTGGGAAACCTGCTTCTCCCTCTCCCACTCGTGCTTGTGTTCCTGCTCTCAACTAGGTCTCTCTGTCAAATAAATAAATAAATAATTTTAAAAAAAAGAATAAAGGGGAAAAAATTTTTCTTAGGATTTATACTCTTAACAGCTTTCCTATATGTGATACAACAGTGTTAGCTAGAGGTGGCATGTAGTGTATTGTGTATTTCGTCCCTAGTACTTCTTTATCTTACAAGTGGAAGTCTGTACTCTTTGACCACCTTCCTCTCATTCTCCCTACCAACCCCCCACCTCAGTAACAAGTCTGATCTTTTTTTTTTTAACAAGTTTTTTTTTTGCTTTTTTTTTTTTTTTTTTTTAGATTCCACATATAAGTGAGATTGTATAAGAGTTGTGTTTCTCTGTCTGATATTTCACTTAGCATAATGCCTTCAAGGTCCATCCATGTTGTCGCAAATGGTAGAATTTCCTCATTTTTTATGGCTGAATAATATTGCATTGTATATAGATACCACAACTTCTTTATCCATTCATCCGTTGATGGATATTTCGGTTGTTTCCACTTTTTGGCTAATGCAAATAATGCTGCTATGAACATGGGGATGTAGATATCTTTTCGTGTTAATGTTTTTGTTACCTTTGGATATATTCCCAGATTAATTTCTTTTTTGTATTAAGATCCAAAAATACTAAAAAGTCTGACTGGTTAGCCACATAAAGCATATGCTGAGTGTCTTCAGCCAAAGCCAAATATGAGAAAAGTCAAACAGTGTATAGAAAACAAATAAATGAATCACAGTGTTGGGTAAACTGCTGTTTGGCACAAATCCATGATCATAGACCAAGAAGTGTCTCTGCAAAAATGTCAGAAATATCAGGAAAAGATGTGGAAAATATCTCAGAAACAGATCTGACTTTGACCTGTAATCTTGACTACAACTGAACTTTGTCCCACAGGAGTAATACATGATGTTTTCCCTTAGTACATGTTTGTTCACCAACTGGTCTATGGATCATGGGTGAGGCTGCTTTCTGCAAAGTGGACTGCTCTCTATGGTAGCCTCGGTCATCACTGTGCGCAGCCAGCTGGAACCAGGCTGACCCACAGCCATAGGAAGTAAAGGTAATTGAATCTGGCTGTTTAGAGCAGTGGAATGGGACCAGGAACAGGAGCTGGGGGCCCTGAGTCACATAGCTGTGCACCACATGTAACATTCTTTAAAAGGCCCTGGCCTGCCACATGCATTAGCATGCAACTGACTACAGACTGTTTAGTCTAATGTCCAATATGACATTTGTTTTTTGTAAAGATTTTGTTTATTTAATTTATTTATTTATTTATTTATTTATTTATTTATTTATTTATTTTAGAGAGAGAGCGTGCATGTGCACATGCATGCAAGTACGGGGAGGGGCAGAGGGAGAGGCAGACGGAAAGAATCTCAAGCAGACCCCACGCTGAGTGCAGAGCCGGACACCGGGCTCAATCTCACAACCTGGAGATCATGACCTGAGCCAAAACCAAGAGTCGGTCACTTAACCAACTGAGCCACCCAGATGCCCCAGTGACAATGTGACATTTAATTATAATAGACTTCTTTAATTCATGGAATTGCTTATTCCATGGTTAAAGTCACCTTGTGAATATTAGGGATGAAAAGATAGAAATGATTTGGACCTAAGTTTTCCAAAATCTGTCAGGTAACTAGTTTTGTGTGCTAAGTTCTAGGCATAAAGAGCTACAAAAAATGAACAGGCACAAATCCTCCTGCTCTCAAGGAGTGTAGAGTCTAGGAGGAAACATAAGACAGTGATGTTGTACCTATAAAATAAGGTAGAAGGAGAAAGTAGTAATGATAGCTAGCATTTACTAAACACTCACTATGGGCAAAGCACTGTTCTAAATGCTTTACATGTGGGGCGCCTTGGTGGCTCAGACGGTTAAGTGTCTGACTTCGGCTCAGGTCATGATCCCGGGGTCCTGGGATCAAGCCCCGCATCAGGCTCCCTGCTCAGCAGAGAGCCTGCTTCTCCCTCTCCCTCTGCCTGCTGCTCCCCCCTGCTTGTGCTTTCTCTCTCTCTCTCTAATAAAAAATAAAAAATAAAATAAAAAACTTAAAAAAATAAATAAATAAATGCTTTACATGTACTGGCTCATTTAAACCTAACAAAAACTTCATGAAGTAGGTGCTATTAGCTCCATTTTACAGATGAGGAAACTGAGGCATGGAGAGGCTTGCCACTTGCCCAAAATCACAGCTCAGGCTCCAGTAAGGATTTGAACTCAAGTGGGTGTGACTGCAGATCCTGTGTCTGACAACTGTGCTATTGTGGGCACCGGGACCATCTGAGAGTGGCATATCAAAAGCACATATCTGAGTTCTAGGGGCACAGCTGATGGAGATATTCACTGCACCCTTGGAGAAAGATTATCTACGCTTTGTAGAGATGTAACATTACCAAGCCTTGAAGGATGGGGAGGATTTGGACACAACAATGTTGGCAGTGAGAGTGGAGGAAAAATTCAGAAAGGAAGGTTTCTAGGTTGAGAGCAGTATTAGCAAAACACGAAGCTGTAAATACACAGGATCTGAGGAAACAGCCAAGGTCAGTCTGGTTGTATCAGAATGTGTGAAAACAAAGGAGCGGGAAAGGGCTGCAGGGACAACTGGGGCTAGACCTGAAATGTTTGCTCACAAAGTTGATCTTTACTCATCTATTCCCTGCACTTTGCCAAACTGATGAACTTATCACCAAAAACCAATCTCAGAGAAACTTTGACAATAAAAATGAACAGATGAGGTAAATACCCGGTAGTGCAATTGCTGGATCGTATGGTAGCTCTGTTTTCAACTTTTTGAGGAACCTCCATACTGTTTTCCAAAGTGGCTGCACCAGCTTGCATTCCCACCAACAGTGTAGGAGGGTTCCCTTTTCTCCGCATCCCCACCAACATCTGTCGTTTCCTGACTTGTTAATTTTAGCCATTCTGACTGGTGTGAGGTGATATCTCATTGAGGTTTTGATTTGGATTTCCCTGATGCCGAGCGATGTTGAGCACTTTTTCATGTGTCTGTTGGCCATTTGGATGTCTTCTTTGGAAAAATGTCTGTTCATGTCTTCTGACCATTTCTTGATTGCATCATTTGTTCTTTGGATGTTGAGTTTAAGACGTTCTTTATAGATTTTGGATACTAGCCCTTTATCTGATATGTCATTTGCAAATATCTTCTCCCATTCTGTCGGTTGTCTTTTGGTTTTGTTGACTGTTTCTTTTGCTGTGCAAAAGCTTTTTATCTTGATGAAGTCCCAATAGTTCATTTTTGCCCTTGCCAAAGATACAAATGTAGGGATCCGAAGGGGAACGTGCACCCCAATGTTTATAGCAGCAATGTCCACAAGAGCCAAACTGTGGAAAGAGCCAAGATGTCCATCGACAGATGAATGGATAAAGAAGAGGTTATATACATATACACACACACACACACACACACACACACACACACACACACACAATAGAATATTATGCAGCCATCAAAAAGAATGAGATCTTGCAACAACATGGATGGAACTGGAGGGTGTTATTCTGAGTGAAATAAGTCAATCAGAGAAAGACATGTATCATATGATCTCACTGATATGAGGAATTCTTAATCTCAGGAAACAAACTGAGGGTTGCTGGAGTGGTGGGGGGTGGGAGGGATGGGGTGGCTGGGTGATAGACATTGGGGAGGGTATGTGCTATGGTGAGCACTGTGAAGTGTACAAGACTGTTGAACCACAGATCTGTACCTCTGAAACAAATAATACAATATATGTTAAAAAAAAAAAAAAAAGAAGAAGAAGAAGAAGAAGATAGCAGGAGGGGAAGAATGAAGGGGGGGAAATCGGAGGGGGAGATGAACCATGAGAGACAATGGACTCTGAAAAACAAACTGAGAGTTCTAGAGGGGAGGGGGGTAGGAGGATGGGTATTAAAGAGGGCGCATATTGAATGGAGCACTGGATGTTATACACAAACAATGAACATGGAACACTACATCAAAAACTAATGATGTAATGTATGGTGATTAACATAACAATAAAAAATTTTTAAAAATGAACAGATGATAGAGTTTAAAAAAAAAAAAAAGCCAGGGGTGCCTGGATGGCTCAGTCGGTTAACTGTCTGCCTTCAGCTCAGGTCGTGATCCCAGATCCTGGGATCGAGCCCCACATTGGGCTACCCGCTCAGCAGGGAGCCTGCTTATCCCTCTCCCGCTCCCCCCTGCTTGTGCTCTCTCTTTCTAATAAATAAAAAAAATCTTAAGGAAAAATAGAGTCATTTTCCCCCAAAGACCAGGAAGCACAAGGAAACTCAAGTTCTGGTTCATTTTCTTCCTGCCTTCCTGCTTTCCTTTTGGCAGGGAGGGGCAGAGGGAGAAGTAGAGAGAGAGAGAATTTTAAGCAGGCTCCATGCTCAGCATGGAGCCCGACACAGGGCTTGATCTCATGACCATGAGATCATGACCTGAGCTGAAATCAAGAGTCAGGCACTTAACCAACTGAGCCACCAGGAGCCCCTGGTTCCAGTTTTCTGCTTGTCAGCTGTGAATATCCTTCCCAATGTTCCAGGTCAACTATACCCTGTCAAACCACTAGATAAATAAATGAATACATCGTAATAAAGATGATAGTTAGATTCTTGGCAATAATTCCTGATAATTGTGAAGAGTTCTTGGGCTTCATCAGAAATAATTGGGGTTTGACCTGCTCTTATAGCTATGCAAAAGAAAAAAATAAGTCCATATACTTATTTTAGAATTGGTAAGGCCTTTTGAAACCCTGTAGACTATGCCCACTTACTTTGCAGAAGAAGCAAAAGAGGTTTGAAGGTTAAATGGACTTATTCAAAGTCACCCAGCAAATCAATAGCAAAATCAAGTCTTTGAGCACAAAATTTGGGGGAAGCCAAAAAAAAAAAAGCTTTTATGACCCCCTTACAAAATCTGTATATACAATGTATCCCGTGTTCTGTCCTACCCCTCATCCATGAATCTTTGAAATGTAGTTAAAACACATTCCAACAGGAGGTTTTTAAAAATTAGAACACAAATTTTTTTTTTACATTTACAAAAGTGATCTTTGTAAATATATCTACCATGCTACAAACGAATTCAGTAGAGCTATTAAAGTTAACTCTAGCTGACTCTGAGCAGTTGCTCTGTGGCAAGCATTGTACTGAGCACTTACAATGCATTATCTCATATCATTAGGACAACAAGCCTCACAAAGGTACTACTGTTATCCTCACTTTATGGTTGAGGAAACTTAAAGAGATTTAGTAACTTGCTCAAGCTTACACAGCTAGTGACGACCAGTCTGGACTCAGACCTCCTGACACTGCTATTAACTGTTAAAAGACATAACCTCCATAGCTAGGAGTGGATGATACCTACCTTGAACCAGTAAATTGAAATTATCCAGCTAAGGTTTAGAAACACTAAGCTTTCATCTTTTTCTTTTTTTTTTTTTTAAGATTTTGTTTATTTATTTATTTGACAGAGAGAGAGAAACAGCATGAGAGGGGATAGGGTCAGAGAGAGAAGCAGGCTCCCCGCTGAGCCGGGAGCCCAACGTGGGACTCGATCCCAGGACTCCGGGATCATGACCTGAGCCGAAGGCAGTCGCTTAACCAGCTGAGCCACCCAGGCGCCCCTAAGCTTTCATCTTTAAGAAACGTTACCCTTAACTGGAACCTCTAGGCAGGTAACACTTCTAACAGTACTTCTTATCTGTGTGTCCCAACCAACCACTTCCGCTGCACTTTGCTGGGGAAGCAGATGCCCGTGGTTTATCACAGTCAGAATGTCAGTGACCGTAAATGACTGTTAGCAGCCTATGGCCTGCCCGGTGCTGTGAGCATCAAACACTGCCCTGCTGTGAGTGGAGCCTGCTTAATTAGCCTGGGATCCTGGGCAGGGGTCTAGAGTCTTGAGAGGTAGTACTTTGGCCCAGCCTTCTACCCCACCTGGCCTTACTTGTCATTCCACTGACCACAGGTCCCATTCACTGCACTTAGGAAATGGCCTTTGGCTCTCCTGCCTCCTCTCCATTCTACTGGCACTACACTGCTTTAGACATCCATCAATCACCTCTTGCCAGGACTACTCTAAAACCTCCTACGTCCTCATGCACCTTCCTGATGCCTTCTAATCCATCTTCCCCTCTGCTACCAGAATAATCTTCCCAAACCGATCATGTCAATCCTCTCTTCTGAACTCTTTGATGGTTTCACGTTGCCTTTCAAGTAGAATTCACACTCCTAAGCATGGCATTCAATATCCTTCATAATTTGGCCCTTCCTTACCTTCTGGGACTCAACAAATATTTAGTCAATCAGTGAACGCTCTCTTCCTTAGAAACCCTGTTAGCAAACATTCCCTCCACATGTTATTCAACAATCCAATTTATTGAGCGTCCACAATGGGTTGAATTTTAAGAATTTACTGTTTTTTTCATAGGATAACAGACACAGTTATGGACACAGAATCTGGAGACCTGGGTTCAGGTGCCACTCTGGCCCTTTCTATGTGGGTTGGGGAAGTAATTTCCCTCCTCTAAGCCTCAGTTTCTCCACTTGTATAAAGGAAAGTAGATCTAAATGATCTCAAAGGCTCTTACAGCCCATGTGTATACTGGTCCCTGATACCAGAATCCCCTTGAAGGAAGAACCAAGAGTGTTAGCCCCCTAGCCAGCCACAGATATGTGTACCACAGCTAAATCATGTGCTCAGCAACTTCGAGGCATCCTACTTTACCCCCCTCCCCACTTCAGCACTGTCTCTTGGAATCTCCTGCCTGGCCCTACACTGAATTACAGCACTAGCATTCACATCTTCCATGTATCAGATCCTGGAGCTGAGACAATGGAGCTCTTAGAGACTTCAGTTATGATCTCATCTTCTGATCAAGATTTTTCTTGGCCTGTGATTGCTCAGCTGTAACCAGGGGTGGGCAGGAGGAGCCCCTACTCCAGGAAGGGCTAGTGCTGACTCAGCATGCCTTAGGTCTGAAATTTGGAGCAGAAACTTGTGTGGACAGGCAGGAACCTTGTAGGCTCCAGTAGGAAAGAGAGGAAGAATCTAGGCAAGCCCGGGAGAAACAATTCTGAGAGCAAAGAGATGTGAAGACATGGAAGACAGCAGGGTTGGTGTGAGGGAGAACTCCTTTATTGAGAACCTTCTGCAGGCCAGGCACTTTTCATTTAGGCTACCACTATGCAAGGCAGGTATTATTATCCTATTTCCAAAGCTCAAAGAGATTAACTAACTTTTCCAGAACCACATGACTTGTAAGTAGCTGTGGGATTCAAACCTAGGTCTTCAAAGATCTGTGTTCTCTCTTGCACACACTGTGAGAAGCATCTTGGAGGAGCTTAGGAAGTCTTGAGAGTGAAGCTGACCCTCGGGGAGTGCATGTAGGAAAGGGAAAAAAAAATACTAATGGGATAATATTTAATCCCAAATCACCAGCACTAACCATGAGAAAAGGTAGAGTTCTAATCATCGTGTGAAATAGCTTTAGGTCATAAGTGAATGTTGTCCTATTTGGGGGGATAAAAATGATGTCATTAATTCCTTGAACATGAATGTGACTAATAAACTAAGTATGGCATCAGTCATCTCGTCCACACAGCTGTCTGGGTCAGCTAATCTGTGGTTTGAGTCTCAGCTGCTGTCTGCCCAGTGGCGTGCTACACTCTAATCTCCTGGCTTCACAGTTAGTTGACAGTTTGGCTGAGTCTGATTCACTTGCTCCCAGCCTCAATTGTCCTGTGCCAGTGCAGACTTCTTCTACAGTTGGCTTACTTAGAAACACAGGATGTTAGTGTTGGAAGGGAGCTCCCTTAGAAGTCACCTAGTATGACCCCCTATGTTGCAAATGAGAGCACAGACAGCTTGATGATATCTGAAACTCGGGTGGGTTTAGGGGTGAGATAGGAGGGGACCTCAGTGACATGGGCCTGTCTGGCAGGAGGAGGAAGCTGGGATCAAGCAGCACTAGAGCTGGCAGTACTAACGCTGCTGTGGGATTTGGGGGCCCAGGGTAGAGCACAGGGAGCAGACCCAGCGCCCTGGAAGAATGGGGCGGAATAGGGAAGCAGAGTGTTAGGAGAGCAGGCAAGCAGTCTGGAGTTCAGGGCAAGGCTTGTGTCCCACCCAGCAGGGAGTTGTGGGGCCGGGCAGGGGAATTAGGCTGCAGGTCAGTTAGGAGGACTGGACTGACTTGGCAAGAAGGGGGAAGGGTATAAGAGAAAAGTCATAACTCGGAGCCTATCAGGGTGTGCAGAGTTCAACAGAGCATGATAAAGTCCAGATTTAGTGGCAGCATGCACCACCCCTGTGGTGGTTTGTGGCTGATGGATTTCCCGCTCTTCAGGAAGGCTCCAGCCTGAATCTGGAGGGAGCAAGTGACTTCATGCCATAGCTAGGAAGCCAAGGAAGACAGCACTGAATCACTCCATCCATTCTGCCTCCCCAATGTCTCTGGATGTCCCTTTCCTCTGTGTCTACTGTCATCATCTTGAGCCCTGGCCATCACCCCGCTGAATTATTGCAGTAGAATTTTATTCTACCTGTACTCTTTCTAAATCATTCTCCTCATTGTCAGCAGAGTAATGTTTCTATGATACCTGAGGTTGTCACTTGCTTTCTATAAATGTTGGATGACTTGCCATCGCCTAGCAGGCTTTCTCAACTGGGCTTCCATGTGACCATCGAGCCTTACAGAAAATGATTTGAGTGACTCTTTTCTCAGTTCTCTCCAGGATGGTACATAACCTGTGTCATTCTAGGTACAGAGGGGAGAAATTCATTTGTACAATGGATGACTTAGGTCAAAAGGGCTTAGTTTTCTTGTGAAACCCTGGTTGAGAAGGGCTGGAGAGAATAAAGCCCAAATGGCCGAGCCTGGCACTCTAGGTCCCATGCAACCCCAGCCCAACTTTCTTCTAGCCTCATTCCCTACCCTCCCTACCATACATCCTATGCTCTGACCATCCAAACTCTTTTCATTTCTTCGGCACGCAATTTTGTTCACGTCTTAATGTTCTTCCTTCTGCATCTCTTTCTTAGCCTTGCAAAATTTTTGTCTTCCTTCAAAGCCTAGCTCAGATGTCACCTCCTCTCTGAAGTGGTACCTCTATAACCCTTGAAGGTTGATGAAATTGTTCCTTCCTCTGTGTGCCCTTATTATGTGTATATGTGTGCCACTTTATAGCACACTGTTCATCGTGGAGGCTTACTTCTCCATGTGACCTACAAAATTTCTGAGTTTCTGAGCAGCAGGCAACAACCCCCCCCCACTCCCTTGACCTGAATAGATGTTTATCGAATGGAATGGCCCAGAGCTCCCTGGGTAATCAAAAATAATGCTAATTCTGGAACACAGGTCTCTTGACTCTTATAGGCCATCGTTACTTGGGTTTCTACACATGACAACAACTAGATCAAAGGTTAAATATGTCAGTTTCAGATATGCGGGTGTGCATGGTGATAGTCTGGGCTGGGAGAAGACTTCCTGAATAATTACTGACAGAGGGAGGGAGTAACAGCTGGTAGGTCCCACTGTGAAGGGAGAGTGGAGCCCGAGTGATGTTAGGTAAAGTATAGGAGTAGACTCCATCAGGAGTATGCACAGCACCAGCTTTATAATTTCTCTAGGAAAAAGAAATGAAGGAGAAATAGTTGGCGGTGGGATTAAGTGAAGGACACGTACGTCAAGAACTGATGTCCAAAATGACTCACCAAAGCTGAAATCTGATAATGAAGAGAACTTATACTTGTATAGTGTAGAATACCGTGACAGAAGTGATCTCATTTAACTCTCAGAATAACGCTGTGCCCAGGCGGGGATGGTGGTGGAGTGAGTGTGTGTGTCGTGTTGTTACAGTCCTTCCTTTACAGAGGAGACAGTTCCGGCTCAGAGAGAAGTGACATGTCAAACACCAACTATCCTTAAGTGAGGCAGCTTGAACTAGAAGACAAGCCTGCCTGTCCCAGGTCCAGAGCCACATTCACTTTATTTAAGAACGGGGAGGCAGCTCCTGTGGTCTAAAAGCTGAATGCTTTTATAAAATCAAATTGGATGACATGTAGAGGTTTTTCTGAGCCATGACTCAGAGGGACTCTCCTTAAACTCAAGGCTTTTCTTTGAGAAAAAAAATTTCTTTTTTTTTTTTTAAGATTTTATTTATTTATCTGACAGAGCAAGACACAGCAAGAGAAGGAACACAAGCAGGGGGACGGGGGAGAGGGAGAAGCAGGCCTCCCGCTGAGCACGGAGCCCGATGCGGGGCTCGATCCCAGGACCCTTCGGTCATTACCTGAGCCGAAGGCAGACGCTCAACGACTGAAGCCACCCAGGCGCCCCTCTAGGCTGTTTTCAAATCAAGATAGAAAACCATTAGTCAGCTGACTTGCAGGGAGTTGGCCGATAAAGAGCAATTCTTGGCTTGAACTGGGCAAAAATCGGACTTGACTCAAGATTCTGGGACAGGACAGAAGAGCAGAGGGTAGTTTGTTTTTCACCTGCCTCGGCTCCAGGGGGTATAGAGGACAGCGGATGAGGACCCCTGCTACTGTACTTTTTGCTCCCAGCTTAGGATGGACAAAGTTTCCGGGAGCTGGAGCGGAAGAGTTGGGACCCCAAGAGGTCGCTCAGCTCGTCTCTCCCTCTCAGACTTCTCCATGAACCCTGCAAACTGTGAGCTCTTAGAGCCTAAGTACCACTGACGAGGCTCTGCTGAAGATTTCTTCCGTAGTTTAGCATCTGTGGTATGCATTTCCTGTCTCCCCGACAAAAGGGTAAGGCCCTGGGGGTGGGGAGGGGCGCACAGTTGGTTTAAATAGCTTTATACTCCACTGTCTGGTGCTCTAAATATTTAAAACAAATCTCAGGAAATGGCTTTTTGGTTACAATAAAGGTTTCAAGTTTATTAAAAACATCTTCTATATGACTCCATGGAATGAGATTCCTTGATTTCTCTTTCCTCTCCTTCAAAAGTTACCTAGATAGTTTGTGTAATCCTCATCTATTCATTCGATGCTAGTATGTCTTGAGGGTCCATTATCATGCTGGGTGCTACTACATGTTAGGCCCTATGTTAGGTGCTAGGTACCTGGAAGAAAACAAGAGGTGATCCACCTTCATGGAGGTTAGAGTTTAAGGTGACACAGACTGGCGTGGTTGAAAGAGACTGAAGAGACTGTCTCATTCAACTGCCTCATTTAACAGTGAGAAAATGAAGGCTCAGAGAGGGGTAAAATGTTGCTGAAGGTCACACGGCTAGTCCATGGCAAAGCCAGATAAAGAAAATAGTTCTACTTTTCAATTAAGATCCTGATCTGAAGTTATCCAGGAGGCCAAAAAAAGCATTATCTTCCTTCCCTTCTGTCCCAACTCAGTAAATCTCTTTCTTGGCTTCTTGATTGATGGAGAAAGTGAGTATTTTCCTGCCCTGTTGGTTCTTGAACTAAGCATGGTCTGTTAGTAATAACCCAGAGTTTCCTCATTCTCTGGAACTCTATCTTCTCTGTCCTTTGTGAACCCCCTTCTCCACAGAGGCTCTCAGTCTTAGAACTGAGGCCCAGGACCAGAAAAAACATGCTGCCAGAGATTTACTTTTTCACAGGAAGCAGAACATGCTAACTCTCAACAAACACCATGAATTTCTCTTTCACGGATTGCCTTCCATAAGTGGATGTTTACATTATACCAGGGGAGACAGAAAATGTACAATATAAATAAGTGAAACAGAACAGATACTATGATGAATGATAAAGAGAAAAATAAAGCAGGGGCAGGAACTTGGAAATGCTGGGGAAGGGGTGTTGCCATTTCAGATAAGGGGTATGGAAGACCTCACAAGGAAAGTGACGTTAAAGACCAGAAGAAAGTGAGAAGGTGGTAATGCAGACATCTGGGGAAAGAGCATTTCAGGCAGAAGGAACAACGCAAGGGCCATCGTTGTGGGTTGAATTATGTCTCCCAAATGATATATTGAAATCCTAAATCCTTGGTACCTGTGAAATTTGACCTTATTTGGAAATAGGAACTTTGCAGATGCACTCAAGTGAAGATGCGGTCATCAGAGTTGGCCCAATCCAATATGAAGGACTGGTGTCCTTATAAGAGGACACAGAGGCACAGATATTTAGGAAGAGTGCTACGTGATGACAGAGTCAGAGATTGTAGTGATGCAGCTGCAAGTCAAGGGATGCCAAGGATTGATGGCCACCATTGGAAACTAGGAAGAGGCAAGGAATAGTCTCTGCTACGGGATTCAGAGGGAACATGGCCCTGATAACATCTTGATTTTCTAACTTCTAGCCTCCAGAACTGTGAGACAATAAATTTCTGTTGTTTTCAGCCACCCAGTTGGTGGTCCTTTATTATGGCAGCCCTAGGAAACTATTACAGCCAAGGAACAGGAATGTGCCTGGCATGTTGAAGGAATATGGAGGCCAATGTAGCAAAGATGGGACTAATAGGGAATCAGAGAGGTTACATAACAGATGGTGGATCGGGTAGTGCCTTATAGGTCAGAGAAGTGACATAATCTGACTTACCCTTTAATAGGTTTATGTATAGTTGTAACTGTGTGCTGTATTTATTTATGGCTGAATGGAAATGTATAGAAGAACCCAGATGATAATTAAGTTGATGAAGTAATCATAAGAACTAGTGAGAAAGGTACCCAATTGTGCAAATACTAATATTTACAATTAAATTTTTCATTTGCTCTTTAGATCTATTTTAATCTATAGTGTTGATGCATAGCTAATTTTAAAAGGATGAAATTTGGAGGGCATCTGGGTGGCTCAGTCGGTTGGGCGTCCAACTCTTGATTTCAGCTCGGGTCATGATCTCAGGGTTATAAGATCGAGCCCTGCATCATGCTCTGCACTGGGCAAGGAGTCTGCTTAAGATTCTTTCTCTCCCTCTGCCCCTCCCCCAGCTCACACATGCTCTCTCACACTCTCTCTAAAATAATAAATAAATCTTTAAAAAAAAAAAGAATAAAATGTTTATTTTTAAAAACAGATCATTAGGTGGCAAAGCATGAATTCTCTCATATGACCTCAATTGACCACACTAGTGGCCAACTGGGTTTAGACCATAATCACATGACTCAAAACAGAAGTCTCCAAATATCAGCCTCAGTTGCCCTTATTCTCTGCCACCTTGTAGTTCCAGTGCATGCAGCCAACTGATGCAGTCTCTCTGGATTCCCAAGAGACATGGGCTGCCCAGGCTTTCTCTTAAGTCAGATGTCTACTCCTGAGCCCATCAACCGTGGGTGAGGACTGGGTCATTTTGAGTGGAAAACTGCTCTCCTTCCAAGGCTGTGGATGGAGTTTATTTTCTAAGCAGAGGATGTGAAAGTAGGAGGGATATGAAGGGCATCTCTAGCACAAAACCCCTCAGCTATATCTTCAACTTTGAAGCAAATGATTGGTTTTGAGTTCCTCTTCTGCCATGTATTAATTGTATGACTTTGAATGGAGTCAGCTCAAGTTTTAAGTTGTTTCCTCAACTGAAAAATGCAGGTAACACCCCTACTTCAAAGGTTTGTTTACATTCACTTATTTAAAAGAAATAATTTTACATTTTTTGAGATGGGGAATGGCCTTGGCACCAGAAATATAGAAATAAAAGTCACAGCACCTGCTGCAGAAATGCTCACAAACTAGTGAAGAAGGCAGGTAAGAAGGCAAATAATTACAGTTCTAGGTGCTCTGCATGAGGGAGAGCAGCACTCCGGGGTTAGGTGCTCTCTTTGCATGGCCTCATTGTCGGAGGTATATACGTATTTGTGTGTATGTGTGGTGTGTGTGGTGCGTGTGGTGTGTGTGGTGTGTGTGGTGTGTGTGGTGCGTGTGGTCTCTGGTATGGACCAAACAGAAGAGGAAGGAAGGATAGGTTGGGAACACTTCCTAGAGGAGGGAAAGCTGGGTGGAAGCTTGATAGACAGGTGGGCGTTACTGGGAGATAAATGTGGGGAAGGGGGGAGTGTGTCCAGGCAAGGAGGGCAGCACGTGTTGAATCACAAATACGTGAAAGAGATCGGTCATTTTGGAGATGTGCTCATGGGAGAGCAGGGCTGAAGTAAAAAACAGCATCTGTCATCAAGCAAGGCAGGAAGTCTGGTGGGGTGGCTAGAGGTGAAGCTAGAGAAGAAAGCTAGGCTCCCTGATTGTGCAGGAAGAAGCAAAAGAATGTGTGCTTAAGTTCTCTGAGAGCCCAAAGTGCTGCAGGCAGTAACAGTGGCTAACACTAATTGAGTGCTGATTATGTGCCAGTGGGGAGTCTGCTTCTCCCTCTGTCTGTCCTGCTCGTGTACTCTCTCTCTGTCTCTCTCAAATAAATAAATAAAATCATTAAAAAGAATCTTGTTTTACTACTCACCCACCTGCCTATAGGTAGAGCTGTTAAGAGGACAAAGTCTGATCATGGCTATTGAAAACTATGAATATAGTGGACTGAAAGGTAATCCTGTATCTTGATCTTGGGATTGAACAGGGAGAAGTTACTTATTGGCCTTTGGCTTCCCAGGATCCAGGACCACCTACTATGGGTCCATCAGCTGTATCAGTCAGGGCTCTTGGATGCAAATAACAGAAGCCAATTCTGGCTATTTTAATCAGAACAGGAGTTTATTTGAGAAATACCAGGCAAATCAAAGAAGTGGCTGGAAGGCTAGAAAAGCAAGCTTAGGAAATAGACATGAAGCAAAGGAGACCATCTCAGAAGACAGAAAGACTGTATTACAGAAACATCTCAATTAAGATGCTGCTGACACTCCCACTGAGCAGTGGAACCAGTGCTGCCACCAGCCCAAGTTCTAAACTGTCCCTATTTCTTGGGTCATTCAATTCAAATTCAAGGTTTGGGCAGAAGCATCAGCTGGGCCGAGCTTAGGTCATATGCTTGCAGTCCAGCTGCCAGGGATCGAGGAGGGCAACTGTCTGGCATCTTTCCTGAATTCCATAAAGGGAAGACATATTCTGTCTTCCATGAGACCCATGTTTCATGTGATGGCCATTTTTCCAGATGTAGGAAAGGGGGCGTCAGATGCTGGGCAGCCAATAAAAATATGTAATCCCTGACAAATATCCTATCTAAGGTACTCAAAAGGCCCATTCAAGTCAAGTCAGGAGGCTGGGAAAGTGAGGATACTGGTTTACAACTGGAAAACTAAGATTAGAAGGCGTGAGACTTTTTATTTACCAGGAACTGTTCAAGCTACTAGGTACAAAGATGACTAAGACAGGGGCACCTGGCTGGCTCAGTTGGTAGAACACACGACTCTCAATCTCAGGGTCGTGAGCTTACTTTAAAAAACAAAAAAAAATGACTGAAACACAGGTGCTGGCTTCAAGGCGCTCTGGCCAGGTGGGGGGAAGACAAATAAAATACGAAAATAAAATGTGATAAAGAAAGGCTATACCTGAGATACCACAAAGTAGAAAGAGGACAGAGAGCAAAGGATAAAGGCTGGGGATCACGTGGGTGGTCAGGAGAGCTTTTACACGAAAGATGGGTCTAGAAGGGTGGAAGGGGAGGGAAGAAAGAGCATTAGAGGCAGAGCCACCTTTGGTATGGGTTAATCTTCCTGACTAGCCAGCATCTGGTTCTGGCATTTCCCGCTTACTCCTTTCCTACTGCCATCAACCACAACACATATGCTACTCCAATTAAGGTCTAAAATTAGTAAGGTCTAAGTGTTATTAGGGTATTGTCAACGCCAAGTTTTTCTCCCTTTGCTCTCCCCCAGATCTCTGGTGCCTAGTAGTATTGGCCCCAGCTTACTGCTGCTGCCGCTGTTTTTAGCTCTTCTGGATGCACCCAGCCATATACTCACTCAGACCTGAGTTGAAATAATGGCGCAGCCATTGACTAATTATAAGGCCTCCTCAAAAGTAAAATAAATCAAAACTAATTGCCCTCCAGGACTGTTTTAGGGCTTAACTGAGATAATGTTTGCAAAGTGCCATCACTCAGCTGGTTCAAGGAAGTTCACTGCAAATCTGGTGATGATGAGGATTCCTCTCTGTTCTTTCTCTTTGACCTGAGGAGTTTCACAATGTGGCCAAGGAGATCACAAGAAGGAAATGTCTTCTGGGAAAGAGGTGGCCCATGAGTTGTCAAAAATGTGAGAATATTCGTGTGAGGAAGGAACGGATACGAAGCCCTTCTTGAGCTCTGCACCCTTTCCAAAGCCTGACTCCGTGGTGGAACTGAGAGCCTGGTTCCTGGAGTTGAGGAAGGTTTTCCAACCCCTGAAGAATGATTTTGAAAACAGCCCTTCTGGCACTGGGGATGTTTGCCTCTGCCCATTATGAGGAGGAAACGATTTACCCAGATGTGGGCCCGATCAGGCTCCCTCCTCTGTCAAGATCAGGCCACAAAAGTCGGAAGGGTGAATAACAGCACATCCATTAACTGGTCATTTTCACGTATAGTTCCTGCACAGCATTCGAAAATGTGTGCAATATAACAGGTTGAATAACCCTGGTGGGGTAACACTGTGTCCTTTCAGAATAATAAGCATGACACTTGAGGGGAATTTGCCACGGGCTGAAGCAGTTTCATCAGTGGGGCAGATCCAGATGCGGAAATGCTGTGTGGCTTGGAACAGACACCAAATTATGTGGAGTATGAATTTAAATCTCCTCTCTGAAATTCCTGGTGTACATTTCATTAGTCTCGCCTTCCTAACAAACAAAGGTGTTCTATTCCAACCTTGGACTTCTAGGTAAATTCTGATCATTCATTCACTGCACAATTATATATTGAGTACTTGCTACAAGGTAGGCATTTTGATGGGTGATTAGGATCTTGAATTTGATTCTGAAGAAAGAAGACGGGATTGTTTTGTAAAAATTCAGAGGGTTTCTCCCTTTAAACATTATTTGTGGGGAAGTGTAAATGTCTCCCCTATCTGCATATGAAGAAAATAATTTCATGTAGAATGGCTTCGTTCCGTGTTCTTCTCATCTGGGGGTAGGCTCAGGAATGGGAGGGATAGAGCAGCAGAGCATGTTGCTATGGTAACTTGGCATTAACACACCTTTAGCTCCTTTGTGTCGCCCCCAAATTACCTTTATAACTAGTGTTTCAGATCATGGGAAGCTTTTCTTAATTTCCACACAGCCAGTGATGAAGGCATTTTCCAAGGCACTAGGCAAAGGGAGGGTCCTTTCTTTTTAAGGCTGAGGCTCTGCTCATGCTGTTTCCTAAGCCACAGTATAGAATCAGGATCCAGAATATCTTATTTTTTTATGGAAGATTTCACTTTCAAATGCCTTTCACATATGTTATCTCACTTTTTATTGCCACATTTTTTAACCTCATGTTTAAGCAATCCAAAAGGGCAAGAAAATGAACCCACTAAACATTTATGCCTCAAAATAACCACGTGAGGTGGGGACTAATATCCCCTGAACAAACGGAAGAACTAAAACTTAGAATTGCCATAATGTGCCCAAGGTCACATTGTTAGAAATGGCAGGATGAGGAATGGAACCAGGCCTTTAGATCCCAAATCAAATGTCTTGCTGTCAAACCTCTACTGACTCCCAGTCTCTTTCTGCCTTTGTTATTTTAGGAAAATACGGATGTATATAAAAGAGCAACCAATTTGTGCTTTGCTTAAAAAAAAAAAAAACAACAGCTTTATTGAAGTATTATCTATATTTCATAACATTCACTTACCGTGAACATACAGTTCAATGATTTCTTAAAGAATTTTTGTGGGCGCCTGGGTGGCTCAGTCGGTTAAGCATCTGCCTTCTGCTTAGGTCATGATCCCACGATCCTGGGATTGAGTCCCATGTCAGGCTCCCTACTTAACGAGGAGTCTGCTTCTCCCTCTCCCTCTGCCCCTCCCCCCTCTCATGCACTCAATCTCTCAAAGAAAGAAATAAAATCTTTAAAAAAATAAAATAAAAGAATTTTTGCAACAGTATTATTGATTTAATTCACATATCACATATTCTGCCCATTTACAGTGTACAGGTCAATGGTTTTTAGTATATTCATAGATTTGTACAACCATCACCACAATCAATTTAGGACATTTTTATCTCAAAAAGAAACCCTGAACCCTTTAGCAGTGACCCACCAATCCATTCATTCTCCCCACTACCCCAGCCTAAAACAACCACTAATCTACTTCCTGTCTCTATAGATTTGCCAATTCTGGACATTTCATATAAACAGTATAAAAAATATATGGTCTTCTGTGACTAGCTTCTTTCATTTAGCTTAATGTTTTCAAGGTTCATCCATGCTGAAGCGTGTAACAATAATTCACTCCTTTTTGTGGCCAAATAATATTCCATTAGATACACCACCTTTTGTTTATTCATTCATCACTCAATGGACATTTGGGTTGTTTACACCTTGAGCTATTATGAATAATGCTGCTATCAATATTCGTGTACAAGTTTTTGTGCGGGCGTATGTTTTCATTTCTCTAGGAGTGAAATTGTTGGGTCAGATTTCACTCCTGTCCATCTAGGAATAACTTTACATTCCGACCAACCATATATGAGGTTCTAGTTTCTCTACATCCTCGCCGGAGTTGGTGTGCTTTGCTTTTCTCACCTAGCATTATTTCTTAGTTACATTTTCATATCCACATTGTTGTCATTTTTAATGGTTATACACAGTGTTCCAAAGCAGTTACTTTGATGTTGTTAAAGCATTACTTTAAAGTTGAGGATTTATATTGTCTTCAGTTTTATGCTGTTATAAATAGTAGAACTAGGATCTGTGCCACTTACCCCTTTTTTCCTTTGGTTTATTTCCTTGTGGTGCATTCCAATGTGGAACAAAGGGCACACACAGCTCTATTGCTGCTTCCCAGGTTACTCTGCAAAGGTTGACTGTGTATAAAATGCCACTTGCCAAGCTCATGCCTAATACTTCCCCACAGGGCTTTATTGCTTCATTCCTGTGCATTAATACTGTAGGTATATAATAGAGCTTGAAGGTTGTTTTGATTGGCATTTCTTTTACTGTTAGGAAACTTACAATATTTTAAGGGCCATCACATAGTCACTCTAACTGAATCATTGATCCAAAGAGGGCAGGTAGTGCAAGACAATCTAGGGGTTGAAGCAAAGGGTAGCAGATGAGATTAAAGGAATTCTCTGGGTTTGGGAACATGGATTCAGTTATGTTTGATAGGATGGTTGTAGCCTCAGCCATAGATGAAGAGAATGCTCCTTAAATGGTCAGCTGATTTAGGGGCATCTGGGTGGCTCAGTCATTAAGTGTCTGCCTTCAGCTCAGGTCATGATCCCAGGGTCCTGGGATGGAGCCCCGCATTGGGCTCCCTGCTCCGCGGGAAGCCTGCTTCTCCCTCTCCCACTCCCCCTGCTGGTGTTCCCTCTCTCTCGCTGTGTCTCTCTCTGTCAAATAAATAAATAAAATCTTTTTAAAAAATGGTCAGCTGATTTAGACACCTGCATTTTTTAACTTTCCCCTCATTTAGCCCCTCCCCTGGTTCTGCTCCCCCGTCTGGGACCATTCCTTCTTTATCTCCTTTGAGAGGTTTCTTTTCCTTTATCTGCCTCTTAGAGATTGGTATTCCCCAGGATTTCATTCTCAGGATTCTTCTTTTTTCATTTAACACTCTGGGCAATCTCATCCACTCCCATGGCAGTAATGACTATGTAAATGCTGGAAACTCCCAAATATTTATCTCCTGCTTCAAATTGAATTCCAGATGTGCTTCTCTAAATTCCAAATGTACATCTCTATTTGAATGGCCCCTGGGCATCTCAAGTCCAGTATTTCTACCTCCAGCCACTCCTTTTTTTCCCATTTCCCTATCTTTATGATGATAGCAACCCAATCACCCAAGTCAGAAACCTGGAAGTCACTCCAAACTCCTTCCCCACCTTACATATTCCTCAGTGTCTCTCAAGCACTTCTTTTCTCCAAACCTATCACACTAATTTGGTTCATGTTTTCATTATTTCTCCAAATGATTGTGGTATTTTTACATGTATGAGTTAGGGTTCTATTGATTGTAATTTTGTCACTTTAGGAAGGCAAATGAAAAGATTTGTTGAATGGAAACATGCATGGAATGAAAGGGGGAACTGAAGAGTCACTGTGGAAAGGCAGGCTATAGGGTGTTCTAGGGACCCAAGTGGCAAACAGGTAGCCCATGGACCTTGTCTAGAGGGTCTGCTATGGATGTGACTTGGTTCCAACAATCCTCACCATCTGCATCTCTCAGTTCAATCTAGTACATTTCTGGGAGAGTCAGGGGACCAACAAAGATCAGAACAGTGGAGAGGCTAAGTCACATGATGGAAATACAGCTGCTGGAGGATGACCTTTATGTATGGGAGGCAATTACCAGAGACAAAGAGAGGGCATGAGATGGGCAGTCTTTCCAAAGTTGTCTCTACATTGCCACAGTTTCGGAACTGCTCACCCTGCCTCTAGTCTTACCCTCCACCAATCCCCTTCTGCCAGAGTAATCTTCCAAAATACAAGTCAATGGGGAAAGTATGGGCATGAAATCCACTTTGGCTCTTGCTAAGTCTGGGGTTTGCAGTTATAACCATCATCTATCTATCTGTTTGAAGCCCTATTGTTTGCCAATGCTGTGTAGGCACTTCACGTATATCATTTCTACTCCTTGTGACAGTTCTGTAAGGTGCATATTATAATTACTGTGAAGGGGAGGAAACTGAGTCAGAAAAAACTAATAAACTTGTCCTAGTGCCTATGACTGGTAAGTAGCAGAATCTACCATCTGACTCAAGGCATTTATCACTGGGCTATACTCTCTCTCTCTGAGATTCCCAGTTTCATTTGTAAAATGGTTATAACCTTTATTTTTCAGGATTGATGTTAAGAATGGGCAGGAATGGGGCGCCTGGGTGGCTCAGTTTGTTAAGTAACTGTCCTCGGCTCAGGTCATGATCCCAGAGTACCGGGATCGAGCCCCACATCGGGCTCCCTGCTCAGCAGGGAGTGAGCTTCTCCCTCTGGCCCTACCCCCTCTGTGCTCTCTCTCACTCTTTTAAATAAATAAATAAAATAAAATCTTAAAAAAAAAAAAAAAAAGAATAGGGAGGAATGGCCATGTAATTTGTGGAGCCTAGTGCAAAAGGAAAATGCAGGACGGCTTCTTGTTAAATAATTAAGGGTTTCAAGGCAGCAGCAAGGCATTAAACCATAGGCTGAATGCCTGTGAAGTCAGCCCTGGGGTTAGGGTTAATGTCTATGAGATACTTTGTATGGTATAGATACACATTAAATTGTAGCTATAGTGATTGTATTAGCCTCCTCTGGCTGCTATAACAAATTATTATAGACTTAGTGACTTAAAACAACACAAATTTATTATCTCATAGTTTTGGAGGTCAGAAGTCCAAAAGGAGTCGTAGGGGGCTAAAATCAAAATGTCAGCAGGGGGGGCGCCTGGGTGGCTCAGTCATTAAGCATCTGCCTTCGGCTCAGGTCATGATCCCAGGGTCCTGGGATCGAGCCCCGCATCTGGCTCCCTGCTCAGTGGGAAGCCTGCTTCTCCTTCTCCCACTCCCCCTGCTTGTGTTCCCTCTCTCGCTGTGTCTCTCTCTGTCAAATAAATAAATAAAAATCTTAAAAAAAAAAAAATGTCAGCAGGGCTACATTCCTCTCGGAGGCTTTAAAGGATGATCAATTATCTTGACTTTTCCACCTTCTAGAGGCTGTCTGCATTTGGTTCATGGTCCCTTCCTCCATCTTCAAAGTCAGCAGGATAGTATGTTCCAATCTCTTTCTCTCTTTCTGACCTCTGCTTCCATTGGCACCCTTCCTTCTCTCACTCTAACCCACCGCCCTTCTCCTTAGAAGGACCTTTGTGATTACATTGGGCCCACCCAGATATTCCTGGAAATCTCCCCATCTCAAGATTACTTAATCACACCTGCAAAGTTCCTTTTACCATGTAAGGTAGCATATTTGCAGGTTCCAGGAATTAGGATGTGAACATCTTTGGGGGACCATTATTCAACCTACTGCAATAACAATATTATTGTTGTTGTTATTATTATTTTGTTATTGTGATGTTAAATCCTTCTTTAATACTTCAACAATTTCAGAATAAAGTCCAAACAGCCCATTGTGATCTTTCTAGTTTCAACACTTTCTACTCCCCTACATGCATCAAACACTCCAGTGGACATTGAACCACTAACAAAACTACTCCTGTGCCAAATTTCCTTTTGTCTTCCTTTGTTCTAGACACTGCCTCTTTTTTCTTTCTACTTCCTCCTCATAAAAGTCATCTCTTTCTGTGTCATGATCCCATCTTTTAATTTTTTTTAAAATAGTGACAGTTTTTTTCCCAAAACTTGCATTATTGCACGCTTCCCAGAAAGCTGTCTATTGTTACCCGTAACAAGGGAAGTCCCACCCTTCCTTTAACCCCTTGTACTGCAGCCCTTTAAGTCACCAGGATATCTGGAACCTTTGCATCAATGTGCGATGTCCCTGCAGGTTTCCAGGTTGCAGTCACGCTGAAGCTAGACACGAGGCTAGGGTGTCCCAGTTACACACTCAGGAATTATTGTGGAGTATGAAGTAACTCAGGCCTGTGTGCTCCTTGAGCTCAGACTTGAGGAAGGCACAGTGCTCTCTAATATATTCAGGAAATCATTTACTTGACAGGCATCACAGAGATCCGAATCCCATCCTTTTACTTAAGGAGAGAAGCTGCAGAGCTTAGTGGAAACAGTGCTAACTTTAGAGTCAGGACTTGGCTTTGAGCCCACCTACCTGGCTGGCTGCTCTTTTGGCAAACCATCAATATCTGTAAGCCTCTAGATCTTCACCTTTAGGGTAAGATTAGACCTATTCCACTTACCTTTTAGGGTGGATGTAAACTTTTTCCAAAGAATATAAAAAATACTGCCTTATTGGGCATTAACTATGCACCAAGCACTGGTAAGTGCATTTCCCCTGTTTTATACATGGCTTATACAAGGTTCAAGGCCATGTCACATAGTCACTCTGCTAACACACAGAGAGCCAGGATTCAAACCCAGGTCTTTCCTACTATGCTTTTCTTGTTTTCCCTTTAATTATACCAGACTGACACTCAGGACTCATGCAATCTGAAAACATTTTGGGAAAAAAAGTAAAGTCCTACACCACAGAGGATAATTATTATTTTATAGATGAAGAAACTGAGGCCCAGAGAAGAGCAGCAACTTCCCTTAGGAGTTGGTGGCAAGTTTTCATCCAACAAGTACTCACTGGGGCAAGTAGGTGTGCAGATCACTCAGGAATAAAGGCGTGGCTGCATCCAGGTGAAAGAGGGAAATCCACCAAGGGCAGTAGGTATTTAGGACTATTTTCACATGTTTTCTACTTTGTGGTTGCACTCGACAGCTTACAGGACACAATCTCCATGACACTATCAGGTCAGAAGGGTGTCCAGATTACTTACAGTGGAACACAGGAGACCCTCTGTGACTCGACCCTGGCAGAAATCTCCAGTGTCATCTCCTATCAGGCCTCCCCTGCCACCACCTACCCCTAAACCTTCTCTCCAGTCACAATAAGTACTTGGAGTTGCTGAAATGCGCCCTCTGGGTTTGTGCCTCTGTGCCCCCGTTCCCTTTGCCCGGAATGCACGACTTCACCTTCTGAGTATCCAGCGGGCAACGACTCATTTTCTAAGACTGCTTAAATGTCACTACCTGAGTGAAGTCTTACCTGTCCTCCCCCAGCCTTCCCCACTTTAGATATCAACCCATCTGTCCTTTGGGCCTCTAAGACCTCCTCTACATATTTTTGCATGGGGACATAAAACATTTGTATTGCTCCCATTTATGCAATAAGACTGTTTATTTACACACCTGTCTTCAACTGTTAGCACATTAAGCATAAGGACTATCTCATTTATAAGTTCTAATATTTAGTATGATGAGCACCTGGGGGCAGAACCTGATCTACTTATTAGCCCAACATCTACTCCTAACCTGCTTATCTTTTGCCTGCTTCCTCTATAAAGGCTGGAAAAAACTAAATTCTCTTTTTCCAACCTTCCCTACAGCTATAAGGGACTCTGTGGAAAAACAGTTCTGGCCAATGAGATACAAGCAGAGGTCTTGGGAAGGAGTGAAGAGCTTCTGGAAGAACTTCTGCATTTCTCATAAAAGGGCCAGAGTAACTGGTGCAAACTATCTCCCCTGCATCCTGCCTTGAATACAAATATAATGCTGGGGCTGGGGTGACACCATCTTGCAACCATAAGGGAAAGCCCCAAAGGATTCGTGAATCTCTCCAGATTTTTATTATGGGAGAAAAATAAAGCCCTACTAATTCAATCTCTGTTGCTAGATTATCTGTTACTTGCAGCTGAAAACATTCCTAAGTAATTGATGAATTAATGTTTGTTAACCAAAAGAAGTAATTTCTTATTTCAGTAATTTTTAATATGCTTGGATCAGTACCAGAAACCTCCCCTCAAGAGAACTTCTACACTAACCCCAAGTGATATTGATCAAAGCAGATATAATCTGATTGAAGGGGGTAGGAGGTTCCTGCATGGACTCCCCGCCCTTTTCCTGCTCCTTCTTGTCCCCCGATGACTCCTAAGACACCTATTTGGAGTCCTGAAGGCTTTTCTGGATACTTGATACACTCTCTAACACTGTTGATGGGAGTGTAAATTGAAACAGCCATTTTGGGCACGATTTGGCAGTTTGAGGGCAATTTCTATCATGTTCTCAAATTATGTGATTTTTTACTCACAACCCCATTTCTAAGAATCTGTCCTACAGAAATACAGGCATGTTTGTACAAAGACATATACATGTAGGGTGGTTTGTTACAGAATTGCTTGAAGGTAAAAAAAAAAAAAATAGAAACAACTTAAATGTCCATTAACAGATTGATTAATTACTTTATAGCACATCCATCCTCTGGTATATCCAGCAGCCATTACTGATATTGAAAGATTTTCAAGATATATCAAAGTAGTATATCTTTAACATTCATTTTTAAAAGTAACTCGCAAAATACTATTGAAAGAAAAACTGTATAGTTGTGTAAAAATATACATATGTAGGTATGTAAATGCATACAAAAATGCCTTGAAGGAAGACCAAGAAAATGTTAACATTGATTACTTTTGGGTAATAAGATTGAGGGAAAGAGAAGCCCGACTTTTACTTTGTAAACTTACATATTGTTTGAATAATTGGCAAGTATTTATTTTTATTGTGTTAAAAATAGAGAATAACATCTGTCCAAAGAAGATATACAAATGGCAAGTAAGCTTATGAAAAGATGCTCAACATCGTATGTCATTAGGGAATTGCAAATTAAAACAATGAGATACCACTACATATTGGAATGGCAAAAAGCCAAAACACTACTACCACCAAATGCTGGCAAGGATGTGGAGAATAAGAACTCTCTCACTCATTGTTGGTGGAATGCAAAGTGGTTCAGCCACTTGGGAAGGTTGTTTGGCACTTTCTTACAGAACTAAACATACCCTTAACATATAATCCAACAATAGTGCTCCTTGGTATTTACCCAAGGGAGTTGGGTAAACCTGCGCACAGATGTTTATAGCAACTTTATTCATAATTGCCCAAACTTGGCAAGATGTCCTTCAGTAGATAATCGGATAAACTGTGGTATATCTGAACAATGGAACATTATTCAGCACTAAAATGAAATAAGCTATCAAACTGTGAAAAGAAACTTAAATGCATATTGCTAAGTGAAAGAAGCCAATTTGGAAAGGCTGCATACTGTATGATTCCAACTACATAATATTCTGGAAAAGACAAAACTAGGAAGACAGTAAAAATATAAGTGGTTGCCAGGGGTTAGGAGGAAGGGAGGGATGAATGGTTGGAACATAGAGGATTTTTAGGACAATGAAACTATGATGGTGGATACACGTCCTTATACACTTGTCAAAACTTACAGTATGTCTATATGTTAAGAAAGAAAAAAAGAAGAAGAAGAATGTAGCAGGAGGGGAAGAATGAAGGGGGGGAAATCGGAGGGGGAGAAGAACCATGAGAGACGATGGACTCTGAAAAACAAACTGAGGGTTCTAGAGGGGAGGGGGTTGGGAGGATGGGTTAGCCTGGTGATGGGTATTGAGGAGGGCACGTTCTGCATGGAGCACTGGGTGTTATGCACAAACAATGAATCATGGAACACTATATCTAAAACTAATGATGTAATGTATGGGGATTAACATAACAATAAAAAATTAAAAAAAAAAAAACTTACAGTATGTCTAATGCCAAGAATGAACTCTAATGTAAACTATGGACTTTGGGGAGTGCCTGAGTGGCTCAGTTGGTTAAGCGTCTGACTTGATTTCATCTCAGGTCATGATCGGGTCATTGGGCTCCTTGCTCAGCGGTGGGTCTGCTTCTCTCCTTCTTCTTCACTCTCTGCCCCTCCCCCTGCTTGCACGTGCTCTCTCTTAAATAAATAAATAATTTTTTAAAAAAATAAAATAAACTATGGAATTTGGGTGATAATGATGTGTCAATGTAGGTTCATCATTGTAGCAAGGGTAACATCATGGTAGGGGATGTTGTTATTGAGGGAGGCTGTGCTTGTGTTGGGGTGGGGTGATGTGGGAATTCTCTGTACTTTCCTCTCAATTTTGCTGTGAACCTAATACTGCCCTAAAAGAATAAATTCTGTTTTAAAATATACAAGATGAAAGAACACCAATTGAAGACTTAGCCTCCCAATTAGGGAGACTCTTAGAATATTGGACTAAGGGGAGAGCATATGAGTTGGGTCTTAAAAACACAAATAAAATTTTGTCAGTCAGATACAGTATTGGAAAGGCAATAGGAAAAGACTCTAAGCAGAGATAATAACACAAGCAAAGCCACGGAGGCATGAAACAATATATATTGTTTGTGAGGAATGGTGGCTGCCAGTGTGGCTGCAATGTAAGATTATGTAAAGGGGGAAATAAAATTGGGAAGGAAAGGTGAGATAAATGGATATAGTATCTTGTATACTCCATGCTAAGTGGTTTATGTTAAGAAGATACAGAGGGAGTCTGCACTGGTCGGCAAACTCAGTCACTGGTAGATGGGATCTGTTGTCCTATAGCCAGGACAGAAGTAAAGAGGCACAGGCCTCAGTCCAAGGGTCCGGGCCAGTATTCAGGAGGGATGGGATCTGGCAAGGCTTCCTGAGAGAAGCATGGCTGGGGTTGTGCCAACAGCCAGCTAGAAACATCTACTGCCTTTTGGCTCAGAGCAGCTCTGCCCTCCCTGCTCAAGCCATCTCTGGCTGGCCAGATCGTCCATAATTAAAAATCAGCCTTGGGGATGGGAAGTGGGTGAAATGGGTGAAGAGGCTCAAAAGCTACAAACCTCCAGTTAATAAATAAGTCATGGGGATGCAATATATAGCATGGCAACTATAGTTATCCTTGTGTTGAATATTTGAAATTTGCTAAGAGAATGAGAAAAAAAATTCTGTAACTATGTGTGGTGACCGATGGTAACTAGACTTATTATGGTGATCATTTCACACATATATACAAATATCAAAACATTATGTTGTATACCTGAAACTAATATAATGTTGTATGTCAATTATACCTTAATAAAATAAAAATCAGTCTTTCTCAGGGCACCTGGGTGGCTCAGTCGGTTGGGCATCCGACTTGATTTCGGCTCCGGTCATGATCTCAGGGTCGTGGGATCAAGCCCCCATTTCCCCTAGTCAAGTTCCATGTTCAGCACAGAGTCTGCTTGTCCCTCTCCCTCTGCTCCTCCCCCTGCTCTCGCTCTCTCTTTCTAAAATAAATAAATAAAATCTTTTTAAAAAATCAGGCTATCTCATGCTTGGTATCCTCTTCTAGGGCCACCTTCTCTAGCTAGACGGGGGAAATTTCTGGGGCTCTCTGGTGAGTCTCTTTCCTTTCCTTCTCCTTATTCTCCTATTCTAGGTGTTGAGAAGGGACCTGTTGCTTTATTTAACTCTTTCTGATCATCTATAATTCAATCAAGGAATTTGTACTTTGGAATCTTAAATTCTCCTGACTCTGGTCATCTAAAATCCTGACCTTAAATTACTACTTTCCTTTTTCCTCTAATGTTCTATTCATGTTCCTGGCTGATTTCCAATTGTTCCAAAACTTACTGGTTTAATGGCGTGGCTCTGCATTTCAACCTTACTCTGAACCTCAGCCTCAGAAGCCAAAAATAAGGGCTTGTACCTAATATGGACTGAGCTCATTGTTTCTAAGCTGCTTATAATCTAATCAGGGATGCATGATTAATAAACATTAAGCAAAATGCAAGATTGGATAGAATTAAACTCTAAAATACATTAGTTGGTAAAGAAAGAAAGAGAGAGAGAGAAAGAAAGAAAGAAAGAGAAAGAAAAGAAAGAAAGAAAGAAAGAAGAAAGAAAGAAAGAAAGAAGAAAGAAAGAAAGAAAGAAGAAAGAAAGAAAGAAGAAAGAAAGAAAGAAAGAAAGAAAGAAAGAAAGAAAGAAAGAAAGAAAGAAAGAAAGAAAGAAAGAAGGAAGGAAGAAAGAAAGGAAAGAGAAAGAAAGAAAGAAAGAAAAGAGGCAGAAAAAGTATAGCAGGAAGGACACTAAAGTCAGAACACCTGGCTTCTAGTTTTAGCTGCCACTAACTCGTTGCAGGACTAGCCAACTCTCTGAACCTCAACCATAAAATTAGGGGATTGTTCTGTATGATTTCTAAGAGAACTTAGAACTTTGTGACTAAGGGCTGTGTGGGTGGAGAAAGGGAGAGATCTGTTTGGATGACATTTGTTGGGTAAGTCCTCCAGAAAGAAAAAAAAAAAAGGAATTTAATATGATCCTTAAAGATGGGTGGGATTTTTTTTTTTTTAAGATTTTATTTATCTGTTTTAGAGAGAGAGCGAGAGAGAGCGGGGATGGGGAGAGGAGCAGAGGGAGAGGGAAAAGCAGACTCCACTGAGTGTGGAGCCTGATACGGGGCTCGATGTGGGCTTGATGAGGAGCTTGATCCCACCCTGAGATTATGACCTGAGCCGAAATCAAGAGTCAGAAGCTTAACTGACTGAGCCAGCCAGGTGCCCCAGGATGGATGGGATTTTTGACTGGGAAGATGCAAGTTAGACTACTTGCCCAGTTGGAAGTAAAATCATTAGTCAAGCAGTGAGGTAAGACAGAGCAGAGTGATTTACACAGCATAGCAAAGAAGCTGACCTAAGCACAACAGCTGGGAAGAAATGGGAGAGGACTGAATGAGTACACTGCAGAGAATGTTGGACACAAAGAGGATCCTTGAAGAGTGTCTGGGATGGATTGGTGGGTGGATATTGCTGGAGGGGAAGTGAAGTTGTGACCATGGTTCAGGTGTGAGTTAAATAAGTTTGGAGCAAGGTAGCTGAGGTGTGAGTGAAGGGGAAGGGGTAAATGTGGGGGGCATTTTGAAGAAGAAATTGAATAAAGAGGAAAAAGATGGGGAAGCAAGCTAAGTTCGCCACAAAGGGTGGATGGGTTTTTCTCTGGAGGACAGTTGGTTTGTTGGGCAGTTTCATGGTTTCATTTTTAGACATGAACATGTCTGAATAGTTTAAGTGGTTGTCCTCTAAGATGAGCATGTCTCTGTAGGCAGTTAGAAATGAGAATATGATTCTCAGGGCTAGATACATAGAGCTCTTAATGATTCATACCAAGGCAGCAGTTGAAACCATAAAAATGGTTGCTTGTGTATGAAGAAGAATATTACAAAGAAAAAAATTATAGGTAAATTATTGGAAGAAAAAAAAAGGAATCATAAGTCTTGCATTATATTATTTCCATCTCTTGTAGTACCCATTCAACCTGTCCCACAAATCTCATTCTTTACATAAATATTAGCAATCTTTTCATTTATGGATAATTGCATTAGGAAAGATAGCTTAGCTTATACTTAAATCCCAAATCTCAATGCGTAAAAAGTAATTCTCATTCATTCTACATGTTTGTCACTCCCACTCACATTTTATTAGCCAAAGAAAGCCACGTAGCCACATTAATCTTTGAAAGAGGTGGGAAGTTCAATACTCTCTTGTGCATTAATGGAGAATGGGAATTGTTGCGAATAGTTCTAATAATAACCATAATAACATTTTCCCTTAGACATCTTTCTTTTTTTTTTATTAAAGATTTTATTTATTTATTTTGACAGAAAGAGACATCGAGAGAGGAACACAAGCAGGGGGAGTGGGAGAGGGAGAAGCAGGCTTCCCGCTGAGCAGAGAGCCCGACATGGGGCTCAATCCCAGGACCCTAGGATCATGACCTGAGCCAAAGGCAGACTGTCAACGACTGAGCCACCCAGGCACCCCAGACATCTTTCTATAACCATGTCTTCGCCACCCTTTTATCTGTATCATCAGCAAAAGTTTCCTGGTATCAACATTTTATAAGCAGCGGTACCAGAGCAAAATTCCTACGTGAAACATTCTATTTCTTTTGTTTTCTCCTTGTTTTGACACTAAGCCTTCTTTTGGTTCCATGGTTGGCTCTCTTCTTTCCTTCCCCAATTTTGGAACTAAAGAGACTCAGGAAGGTGCTACACCCATGATCTTTACCCCTCTTTCTCCTGCCTTTGGTTCCACTTCTCCCCCTTCTTTTACAAGAATAAATTCCTTCCCTCTGGGTCCTGCCACACTTCCTTCTTCTACTTTCTCACTTCCTTATCACTCAGAGCTTAAGGCCATTGCAGGGCAAAATAACCAGCTGACAATAATTGTTATTACTCAATCCACTCTCTATTATGTCCAACATTAATTAGATGGTTGCCCTGATTTGCACAGCCTGTGTTCATCCCATAAGTTGTTGACTTGATTATTCTAATCAGAATTAATATTTTTTTCCATCAGAATCCCATAGAATGTTGTTTGAACCTCTAATATGATTATCACAGTCTGCCCTGCCTCAGGGTTGTATATGCTCCCTCCCTAAATCATAACAGCCTTATAGATTAAGCTGTAATTTTCATGTAATAGATACTCAATAATTGTTGACTCACGGTGAATCCCATATTTGACTGAATTGACCATTGGTTTTGGTAACATTTGGATACATCTTGATTCAGCAGGTGGCACTTATTAGGGTCTTGCTCATATCTAGAAAAAAAAACACTGAGATGGGAAATAAAATTACTTGTTCCAGAAACTGCTCAAGAAGTTCAATACAACTGAAACATAACACACAAGTTGAAGGATGGCAGGGGACAAAGCTAGAAAGACGAGCAGGTGTCAGATCTAAAGGGGGTTCGTGTGTTAAACTAAGGAATTTTAACTCCAAAGCTATGGATCATGTCTGAAGTCCTCTCCCAGACAGGTGGGATCTAGGATGTCGCTCTGGGATTGTAGTTCCAGAAACTAGGTCTGGTTATGGGTAGGGTGAGACTTCTTAAGGTGCAGAGAATGGTACTGGGAGGATTTCAAGTAGGGACCCAGAGACAAATCCAGGATTTACTCAAAGTTGAGAAGAGAAACCAGCAATAATTAATATGAAACATGAACTGAAGGGAGTAGGACAGAGCAAAGAAGTCAAAGCAGGGGCCAGAAGGACAGCCTAGTGTGGATTCTTAAAGCTTCCTCTTCCCTTTCTGGGCTCTTTCAGCAGCCTGTTCGCTGAGCAGGAGAGGAATATTCTAAACCAATTTAGACCCAAGGCCTCCAAGGATTTCAAGCAAAAGAATGATGGGGACTGCTTCTGTCTTCTTTACTTGAGCACACAGCGTCTTGTTGTGTCCTATGAGCCCTCCCCTGTATGTATCTGGTCCAGAGTAAGTCCTCAGTAAACATTTAGTGAGTAATATGGACTTGCTGCTAATTGTTAAGCACGTAAATGCTTTTGTTTAGTCTATTCGTATGTTATGTGAGTATAATGCCACAAGAAAACTGATTTCACACAAACCCACAAGATTTCTTTTATTTTAATAAATGCCAACTAAAATCATGTTACTTACCAGTCATTCATATGTAAAACTAACCTTTTCTTCAATAGTGTCTCAGGTAGGCAAACATAAATCCTATGCATTAGGAAATAAGACAATAGAAAAGAAACTCCCCCAAAAGGAGAACCAAATGAAATATAAGAACAATATAACACAAGTAGTCTAGCAGTAATGTGGTATAAGTCTCCATAACAATAGTCATCCAGAAACAGTGGCTGAGATAATTATAAAACATAAGTTTAAACAGTACAATGCTGCTCGTAAATCTTGTATGTATATATGTGTGAGTTGCCGATCATAACTCAGGTTGGGTGGCTAGAAGTAATGGTGGCAATAGCAAAAGGTGGAATCTCCTGGGGAGAAGCCTCACTATTTGCCTGCCATTCTAAAGCTGGGGGGAAACAGGTAAGCTTTGGGCCCAGTCCATCAGGAGAGAGGCCTTTAAATAAATAACAGTTGAACAGGGTGTGACCAGCCTGTACCCATGTCACAATGGTGCCATCATGAGACAAGTCCATGTAACATAAAAATCAAGGAAGGAAATACTCCAAGTGAAGATAAAACTGGTAAGAACTGCAGAGGATTACCCTTTTCCCGCAGCACAGGCATCAAGTATACCTTACAAATATGCATATGTAATATCTGAATGGATGTCTACCTGTACTGTGATTTCAATTATTTATATGAACTTTCTGTCTCAAATTTCAGGATGATTCCTTCATATTTAACATCACCAGAGAACAGAAAGCAGCATTCTTTCTCTGCAAAGATATCCCTTGGGGTGCAATAAAAAATAAGTATTTGGTCTTTGTCCTTTGTTCCTAGCACACAGCTCCTAAGCCCTTGGAGTGATAGGAGTGTCTTTTGTATGCTAATGAGATGACTGAAGGCTGGGGCCTTGCAGCTTCAGGATGGGGGTGGGGGGTGCGGTGGCTAGAAAGACCAAGCCCCAACCTCCAGGCAGTAGAGAGGAGCCAAAGATTGAGTTCAATCACTAATGGCCAATGATTTTATCAGTCATTCCTATGCAATGAAACCTCTATAAAAACCCATAAAAGATGAAGTTTGGATAGCTTTCAAGTTGATGAACACATCGAGGTGCTGGGAGGGTGGTACACCCCGACTCCGCAAGGACAGAAGCTCCTACACTCAGGATGCTTCCAGACTTTGCTCTATATACCTGTGCTGTTCATTTGTATCCTTTATAATAAACTAGTAGACACAAATAAAGTGACTTCCAGAGTTCTGTGAGCCATTCCAGCAAATTATTGAACCTAAGAAGAGCATAGTGGGAATCTCCAATTTATACCTGATTGTTCAGAAGCACAAACGGGTGGCTTGGGACTTGCAGTTGGCATCTTAAAATAAGCCCTTAAACCTGTGAGGTCTAACTAACTTCAGATAGTTAGTGTTAGAAATGAATTGTGTGACACCCAGTAGGTGTTCAAAGAATCAGAGAATTGGTGTGAGGAAAAAAAAACCATACAGTTGGTGTCAGAAGTGTCGTGAGTCAAAACAGCTCACCCCTGGTTAAATATATCTTTCTACTTTTACTATTTTATCTATTTGCTGAAAAATTAGTATTTAGCAAAATCTTAGAGGTTGTGTGTGTGTGTGCACGTGCGTGTGCGTGTGTGCGCACACGCACGTGCACATGTGCTATCAGGTGAGGTTTGGAATAATGACTTTGGTAGGTATAGAGATGGATCTGGGTTTTTTTCCCCTCAAACATTTCAGGTCTTAATGTTGCTCTATTCTTTCTCCTCCATATTCCTTACTTCCTTCAAGTAAACTTCAAGTTAATTCATCACTTTTGGAAGCCGATATCAATGCCACCCTATTCGGTTACCTCTCTACTTGGTTCTGCAGATACTCCGTTTTCTAACACATTCTGTAAGGCAGTGAAGAGTCAGGAATTGTTTCAAGCCTCAGAGACATGGTAGGATTTACCATGTGATTTTAGGTAATCACTTAGACCAGAGGCTATGCAGAAGATAGATCTAATGGAAGGAGGCTAGAGGTGTCATGCATGAAAGCATGGGTTCGGGAGTTGGCTAGACCTGAGTCCAAATCCAGTTTCTAACACTTATTGGCTCTATAACCTTAAACAACCTACTTATGCTCTCTAAACCTGCATTTCTTCATGAAGGGCTATAGTAATGGTTTTCAATTAAGTCATGTTTATAAAGTGCTTAGTGTAAAGACTGGCACCGTAGTAAGCACTCACAAATGGCAACCATTAAATTTAATTGCTGTGTTGTTATGTGAGTGTTTTTCAGTTGGGTCTTAGCTAGATTTTTAAACTCTTTCTTGTCAGCATCTTATTTCCCATTAAGGGTACCTGATACAATGTCTGCCCCCTAGTCCTGGCTAGAAGGTTATTCAAATGTGATCCCATTCCAACTGTATGGCAATCTTATGTCAAAGGAATGTAGACTAGGCCAAGTTGGTCTTTGATACCCACTTCTTTTAGTACTCCTGAAACCCCTTCTGGGCTCATAGCTCATTCAATGCCATGAACTCACACCACTCCTGACCTGCCCTGCCCTAGAACATGTCCTTCATTAAACTTACTCCACCATATCATATACTTTCCAGCTCTGTCTGCTTTCTAATTTTTTCAATAAATTCAACAAACTTTTACTGAGTGCTTACAACATGCTGCGAGCCGGGGAAACAAAATGAAAGCGGTACAGTCTTAATACTCCAGTAATTCACATTGTGCTTATGATGTGATAGTTCAGTGGTTCTCAGCCTCAGAATTAGAACTGTTTGAAGTTTTAAAAACTACAAATGCTTATGTCCCACCTAATTTAGTATATCTGGGTGGGACTCAGATATATAAAATTTATAAATCTTCCTCAAAGATTTTACTGAAGAGCCAGAGTAAAGAAGAACTGCAGGATGTGTTGAGAATGGAAAGGTGATAGGAATCTGGAAGTGTTGGTTGGACTTCATATTGGAGGTTTAAATGCTGAAGGATGAGTAGTTTGCAGGGGGAGAAGAGAACTCCAGGAAAAGGAAAAGCATAATGCCTAACTCTAAGGCATTTGAATTCATCAGTATCATTTTTACTAATATCCTCATGGAAGAGGGTTAGAAGACTCATTTATTAAATGACTAGCATCTGTCCATATGAACTATCAATTTCTGGAGAGAAATGCCCTTACTCTGGGTCTTGTGTGCTCTCCTCTCCCCTCCCACTGACTTTCAGCTCCCCGTCTCTCACGGTTGGAATGTCCCAACAAGGGGCCTATCACTCTTCCAGCTCAACCCTCTCTCAACTTAATCATCAAACACTTTCTCCATCTTACTCAGAAAATAGCTGAGGCCCTTTGAGGGCAGCAAGAGCACAGCTCACAGTGGAGGAAATGCCCAGAGCAGGGGTGAGAACTGGGTGAAAGCGTCCATGTCACCACAGTGTTTCTCCCTTTCCTCTTCCTTGAGGCTTCTCCTGTATGTGGCTGGGGAAATCCAGCCCAGTCATCTCTGAAGACTTTCGAATTAAAGCTTGATCTTCCACTATGGTTGCTTTTGGTGAAGAGAGTTGGCTGAAGCAACAGTCCCCACCCACAACCAACACTCATACGTTCATCTACTCAAACTCTCCAAAATGTTCTATCCTCTCAGAGGAAAATATACCATCCCTGTAAGCCCCCAAATTAGTCAGAATGACAGACTCAGCCTTCAGAAGGGTGTTTACATGGAACACTTAATGTCTGGTATAGTCTTTCCATGAGGTCCCCTGGCTAGTCACCAGTCACCTATTAAAGATTATCATCCCAACAGCTTACTTCCCCTCCCTCACCCCCTGAGTATTCATGAGGAGACAGGCAGGTCTGGCTCAACCCCTTACCAGGTCACTTAAAACAGGTTTATCAAAAAGCTTAACTTGCAGAATACAATCAATAGCAGGTATTAAATCAGCAGATGGATTGTGAAAGCTGAAAATTCCCTGTGGCACCAAAGTCCCATGTTTTGAATGCCCTCCACCTCTCTTGTGGCTGATGATGAGATTAGGAATCTTTCTGCAGGGGCTTCTGTCTATGGCCTCCTCTCCTGTCCTCTGATCCATCTGTGCCTCTGGCTCTGGCCTTGGACCTCAGCTGTGGGCTCCACTCCTAGTTCTGCCATCTCAGGCACATTCTCAGTTGAGCATTCAGCAGCTTAAAATTTTTGAGATCCACAGCCTGCATGCAGAACACTCAAACTCTTAACTGATAGGAAGTCCAAAATCTGTATTGAAGTTCCCTCGGTGTGGTTGTCTTTTTCTTTTTCTTCTTCTTGACTCTGGCTATCATGTGGTTTGTTTTGGGTTTTTTTTTTTTTCCCCAGGAGTGGAATGGACTTTAGGGTTGGTGCCCTTAGAGGATTCTCCTCTATCTCTTCTTCCTGTTGACTCACAGAACTCCATCCCTACCCAATGATGAGAGCTCTAGCAGGCTGAATAGTGGCACCCTATTCACTGGAACCTAAAAATGTTGCCTTATTTGGAAAAAGAGCCTTTATAGATGTGATTAAGTTAAGGATTAGAAGATTATCCTGGATTGTTTGGGTGGGCTCTAAATGCAATCACAAGTGTCCTCCTAAGAGAGAGGCAGGGCGAGCTTTGACATAGAGAGCAAAGAAGGTGGTAGGAGTTGGAACACAGAGATTTGAAGATGCTGGCCTTGACGATTAGAGTGACACAGCCATAAAACCAGGAATGTTGAAAGTCATTCAAAAGCTAGAAGAGGCAAGGGACAGATTGTCCCATAGAGCCCTCTCCTAGAAGGAGAGTGGCCTTGCTCACACCTTGACTTTAGCCCAGTGATTTATGCCTTCTTTTAGACTTTTCTGTGTTTCATTTAAAGATATATACAAACATATTAAAAGTTTACTCAAAGAGGGACGCCTGGGTGGCTCAGTTGGTTAAACATCTGCCTTCGGCTTGGGTCATGATCCCAGGTTCCTTTAATCAAGTCCCACATCGGGCTCCCTGCTTGGCAGGGAGTCTGCTTCTCCCTCTGCCTTCCGCTCCCCCTGCTTGTGTGCTCTCTCTCTGACAAATAAATAAATAAAACAAAAAAAAAATGATTACTTAAAGAAACAATGAAATGATTTTTATTGCATGCAAAGTAAAAGTAAGATACTTCTGTATTATTTAAAACTTTATAGTGAGACTACATTTAGTTATTACTTATAGAACTTTTAAAAACAGATTGCCAGGACCACCGTTGTGCCTCACTGTTCTCTGCTGAGGACAAAACTCTAGCTGGAGCAGTGAGACTAAATGCACGGGGGTCAGACAGGTCAAACATGAATATCTGAAATTCTCTCTGTCAGACCTTTAAAGTTTAGTTTAATTTAAAATATGTAACTATTAAAAAATAAAATATATAACTTTATTAAAAAAAAACATTGCCAGGATGTAGACTAAAATATCAAAAGCAATTAATCTCTGGCTGATAGGGTTATCAATGACTTATTTCCTTCTGTACAATTTTTCTCCATTTTCTAAGCTCACAACAATGTACAGCTAACACTTATAAAATTAAAAAAATTATAAAGAAAAAATCTTGATGTAGATCACTTACTGACATTGAAAAAATTCCACAAATATACATTAGTCAGTAGAAAGAAAAAGCTACAAAACAGTGTAAATATGATGGTGATTTTTATTTTAAAACATGCGAATATATAGTCAGAAACAGTAAAAGTGCATACATCAAAATTATCTTTGATACAATTATGGCTAATTTTTGTTTTACATTGTGTTTTTTGTGTCTTCAAATATTCTGCATTAGCTATTTATGGATTTTATAATGAAATAAAATTATTACTAAATAAGAGAAGTTAGGAGTACATAAATGCTAGAATAAAAGATTTGTTGGGCCAGAACACCTAGACCTTCATATAAGAATATCAGATGGCATGCTAGAATAATAATGTAGCTCCTATAACTGGACCATAGAAGACAATTTAAAAAAAATGCTCTCTGAATGTATGAAGAAAAAAATAAGGTTAAAATTGTGCCATTCTGACATACCCACAAGCTAGGGTAAGTCCAACACCTGTGTAGGCTGCCTGCCTTCCCAGAGATCTGCACCTAAACACCACTGTGAACTAGTGAAACTAAGAATTTACGGTATTGTCATCTCTCTTCCGTAAGTCATTCACAGGTCTCCTTTATAAATCCCGTAGGTTAAACACCTCTCCAGGGTCCGAGATTCATGCTGTCACTCTTGGCATTTCCAGCTCCTCACTCCTCAATTAAGTGAGGGCCAAGTCTGTCCAAGAAGAGAGCCTTCATTTTAGAGAAGGTGTGTACCTCACAGTTGGCTTTGCATTTCTTCACATTCCAGGCTTCTGCTGATGAGACTATTTTGGTCCCAGAAGTGAATCCTGGCCAAGAGCAGGTTCTCCCTCACCATGAGGGACGGAGCTGCACCACTGTGCGGTTAGGTGCCTTGGTATTCTCAGCCTTTCAAGGATACCTTCTCTGGTGTCAGAAATAGCCCTCTATCTCTGCCTGTTGGTAATCAGTAGCTGAAGCATTGAGCAAGAACTCTCTCAGCAAGAATTCTGCCTATTGAGATCCTGCCTCCTAAGTCCTAGTGACCTATGTGACCTATGTAAGCACACCAGATGCAGATCTTACACAGTTCCGTGGAAACAATCTGACCAGGTCCTGAATCATGCACGTAGCTATTACAGGCTTCTCACCAGACACATGTACAAAGGACACTGGGGCATTCCGCCCATTATCTTTATTGCCAGCTCATGCTGGCTCCAAATCCTATCGAGCTGGACGATATGGACTCCCCAATGATATTTTTGCCCTTCTGACTCAGAATGTCCCAGACACCAAACACAAGGCAGAGAAAAGTGAAAAGATAAGTACATTACAAGATCTAAACAAAGCTAAGGATCCCCAGAGATGATTGATGGGGAAAATATTTTCTCAGCCCACTTCCATTTATAATGACTTTCTCCCTCTAACAAAATCTCCTGCAGAATCACTGTTTCTATAAAATCTCCATTTTGTTCTAAATTCACTTCAGAATTCCTTTTTCTTTGGAATTAAGGATAGAAACCTTGAGCTCCCCCTGGAGGTAGGAGTATGCTAGTAAGTCTCCTTGGCCTCGCTCTTGACTCATCCACCCAGTCCATCTTTTTTTTTTTTTTATGTTTCCATCTTGTCTCACATTTTTCTCTTTTAATACAAGCGCTCTGTTAGTCATATGATTCTACCTGACATCTCTCCAACATGTTCCTTTCCTCTTTATCCTTATTATTGCTCTTCATCTTACCTAGAATTCTTTTCCTACCCTAGGCCCTCGTCTCCTTATGAAAATCTTTTCCATTCATTAAAAGCCCAAGTCCCAGGTCAGCTTCCCCACACCCACCTCTGAAATCCTGTAGAACTTGTTTACAAAGCCTTTATGTATGCTCCTTTGTATTTTGGTTATCTCTACATTGCTTATCTTATTCTATTCAACCAAATGCCTACCATAGTGTCAAGGTCTAGTGTGCAGTAGATAATCGGTTGATAAATGTTGAATTAAATTGTTGAAGGATGATTTCAAACAACCCATTTCCAAAGAATAGAGATAACCACACTGTTGAAAAAGAAAGGACAAAAAGAAGAGAAACAGGACTGGAAGAGAAAGGTCATGAGAATCTCAGCCATGCTGTAGAAAGAACACTGGATGAAGGATCAGGAACCTGGGCTCAAGTCCCACGTGGCTGTTAATGACCTAAATGACCAGGAAACTACTCTCTAGAGAATCAAGGCAGTAGGCTACATCTCAAGTTTGTCACCACGATGAAATTGTATGACAGTCCCCCATTTAGGCTCCTGATAGCTGACTAAACAAGATAGCATTCAGACTGCACCTGCCACAGAGCCTAGCATAAGATGTGTGCTAATACATGTTAGTTCCTCTTTTCCTCACACACAATGGAAACATTCTGCAACATTCTCAATTTTAAGTAAGGTTTGCCTTCTTTATCCATTGAAAACAGACACACATAGGAATATTTGCCTGGTGATATGACAATAGAGAACTGTACAACTTGCTTAATCACAAGTACTGCAGAAACATTTGTTTTCCCCTCTAGATGTGTACCTTATGGAAGAACTTTTCGGTGGCTGGTTCTCTCCATGGGCTGAACATGTTTTCTTGACATTTTTTCCTCTAGCCCTTGCCATGTGCCATTTGAGTAGAAGCTTCCAGTCCAGCAACTAAAAGGAAAGAGCTATGCCAAAAGAAACTCTTAGTCAACTATATCATGGTCTGGGAAGATGTGGAAATCATTTGACAAAGATAGTTCTACATGGTAAGCAAGAAAGAAGAAGGGTAACACTTGGAAGACAATGAAGAAAGGGAAAGAATTTAAATAAGTTATGCCAGGAAAATACACAGATTCCAAGGAATTGAGCTAAAGATTCTGGAACCTAGGACAGTTGCAGATGTTTAAATAATATGTGTAGCAACAACTCACTTACCTCATTAGAGAAATGAGGACTTCTACCTATGGGACTTTTAGAGTTCACTGAAGTTTAATTCTTTGTATTTTTAGAAAGTGGATTTAATTTCACTATTTTATTATGATGTTTTCCTGACTTAGTTAAGAGAATTCCCAACTGCCCTCAGTCCCTGCAAATATGTGTTCTTTTACTCCTCTGTGCCTTTGTGAGTGCTCACTCCTCCTGCCCTCCCCTCTCCTCCTCACCCTTCAAAACCTATTTTAAATCTCTATGACTCCACTCAGCAAAGTAAGTTGCTCCCACTGCCATCCAATAGTCTTGGCTCATAGCTCTATTAATAATTTTTGCAATCACTGGGCCCTAGCTGGATGGATGCCAGGTGCACCCAGTTGGGGGTCCACCTGGGAAGTGAGGAGGAAACTGATTAGGAGAGCAGTACTGTGCTCAATTATGAGAAGTTAGGGGCCTTTCTTTACTGAGTGTCTAATGCTGTTATCTGTTTTTTAAAAAAAGAAGCCTTACGAAATGTTTTCTTCTGATGCTGTTCTGGGTGTGTTCTGAGAGGCTCTTAATAGAAGCCAAATTGTGGGGGGAAAAATCTAGAGGAGGAGTGTGCTGAAAGAGGAGGGCAAAGGAAAAGAATCCTCAGTCTCAGAAGACTTTGCAAGAGGCAAGGTCTAAGTTTGCCCACTCCTACACCTTCACTTAGTTCTCCTCCTACAGGTTTTTAGATTTCAGCCTCTTTAGGAAAGCGTGTCATGCTTTTTCTGATGAGAACAAACAGAGCATCTTATACCTCTCACTTACAGCATTTACCACAGTTGTAAATCTCTATGTATATGTGATTCTTTGATGGATGTCTGTTTTTATCACTAGGCTCCTGAGAGTAGGGACTCATATCTGGTTTTCCTCACCACTATTCCCTCGGTCCTGGCATAGGCCTGGCACATAATGGGATTTTAATATTTGTGGAGCAAATGAATAATGTTGCATGAAAGGCAATGGGGAGAGGGAATTGACATACAGATTTAAAGGGACCATTTAAAGTAACTTAGCAGTGCTGCTAACGATCAGCATGATGTGATCAATATAACGATCAAGGGCGTGAGAGGTTTTTTTCCTCCTGACATCATATATCTGATGTCTTTTCCAACACTACCTCCCTAATTCTCCGACACCAGCTGGGTGACCAGCAATTCAATTCAATTCAGTTCCGGCCCTATTTCATTGGCATTAATATCAGATCTCTTAAGTTAAAGGGCTCAGCCCCCACGAGACTGCCTCCACTTCCAGATGCCCATTACAAGTCCCAGGCCACCCATGCTTTGGATCCACCAGATACAAATTGAGGATTCCCATGACCCTCTCCTCAGGTTGGACATTTTGCTAAAATGGCTCACAGGACTTAAGAAGGCACATTACTTACATTCACTGGTTTACTATAAAGGATACAAATGAACAGCCAGATGAAGAGGTACATAGGATGAGGTCTGGAAAGGTCCCAAGCACAAGAGCTTCTGTCCCTATGTAGTTTGGATGTGCCCTGCTCCCAGCACTTAGAAATGTTTGCCAACCTGGAAACTCTCCGGACCTCGTTGTTGATGGGTTTTTTTTTTTTGTTTAAAGATTTTATTTATTTATTTGACAGAGAGAGACACAGCAAGAGAGGGAACACAAGCAGGGGGAGTGGGAGAGGGAGAAGCAGGCTTCCCGCTGAGCGGGGAACCCGATGTGGGGCTCCATCCCAGGATCCTGGGACCATGACCTGAGCCAAAGGCAGACGCTTAACAACTGAGCCACCCAGGCGCTCCTGTTGATGGGTTTTTATGGAGGTTTCATTACATAGGCATGATTGACTAAATCACCATGTGTTGGTGATTAAACTTAATCTCCAGCCCCTTTCCCCTCTGAGGAGGTGGGGCTGAAATTTCCAAGCTTCCAAGCTAGACTTGGTCTTTCTGGCTTCCTGCCCCCTTGCTAAAGCTATCTAGAGGCTCGCCAAGACTAGCCTCTTTAAAAGACGCTCCTATCACCCTTATCCCAAGAAATTCCAAGGGTTTTAGGAGCTCTGTGCCAGGAATGAACAAAACCAAAGATCCTTCTGTGATACCACAGGGTGGGAATGAATTTAAGGATGTAAATGTAAGGGTATATACAGTTAATGAGTAGATTGTAATGATGATATTAACCAAAGTTTCAAAGGTAATAATAAGTCATTAGGTTACCCTTGCGTTTCATCTCAATTTATTTCTCACTAACTTCTTACATAGGCAAATTAATGACATCAGTATATTCTTCACTTAGTAATTATAGCCCTCCCCTCCCCACTTTATGTAAGCCCAATACCATCTTACTCTGAGTCATTTATTTGATAATCAGATGTTACAGACACTCATGAGAATGTGTGGCTGAATTAAATATTCTGGCACTGTGTTCTCCCGGAAGAGAGAAGTGGATGCCTTTTAACAACCTTGGGCCCCACACAAGACTTAAGAGTTTAGACCTGAACTTTCTTTGTTTCTTCTATTCTCCAACACTTAACATATCAAAAAAAAAAAAACACTTTCCAGCACAAACTAAAAATAAGTTGATCATTTAAGGTAATAAATCAGACCTGGTCAATCTACATACCACCGCTGACAAAATGGTTGCTGACAGGGTAACAGAAAGCAAATCACATACAATCTATTGATGGAGACCTTCAATCGTTCATCGCCTCGAGTATTTGTTGCAAGCCTTCTGCATGCCTGACACTAGGTAGACAGGAGACCTCCATGAGGAAGTGAAAGAGGTCGATAGGATCTGAATAAATACACAACCTGCCCTCAAGAAGTTCCCAATCTTGTTCAAACAAAAGATCATAGAACAAATTTTAGAACAAAATCTACAATTGGAGGCTAAGATAAAGGAAGCATTCTACAGAAATGTGGGGAAAAGTGCAACCAAATCAGATTGGGGGATGAGGGAAGGTTTCCCGGGAAGCTAAATTTTGAAGGATGAGCTAAGAGAAAAAGATGAATTAGGAAGAAGAGGGTATTTTAAGCAAAAGGAAACATATGTATGAGAAAGCTCACAGCCTAATCAGTAAACTACAAGTAATTCACTGCAGGTCTTTACTCAAATACTTTCTACTTATGAACATTCATAAATACAAAGCTCTGCATCCAAGCCAAGGCACATCAACTCTTTCAGACACGCCAGAAGGAGTGAGTGGTCAGGAGAGGTAATTTCAGTCTGGTCACTTGATCATTGGGTTATTCCTTAATCCATTTAATTATTCCATTGGGTTATTCTTTAATTCATTAAATTAATTCCTTAACTTGCAGGGTGGCAAACTCAAATACCTACCATGAGTACAGCTGGCTGGGTAGAACCTGAGGTGAACGGGAGTGTGAGGTGTGAGGTGAGCCGAGTCCAGCTACGGGGATAAGCAGTCCCAGGCACCTGCTGATTTTCCTTTGCCAGAATGTGGCCTCAGGGCTGCCGTGCCTTTGCTTTCTCAAGGCAAACCAGAGATGAGCTTCAATTTTGAAATGTTGAGAACTAGTTCAAAGTTTTAAAATTGTATGCAGGCCAAACATTTGACCTTGACCTTCTCAGGTGGTTATATCCAATAGGCAGTATAGTATGTAAATCTAAAGCTCAACGAGAATGCTACACACCAATAGCAGACATCAACATGTATTTAATAGTTGAAGCTATGGGAATAGAATAGGTCACCTGAGGGTTACATATTCACTGATACAACAAAAGAAAGGTATGGCAGAACCCTAAGAAAAAGGGGCAGATAAGTAATAGGTGGAGGAAAAGGAGCCAAGCAAAGAAGAAAAGTCCTTTCATGAACATTCGAAAATTGAATAAACTGGCACAACAGGGATTCAAGTAATTTCATTTTATTTGAAACTCAAGCTATTTAAGGCAGATATTATCAGAGTTCCATATTATCTGTAACCTAAGCTCATTTAGATGACCAACACAAGATTTCACAGTTTTTAAATAGCAGAGCTAGGACTTTAACGGTAGTCTTTCCCAAATTCCACAGATCTTCATTCCACCATGCTGGCTCCAAATTTCTTATGATTTGCAGACTAGCAAAGCCAGGAAAGCAGAAGTAGGAAAGAAATGATACTAGTACAATCAACCTCCCACAACTCTCCCTATTCCTATGCTTTTGACACAGTAGGAAACTCAGGCTCAGAGAAGTTTTAAAAACCCATCACCTTAAAACTCCAGTCTTTGTTAACACTTACCTAAAACCCCAATCCCACCCTTTAGCATTCACAGGAAAGAGACATTAACTCTTTGCTTGCATAAAGGTACATGCACCCAGGACTTTCATAATAAAGGCATCAGATGGGGTGCCTGGGGGGCTCTGTTGGTTAAGCGTCTGCCTTCAGCTCAGGTCATGATCTCAGAGTCCTGAGATCCAGCCCCACATTGGGCTCCCTGCTCAGTGGGGAGCCTGCTTCTCCCTCTTCCTCTGCTGCTCCCCCTGCTTATGCTCTTTTGCTCACACACTGTCTCTCTCAAATAAATAAATAAAATCTTTAAACAAATAAAGGCATCAGAAACTAAATAGTATCTTTTCTGTACTATAATCATTAGAGAGAAAACTATGGGACTTCTTAAGGTCTTGCTCTACCCTGCATAATTTCTTTATTTTATGCAAATATACTGGCTGTGACAGAGATTCCATGTGGTTTTCAGGAGCATGATGTGAGTGAGTGTTAGAGATAAGTAGATATTGGCAAAACATTTCTTATAGTGGATGTTGGCAAAACATTATTATTATGGGTCTGCAAAAGCTTGGAAAATTTTTCACTATAATCCATCTTGTGATAGTGAAAACTATTTTACTGGAATTTGACCTGAAAGAATAGAACTTGGTCACCAAGTTTCAACATCAGTCTTGTTGAAAGAGTACATTTCTCCTGCTGATACAAACGGATTTTTTAAAAACTTTAATATGTATACTATAAAACCAAGTTATACAAGTGTGTTGCAATTGAACAGATTCCAAATGCAGGTTTGGACATGATTATTTCAAGATCTCTTTACTTAGGTGGATTAGTGAGCCTGTGCAAGAGATCTTTGCCCAGAAGCTCCAACCTGTCAAAATGGTTTCAGTTGGTTCAATTCTCTTCTCACCGCAGGTAAAATCTCAATCCCTGTGATAACTCCAGGAGCCTACTTTCTTTAAAGCCTCTAAAAAAGTCAATTAAATTAGGGTAGTAAGCAGAGATAGAATTGATTTCATTCATTCAGAAAATATTTATTGAGTGTGAAGGCCCTGGGGATAGCAAGATGAATCAGAAATGGATTCTGCCCACAAATCATCCAGCCTGGGGCGGGGGTGTGGCACAGCTACTTAGCTGGGTTAGGGCTAACATCACTGTTGAGAACTTGAAGTACATGTATTTTGTGTTGTTGATCTGTGGACTTTGAGGTATAGACCAAGAAACAGGTGGCATTTGGCAAAGTTAGCGTTCTTTTTTTTTTTTTCCCCAAAGTTAGTGTCCTGGTATGAAAGTTGAAAGCTTGGTTGGTATTTTCTCATTGTTGCCTGGAACCCCTGCTTTTCCTGCTCCCAGTGGAGGGGTCTTCCCTTGCAATTCTGGCAACCCTTTCAGGATCTGGCCCCTAAGGGATTACAGATTTTTTTTTTTTTTTTTAAGATTTTATTTATGTATTTGTCAGAGAGAGAGAGAACACAAGCAGGGGGAGCTGCAGGTAGAGGGAGAAGCAGGCTCCCCACTGAGCAAGGAGCCTGATGCAGGACTCGATCCCAGGACCCTGGGATCATGACCTGAGCCAAAGGCAGACGCTTAACCAACTGAGCCACCCAGGCATCCTGGGGTTATTGATCTTTTAGTCATCAATTAGTAACCCAACTCCACTGTGTGTTAACTTATACAGCTTTACCAGAGTGAAATGTAAATTTGCATGAATGATTTAGTTTCTCTCCCCCTTCAGGAAACAATCACGGATGGATATAAACATGTATTTGCATAAATATGAAAAGATCAGAAATAATTTAAATGCTGAATAACTGAGGTGTGTATGGATATCTCTATGATGTATTACTATGGATCCGTTAAAATGATGTTTTAAGAAAATATTCACCATATGCTGTTATAAAAATTGCTTACAAAACCATAACATTGTATCATTACATTTTCCAAATATGTGTATATTCGTGTTGTAGGTGCACAGAAAAGGACTAGAAGAATAGAAGACTCAAATATTAATAGTGGTTACCTCTGGGTGGTAGGATTATAAAAGAGTTTTCTTCTTTGTGGTTTTCTTGTATTTTCCAAATTATACAAAATGAACATGTGTTACTTTCATTATTCAAAACAAATTATATTTTAAAAAAAAAAAAGACCAAAAAGTAGTCTAGCTCTTCCTATTCTGTAGCTTTTTTTGACAAAGAAGTTTTACCAAATTCCCCAAGGACTGGCACGGAAGGCTATTTTAGTGACACCAACTGTGCCAACTCAAAACCTTACTCACAGAACTTCTATCAAGAGGCAAAGAAAAGTGTCACTTCTATCAATAGGCAAAGAAAAGTGTCTGGGGCACACTCCTCAGGAACTGCAGGGAGTCTTCCTACATCTTTTTATGTTCAAGGGTTTTTAATTATGATATCCCTGGGGCCTCACAAGCAATGCTAAAGTCTTCACCATCTCTTCTGGTATACCAGTTGGCCATGTGCAAATACACTACTGATGGCCTTCGATAGTATCCCAGAGTTTCTGAGAGAGGCCAGCAACATAGGCACTATTTGTTGTTGTTATTGTTGTTTTTAAGATTTTATTTATTTATTTATTTGAGAGAGAGAGTATGAGCAGGGGGAGAGGCAGATGGAGAGGGAGAGGCAGACTCCCCGCTGAGCAAAAAGTCCAATGCGAGGCTCAATCCCAGGACCCCAGGATCATGACCTGAGCCGAAGGCAGAAGCTTAACCGACTGAGCCACCCAGGCACCCCAACATGGGCACTATTTGGAACAGAACAGCATATTAGGTAAGAACACGGACGCTGGAGTCAGAACTTAGAATCTTAACACTAAAATTTACTAATCATATGGCCTGGAGTACATTACTTAATCTCTTTGTGACTCAATTTCCTCATCTGTCAATTAGATCATAATAATGTCTACCTTATCATGTTTCTATGATTATTAAAAATGATAATGTATGTTAGGTACTAAGCACAATGTCTGGCACATAGTAATCAATAAATGTAAGCTATTATATTACTAAGATAAATACAATACAAAGATAAAAATTAGTGTTATGAGAGATCTAGAAAAGACACAACTACTTCTGGTTGCGAAGATTGCAAAAGGCTTTGTAGAAGGAGAAAATTTAGGTATTCTGAGATGAGGGGTAAAGGCATTCAGGTGATGGCAGCATCAGAGCATACAGGTGAGGAAGCTGTAGAACACAGGTGTTCAACAGTTTTCCTGGAACATCACATATATGAAGAAGTCTTTAGGAGATAAGAATACCAGGTAAACAAGTTTAGACTTAGCTTATGGATAATAAGGACATGTTTCATCTATTATAATTTTCTTTTTTTTTTTAGATTATTTATTTATTTGTCAGAGAGGGAGTGAGCGAGAGCACAAGCAGGGGGAGCTGCAGGCAGAGGGAAAAGTAGGCTCCCCACTGAGCATGAAGCCCAATGTGGAACTCAATCCCAGGGCCCTGTGATCATGAACTGAGCCAAAGGCAGACGCTTAACTGACTGAGCCACCCAGGCATGCCCATCTATTATAATTTTCATCCCAAAATAACTTCTGTAACATCACACGGGAATCCCTTTTTTGCAATTCACCTGAGCATGTGTACAAGTACCCTATTTGTCCATCTCATGACCTTCCACATTCTCTATTAAAACCAAGTTTTAGGGGGGTGCCTGGGTGGCTTGGTCAGTTGAGCGTCCAACTCTTGATTTCAGCTCAGGTCCTGATCTCAGGGTCCTGGGATCAAGCCCTGCGTCAGAGCTCAGGGTGGAGTGTGATTGAGATTCTCTCTCTCCCTCTGCCCTTCTCCCCACTCAAGTGCGAGTGTGCACTCTCTTTCTCTCTCTCCCAAATAAATAAATAAATAAAATCTTTAAAAAAAAATAGTTTTAGGGGCGCCTGGGTGGCTTAGTCGGTTAAGCGACTGCCTTCGGCTCAGGTCATGATCCCAGGGTCCTGGGATCGAGTCCCGCATCGGGCTCCCTGCTCTGCGGGGAGCCTGCTTCTCCCTCTCCCACTCCCCCTGCTTGTGTTCCCTCTCTCGCTGTCTCTCTCTGTCAAATAAATAAATAAAATCTTTAAAAAAAAAAAAATAGTTTTAGGGGTGCCAGTCTGACTCAGTCAGTAGAGCATGTGACTCTTCATCTTGGGGTTATGAGTTCAAGCCCCATGTTGGGTGTAGAGATTGCTTAAAAAATAAAATCATAAAGAAAACCCCACAAGTTTTAGCCATTGGTAAGTCAAAGAATAGAGTGGTCTCCTGGGGCAGGGAAGAAACTAGAAATAACAGAGTAAGGAAAGCATGATCCTTTATTTTTATAACTCCATAGATACTTTAAGGCATCAGGGGATATGAAAGGAAGCAGGATTACGCTTGACATAAGAAACATGAAGAAAAGAACAAAGTTCAGGACAAACAGTAACCGATTTCAAGGTTTACTGTAAAGCTTCAGTAATGAAGACAATGCTGTATTGGTGAATGGATAGACATACAGACCAATCAAATAAAATAGAAAGCCTGGAAGAAGAACATGGGTGGTCAGTTGATTTTTGACAAAGGTGCCAAAGCATTCAATGGGGAAAGGAAAATCTTTCCAATAAATGGTGTTGGAACCACTGGATATACATATGGGGAAAAACAATCAAACCCCAATATTCATCTCACATCATACGTAAATATTAACTCAAAATGTCATATAGATCTAAATGTAAAAGCTAAAACAATAAACTTTTAGACGGAAACACAGGAGAAAAATCTTTGTGACCTCAGACAGAACCGAAGAAAGAAGAAATCATATTAAAGTTGATGATTTGAACTTCATCAAAACTAAAAAAACTTTTGCTACTTAAGAGACATCATTAAGAATGTGAAAAAAACTGTTGTAGACTAGAGAAAACATTTTTTGTATATCAGCCAAAGGATTACAAAAGAAAGGGCAAACAAGTTTTTAAAAAATGGACTGAAGACTTGGACACACACTTCACCAAAGAAGATATATGGATAATCAATAAATGTTCAACATCATTAGTCTTTAGGGAAATTCAGCTTAAAACCATAGTAAAATACCACCACATACCCACCAAAATGGCTAAAATTAAAAAGACTGACAATATCAAGTGCTGGAAAGGATGTAAAACAAATAGAACTCTCATACATAGATGGTAGTAATAAAAATATGGTACACTTTGAAAATGGTTTGATAGTTTCTTATAAAGTTAAATATATACTTGCCATATAATCCAGAATTCCACTCCTAGGCAATTTACCCATAAGAAATTTAAAAATATGTCCATACAAAGACTTGTCCATGAATGTTCATAGCAGCCTTATTCATAATAGCCCCAAAATATAAACAACCCAATTGTCCATCAACAGGAAATGGATGAACAAATTATTACATATTCATTCAATGAAATACTCAGCAGTAAAAAGGAGCAAACAACATACTCATGCAAAAACATAGATGAATCTCAAGAAGGATCTACGTCCAAGAAGTGCGTACTGTGTGATTCCATTTATATAAAATTCTTGAAAATGCAAACTAATCTATATTGACAAGAAGCAAGTCTATTTACCCGGGTTGGAGGTAGAGAGGGAAAGATGCATGCAAAGGGGCACTAGGGAACTTTTGGGATGATGGAAGTGTTCTGTGTCTTGGTGGCAGGAGTTACACTGGCGTTGAAACTCACTGATCTCTATACTTTAAATGATTGCAGTTTATTGTATATAAATTATACCTCGATAAAGCATGAGAGACGCTAGGCATGCCAGGTGCAATGCTAAGGAGTGATAGAACACACAGATGATAAAATATTACTGTTCCCTAGGCTTCACAATTGAAAATGATGTGCATAATTTTCAATAAAGATAGAAGTTTGTTTTCTTTATGCTGCCCCCTCCTCATTCACCCATCCAACACATATTTAGCGAGCTTCTATTATGTGCCAGGCATTTGACTCCACGTTGAGAGTACAAAGACAGGCAAACGATCTTCACACGGTTCCTGACCTCACAGAGCCTTCAGTTCAGTGAGGGAGGTGGTAAGGCCAACTATAGTTTTGAGGATGACTTCTATGAGCAGAAGAATATGAGATGTCAATGAAGTACATTTGCTTGGTGACCACTTCCTGTAGCAAGTACATCTAAGTTCGTATCTGAAGAGTGGTTTAGTTAACCAAAATAAAACTAACTGTCACCCCAGAAATGCTCCCTTTCAGAAGGGACACAGAATGGACGGTTGACAGTCAATATGTTCATGTATACAAGCTTTGAATTAATGCTTCCCCAACTAATCAATTTTTCAAAAAGTTTTTCAAAATAGCGTTTTTTAAAATTTATCCATGCTTTTGGTTTAATACCAAAAATACATAAGTGTGTTTACCAAACCCTGGTAGTTTTATGACTGAAATCCTTCCCAATTTTGTACAGTATAACTTGTTATACTAATCAGAGTTTACATTTTAAACCTTATTTTAGGTAGTGAAATTATAGATTCACACATAATTTACTACAAAATAATCTGATATGATTAATTACACTGTCAAATCAGAAAAAAAGAGGAATAGTCTACATATGAAATACAGTAAAAGGTAACCTTGTCAAATCTATTTCCTACTCTAAAAAAGAGTAAAGGGTAATTCTTAATGAAGAGTGTTATACCTACCTTAGAGTGTTTGGAAACCTTTGGGATGGTTTGGCGGTTGGCACACTGATTGGGAGAGCTATTTGCAACCAGAGGTTTAGGTCAGGGGTGCTAAATGCCTTTCGATGGTTGGGACAACTGCCCACATACAAAAATTACTGGCCCCCAATGCTAGTAGCATCCCCATTGAGAAGTACCATTAGAAGGTCTCCAGTGGTCTTTCCAGCTATAAAAGTTTGTTGGTGGATTTTATTCATTCATCTGAAATGGCATTGCTTTAACAAGAAGACAAAATCAGCCAACTCAACATCTGTGATGATTAATTTTATGTATCAATCTGGCTGGGCTACTATGGTGCTCAGATATATGGTCAAACAAAATTCTGGTTGCTTGGGTAAGGGTGTTTTGGATGACATTAACATTAATTTTTTTAAATTTTTTATTGTTATGTTAATCATCATACATTACATCATTAGTTTTTGATGTAGTGTTCCATGATTCATTGTTTGTGCATAACACCCAGTGCTCCATGCAGGATGTGCCCTCTTTAATACCCATCACCAGGATAACCCATCCTCCCACCCCCCTCCCCTCTAGAACCCTCAGTTTGTTTTTCAGAGTCCATCGTCTCTCATGGTTCGTCTCCCCCTCCAATTTCCCCCCCTTCATTCTTCCCCTCCTGCTATCTTCTTCTTCTTTTTTTTTCTTAACATATATTGCATTATTTGTTTCATTTTTTTTTTTAAAGATTTTATTTATTTATCAGAGAGAGAGACAGAGGCAGGCAGAGGGAGAAGCAGGCTCCTTGCTGAGCAAGGAGCCCGATGTGGGACTCGATCCCAGGACCCTGGGATCATGACCTGAGCTGAAGGCAGAGGCTTAACCGACTGAGCCACCCAGGCATCCCGCATTATTTGTTTCAGAGGTACAGATCTGTGATTCAACAGTCTTCCACAATTCACAGCGCTCACCATAGCACATACCCTCCCCAATGTCTATCACCCAGCCACCCCATCCCTCCCACCCCCCACCACTCCAGCAACCCTCAGTTTGTTTCCTGAGATTAAGAATTCCTCATATCAGTGAGGTCATATGATACATATCTTTCTCTGATTGACTTATTTCGCTCAGCATAACACCCTCCAGTTCCAACCACATCATTGCAAATGGCAAGATCTCATTCCTTTTGATGGCTGCATAATATTCCTTTGTGTATATATACCACACCTTCTTTATCCATTCATCTGTCGATGGACATCTTGGCTCTTTCCACAGTTTGGCTATTGTGGACATTGCTGCTATAAACATCGGGGTGCACATACCCCTTTGGGTCCCTACATTTGTATCTTTGGGGTAAATACCCAGTAGTGCAATTGCTGGATCATATGGTAGCTCTATTTTCAACTTTTTGAGGAACCTCCATACTGTTTTCCAGAGTGGTTGCACCAGCTTGCATTCCCACCAACAGTGTAGGAGGGTTCCCCTTTCTCCGCATCCCCGCCAACATCTGTCATTTCCTGACTTGTTAATTTTAGACATTCTGACTGGTGTGAGGTGGTATCTCATTGAGGTTTTGATTTGGATTTCCCTGATGCCAAGAGATGTTAAGCACTTTTTCATGTGTCTATTGGCCATTTGGATGTCTTCTTTGGAAAAATGTCTGTTCATGTCTTCTGCCCATTTCTTGATTGGATTCTTTGTTCTTTGGGTGTTGAGTTTGATAAGTTCTTTATAGATTTTGGATACTAACCCTTTATCTGGTATGTCATTTGCAAACATCTTCTCCCATTCTGTCGGTTGTCTTTTGGTTTTGTTGACTGTTTCTTTTGCTGTGCAAAAGCTTTTTATCTCGATGAGGTCCCAGTAGTTCATTTTTGCCCTCGCTTCCCTTGCATTTGGCGGTGTTTCTAGGAAGAAGTTGCTGCGGCTGAGGTCGAAGAGGTTGCTGCCTGTGTTCTCCTTTAGGATTTTGATGGACTCCTGTCTCACATTGAGGTCTTTCAACCATTTGGAGTCTATTTTTGTGTGTGGTGTAAGGAAATGGTCCAGTTTCATTCTTCTGCATGTGGCTGTCCAATTTTCCCAACACCATTTGTTGAAGAGACTGTCTTTTTTCCATTGGACTTTCTTTCCTGCTTTGTCGAAGATTAGTTGACCATAGAGTTGAGGGTCCATTTCTGGGCTCTCTATTCTGTTCCATTGATCTATGTGTCTGTTTTTGTGCCAGTATCATACTGTCTTGATGATGACAGCTTTGTAATGACATTAACATTTAAATCAGTGGACTTTGAATAAAGGAGATTGCCCACCATAATATGGGTGGGCCTCAACCAATCACTTGAAGGCCTGAATAGAACAAAAGATTTTCCTCCACAAAGTGAGAGGGAATTCTGCCAACAGATAGCCTTTGAACTGGAACTGCAGGCTTTAAACTTTCCAGTCTCCATAATTGAGTGAACCAATTCCTTAAATCTCCCCCCACCCCTCTTTCTATCTCTCTCTATATTGGTTTTGTTTCTCTGGAGAACCTTGACTAATACAGTATCCTTATTCTTTTTCTTTTTTTAAGATTTTTATTTATTTATCTGAGAGAGAGGGAAAGATTGAGAGAACAAGTGGGAGGAGGGGCAGAGAGAGAAGCAGACTCCCTGTGGAGCAGGTAGCCCGATGCAGGACTCGATCCCAGGACCCCTGGATCATGACCTGAGTTGAAGGCAGATGCTTAACTGACTGAGCCACCCGGGCGACCCTACAATATCCTTATTCATGGGCATAAGATATACAAAATGTAGAATGGAGTAACAAAGTTATCCATATTACCACATTTGCCATATTATCACATTTACCCTGGAGATGGATAGTCATGGCTTCATTAATACACACCTCAAATCTCAAATATTTCAAGTATTTGAGTTTTAGAATGCCCCCGAGCTTTTCACTGAGCATCTTTCCTCTGCACATTTAAACTCGGGTGCACTTTAAGGAGCACTTTAGGCAACCCCCTCGGGTCCCCTCCCTCCTTGGGAGCTTTGTACCATCACTTTGCTATCACTCAATAAACTTTGCTTTTGCTGCCCACCAAAAAAATAATAATAATAATAATAAGGAGCACTTTAACCTCATGTGCACATAATCCCTATGTTTCTGATTCATTTACACTTAACTCATCAAAATCTCGCCTCGCAGTCTTCACTCTGAGCCTTCTGGATGCTTCAACTTAGCTCCATCAAGTCTTTGTTCTAAGAACCAGAAGTCACCTTTTGTTCTACTGAAGACATAAAGTAAGAACCCAAGTTGGAGTAAATTCAGAAGGTACAATCTCTAATTTAGTTCCTATTCCCTTTTTAAATGCATTTATTTTTACTCATATTCATTTGGAAAAAACTGCTGTGTACCTTAAACCTATTCAAAGTTCTCTCTCAGACACTTTTATATACATACATATCTTCAAACCAAAAACAGCAAGTAATTGTAAATAAAGTATATTTGCATCAAGTATATTTCTTTCCGTGCCTTGGTTATATCTATGAAAGGCGGATTAGTGTCAAGTTCAGGGAATCCAAGCGTAACCTGTTTTAGAGGGGTTTTTCTGTTTTGTTTTTTGTTTCCCTTTAAGTGCCTCATGTTGTTTTGCAAAGTCCATTTAATTTAACCTATCTAATTATCCTTTCAACAGAAAAACATCCCTGATGTTGCCTTATTCCAACAAAAACAGCACTATCTGATCCAACAAACTAATGCTCCTGAGAGATCATACAATAACAAACCAATATGAACACGGGAAAAAGGAAAACTCACAGAGAGAATCAGAAATTCAGTTTTGCACTTCGAAGAGGCTAACCTCACATTTCTTTTAAACATCAGATCTCAGGACTGTAAGAGCTGACTTTAACTTGTAGATAGTAGTGAATTTCTTAAGGTTGATTAACAATTTTTCAGACAATTTAAGGGTTACAAATGTTAAAAACAAAAACAAAAACCACACTCTTCTTTCTCTGGCTTTGACAGCTGTTTTATTTCAGAATTGCACATTTATCTGTAATACTCCAGACTCTAAGATAATGACACTTAATTAACCTGGCAATAACTGTCGTCTATTTTTCAGAGAATTAAGCACACACCATGAACCACGCACCAGACAAAACTTGGTCTTCGAACAGCAGTGTACCTAATGCTTCAAATCAAAATTAGATAGACAGGTTTTTCTTTTTCAGGGAATGAATGAGAATTGGGCTATTTAAAATAAATTTTTCATTTACCTGATTGCTTTTTAAATTAAAATAACCTTTTTCTCTTAACCTCAACGTAATGTATGCTTACTACCGAAAATACAGAGAAGCGGAAAGAAAGAAATAAAGAATAGTACTCAGGTCCATCCACCCAGGGATAAACATGTTGACGACACAGTAGGAAGCCCTATGCTACAGGGTTGAAGAGCTCAGTACACTCTGCTAGGCTGTGTGTGTTCACACCTAGCTCCACCACTCACCACCTCTGTGCTGAGCTAGTAATCTCATTTCTCCATCTCATCTTCCTCATTTGTAAAATAGAGGAGCAAGGATGTTGTGAAGATTAAATGAAATATATCCTGCAGTGTGTCTTGTATACAGCAAGGCTTCAATGACTGTTAATTATCAGTTCAACTTTCTAGATTCTTTTTGTCTTAGTGTTTTCAAATAGGGACATCACTGTTGTTTTTGTTTTTAAGATTTTATTTATTTATTTATTTATTTATTTGAGAGAGTGCACACAGGAGCGGGGGGGGGAGGGGCAGGGGGAGAGGGAGAAGCAGACTCCCACTGAGCAAGGAGCCCAGTGTGGGGCTCAATCCCAGGGTCATGATCTGAGCCGAAGGCAGATGCTTAACCAACTGAGCCACCGAGGTGCCTGGGTTTGCTTTACATTCAAAAAGGGCACTGAGAGTCTCAGAAGCTAGTCTCTTATAATCACAATTATCTTTTTTTTCATACTTTTTTTTCAAAATTGTATAAGGGGAAAATTGCATATAAAATGATACTATTTTTAAAATCAAGGCTGGTGTTTTTAAAGCAAGAGCAATCTTTTATTTCAAAAATCAAAACTAATTTATCATTTAGCAATTTTCCATGCAATAATGTTTCAAGCTCTTGCACACATATTGTCTTATTTAATGCTCACACAAAACTCTTTTGAAAGAACAAGACATTAGAATTATCTCCATTTTTTGAGCTAACTCTTCCCTTATACTAATAATAGACCATTGTCATTTGCATTTGCCCTTGAAGACTATATTTAGATTTGGGGAGAAATAAAATTACATGTCTATTTGCTCAATGCTTAAAGCTAAAAATTCCACCTGCTTCTTCCCCTATGTTCTCTATCTTATTTAGAGATACCACCATACAGAGAGTCAGCCAGACGCTAAACCTGAGTCATGCTATGCCTCTTCACCCTCACATTCCATGAGTCCTGTTGGTTATATTTCTTTCTTTTTTTTTTAAGATTTTATTTATTTAGGGGCACCTGGGTGGCTCTGTCGGTTAAGCATCTGCCTTCAGCTCAGGTCAGGATCCCAGGGTCCTGGGATGGAGCCCCGCATCGGGCTCCCTGCTCAGCGATGAGTCTGCTTCTCCCTCTCCCTCTCCCCCTGCTTGTGCTCCCTCTCTCTCTTTCTCTCTGTCAAATAAATAAAAACTTAAAAAAAAAAGATTTTATTTACTTATTTATTTATTTGAAAGAGAGAGCACTTGCGTGCAGGGGTGGCAGTGGAGGTGGGTGGGTTGGAGGGGCCAAGGGAGAGGGAGAGGGACAATCAGGCTCCGTGCTGAGCAAGGAGTCCAATGTGGGGCTCGATCCCATGACCTTGAGATCATGACCTGAGCTGAAACCAAGAGTCAGATGCTCAACTGACTGAGCCATCCAGGTGCCCTGTTTATATTTCTTAAATACCTCTGGAAACAACCCCTTATTTCCATCCATCTTCATTGGCACTGCCTTATTCCAGGTCTGTAGTGTTGCAATCGCCTTGGAGCTCACCTCCCTGCCTCCAGTCTTACTCCCTGATGTCTGCCAAAGAGAAGACTCTGGCCACCTATTACTTCCAGACCAATGGCATAAGGCTTTTCATGATCCGGCTCCTTCCAAATGAACAAGATACCTATTTATAAACCATATACCCAAGTATTAAAGTGATGTTGTGGAATATTCCTCTCCAGTGACTAAAATACAAAAGTCCACTCTTTAGGGCACTTTTGTTCCTGTTATCAAGGAAACCGGAAAGTTGAAGTGGCAATCATAAGGTAGTACCTAGTAAGCAGAAGCACTGTATAATCACTAGGGAAATTTCATGCTGGCTATAATTGATCCCAATAAACTTTCCCTTGTCCACGATAGAGTGTGCTTTTCTAGTGTTTGGAATACAGCATTTGCATCCACTGGATTATCTCTGACTCTCAGACTTCATTAGGGAAACACTGACAAAAATTTATTTTCCAAGCTAATTCCCACCTCTTCATTGAAGACTTCTCATATCTCCACCCAGTTAAAATTATTTACTGCCCTACCTGTCCTATCATAGTACTGTATTCTGTGTTGAATATTTCTACTATAGGACTTGTTAGTATTTTCAGCACTAAAATGATTTATGAAGGTTGCTTTCTGCTAGAAAGCTGCAAGTTTTAGTGACTAAAAGGACCAGCACTTGGGTCAACCAGATCTGGGTTTGAATTCTGATTCCTTCACTTACTCATTGAGTGGCCTTTGTCTAGTCCCTTATTTCTCTGGACTATACAGTTGCCTTATCCATAAAATGTAGGCAAGATGGTCCTAGCTTCATAGAGTTATTGAGAGGATTCAATGTCAAGCTACATAGAAAGTACTTTGCACAGTACTGGACACATGGAAAACACTCAATAAAGTAGATCTTACTGATCATCTGTGCATTCAGTGTGGCAGTGAGGAATCCTATGTCTAGGATAGGATCCATTATAAAGCCTTGCTTTTCTTCTTAGTGGTTTATCTACTTTGGAAACCAAGAATATTTTACCTTTTAAAATATTTTGTCCAGGGCACTGGGTGGCTTAGTCGGTTAGGTGTCTGCCTTCGGCTCGGTTCATGCTCCCAGGGTTCTGGGATCAATCTCCTCCCTCTGCCCCTCCCCGCCCCCGCACATGCTCTCTCTCACTCTCTCAATTAAATTAATAAAATCTTAAAAAAAACACAAAATATAATATTTTGTCCATTATTTAGTGAGCAGACTTTCTCAGACAGCTAGAAATACGCATTTGGCTTACCTTGGTCCCCCCACCAGACTTTAAGTTACTAGAGGAGAGGCATGAGGTTTTAATTATTTTTGAATCCCCAGAACCTAGAAGATGCCTGGCAAACAGCAGGCACTTAAAGGAAATGCTTACTGAATGAATAAACTTCTAGAAATTATTTATGAGGCATTTCTGATTTTATCATCTAGACCAGTGGTTCTCAAAGTGTGATCCCTGGATCAGCAGCATGGACATCACATTGAGTTTGTTAGAAATGCACATAGAGTTCTATCTCTTGATTGGATATAAATTACAGGAGTGTATGCCTGTGTCAAACTCATAAACCTGGGAGTGCCTGGGTGGCTCAGTGGGCTAAGCATCCAACTCTTGATCTCAGCTCAGGTCTTGATCTCAGGGTTGTGAGTTCAAACCTCATGTTGGAGCCTACTTAAAAAAACAAAACAAAACCTCATGAAACTGTATACTTGGGCGCCTGGGTGGCTCAGTTGGTTAAGCGACTGCCTTCGGCTCAGGTCATGATCCTGGAGTCCCTGGATCGAGTCCCGCATCGGGCTCCCTGCTCGGCAGGGAGTCTGCTTCTCCCTCTGACCCTCCCCCCTCTCATGTACTCGCTCTCTCTCATTCTCTCTCTCTCAAATAAATAAATAAAATCTTTAAAAAAAAAAAAAAAAAAAGAAACTGTATACTTAAGACTGGTGCATTTCACTCTATATAAATGAAATACCAACAAAAAAATTAAAATAAAGTATTGCCATTTTAATTCCTTCTGTATAAGTCTTATCAGCAGATTTTTTGCATATCAATCTTAAGATGTCTACAAGGTCCTGTGTGATCTAATCTCCCACCTACTTTTCTAGACTTAACTGTTAACACTGCTCCTGTCACTTTTTCAGTCCTTCACCAACAATGACCTTTCAGTTCCCCAAAGGCATATATTCCTATCCTGCCCCAGGGCCTTTGCACATGCTGTTACCATTCCCTAGGAATGTTTCTGTCTTCCCTTTCACCTGTTTAACTCCCATTCTTCTTTCAGCTCTCATTCTTCTGTCTGTTCCTCCAAGAAACCCTCATTTATTATTAAAATCTCATTTTATTATATGTGTCCATGGAACCTTTTCTAGGGCTGCTGGGTACACTCCTGCAGGTTGTTCATATAAATAAGGGTTCCCAGCTGAAATGATAGTAGATGAAATCCAATTTGTGCTCCACTCACAAAGTCTTGCATATGGAGCAGGGCTGTGTCAGTCTGGAAGGCTGCTTTTTTCTAATTCATCAGAGGCATAGTCTGCTTGCTAAACTATGCCTGCTCTGGATTGTTTCTGTCTATGGGGACACCTTTTAAAAAATATCACACAAATACTATATGGGCTAGCAGCAGCCCTGACCTTATACTGCCCCTTTATAGTACTTATCACAGCTGTAATTTTACAATTATCTGTGTGGTTATTTGGTTAATGTCTGTTTCCCCCGCCTAGGCAGTAAACTCTATGACAGTAGGAAAGTGTCTGGTTTTGCTTATTATCAGATATTCCCAACACTGAGAATAATGACTGACACATAGCGGGTAATCAGTAAATGTCTATTAAACGCATGAGACATTTGGCAGGGAGGTTAGATAATGTTTATTTTTCATTTTTAATTATATACTTAAATTACAAAGTAATACAGGCTTATTATAAGAAATTCAAACAACAGAGAACCATATAAAGACAAAAATGAAACTCTCTTTCCCCATCAGTCCTATTTTTCAGGTATAACTGCGGTTAATGTTTGACATGCATTCTTTAAGATTTTCTTCTGAGCATATGTAATCAAATTCATTCTTTTTTCTTATTTTTTTAAAGTGAAAATGCAACCCCACTCTATTTATTGTTCTGTGACTTGCTTTTTTCACATTTTCATAAATAGTTGAATTTTTTAACATCATTTTAAAATTTATTTCATTATTATTTTTTAAAGTAGGCTCCACACCCAGCATGGAGCCCAACGTGGGGCTTGAACTCACAACCTGAAATCAAGACCAGAGCTGAGATCAAGAGTCAGATGCTTAACCAGCTGAGGCACCCAGGTGTCCCAGTAGCATAATTTTTTTTTTAACTAGAAAAACAATAAAGTTATTTTGTTTGGGGGAATAAAAATGATCAGCCGGGAGAGAACAAATGCATGTATGATCTGAGTGGCCCAGTGAAGAGAGGCACAGGGCAGAGACTTCCTATGTGTAGGTCACCATAGTGGCGATTACAGGTGGGAACCCAGACATGCCCAGTCACCTTAGGAAGTTGATGTGTCCTGTTTTCCCCAAATCTTCAAACCCAAAGAGGGACTGCTAGAGCTCAGCCTGGGGCTAGGAAGACCCAGACAGTGGGCTCTTGGCTGCCCCCAGAGATGCCTTCCCTGTGCCAATACAGTGGGTCAAGCAGGACAAGGCCATGAAAGGCTGCTGTTTGGGAGGCCACCTAGCTACATGCCCGCAACTACCCTTCCCCTGGGCTTGCTGCAATCCCTCATGAAAAGCACCCAAGTTCCTTTTTCTTTCCCTCCCCTGCTTCTTTTAATTGTCATATTCCTGGAGCAGGTGTTCTGTGAGGCATCAGAAATGCTTCTGGAGCCTCATGAGAACCCTCAAGAAGGGCCAGCTGGCTCTCCTGCCCCTGAGTCCTGGAGAGAAGCCAAACAACAAACTTGTCATCGTGTCTGCCCAACAAGGCAAGAAGATAGGTCTGGCTGCAGAGACCCATGCCCCAGGGAGCCAGAGCAGGGTTGTGCCTGCCTTGAGAAAGCCATGTATTTCCTACGGAGAGAACTATGAAGAAACTGAGCAAGAAAGTAGAGCCTCTTGCTCTGGCAGATCCCCGCACAGTATTCCAAGCTGTCCCAGTCCCTGCACCGCAGAGTACACCCCGAAGTGGTGACTTGTCCGGTGGTTCTGGCTTGGGGCTGCTTCCACAGGCTCACTGCCCTGTCCTCTAGGAAGTTCTTTGAAAAATTTGGTCATGGTTAGCCTTTTGGTTTTTTCTTTTCTGATAATAAAACCCACGCTCTGTGCAGAAAATTGTAAAATGGCAGGAAGGTACAAAAAAATATCAATGACTCATAACCCCATTACCCTGAGATGGCTTCTCAGTATCTTCATGTATCTCTTCCATTGTCTATACGGATGTGTACATATTTTTTTAAATTTTTTATTGTTATGGTAATCACATACATTACATCATTAGTTTTAGAAGTAGTGTTCCATGATTCATTGTTTGTGCATAACACCCAGTGCTCCATGCAGAACGTGCCCTCTTTAATACCCATCACCAGGATAACCCATCCTCCCACCCCCCTCCCCTCTAGAACCCTCAGTTTGTTTTTCAGAGTCCATCGTCTCTCATGGTTCATCTACCCCTCCGATTTCCCCCCCTTCATTCTTCCCCTCCTGCTATCTTCTTCTTCTTTTTTTTTTCTTAACATATATTGCATTATTTGTTTCAGAGGTACAGATCTGAGATTCAACAGTCTTGCACAATTCACAGCGCTTACCAGAGCACATATTCTCCCCAGTGTCTATCACCCAGTCACCCCATCCCTCCCCCCCCCACCCCCTCCTCCAGCAACCCCCAGTTTGTTTCCTGAGATTAAGAATTCCTCATATCAGTGAGGTCATATGATACATGTCTTTCTCTGTTTGACTTATTTCACTCAGCATAATACCCTCCAGTTCCATCCACGTCATTGCAAATGGCAAGATCTCATTCCTTTTGATGGCTGCATAATATTCCATTGTATATATATACCACCTCTTCTTTATCCATTCATCTGTAGATGAACATCTTGGCTCTTTCCACAGTTTGGCTATTGTGGACATTGCTGCTATAAACATCGGGGTGCACGTACCCCTTCAGATCCCTACATTTGTATCTTTGGGGTAAATACCCAGTAGTGCAATTGCTGGATCATATGGTAGCTCTATTTTCAACTTTTTGAGGAACCTCCATACTGTTTTCCAGAGTGGCTGCACCAGCTTGCATTCCCACCAACAGTGTAGGAGGGTTCCCCGTTCTCCGCATCCCCGCCAACATCTGTCATTTCCTGACTTGTTAATTTTAGACATTCTGACTGGTGTGAGGTGGTATCTCATTGAGGTTTTGATCTGGATTTCCCTGATGCCAAGAGATGTTGAGCACTTTTTCATGTGTCTGTTGGCCATTTGGATGTCTTCTTTGGAAAAATGTCTGTTCATGTCTTCTGCCCATTTCTTGATTGGATCCTTTGTTCTTTGGGTGTTGAGTTTGATAAGTTCTTTATAGATTTTGGATACTAGCCCTTTATCTGATATGTCATTTGCAAATATCTTCTCCCATTCTGTCGGTTGTCTTTTGGTTTCGTTGACTGTTTCCTTTGCTTTGCAAAAGCTTTTTATCTTGATGAAGTCCCAATAGTTCATTTTTGCCCTTGGTTCCCTTGCCTTTGGCGATGTTTCTAGGAAGAAGTTGCTGCAGCTGAGGTCGAAGAGGTTGCTGCCTGTGTTCTCCTTTAGGATTTTGATGGACTCCTGTCTCACATTTAGGTCTTTGGATGTGTACATATTTTTAACAGGATTAGGGCCAAAGTCTATACAGTGTTATACTATGCTTTTTTTTTTTTTTTAAAGTCAGTTTCCTGTGGGTTTTTTTTTTTCAATATGCCTTTTAAATGACAACATAAATAATATTAAAAGATCCCATGTATTATGACAGGTTTGTTTGTACTAGGGGCATTGAATATATTATGAAGTAGATATTACTATTATCTTATTTCAGAGATGAAGTAACCAAGTCTTGGAAATGTTCAGTTTCCATCCCAGGCCCCACGGGTCCCACAGGTGGGGGCTGAGCTGGCAACTTGCCTCTTGGGCTACTGCTCCCATCTGCCCTCCCCTCCAGCCCTCTTCAGAGAACTCTCCTAGCTCTCCAGCGGCTCTGCTTTGCTTACTAGAGGCCTTTACTGCTCCCTTTAGGGAGCATCCCTGAAATGCAGGTGCTGGAGACAAAGAAGCCACATTCTGCTGGAAGAGCCAACGCGTGAAGACTGCGCAAGGGGCCAGAGATCAGAGAAATAGTCTGAGGGTGAATTATCCTAATTTAATGCCTGTATCGAATGATCCTTTCTACTCAAAGCATTTCATGCCTTTCTCCAAGACACAGACCCATGGAAGCTAGAAAAAATTGCCTCAAATCATGCAGCAGCTCAGCAGGAGATGCATTCACCCCTGCCCCAGCAAACCTCTAAGTACTGTGATCCCTCTGTCATGGGCTGGAGTGCAGGCCCCAGCTAAGGCAGTTCATTCATTTCACAGGGCCTCTGGAGATGTCAGAGAGATTTAAAGATGGCCACCTCTACACTTGGGTATTTATTCAGAAGTGCAAAACTCTGATGTCTGTGTAAGTCAGACGTCAGCAGACTTTCTCAGTGAAAGAGCAGGTATCAAATATTTCAGGCTTTGAGGACCATATAGCTTCTGTCAGCTCTGCTGTTGTGGCACAAAAGAAGCCATAAATAATATGTAATAGGCATGGCTGTGTTCCATCAAAATTTTATTTACAAAAACAGGTGACCATCAAACATTTGACCCATAAGCATGGTTAGACTGCTGAAGGGCAGCAAAGAGAAAGGAGAGGGAGGGAAGGATCCCTCCAAAGGGCAAGAGGGGAAATCCCTCACCCTTTCGGGCAACAGCAGTCCAGCTGGTTCCGCCTGGGGCTTCAGATCCTCACTGAGGAGTAACCTCGGCCAGAGGTTGTCAATTCCCCAAGGAGTACTAGAATTGGTCCACAAAGGGAAAGTCCTGAGAAATTTCTGGAGACTCTGGGAGCATGCCGGCTGGCAAAGGCTCCCCACCAAATGCAGGGTCCACCAAATGTGTGGTGACCCCAATAGTTGGAGGCCAGCGGCTCAGGTGGTGAAAGAATTCACCTGAACAAAGGACATAGAAGTTTATTGAATTCACTGCAAGGGGACAGTGGGCAGAACAGCAAAGGAGAGACTATCTGCCAGGTGGTGGGGGGCTGTAGTGAAGGGGGAAAGGTGAGAAGGTATGGGAACCTATGAATTTTCCTTTTTTGGTACCTGTGCCCAGGTGTAAGTAACCCATTGGTCAGCTAGGGTTTATGGTTATTTTGAGGTGATTTGGCTAGTCAGTGTGGGCCCTTTTACCGTACTCAGGTTTCCATTGCCCGAGTTGGTTGCCTAAAAGCAGCCTCTACAAGCTGTAATTTGTCAACCTCTTTTTATGGCTTAAGTCTTCCCTAAAAACATCTAGATATTGGATAGATTATAATTTACATGCAAATCACTTAAATTTTAGAGCATAAGTTCATTTCTGAGGGGTTGACCTGTTTTTCTTCAGTGGTATAGGAACACAATCTTTCAACTATTAATCTAAAGTCTTGGGGAAGTACAGGGAAATCAGAGAATGTTTTGCCTTATGTTGTAGTTGGTCAGTATTACTAACAGATGAAAGGGGAAATATTTTACAGATCCATAGCAACCAGAAAAGAGGATGAATCAAGCTGAAGGAAAGAAAACATTAGGAAAATCAAAAAGAGAGTGTGAAGAATCAAAAATGATATTAATATAATCAGGCAGCTCCATTTGGCTTCATTTAGCCAACTGAGGCAATGGGCAGCTTATCCAAATCAGAAAACAAGGGGACTTGACAGCTCTCATTGGTAATGATAGGGCATCTCCTTTCAGAGGCTTTAACTGAGGCAAAGATATTAAGATCACATACATTTGGGCCATTTGGAAAGAAGAATGCCAGGTAAGCTATTGATGAGAAGTTGAATTGCAGTCTAGGAATATCTCACACCTGGGGACATGCTCTACACTCCTCACTCCATCTTCCTGACTTCCTTCATTCACCTGCAAAGCTGGGATGAGGTAGCAAAACCCTATCTACTCCTGGATCTGGAAAGAGCCCTGCAGTGTGCTGTTGGGCATGGGTATGCTGAGGCTGTTAACACCCCCAAGAGAGAAGAGAGGTCCCCTCCCTCAGCTGGAGAGCTTTAGAAGAAGCAGGTTGGGGACAGGATTACACTGAGTCAGGCAAGTTCCCAAGGATTAGAATGGCAGGGCTAACAAGAATCCATGACTATGATGGCTATACTCCAGCACCAGCACCTTCTTGGGAAGAGCTAGTTTGAAAAGGCAGGCACAAAGTCTACATGAGACATTTTTTAATGCTGGAAGAATATTAGGCTTTTTGAAGGCAGGGACTGTGTCCTATTTTTCCCTTTTTAATCCCCACACCCCCACGCAATTACCATAATGCTTTGCACATAAATGGCATTCAGTAAATTCCTCCTGATTGATTTTAAAGTGTTCAAAGAAGCCATATGATGTTCTGTTCATAGAAAACTGGATCTGCAAGCATATGATTACACAGTGCCTGAGTGATGATGAACAGCTGCTATTTATGAAGCAGAAGAGACAAAAAAATGTTGAATGAATGAGAAATAGACTTCAACTGAAATGGGAAGGATTTAATTTAGCTTTTGAAACTCATTTCCTGATTTGAAGCTTACATGATACTAGAAGACAATATGAAGGGAGGCTGTGAAGTTTCTTTTCTTTATAAATAAACGATCTTTGAAAGTTTTTCAAAATAAATGAACCCTTTATTTGAAGGCTAAGGGCTATTTCTACCTAGTGTTTTCCATAGTCTAATGAGATAGTTGTTTTTTTTTTTTTTAAATAGGGTTTTTGAAAAAAGAGAGAGGGAAGCAAACCATAAGAGACTCTTAATGATAGAGAACAAACTGAGGGTTGATGGAGGGAATTGGGTGGGGGATGAGCTAAACAGGTGATGGGCACTAAGGAGGCATTTGTGATGAGCACTGGGTATTATTTTTAAGTGATGAATCACTAAATTCTGCTCCAGAAACCAGTATTACCCTATATGTTAACTAATTAGAATTTAAATAAAAATTTGAAAAAAAAAATAGGATTTTTGGCATGTGGGGGATCATTTTACAGAAAGTTGCAAAGATAGTATAGAGACTTCCTGTATACCCCTCACTCAGCTTCCCTCCTTGTGAACATTTTTTATTACCATGGCACATTTGTCAAAATTAAAAAACTAAAATATGCCCATAACTATTAACTGAACTCCAGGCTTCATTTGGATTCCCTTGTTTCTCTAGTTGTTTTCTTTCTGTCCCAAGTTAGGTAGCTTTTTAATGTTCTTTGATAGTATTACAGGATTTTTTCTCCATAGGTGCCCATGGTTCTTGGTCACCAGCTTCAAAGAAAGAGGTAGACCAAACAGAGTGGTGGGCAGCAAAGCAAGGTTTATTGAGCCACAGCAAATCATAATACAAAGCTCCAAAAGAGGGAAGGGAGCCGAGAGGGTTGCCGCTGGCATTTCTAAGTCCTTGGGGTTTTTATGGGCTTGTTGGCAGGCTGTTTTAATCTGATTAACCCTCCCTGTGCCTATCATCCAATCAGGTTTTTCTCGCCTATCTATCATATGGGAAAGGGTGGAGGGCTCCTTCCAGGGTGGTGTAAAATCCTTTTAAGGGTGGTTTCCTCTTAGGGCTGGGAGGGTAAGATGGGGGATTGTCCCCGCCTGCCTGCCTTCCAACTATCCTTCATCAATAGTGTATAAAAGATTATGTGGTCTGAAGACCAAGATCTGTGAACAGAATTACATAAATCTAGAGCTGCCTAGGTTTTTCATCCTGAGGCAAAAGCGCTTTGGCTTTCCAACCAATCAGATCTGAATATGATCCCTAGCTTTGCCACTTTGAAGAGCTGTGTGTCTTTGGGCAAATTGTTTAATTACGCTAAGTCATAATTTCCACATTTGTAAAAATGTGGGTGGTAAGACTTCTCCAACTGTAATGGTTCCTGAAATCCCTCACAGTAATTCAGTGTTGAGAAACTTATGATTTTTAGTTAACTAGTCTTTTGTATTTATGAAATTAATACCATGACGATAGCACTCCAAATAAGACACATGATATTTTATATATGTTAGATTAGTGACAAAGATTCTCCTCTTGACCAAACTGTAGTCAGGCTCCTTTGAGCCCTCTTCTCAAGTAGGCCTTGTCCTTCTGTCCTGTCTTTGGTCTCCCTAGTCCAGTTGTAGCAAGAATCCTAAAGAGAATCCCCACCCTTGGTAGCTGATCAAATTCTTATTCCCCACCCTGGATATCTGATTACCAAGGCAAGTCAGTTTATAAAGAATCCTCCTACCCTGAATGTTTAGTTTTACTAAGTTTTCATCCATCCCCTACCTCCCCACAGGGGAGGAAAGCCTTTCCCTCTACCCTCCTAGGTTGGATAGCTGAGTATATCAAAAGCAGGAGAAAAGGTATACAAATTTATTAGTTTTTAATACAACATGCACAGGGCCACCACAGGGAACAAAAAGTGAATACCCAAAAAAGCACTGAGATTTTGAGCTTATACCATCTCAATAGGGGAAGGGGTTGGAGGATGTATGTCACACAGGGGAGAGTAAATGATTTTTTTTTTTAAGATTTTATTTATTTATTTGACAGAGAGAGACACAGCGAGAGAGGGAACACAAGCAGAGGGAGTGGCAGAGGGAGAAGCAGGCTTCCCGCTGAGAGGCTCGGATCCCAGAGCACTGGGATCATGACCTGAGCCAAAGGCAGACGCTTAACGACTGAACTACCCAGGCGCCCCTAAATGATTTTTTTTTTTTTTTAAGATTTATTTATTTATTTATTTGACAGAGAGAGACATAGCGAGAGAGGGAACACAAGCAGGGGGAGTGGGAGAGGGAGAAGCAGGCTTCCCGCTGAGCAGGGAGCCCGATGTGGGCCTCGATCCCAGGACCCTGGGATCATGACCTGAGCCGAAGGCAGACGCTTAATGACTGAGCCACCTAGGTGCCCCCCCTAAATGATTTTTTTGAAAGATGAATGGGCCCTTAAAATAGATGGGAAATCTGTTTGTGACAAAGTCTCTCTGGGTGTGGTGACTTCTAGTCTCCTCTTTTGTGGTTAAGAGTCAATCTTCTCTGGTTGATGCGACTCCTGGGGAGGGGATTTATGACAGTTGAGCTCCTTTTGGAGGATCTGTCTTTAGGCAGATAAGAGGAGTTCAGAGAAAGCCTTTTGTTCAAGTGACTTCAGCTCAAAATAACCAATATACCAAAGAACCATATTGTGGGTGGTATGTCTTAAACTCCTCCATCCTCAACTCTGCTCCTTGATTATAAATCCCCACTTGTCCTTGCTGCATTTCAGAGTTGAGCCCTATCTCTTTCCTATTGGCAGTAGTGTTTTTTTGTTTTTTGGGTTTTTTTTGGCAATAGTCTTGATACCTATTACAATAGTCCTAAATAAAGCTCCTTACTATTTTAACAAGTGTCAGAATAATTTTTTAACATTGGTAATAATGAGCATTAACTAATTTCCATTATTATCCCTGTCTCATTAGAAAAAAATTTTTTAAATATTCCTCCAAGTTTTAATAAAATTCTTTAAAAACATTTTTGCTTTGTTACAGACAACATGCATGCTTGGAGGCATTTTCCTTCTGTGTGTGTCCTTTATTCAAATGTTCAACAACTTTCCTAATTTTATGACCAGAATTTGACTCCCACTTTCTAGCTCCCACTGATCCCAGACACACAGAGTAATTTGGGTTGGAAATGTTCTAGTTGACTATCCTTTCATTGTAGAGCAAAATTTCACAATCTTCTCAACAGACAGAGGTAGTTTGTCTCTGCGCATGAATATACCGTACTAAGCACATCTTAATTTCTCAGTGGCTGACTCCATACCAGTCTCATCTCTTTCTCACCAACTGAGGAATGCCTGGCACATTAGAAGAGTTCAATAAATAACTGCAATTATTAAGACCTGAACTTTAATTTTTTTAAGCTTCCTTATTTTTCCTGAGTCTGCATTGCAAAGACCTCTTACTCTGCCCTACCTTTGACTTACCTTCCTTTTTTTCATCCTCAACTGAGTTCTCTCCTGGTTTCCAAAGGAAAAGTGACTCACAATCTGCAGATAATGAAACGGATATTCTCCCTCTTAAGGCATCATGCAGAAGTAACTCAAGTACACAAGAATTTTATGGATGGACACTCTATACAGGTAATCCATTGGGTGATGAGGTCTAACAGAGAAAAAATTTATATTATCAAGTAGGTGCTCAAGAAATGTCAGGTCCCTTCCAATTTCCTCATTTTCACAGATGAGGACAATGAAGCCTAGGAAGATAAGTAGTCACAACTAAGATCTACCAAAAAGGGGGTGAGGGTCTGGCTGTTATTTCTTGTCATGGTTCTCCTTTTCCTGCTGCTTATTTGATTACGTGACTCAATGAACCATCTAACAAATCCACAAGGTTTGCGACTATTACTGGACACCTGTCAAGCCCACAGATACAGTTAACACTTAACAGAAACAAACATTTTGGTGAAGTGTAACAATTTTGTTGCCCTTCCCTAAAATTTTATTGTATCTGGTATGTCCCCAAATTCTGTCCCTTGTTTTAAGTCTCAGGCTTATACATAGTTGGAGATAACCACTGATTTTTAGGCCTTGGCATTTTTCAAGGCCTTGACAATTTTTTATGTTACAAAGAGCACTTTAGGGGCGCCTGGATGCCTCAGTCGCTAAGCTTTCGGCTCAGGTCATGATTCCACGGTCCTAGGATCGAACCCCTCATCGGGTTCTCTGCTCCACGGGAAGCCTGCTTCTCCCTCTCCCACTCTCCCTTCTTGTGTTCCCTCTCACCCTCTGTCAAATAAATAAATAAAATCTTTAAAAAAAAAAAAAGGCACTTTAGGCGGCAACTCATTGGGAGTCTAGAATAACTGCAGGATATTCCTAAGTTAAATGATACTCAATATTGGCACAATTGGGTGAGAATAATCATTGATTGAAATAAACATTCATCAGATTAAATATTCATCACGAATTTAAAACGCGTCCAGACACTATGACTTGGTCGTGCTTTGAAACCGATTCCCAGCTACGGAAACCGGTGGAAGACTACCTGGTTCAGCAAACAAGATTTCAAAGAGGAGGGGCCCGGGGAGGCGGGTCTGGACAACCCAGCGCGAGAATACGCCCCAGCGCATGCGCATGTTTTAGCTGGTAACTTCCATATCCTAGATGGGGGAGGCCAGTGAGAGGCACCGTACGGTTTTCGAACTCCTGTTCACAACGAAACACTAGGTCTTCAACAGTTCCATGATTAATGTGAGCGTGTTGGCCTCCGAGTTCAAGATTAAGGACACTTGGCATACGCCGCTAAAGCAAGAGGTGACTTCTCGTATCTTCCCCCATCCCCTGGAACATCGGTGGTCTAGTCCATTCCACAGACTTTCGAGTCCTGCAGCGGGTCGGGGATCGAAGGATTGGGCCGATTGCGGCTGAAACGTCTTTGGAAGGAGGAAGGGGGTGAGGGGGCATCCCTTTGAGTTCCGCCTCTTTATCGAGACGGCAGTGGGGGGAGGGGACGTACGAAATACTGCTCTTGATAGCTAACGGATCTCACCTCTCCGTGCAAACTGCCGGGAGGGCGGCGGGAAAAGGGCAAGACGAGAGCAGGGAAAGGGAAAGAGCCAGGAAGCTGCGCGGGAGGGCGCGCACGCGCGCCCCTTTTTCAGCAGTGTGGCGGGGTCGCACGCACGCCCGCCTCGGCGGCTGGGCGCGGTTTGCGACAGTGGGGGGAGCGGTGGAGGTGGCGGCGGCAGCGGCAACTTTGCGGCAGGCTCCGGCCGGGCTTGCTTGACGGCGGTGTGGCGGAGGCCCCGCCCTAGGCGGCAGGAACCTGGAGGGAGGCGGAGGAATATGTCCGAGAGGGAAGTGTCGACAGCGCCGGCGGGAACAGACATGCCTGCGGCGAAGAAGCAGAAGCTAAGCAGCGACGAGAACAGCAACCCAGACCTCTCTGGAGACGAAAATGTGAGTGCAGCCCAGAGCAGTGCGGACGGGACTCTGCAATGAAAGTTTTAAATTCTTTTTAAACTCGGCGTGGGGGTGGACGGGCTGCTGTGGGGGGAGGGAGAGGTGTCACCCTCAGGAAAACGCGGGCGTGGAAGAGAAAATCGAACTTGTCTCTGGGGATTTTGAGCAGGGGCCGAGAGCAAGCAGAAACTTGGCGAAGGAGAGTGGTTTAAGAGAGAGCGTGGTGGTCGGAGGGTCTGAAGGGGTCTGCTCTGAGATCCTTTTGCGTGGTTGGGGAGTGTTTGGGCCTTTGGGAGATTTTGGGAGAGTGCGGATATGAGATTCCGGTAGTTTAAAAGGCAAGTTAGAGGTTTTTCTGAGAAAGTTGGAAGGAGGAGCACGCGTGAGTTAGCGACTCTTAAGAAGGAATTTAGGGATTGTGTCACTTTCGACCCTTACAGACCGTCCAGGATGGGAAGAGTAGTTAGATCTTCGACTTAAGAGGTTTGGTGACTCTTCTAAAGGTGGGATTTTATGTCTGCTCCTGTCCTGTGGGTGGAGATGGGTTGTGCCTGACAGTCGGCTTTTCTTCCGGAGGAGTATTGAAGAGGGTCGTCTTATGAATCGGAGGGGGAAACCACCTTTGATGTAATAAGAAGAGTCGGTAATTATTTATAAAGTTTTTACTCAAATAGAGGGGATGACCTGGAAGATTTTAGGCAACAGTGGTAAAGACAGGTGTCTTTAGGTGTGGACTCGTGGCTTCGCAGTGGTAAAGACAAGTGTCTTTAGGTGTGGACTCGTGGCTTCGCAAATGTAAGGTATTTTGGAATCAGATTTAAAAAAAAAAAACTCTGAAATGGATCTCGGTAATCACCTAGTGTTTAGGTAAGTCGCCAGTAATAACTGAAGTGACATTAATTTTCGGTTTTAAGTTTACATCGAATAAGGTTAAGCAGTGTCTTGACAATTCATTCAAAGTTATCCAAATGTGAACCTCCTAGGATATCTGAATATATTTTTTAAAAATCTTTATAAAGTGTTGTAGGAGGGTGATGTAAGTTGTCCATTTTCTCAGTTTGGCTAGTTTTAGGAATAAATGCTATCTTCACCCAGTTTCTAAATTCTACATCATTACTTTACTAACAAGCATATATATGGCATGGTGTCATGACCAAAATTTTCATTGAAGAGATGGGGAAGGATTTTTGTGGATAGAAGAAAGATATTTGGGGAATTATCAGTTTGTGGGATTTGGACTTGAAGTTTCTGGAAAGTTTAGGTGTTGAATGTTACTTTAATCTTTTTCCGGTTTGTGCTTCTCAATCTCATATATTGCTTTCTAATAACATTTTTGACCCACTTCATTTCACTCCTTGGAGCCTGTTTTATTTCTGCTTTTTGAAAAATTTTTTCTGGGCAGATTCGGTTAGCGATTAGGAGTACAGATTGGATCCACATGTTAGGTTAAAATTCCTAATCTTCTACTTACTGGTTGCTTGATCTTGAGCAAGGTACTTGATCTAGTTTCCTTAATTTCTTAGAAATGGGAATAATGGTCTTTATCTCAAAGAGTATTTGTGAGGACTATATGAGATAATACAGATAAAGTTCTTAAAAGGGTCTCTGCCCCAGAAGTACTATACAAGTGTTAATTACTGTGAAGACTTTTGCTTCTGGCCCTAGCACATACTAAATAATCAAGCAGAAATGTAATGAAAATATCAATAATCTCTTTAGACTGAGGAAAATTTCAGGGGACCAAATAAATTGAAAGCCTTTTTGGTAGACCCTTAAGAGGATATATTCTTTGCATTCTAAAGCAGTTCAGAACCAAACAGTGGATTATGCCTTTATTTGAGTTTACTCATTTGTATAGGGATTTTATTTTATTTTTTTTTTAAAGCTTTTTTTTTTTTTCTTTTTTTTTAAGATTTTATTTATTTATTTGACAGAGAGAGAGACAGCGAGAGCAGGAACACAAGCAGGGGGAGTGGGAGAGGGAGAAGCAGGCTTCCCGCGGAGCAGGGAGCCTGATGTGGGACTCGATCCCAGGACCCTGGGATCATGACCTGAGCCGAAGGCAGACACTTAACGACTGAGCCACCCAGGCGCCCCATTTGTATAGGGATTTTAAACATTTTAGTTCCTTGGACACCTCAGTGAATCTCAGGTAGCCTTCTCAGAACATTTTAAAACATATAAAATACAGTATATAAGGTTACAAACAAAATAATAAAATTATGAAATATGTTATAAAAATGCTTTTTAGAACAAATTTAAGATTTGTTTTAATAAAGTGCTTTAATATAAAGTGTTTAAGTGGCTAATTTGTACACCCAGCATGGGGCTCCAACTCACAACCTGGAGATTGAGAGTTCCATGCTCCTTGGACTGAGCCAGCCAGACGCCCCAAGTGGTTCTGTATTAGCACATTAAGTAACTAGATCTAGCAGGGGGTCTGGTAGTAATGATGGGCATAAGACAGTTTTTTTGAGATCTGCAACTACTAGAATATGATATGAAAATACTTGATTTCCCTGATGAGAAAGTCACAGCTACAGTAATATTCTCACGTATGTTACCTTCATTTAATGGAAGTGCTAAATTTCATTTAAAGATGGTGAAAATTAAGTGGGTTTATTTGGCCATTTAAGTTCACAGGCCCTCTGAATTCCACCCAAGCACCCCAGATCTAGGACATAGGTTAGAGGGAAGCAGTGAGGAAAGACAGTAGAGAACTCTAGAAAAATGGGTTCAGAGAAAGGTAACGGGCAGTAGTCATACTCTTGAGGGAACTGAGTAGTGATGAGAAGGCCAAAAGCAAGTGAGGAAAGAATGTGGTGTTTGAGTTGGGAGTTAAGGTAATCTAAGCAATTACTACTATGAATGTGAATCAAAAAATTGAAAGGACATATTTTAAGTTCTTTGTATATGTATATGCCATTTTATTGAATTTTTAAAGGTCTAATGATTTGCAGGATATTTAGCTTCTTGAAGAGTATTAATGGTTGCCTAGTAGAGGGCTGAATCTGTAGACATACTTTGCTTAAGTAACCTATGGCAAAATTAAGGGACAAATTACTCTCCCTGTTTCCTCGTTGGGCAAGTGAAGATGGTAGTGGCATATCATCATTGTATACCTTGAGAAGGGGCCAAGGTGGAAGTCAGCCTATACACAGATACTCAGCAAAGGTTTGATTTTAATTTAGAGATAAAATTAAAGCATTGTGACTGTTGCATTTCCATTTGATTCTTTGGTGATTTTCCTTTGGAGGAGATGGGTAAGTTAAGTGGTCAGAGTTAAAAAACAAAACAGTGTTTTGTGTGTTTTCTTGATTAGCAGTTGAATTTTGGGCCAGAATGTAAAGAAGCTGGTGAATAAATATCAGTTTTATTATTTTACTTCTCTAGTGTTAAAGGACAGTTTTCAGAAAAAGGTAAGTGAAACATGTTAAATGTTTATTTTACACTCGGTGAGGGAACGGGGCAAGTGTGAGTCAAACAATATACATTTATACGCTAAAGGAATGTAGAGGTGAAATTGCAGATGGAGACCACAAAGTTTTTTCCAGAGTGGGAGGGAAGACATTTTGAGCTTCTACCTTTGGAGACAGAATTTACACAACTATCAGTCATTCACAGTATAAAATGAGTTGTAAGGTTGTTCAAAGGCAATGAAGAGGGCTGGAATCTGGTTATGTGGGAAGGTGTGCTATAGATAATGCGTAGTTTTTCACTGAAATATGGTTATTTTCTACACTAGGTGTTAACTGTGTGAAACTGTGAATGAAGAAGGGGAGAAATAGAGATATAAACCATGATTTCAGCCCAGGAACTGAACTTTTAGAATTTTACATTACATTAAGTTACAGTTCAGATATTGAACACCTACTGTGTATTATCTATCCAGTTTTTTCATCCTAATTGATACATTCCAGAATAATTAGTGTATTTTTTTTAAAAGGTAGGAACCATTTGAAACTTTGAAAACCACCCTCCAACAACAGCTATATAATACCATACTGTTTTTAGGTGAATTTATATGAATTTTTTATATGCTTTTTGACACTCCAGTTAACTTTTAATCTTCTGTAAATATAAAACTAGGAAGCAATCATTTAGAAATAGGCCCTAAGGTGGTGTTTCCTAGACTTGTTCTAATAGATATTAACAGGCATTCCATGAAAAAAGGCTTCCTCTGGAATGAATTTAGGAACTATTGCCCTAAGGCGATAGGTTTAAATAAATCTCTTTATTCCAAAGAAGCACTGGAATATGTAATCAAAGGAGGTAGTTAAATCTTAGATTAGAGGGCCATGAATGTATCTTGTGGACTGGAGATAGCGTATAAACTAAGTGAATTTTTATGGTTTCCTACAGTCATTTCTACATTTGGAAGGATTTTACTTTAATTATAGAGAGTTTCTGGAATTTTATATGAGTATCATTATTACATAAGAGCTGTGAGGCAAATGTCATTTGTAAATAGCACAGAATATGTAGGATTTTTTAAAAATTCTAAATGGTTTGTGTTCTAATTAAGTGGAATTTGAATAACAGGATTTTCAGAAACTACATCTAAAGAGGCACCAACATTCCGTCATCCTCAGAGGCCCATTAACCACCGTACTCCAGACTGAGCAGCAGTCAAGTGAATTATGAAGACATGTAGTTCAGTCAGATTTAGGAGTCACAGCTTTGGTTTGAATCCCAGCAACCATAAGTAGCAAGAGACCACTTAAGCTCTCTAAACAACACTTCCTTATCTAACAGTACCTTCTGTGAGGAGCTGTAAAGATGAAATAAGCCAGTGTATTAAGGTGGCTGGCATAGGCCAGTGCTGTTATTAAAGGCAGTATTATTCTTACCATTATTCTGATTAGCTTTTTTGATTATATTATTGCTGAAATATCAAAAATCTATAAATCCTAATGTGTAGTTGGTTTGCTTTTTATCCTTATTTGGATACAGGAATATATTTTTCCATTTCTTGCAGAATTTATTAATTACTACTTTAAGGTCAATCAGCAGCTACCCAGCACAAAGTCATTTGCTGCTACATACAGTATTGTTGTTTCATGTAATTTTTCCTAATTTACTACTTACAGGATGATGCTGTCAGTATAGAAAGTGGTACAAACACTGAACGCCCTGATACACCTACAAATACACCAAATGCTCCTGGAAGGAAAAGTTGGGGGAAGGGAAAATGGAAGTCAAAGAAATGCAAATATTCTTTCAAGTGTGTAAATAGTCTCAAGGTATGTGCAGAAAGACAGATCCTATGGGCTGAATGCCAGGCTTCAGAATTAGTTCTCAGTGGTAAACATTTTTTGCTCAGATACTTTGTCAAGTTTAAAATATTTTAAAATTAGAGTACTTTGAAGGTTGTTTTGTTTTGTAGCATAGACTGCATAGTTACTACACTCCATTTGTTTTAGATTTTATTATTTTGTTTTAATTTTTTTTTTTTTTTTGTTTTAATTTAAATGGGTAATACCTAGTAGTACATACTGGGTTTTCTTTATTTGTATTCAGAAAAAAAGATTTGGGATATGTTATTCTTCATATTTCGATAAAACTTTAAAAACAAAGCCACTTCCCGATACCTCTTAATAAAAAGAACTGAATGTGACCCATTAACTTTCAGTCAGCATAAATTGAAACCGATGTCTTTGTGCAGTTTTTAAATATTTAATTCTTCTCATTTGTGTTACTTGAAATTGTTTTCAAAGGAAAAGGTGTACATTAACATTTTCTTAATATTCAGTATTTGGGGAAAACAAGGTTTTGGAGTTATTTAAATTACTGCTTCCTCAATAGCATTTTTATTTTTAAAAGGATTAGTGATATTTATTTAAAATGTTTTCCTTTACATATTATTCATTTTCTTTTTTTTTAATTTGGGAGTATTTTTCTTATACTGAGTAAAAATATACATTGTATTATCTTACAGATATGTAAGTTAGAATCTTCTAAGTATCTGAATATACTTTTAGGTAAAGTATTCAGAAAGCATTAGAAGCTCTGGCTATATGGAAATTATTTTCCTGTCTGTAGCAAAATACATTGCTCAGTGTGTCAAATTTATATTCTCTTAAAAGGAGGGGAATTAATCTTAGTATATTAAAAAAAAAAAAAGGCAAAGTGTCCATTATAGTTTTGTGTTAATATTTAGTTATGTTCACCTATTTTTAGATAGTATATTTGAGAGGTATTGGTTTTAACTGTTTAAATAATTCAATTAAATATTTCAAAAGCCTAAAGCTATGGCTTTTCAAAGGATAAAAATGGAAGTTGTTACACTTTAAAAGTGAATATGAAAGTTAATGTTCAGTGCCAGGAGATTGCCAGTAAAATTTTAAGGCTAAAAAATAACTTTGTGAATAAAAAGTGAATACTGTTGACCCTTGAACAACTTGAGGGTGCTTCCGGCCCCACTCCTGTGCAGCTGAAAATCCCAAGTTTAACTTTTGACTCCCCCAGAACTTAACTACTAATAACCTTCTGCTGATCAGAAGTCAGTACCATACCTTACCAGTAACATAAAGTAGATTAACACGTTTTGTGTGTCGTATGTATTATATACTGCATTCTTACAGTAAAGTAAGGTAGAGCAAAGAAAACGTGAAGAAAATACATTTGCAGGGTCGCCTGAGTGGCTCAGGTGGTTAAGCATGTGCCCTCGCCTGAGGTTGTGATCCCAGGGTATGCTCAGCAGGGAGCCTGCTTCTCCCTCTCCCTCTGCCTACTCGTGCTCTCTCTGTCAAATAAATAAATAAATAATTTTTTTTAAAAGAAAAGAAAAAAAATATGTTTACAGTACTGTATCCAAAAAATCCGTGTTTAATTGGATCTGTGCAGTTCCAACCTGTTGTTCAAGGGTCACGTGTACTTGCTTTTTATGCACCTCCTTATAGCGGTCCTGGTAACTGAAGTAACTGAAGTTACAGTCCTTTGCTTTCCCTGGTCCCCCACTGCTCAGGTATTCTTGTTCATTATAAAACTTACTGGGATTATTTTTTTTTTTTTTAAGGACCCAAATTCAAGATTATTTGAAATTGTTTCTATAGGAATAATAGAAAGTGGTGATTTGAATGGAGTCTGATATGCTTCACTTTACAAGGGAGAAATTAAACTGAATAAAGTTTAGTGTTAGAGGCGCTATATTAACTCTTGGTGTATTTGTTCATTTCCTGTTTGAGAAACATAAGTTATGTCCTTATGTCCCAAGAGATTAAATGCATCTATAACAATTATCCAGTTTAATTTTGATCAGAAGAATATGATTGGGTTTAAGAAAATAGAAGGCAAATATCAGAGTGTTTTCTTAGATGAGTGCTTGTTACCTGATCTGATTTAAATAGTGGCCTACATTTTGAAAAAAAAGTTTCAGGGGGGAAATGGTCAGTTCATCATTCTTTTGTCTCTAAAGTATAGTAACTGTTCTATTTTATGATTATTTTACAGGAAGATCATAATCAACCATTGTTTGGAGTACAGTTTAACTGGCACAGTAAAGAAGGAGATCCATTAGTGTTTGCAACTGTAGGAAGCAACAGAGTGAGTGTTCAGGGGTCTCTTTGGCATTTGGCTTGATTATTAGACTCGGGTGTTATAATATTGCAGTGTAATGATTTTGAAGTAAATTTGGCATAGCTGATTTAACAGTACTCCTTATGTAATATTCTAGAAATTGTCATTGTTAGAACCTGGTATTCACTACTGAAAGTACATCTTTATTTCATATATTACTCTCAGTTGTTTCTGTTTGTATTTTGTCCTTACTTGTTTTGTGTGACTGAAAGAATTGACTCCTATTTTTGGAAGGAGTTTTAATAGTTGTCTATCATTCAAATTAGGATATAAAGTCTGTAGTTTCTTAAAAATAATAAACTTGCGTAGTGGCTCTCTGTAAATGCAAAGCATAAATCCAGTGGCTTTATATATTAGTTATTTGAAAATATTTTAACTATTTGTGATAAACATCTGTTAGATTTGTTTTTATTTAAGGAAGCCAAAAGTATCTTGAACTGAGAGAAGTGTAGGGAAGAAGCATGCTGGCACATTTTAACATAAACCATTATTTAACTTTTTAGTTAAGCCAGTGGCTGAACTGGTGGACAGCAAAGACTTATTCTATTCACTTCTAAATAAATGGAGAACAGGAAGAGTCCTTAGTGCTTTCCTGGGAGTCTTTGGAGTTAGTTATTAAATTGAAATCACCTCAGGGAAAAATTGTCCTCTTAATTTTGCATTAGCTAACATTTCTGGTTATCCATTAATACTGTACTAGGAGTTATGAGGAATAACGTAGAAATTTATTGTTGTATTTGGAAAAAGAAAAACAGAGGAGATAGACTAATTAGATACAGGTTGGCAACAAATAACAAGTCATTTCCTCTGCCTTTAGCCCAAGAGGTGAAGAGGAGTAAATCTGAGAGATGGTACATACGTTGTTACTTTGAGTAAAATAAAATTTTATGCTTCTTTATTAGTTGTACTAAGTTTCTTAGGCAATAAAAGAATGTGGTTTTTTGGGGTTTTTTGTTTGTTTGTTTTAAAGATTTTATTTATTTATTTGACAGAGAGAGAGAGAGACAGCGAGAGAGGGAACACAAGCAGGGGGAGTGGGGGAGGGAGAAGCAGGCCTCCTGCCGAGCAGGGAGCCCGATGTGGGCTCGATCACAGGACCCTGGGACCATGACCTGAGCTGAAGGCAGCCACCTAATGACTGAGCCACCCAGGCGCCCCAAGAATGTGGTTTTAATGCACAGTGTTCTGTATTTTTGTTTCTCAGTGTTGGTATTCTGTTCTCAAACAAAGTTAACTCCTAACAAGGGAGTTGTCAACTCAGTATTTTCAATTGTTATCAAGCACACATACATCCATTCTGGGCTAGATCCTTTCTATTCCTGTTTTCTAAAAAAAGTAAAATTTGGCTTTAGGTAATTTCCTGTAAGGAAGGTTAAGGCTCTGGTGCTTTTACTAGGTCGTTGAAATCCTGAAAATTTGAAACTTGGGTACTGCAGTTGGTAACATGGGATAACAGCTTTTCTTGGTGTTTAGCCAAATGTGGCTTGTGACATGTAGTCTGGTTCTTAAATTCTTTGGGGAAAAAAATTCATGGGGAAAATGATACAGGTTCAAGAAAATACTAGGTTATTTTTTCCTAGTTAGGAACATAGTGCATTAATTAATTTGAATCTACTTTTAAGACATCACTGTAAACCTAAGATTATACTTCACTAACTTGGCCATGATAATATCAGAATTAGTTATAATTTGTGCTTCAGTGTCCTTATTTAAATTAAATGCTCAGTCATTGTAGCAAAAAGTATCCGTAATTTCATTTAAAATGTCATGGAAGGCCATTACATAGTTAATTGAATTATAAAAAGTTCTGCTGTTTGGACTTTTTTTTTTTTAAGAAAAAAAAGAAAAATTATCTTCTAGGACATAACCTATTTTAGCAGTCATAAGGAATATTTTTTATTTATTTTTATTTAAGATTTTATTTATTTATTTGACAGATACACAGGGAAAGGGAACACAAGCAGGGGGAGTGGGAGAGGGAGAAGCAGGCTTCCTGCCAAGCAGGGAGCCTGATGCGGGGCTCAATCCCAGGACTCTGGGACCATGACCTGAGCTGAAGGCAGACGCTTAATGACTGAGCCACGCAGGCTCCCTGATAAGGAAAATTTTTTAACTATTAATGGAGCGATTTTATTAATTTAATAGGCAGTGATAATTTATAGGATCTTTATGGAGTTCTTATATACTTCAATTAAAATTAATAAGTTATTGCTAACATGACTATAAGCTATAAGAAAAATGGAAAGAAACTTATTAAAGTTTAATTGTACATAGTGTATATATTAACTTTAGAATATATGGCAAATAAAAAGGACCACCATACATCAGAAAGTTAATATTTGGGGCACCTGGGTGGCTCAGTCATTAAGCGTCTGCCTTCGGCTCAGGTCATGCCTGGGATCAAGCCCCGCATTGGGCTCCCTGCTTGGTGGGAAGTCTGCTTCTCCCTCTCCCACTCTCCCTGCTTGTGTTCCTGCTCTCACTCTCTCTCTGTGTCAAATAAATAAAATCTTAAAAAAAAAAAAAATACGAGCTGTGTCCATGAGAAAAACATTATTTAGGCAAATTATAGGCTTTCTTATATGTAAATTAATATGTAAATATTCTTAAACTACCCAAAGACTTTAAGAACTTAATTAAAAAATGATAAACTGCAACTTTACTTTGAGGTATTCAGCTGTATTCACTTTGAACGGTTTGGTGCAATTACATGATGAGATCTAAATTTAAAACATGGGAAATAGAAACCATTATTATTACTACAATATTTAATATACTCAGGAAATTATGTAATACATTAGGCTTTATAATGCTTCCTTAAGTTTAAAGAAGCTATTTTAAAAGAGTTTCTGTAGTATCTTTAAGACACATTTGTGAAGAGGTGAAGAGAATGTGGTTTCTGTGTTTGAGATAAAACTTACTATATTTTTGTTTTTATTAGGTTACCTTATATGAATGTCACTCACAAGGAGAAATCCGGTTGTTGCAATCTTATGTGGATGCGGATGTATCCTTTCTTGAGTTTTTAATATCTTTGGCTAAAGAAATTGACTTTCAATAAGTACACCAAAACTTTTCTAAATTAATTAGTTCCCTTAAGTTATACTGTCCTTTAACCAGTGCTGTTCCTTTACTATCCCCCAAGAGATTCCTCGTATCTAGTTTATCTAATTTTCCTGATCCCTAGAAATGCATTGTAAGGTGGATATGAGAGAGTGGGGAGAAGTGGCTAGAGATGAGCATTGGAAATCCAGTAATGGAAATGATAGCGAAGAGTAGCTAAAACCTCCCGTTTCTTTGACCTTGCTTAGAATTTTATCACTTCGGGGTAGTTAATAGTGAATTGGGGTTGATCAGAAGCTGTGACTGGCAGTCATACCGAGTATTTGAACAACAAAGCCTATAGGGAAAAAGTAAACACAGTTTGTGTAGGAAATAAAGTATTGCAAAACATAAGTACATAAAAAAAAGAAAGGTCTAAAAAGCCAAAAGGTTAGACAAAGGTTGGTGATAGTGTTTCTTTCAGATCATTTGAGAAACCTAGGGAACAAGGATATTCAGTCTTCAATAGTTTATATGGAAAGAAGTGACCTATTGCCATATTGGGCAAGTCTCACAGGAAACGGTGGAAAACTAATAGTTAACTCTATCAAACTGAATAGAGATGCATAGTCAGACATACTGGGATAAAACAAGGGTCAGCAATTTATAGCCTGTGGGGCTAGATACCTGTTGTTGTAAATAAAGTTTTACTGGGACACAACTATACCCATTCATTTACATATTGTCTATGGTTGCTTTCAAATGACAGAGTTGAGTATTTATGCAAGCATCTAAATAGTAATCAAAATTGAATGGAAGGACTGGTTCTGTTTGACCATTTGGTGTAGATTGTAGACCTAAAATGTCCATTGTTTAAATATGGTAATATAAGGAGAAATGAGAACTTTGGTGTCAAAAACTTGAGCATTTCTTTATAGAAGTTTCCGTGTAGTATAACTATAGTCATTGACATGTTTACTTTTCAAAAACAAATTATATTTCTTAACTGGCATTTCTTGGGCTGATGAAAACTTTTACACTTGTGCATGGACGTATGATAGCAATACAAGCCATCCTTTGCTGGCTGTGGCTGGATCTAGAGGCATAATTAGGATAATTAATCCCATAACAATGCAGTGCATAAAGGTGGGTTTTTGGTTAAATTGCAACTGCCCTATTTTGAATACACATTTGTGAAAACTTGTCATTTTTAATTTAAAACTAGTGGAATCTCAATATCTGTACAATTTCTAATTTGATTTGTACTTTGCTTTTTGCTTCCTTTAGACAAATCTTTTGAGACCTTTTTCACATTTGATAATACAAACTAAGGAATAAGCGGGAGGTTTTTATTATTTGCAATTTTTAAAAAAAGAATAATTTCCCTCCTGCTTTGCCTTATTCTGAGATGCTCTAATGAACTATAGGGGAAGAGTGAGTACTTTTTCCAAACATCCTAATTAGAGATAGAGAGTCAAGGACTTGTAAAGAAGTGAAAGGTGAAGCCTGGGAATTTGATACTAAGATGTTTTGCAGATCACTTAATCAGAAGTTTTTAACCCTGGGGCACATTAGAATCACCTGAGGATCTTTTAAATCCTTGTCTGGGTCTCCACTAATCCAGTCAAATCAAAATACCTGTGTATAGGACTTGAGCATTTTTTTTTTTTCCTTTGACTTCGTTGGGTGATTTTAATATGCAGCCAGGGTTGGGAACCACTACTTTAAGTGAAACTGTATTTCCATTCTTTTAAGATTAATGAAAGAATTTATTGATTTTAAAATGAAAGTTGAATGTTATAAATTTATTGTAGCATTATGTTGGCCATGGAAATGCTATCAATGAGCTGAAATTCCACCCAAGAGATCCAAATCTTCTCCTGTCAGTAAGTAAAGGTAAGAAAAGCAAATGTTTCTTTAGTCCTATTTATTTGGGAATGATTTTTTTTTTAAGGGACAAAGAGTTCTAAGGTATTAAAAAAAAAAGCCAGACTTAGAATTTATAAAGTACGTTTTTAGTAGAAAAATCTCAGGCTACAGTAGCATCCCTAGACCAAGAATTAGGTAAAAGGACTGTGAAATGGACTGTTAACATCAGACATAAATAAAATAATTGGTACTGAAAATTAAGTATGTGTCACCCTTATTCACAATAGTGTATTCTGATCGTTCATCCTCAATTGAATTACATTATTAAGCTTTATTAATTTTAAGTCGCAGATCCACCAAAGTTACGACATTTTTAAGAATTTTAAAAATAGTTTTGTAAATCTCCTTATCACTGACCAGTCATGTAATGAGAAATAATGCATTTGAAAATCTGTATTGCTTTTTCATATATAGTTTTTATTTTATAAAGGATTCCCTAATAGAATTCCTTAAAATGCTAAGTTCTCCAGCATAAGGTCTCTGAAATACTTCCTGTATGTATAAAGAAAGCCTTGCTTTCCTCTGTATGCTTATATTGGCATTATAAATTTATTCAGGGTTCAGACAAGCCTCTTAATTTCTGAGCTCTCTGAAATCATCTGTGTTGTTATTTCTACATTCTGTTCTTGATTGTTCTCTTTTTACTCTACATTATTATTCTAGTCAAGTTTATTCTTAAAGGCTTGTCAAACGTATAACCTTCCCCCCACAATCTTCTCATACTAAAAGATGTCCTCAAATCAAAACTCTTCCATGAAAATGCTTCAGTGTGATTTTTCTTTACCTACCAAGGCTTAAGTTTGGAAGTCAACACCTAAGAGCTGATAACTTTTTCTCTTTTCTGGATAATAGTAGCTGGGCCCAGGTATTTCTTTACAAGTGATACAGGTCATAATTCCTCACTCTTTCTAAATACCACAACTCTCTAACCCTGCTCTTCCCACTTTGTGTCAGTAAGTGCAGAGATAACCTATAGGATATAAGAAAATATTTGCAAATTATGTATCTAATAAGGGATTTGTATCAAGAGCTCTTTACAATTCAACAATAAAGACAACCCTTTAAAAAATGGGCAAAGGTTTTGAATAGACTTTCTAAAGAATATACACTGATGTCCAGTGAGCACATGAAAAGGTGCTCAGTATCATTTATCATTAGGGAAATACAAATCAAAAACACAATGAGACCACTTAATACCTACTAGAATGACTGTAATAAAAAAAAGACAGTAACCTGTGTTGCTGTGTAAAGTTGATTAGGATGTAGAGAAGTTTGAACCCCCACATACATTGCTGGTGGGAAAGTAAAATGTACACATTAAAAAACAGTCTAGCAGTTCCTCAAAAAGTTAAACATAGAAATACAGCTCCTATGTGTGTATATGTAGTCAAGAGAAATGAAAACAGATGTCCACGTAAAAACTTGCACACAATTAGAATCAAGAAATAATTTTTATAACAATGTTAATTTCCACTAGTAAACCATTTATTACTGCCTCTTCTAGTGTATGGAATATGTTAATATTCATGTACAATATGGGCATTGTTGTATTTCAAGCTGTACATTTTTATATTAATGTTGCTGTATATTTTTGTTGCTAATGTTTAGTGGAAAATGAGATTGTTCAAATTAGTTATATTTCTAAGAGGTCTATAATACTATAGAAGTAAGTTGTAATATATGTTTTAATCCTATTTTGGGGTTACTTTAGAAACCTTGTAGTCCCCTCAATTTGTAAATGAGCATAACTCCCATCAAATTAGGATGTTATTTAAAGGAAATTATTTGAGGCAAATAAGCTAAACATATTTTAAGACCACATAAATACTTCTTTTTGATCTGGAAAGTTTGAGCTTATACTTAGTTAAGTCTACATGTTGATGTAAATATTTTAAGTTATATAATGTAGATTCCATTCTTAATTCTCACTGTGCGTTACTTAAGTCCAAACTTTTGTAGTTTTTACTTCTTTAAAGAGGTTTTGAGAGTCCAGAGTAAGTGAATGATAAAAGTCCATTTAAAAAAATTTTTTTTTCATGTCTTTACTAGATCATGCATTACGATTGTGGAATATCCAAACAGACACTCTGGTGGCGATATTTGGAGGCGTAGAAGGGCACAGAGATGAAGTTCTAAGTGCTGTAAGTTGAAAGCTACAGGGCAGTGACCTTCAGGTGTAGAGCTCTGAACAATCCCCATGGAACTCTTATAAGAAAGCATATGGTTTGTTTCATATAGCCTGCCAGGCACTCATTTACTTGTGACATAACAAGGTTTTTACTTTACAGATGAAGGAATAAAGCAAGTTAGGCTTTTTGTGCTTTATCTGTACTCTTGCACTTTATACCAGCACCTCGATTCTCATGAAAGAATACCATGAACTTGTTAGTCAGAAATCACCAAGCCAACTTTCATTTTGCTGTTTCTCAGTTATTAAAGAAAAAGGTTAAGCTAGTTAGCAATTGAGATCAACTTTCATCTTTTATTTGAAGTTGAAATATAAGATCCATTTTTAGGAAGTGTTTAGTTGCGCTTAAACTAAGTTTTAGAGAACTCTTTGATGTCATGGTGTTGTCTTTATATTTATGTATTATAATCTATTGATCCATTTGAATGATATGATGTTGGTATTTTTAGTCAGCTAGTATTTTCACATTTTCACATTATTTTAGCTTTACTTACGTTCCATTTATAGCTTATCTAGTGGTTTTACAGTTCTTCAGTATTTTATTAAACTGTGTAAAGGGGCACGTTGTTTTGAAGCCAGTAGCTTTTTATTTGGAAGTACTAAATATTTCTGTAGTTGGAGTTTGTATGCTTTTGTGAGAATCATACCTACCTACAGCTACCTTGTTGCCTTGGATTTTCTAAAAGTTGCAGAAGCATTCTTCCATCTGGTTTTATGTGTCCTAAGAGCCATGACTACCATCCTTTAAGAATTATAAATTAGAGCTACTGACTCTAAGGGTGTCTTGTTGCTATTGACAGTGAGATAATTAGAAGTAACAGCAACCAGACTTCTGAATTCAGTGAACACCAAACCTAAAGCCCTTAGGCTCTTGTAAAAACAGTGTTCATGATCAATTCAAAGGTTGGATTAACACAGAATAGCTAGATTAATAAGGAAAATCTCCTCTTCCTTAAATAGAACTCTACTGTTTTCTTCCCTTTTTTTTTTAAGATTTTATTTATTTATTTATTTTTAAAGATTTTATTTATTTGACAGAGCACAAGCCTGAAGGCTGAAGGCAGATGCTTAACTGACTGAGCCCCCCAGGTGCCTCTAAGATTTTATCTTTATGTAATCTCTACACCCAGTGTGGAGCTTGAACTCACAACCCTGAGATCAAGAGTTGCATGCCCTATTGACTGAGCCAGCCAGGCCCCCTTCTACTGTTCTTTCTTTTAAAAGTGAATTTAAAACCAATATAATAAGCATTTTGACTACAGATAAAGTAAAATTTCAGTTATTCAAGGACCAACTGTATAGTTTACAGCTGTCGATTTCATTGTTTAATCAGGGTTGGACAAAGAATACTGACAAACTCAGGTCTTTGTGTCAGAATAATTGTTTTACTTCATTCAGTTTACCTTCAAAATCAAGCAAAGGAAATAATTAAAGGTAATTGAATAGATAAAACTGAATTCAAACAGTTTACTTTCTTGACTTACATATTGTATAAGCTCATATAGTGTGGTTATGACTAATCAGTTAAAACTAAATCTTGGGAAAAAAAAGTCTTGGAAGCAGTAACAACTGATTTATGGGCTACATGGATAAACTCAAAATGTGTGTGACTTGAAATAGAATTTTCATTATGCTGTACATCAGATGAAATTTGGATAGTCTAATTTGGGCAGTTCTGTATATTTTAAGCTTTTCTGTTTTACATACAGGATTATGATCTTTTGGGTGAAAAAATAATGTCCTGTGGTATGGATCACTCTCTTAAACTTTGGAGGATCAATTCAAAGAGAATGATGAATGCAATTAAGGAATCTTACGATTATAATCCAAATAAAACTAACAGGTAACAATTGTGCTATTGAAAACAGTTTGTTTTTTCATACTATTGGATAGGTGCATTTTACTTTTTCCAAAATTTTTACATAATCCCCCAACATTGAGTTTAGAAGCCCTTCTTTGAATAAGTTTTAGGTACCAATTTATATGCCATAAGATTTTTTAAATCAAAGCCCTTTATTTTTAGTCTGTTTGTGGCTCATTTTTCAAAATCCCCTTTAAATTGTGTCTTCATCTTAATTTAGTAGCATGTTTCACTTATTTTTATTTAGGTATGCATGTGCTTGACTATTTACATTTTAACAATTTTAAGCTGCTTAAACTTGTTCTGTGGGATAGGGTAAAGGACCCTTCAGAATAGTATTACTTGTTTTATTTGTCAACACTTTAAATTCAAAGTCAAGACAGTAAATCATGATTTTTTTAAATGGGTTTCTTGGCTTTATTTCATGATAATGTAATGCTTTCCTTTAAATGATCCCCTTTTTAGATGGAGAAAGTTCAAAACCAGGAGCCTTGCTTTATGGGACTGACTATGAGTGGGAACTGTGCAGTTTTCCTAAAATATCTATATATATATATAATTTCAATATTTTTAATATATATAAAGATTTTTATTTTCTAAGTAATCTCTACACCCAACGTGGGGCTCAAATTTTAAACCTCAAGATCAAGAGTTGCACATTCCACCGACTAAGCCATCTAGATACCCCCTTAATATATTTTTGAAATGCTTTAATTTTTAATTCAATAACTGTCTTTTCAGAATCTCATCAGGCTATTAACACTTTCACTGTCACTATGGTATGTCTGTGTATATTAACTTCGTTTGCACTTCTGTTTTAACAAAAAGCATTTATTTTCTGGTTATCAAACCAGATTATTAATAGGTTATCAGTTAAATTTATAACCATCAACAAATACTTCAATGCACTAACATATTTGGCTAAAAAAGCAGTTAATATAATTATAGCAGAATTAAGAATTTGTATTAGATCATTAATAACATTTTAATGTTTTAATAAAGAAAAGCTCCCAGAATCTGAACTGGAAAGAATGTTTGAGATGATTCAGCCCAACATCCTTTTTACATATGAGAGAAAAGTAAAGAGAGGACATGTGAGTTGCCCAAGACACAACTAATTCATGGCATCATGTCATTCTTCTACAGTTATTTCAGTATAAATCTGAATCACTAGATTAGAAATGTTAGGTATACTTTTAAGTAACTATAGAATTGGTAGCGACTTCTCTGCTTAGTGGTCTTCTCAAAAACATCTTTAAAGAAAAAATAGCACTATGTTTCACTTTCCTAAGTACAGGAAAAGTCTTAATAAATGCCAAATTCCTGTTAGATACCATTTTTAGAAATTGTTGCTCAAGGGAGGACTCTCATCTAACCTTGTCTTTAGCAGCCTTTGGAATGATGTGTCATTGTTCCTAGAAAGGTGACCATCTTTTGAAATAATGTAGATATGTTGACTTTGATAGACTGTTAATGCTTAAATTTAAAGGTTTGAATAGTTTATAATGTTTTCTATGAGAAACTTTTAGTGCTGTAATCAGATGATACTGCTTATCATTGGTTAGGATAGCCAGAATTTGAAGTGATTTATTTTGGTCTCCATAGTAAGATAAGAAGCTATAATTTTTGTAAATGAAATTTCATAAGAAAATTGAAATGAGAGCCGGTAATGGAAAAAATACAGAAATAAAAGTCTCAATAAACACATAAGAAGGTATGCAGTTTTCTAGGAACACAGAATTAATAGTCATATAAATATGAAAGTTAAAATTAGTGTGATTCTACTATTCTTTTTTCTTTTTAACTTTTGACATTTCCATTGCAGGCCATTTATTTCTCAGAAAATACACTTTCCTGACTTTTCCACCAGAGACATACATAGGAATTATGTCGATTGTGTGCGATGGTTAGGTGATTTGATACTTTCCAAGGTATGCTAACTGCTGTTAAGCTGTACTTCTGTTGTTTGTGTTTGTGTGAGTTGGAACCTTGCAGGGAGCACAATTTTTTTATACAGTTTGGTAAATTGGATGGCAGATGGGAAATTCCTTTTTTTTCCCTTAAAGCCTCATAGATTTGGAAACTTGTTTTAGGCATATAACATCCTGATGAGTTATTATAACTTGTGCTGCAATAACAGGAAAAATGTTAACTTGTAAGATGATATTCTTCTCTGATACCCGATGTTACCTTAAAATAACCAATACCTAAAGCCAGTAATGGGTTTTTTGTTATGTTTGTGTCCATTTCAGTCAATTTGTATTTACCAAAACAGACAGCTGGAATTGGCTATAGCTGTAGTTTGCCAACCCCTTCTCTCTCATGTGTTGATGTGTATTTACATATTTTTTGCTGATAATTTAGAGTAGTTGTTGGTGATGTTATCTGAACATTTAGGATTGTCATATTTGGAAAAATTGCTATCCAATTTCTTTTCTTGATGTGGATTTCAGGGCATTTCATATTTTCTTGGACAGAGCCTGACTTATTTTTTTTCTTGGCTTTACGGGTATAGTTTCACCTTTTTTTTTTTAAACTTTTGATCTTGAAATAATTAGATTCTCAGTAAGTTTCATAGAAAGTACAGAGAGGTCCCATATTGCCCTTCACCCAATCTCTCCCACATACATCTCACATAACTGTAATACAATATCAAATTTAGGAAATTGACATTGTACAATGTGTGTGTATAGTTCTATGTTGTCATTTTATCACATGTGAATTTTGTCATTTCAAGAATGTTACAGTATGGGACCTTTTAAGATTGGTTTTTCCACTCAGTATAATGCCATCCAAGTTGTTGTGTGTATCAATAGTTTTCCTTTTTTTTATTGCTGAGTAGTATTCCATGGTATGGATATACCACAGTTTATTTAACTATTCATCTGTTGTAGGACATTTTGGTCCTTTTGCAGTTTGGGGCTATTACAAATAAAGCTGCTAATGAACAATCGTGTACAGGTTTTTGTGTGGACTTAAGTTTTCATTTCTCTGGGATAAATGCCTAGAATGGCAATTGCTGGGTCATGGTTAAGTTCGTTTAGTTTTTTAAGAAACTGCCAAACTATTTTCCAGAGTGGCCGTGCCATTTTACATTCCCACCAGCAATGTATGAAAGATCCAGTGTCTCCGAATCTTCGCCGGCATTTGGTATTGTCACTATTTTTTATTTTAGCTGTTCTGATAGGTGTGTAGTGATATCTCATCATGGTCTTAATTTGCATTTCCCTGATGGCTAGTGATGAACATCTTTTTCATATGCTTATTTACCATCCATATATCCTTTTTGATGATGTCTCTTCATATCTTTTGCTCATTTTCTAATTGGATTGGTTTTGTGTTTTTTTTATTGAGTTTTGAGAGTTCTTAATATATTCTAAATATGAATCCTATGTCAGATATGTAGTTTGCAAATATTTTCTTCCAGTCTGTAGCTTGTCTTTTCATCCTCTTAACAGGGTCTTTTGCAGAGCAAATGTTTTAATTTTGATGAATTTCAATTTATTGATTTTTGAAAAAATTTTATGGATTGCACTTTTGATGTTATGTTTAAGAGCTCTTCACGCTCTGGATCCTAAAGATGTTTTCCTATGTTTTCTTCTAAAAGTTTTATAGTGTTATGTTTTATTAAATGTATGATCTATTTTGAGTTAATTTTTATATGAGGTTTAGGTAGTAGTTCATTTTTTGCCTATGGATATCCAGTTACTCAGCACCATTTGTTGAAAGACTTCTTTCTCCTTTGAATTGCTTTTGCACCTTGGTCAAAAATTGTTTGGCCTACTTGTGTGAGGCTGTTCTGGTTTTTCTGTTCTATTCCCTATACCACTACTATATATACACAGTCTTGATTACTGTAGTTCTGTAATAAGTCTTGGAATTGGTTAAGTGTTTTCTTCCACTTTATTATTCTTTTTCTAAATTGTTTTTAGCTATTTTGATTCCTTTGCCTTTCTGTTTAAATTTTAGAATAATCTTGTCTACATTTTATAAAAAATCTTGCTGGGGGTTTTTTGGGCAGTGAAGAGTTTGGTATTTTGTTAAATTTGTGTATCAGTTTGATGGGGAATTAATGTCTGCTCCGCTTTCCAGTTCATGAACATAGTATGTCTCTCCATTTATTTAGATCTTGGATTTTTATTATCAGCATTTTGTAGCTTTTAGCATACAAGTCCTGTACATGCTTTGTTAGATTTATATCTAAGTACTTCCCTTTTTTGAATGATTATAAATGGTGTTCCTTACTTCTATGTGTTTATTGCTAGTATACAGGAATGCTGTATATTGACCTTGAATATTGACCTTGAATCCCGTGGTTTTTTGTCTAGTACTTGGGAATGTTTTCATAGACCATCATGTCATCTGCCTATAGAGACAGTTTTATATCTTCTTTTCTGACCTTGCCTTATTTCCCTGGCAAACTTTCCAGTTCTGGGTTGAATAGCGGTGTTAAGATCAGACATTCCTGACTTGTTTCTGATATTAAAAGGGAAAGGATTCTGTCTTTAACAATTACGTATATTAGCTGTATGTTTTTTATAGTTCTCTATCAGGTTGAGAACTATCCCCCTTAATAATTTTTTGAGAATTTTATCATGAATGGGTGTTGAATTTTGTCAAATGCTTTTTCTATATCAGTTGATATGATCATGTAGCTTTTTCTTAGCCTGTTAATGGAGTGTATTTAATTGTTTTTTTTTTTTTTTTTGATAGATCTGGTCCTGTATCCCTAGAATAAGTTTATTTGTTCATAGTGTAATTTTTTATATGTGTTGTTAATAGCTGGTATTTTGTCAAAGATTTGTTTGTATTCATGAGGTTATGATACTAGTCTGAAGTTTTTTGTAATGTCTTTGTCTGGTTTTGGTATTGATAATCCTGGCTTCATAAAATGAATTGGCGAGTTTTCCCTCTTATTTTCTGGAAGAAATGATAAGAAATTCTTCATAAATGGTTATTTAGAATTCTCTGGTTAAATCATCTGGGCCTAGAAATTTTTAAGAGTTTTAAAGATACAGATTCCATTTCCTTAATAGTTAAAAAAGCTGTTCAGGGGCGCCTGGGTGGCTCAGTCGTTAAGCATCTGCCTTCGGCTCAGGTCATGATCCCAGGGTCCTGGGATCGAGCCCCGCGTCGGGCTCCTTGCTCCACGGGGAGCCTGCTTCTCCCTCTGCCACTCCCCCTGCTGTGTTCCCTCTCTCGCTGTGTCTCTCTCTGTCAAATACATAAATAAAATCTTTTTAAAAAAAAAAAGCTGTTCAAATTAACTATTTCATATTATGTGAGTTATGGTAGTTTGTGTTGTATGAGGAATTGATCCATTACATCTAAGGTAAAATTTATGTGTAGAGTTGTTTGTAATATTCTCTTATTTTCCTTTTGACAACTGCAAGGTCTCTACTGATAGCCCTGCTTCATTCCTGAAATGGTAATTTGTCTTCTTTTTTTTTTTTGTTAAGTGTTGGTAGGGGCTCCTCAATTTTTTCTCTCTTCTTCCTTTTGTTTGCAGTGGGTGTATTTTGCTCTTTCAGTAGTTTCTTAAGGTGTGGGAGCTCAGATTATTGAGTTGAGACTTCTCTAAGATAAGTATTAGATGCTATAAATTTTCCTCTCTGCCTTTATTTAGCTGCATCTCACTAATTTTGATAAGAAGTGTGTTGTTCAGTTTCTAGGTATTGGAGATTTTCTTGTTACCTTTCTCTTAATGATTTCTAATTTGATTCCATTGTGGTCAGAGCATACTCTTTGTAATTTGGGTTCTTTTAAACTTTTTTGAGATTTATTTTATGGCACTATCTTGGGTATGTTCTGTGGGAGCTTGAAAGGAATGTGTAATTCTGTTTGTGGGGAGTGTTCCATAAGTGTCCGTTAGGTGCTATTGGTCAGTGGTGTGGTTGAATTCTTTCATAGCTTCATTGACTTTTCTGTCTACTTATTTTATCGAATATTGAGAGATGGGGAAGTCTCCAGCTGTAATTGTGGATTTTTTTCCCTTTTTGCTTTCAGTTTTATGATGTTTTGCAGCTCTGTGCGTTGTTTGTTATTGCTGTGTCTTGGTGACTGGACCCTTTTAGTTTTTTTTCTTTCTTCCTTTTTTTATTCTATCTGGGCTTTTCCCCTGATTTCCTATAGGTTATATAAACATTTTTTTCAGTAGGCTCTATGCCCAATGTAGGGCTTGAACTCATAAGCCCTAGATCAAGGGTCCCATGTTCTACTGACTGAGCCAGCCAGGCACCCCTATGTGAATATTTTTTAGAATTCCACTTTTTTTTTTTTTTTTTTTAAGATTTTTTATTTGTTAGAGCGCACCCCAGAGCATAAGTGGGAGCAGAGAGCCAGACTCAGGGCTTGATCCCAGGACCCCAAGATCATGACCTATGCAGAAGGCAGATGCTTAACCAACTGAACCACCCAGGTGCCCCTAGAATTCCATTTTGATTTATCTGTAATATTAAGTACATTTTATTTTAAGATTTTATTTTTTTGAGAGAGAGCATGAGCAGGGAGGAGAGGGAGAAGCAGGCTCCCCGTAAGCAGGGAGCCTGATGCAGGGGCTCAATCCCAGGATCCTGGACCTGAGCCAAAGGCAGGCGCTTAACTGACTGAGCCACCCAGGCGCCCCTAAGTACATTTCTTTATGCAGCTCTTTGGTGTTTCCTCTAGATGTTATATATGTATATTTATTAACTGTTTTGTTACCTTTTGTTATAATTTATTTTTGTTAATGTTATCTATAAGAAAGTCACTTTAGGTATAAAATAGGTGTAGATTAAAAGTAAAAAATTGCCTAAAGATATGCCTTTCAGGCAATAATAAATATAAAAACATATTTATATAGCCTGTCTATTGTGTATCAGCATTTTACCACTTGACATGAAGTGTAGAAACCTTATTTTCCTCTGTTACTTTATCCACCGTTTATAGTTTGTCTTAAATATTCCCTTTATAATTGAGAAAAACAAAAAATGTTACCATTTTTGCTTCAGCCATCAAACATAATTTAAAAACTCAAGAGGAAAAGGAGAGTATTTACTCATTTTGCTTTTTCCATTGTTCCTTCCTGATGTTCCAAGATTCCTTCTCATATTATTTCCTTTGTGTTTATAAAACTGCCTGTAACCATTCTTTAGGGTAGTTCTGTTGGTGACAAATTCTTCGTTTTTCTTCGTCTGAGAATGTCTTCATTTCTCCTTAATTCCTGAAAGGTATATTCACTTGATGTAGGATTTTACCTAGACAGTTATTTTCTTTACACATTTGAAAAATGTTGTGTTCCCTCTTTCCAGGGTCTGGTTTCTGATGAGACACCTGCCATCGTTGGAATTGTTTTTCTTCTAAACATAAGGTGTTCTGTCTTACTTGCTTTTTTGTCTTTTTAGTTTTCAGAAGTTTGAATATGATGTACCTTGCTTTCTTTGGATTTTATCTTTTAGAGTTCACTCACCTTCTTAAATTGTAGTAAATTTATGTCTTTTGGAGATATAGTTGTGCCAAATCTGGAAACTTTTCAGCCACTATTGAGATTCTTTTTTAGACCTGCTCTCTTCTTCCACTCCTTTTGAACTCTAATGATATGAATGTTAGATCTTTTATTTGACCCCTGGGACTATCTTTTTTCGTTTGTTTCCTTTTGTTTGGATTGGGTACTTTCTGTTTTTCTAACTTTAAATTTACTGACTCTTGTTGAACGTTTAGGTTGATTTTCTTATTTTGGTTATAGTATTTTTCAGTTCTAAATTTTCCATTTGATTCTTTTTATTTCTTTGCTGAGACTTTGTTCTTGTTTTTAAGTGTGTTTATAATTGCTCATTGAAGCATTTTTTTCAGTGAAGCATTTTTATGATGGCTGCTTTAAAATCCTTGTCAGATAGTTCCAACACCTATGCTTCTCATTGTTGGCATTTATTGTCTGTTAGCATTAAAGTTGAGATTTTTCTGATTCTTGGTATGACAAGTGAATTTTTGAGATCTAGATATTTTGAGTGTTATACTACAAGACTGTGCGTCTTATTTTATTTAGGTGTTTTGCACATTCTTCCTCTGATAAATTTTCAGCTGGGGAAGGGGAGCACTACTTCATGATTGGCAGGTGGTGGGGAAGTCAAGATGGTGGTGTCTCATTACTGTTCCCCAAAGTGGTCTCCACTGACACGGGGGGTCATGGATGATTGTAAACATGCTAACTTTGCTAGGCCTCCTCTGATACCACCCCAGGCAAAGAGGAGGAGGAGGAGAAAGTTACCTCATTACGGGTGAGGGTAGGGAGGGTCAGGTATGCATTTTAGGTGCAGAGTTACACCTGAGAAGTGCTCCCCACTGGGCCTTTGCTGGTTCATGCGAGCATGGGCCCACAGTTTTTTTCTCTGGTGTTTGGCTGGAGTAGAGTGTTAGAAAATTTTCTCTCCTGCTAGGTTGTCACTTTCCTGGTTCTTTGGTTATTAGAGAGAGCAGGCTTTTGTTGGGGGTATTTTGGACTTAACCCATGGGTATTGCTGAGCTGCTGCCTTGTCTAGTATCCAGTCGGGTACATAAATGAGGCAGAAGAAAACCAAGGAACTCAACGTCCTGAAGTCCCAAGGTTCCAAACCAACCTGCCTTCTCTCTACCTTTCAAAGTCTTATGTTTGCTTTATATTTGATACTCAGTCTTTTAAGCTATAGTGAGGATAAATAGGGGAAAGTACATCTACTTCATCGTTTTGGAAGTAGAAGTAAAAAGCCACTAGCTCTAAAATTTCTTTTCTTAGACCTTAATCAGACGAAAGGAAAGGATTTCTGCATTTTAGGTTTCAGGAAGCTGACCTGAATGAACTATATTGGTGGTCTCAAATCTATTTCTGCATCAGAATCACTAGGAGAACATTGTAAAAATAGATTCTTAGGCCTCAGTCACAGTTTTCTAAATCTGGCACAAGGACTTGGGAATTCGTAATTTTAAAAAGCTCTCTAGATGATTTTTCAAGTGCAGTCATCCATTACAGTGAACAAATTCTCCTTACCTCCTTAAGTTTTAGTTCATGAGGGGACTCTACTAATTAAGGATCCTTTACCAGTGTAATCGGTGACAGGCACTTGAAGAACTATGTCATAATTGTTCTGCTTCAGCCTTCCCTTGTAGAGAATTCTGATTCAGTGGGGTTGGGACCAAGATGAGTCTTTTGAGGGAAGTCTACAGGCTATCAATCCAATTGTGCATTTAGTTAGGTCATCAAAGTAGGTGATCTCTAATCTAAGGTACTTTACAGTAAAAAACTTGTGTATCAGATATATAGCCCTGGGATTTTATATAATCTAAAAAAGACAAGAGAAGAAAAACGGGGGGAGGGGTGTTTTCCCCTCCCTAATCTTCCTGTAGCCCTGCTGTTAAACTGTTCGTATGTCAGTGAACCGGATAGAGCTGCCCCACGGGACTGTGTAGGCTGTGTCATGTAAACTCCAGGAGGCACTCTTCCCTACACAGGCGTTTCTCAGTCCAGGTTCTGTTGAGATACTGGGCTAGATCATTTTTTTTTTTTTTTTTTTTGGGAGGGGCCATCCAGCAGCATCTCTCGCCTCTAACCTACTAAAGGGCAGGGACATTGCCAAATGTCCCTCAGTTGGCACACCACTGACGTATAATACGAATAGTGCCCACTGTGTTGCAGTTTTTCTTCCATTGTGTTCCTTATCACTTGCTGCTTAACTAGAATGTGTGCAAAGATAATGATACTAGAATAGGAAGGTGTAGTGTAACTTAGTCTAGTTCAGTCCTATCCCCATATCAATGTCTTAATGTTAAAACCCCTGAGTTTATTGCCTTCTATATAATCTGATCTCTAAGGCCTCTAAGCAGGGGCCATATTGAAGAGCCATGCATTTGTATAGGGTTTTTGTAATTTTACCTTTGTTATAAAACACTCCGGTTTCTGGGTGACACAGTATCTAGAGATGGATTGGGTTTAGAAGAGAAATTGTGACTTCAAAATGAATATTCCAGATAATATAATGCTTTTGAATATTGTTAAATTCTGTTGTAATACGACTTCTTGTCCTCAAGTGTGGACATTGACTCTGTAAATATAAATGATCTGTAATATAAATAAATGTATATCACTGTATTTAGTAGATGGATAACCAGGTTTTAAGACTGTTGATTCTAAAAATAATAAAAAAGCGCTTTGTTTTTAATATTTAAAATTCAGTTCTATATGTAACCTTTTTTTCTCATTTCTCTCTTTTAAAGTCTTGTGAAAATGCCATTGTGTGCTGGAAACCTGGCAAAATGGAAGATGATATAGATAAAATTAAACCCAGTGAGTCTAATGTGACTATTCTTGGGCGATTCGATTACAGCCAGTGTGACATTTGGTACATGAGGTTTTCTATGGATTTCTGGCAAAAGGTAGCAACATATTTTTACATTTTAAACTTAAGACCATTGTAATTTCACTTTTCTCTGTTGTGCATCCATGTTCAGTTTCCTCTAAGAATCTGCGTTGGTATTTTATATTGATTACTTTGGCCAGTGATGTTATTTATTCTACCTTTGTGGTTCTGCATACCATCTGCAATGCTTAGTATAAATGCAGTTGACAGGTGTCAATGGTGGCGGTGAGGTGCTTGCTTTCCATAACATCTGTTATTAAGGTAGCTTTTTTTGTAGAAAAGCTTGGAGAAAAATCAACATGGAAGATGGGGCAAACTACTAGTTATCTAAAATTTGAAAGAGATTGGTGTTAGGAATTTGTAGTAACAAATTACCTGGGTATTTATTTCTATCAGAAAACTGTGGAGGAGCTATCTGTCTGTAGCTTTTGCTATAATTCTTTAAGGCAGAATAGAATAAAGAGTACATGCTAACAATGCAAATTGTAAAGTCCTTTGTAAGTTTGCAGAATGCCTTCTAATTTACTCAGGATACCTCTGAAGTATTAGTTGCTGTTACCCCATTAAAAATCAGAAATATAAGATGCAAAGAACCAATCATGAGCATAGCCAAAGGCTGGAGCTGAGGTTTTTCTGAAATACGAATATGTCTTAGGAATGCTTGAAGGCTCTGTACCTATTTTAATAATTCGGTGTTTTTAAAAATATGTTTATACAGATGCTTGCATTGGGCAATCAGGTTGGCAAACTTTATGTTTGGGATTTAGAAGTAGAAGATCCTCATAAAGCCAAGTAAGTATTTAGAAATATTTATTGATTAGGGATGCCTGGGTGGTTCAGTCAGTTAAGCGGCTGCCTTTGGCTCAGATCATGATCCCAGAGTCCTGGGATCAAGTCCTGCATCAGGCCCCCTGCTCTGTGGGGAGTCTTTGCTTCTCCTTCTACGTGCCCCCCTCCCCTGCTTGTGTGCCTTCTCTCTCGTAAAAATAAATAAAATCTTTTTAAAGAAATTTTTATTGATAATTTCTGCCTTTTTCTCAAATGTTACGCCAATAGATAGGAAGTAATTGATACTTGAACTACCATTCTTAAATCATTTTTAACATTTACATGACTCAGTTATTTTAAAATACTTTTTATTCTCATAATGACTGTTTATCGTGAGTGCTTTGGTGACAAGTTGCTTCTTTTTTTAAAATATAAAATATACCCAAATTTTATGAAATTAGAAATTGAGCTCTCTTAGTGATGTTTTAAATGCTTTCCATATGACTTGGAACATCTTTTTGTTTTGTAATTCACTGGTTTAATTTGATACATTTTTTATGAATGGCATTTAACCTGTTGTCTTGTTTTTTCCTAGATGTACAACACTGACTCATCATAAATGTGGTGCTGCTATTCGACAAACCAGTTTTAGCAGGGATAGCAGTATTCTTATAGCTGTTTGTGATGATGCCAGTATTTGGCGCTGGGATCGACTTCGATAAAATACTTTTTCTTAATCAAAATTAGAGTGTGTTTTCTGTGTATAATAGAATTACTGTATCTTGCTAGTAAGGGCACATAGAGCATTTAGAGTTGTCTTTCAGCATTCAATCAGGCTGAGCTGAATGTAGTGTTTACATTGTTTACATTCTTTGTACTGTCTCCTGCTCAGACTCTACTGCTTTTAATAAAAATTTATTTTTGTAAAGCTGTGTGTTTATTTTCATTGTGATAAAAAATGTTGAAAGTAATAAAAGTACGCCCTTTTTGTAATGATCATTTTTGTAGTTCTTTTAACTGAAGAAAGCTATATAATGTAGTGATTAAGTGTAAGCTCTAGAACTAAGCTGAATTTAAGTTTTGGCTCTGCAACTATGAGCTGAGCTAAATAACTGAACATCTACCTCAGTTTCTTCGTGTGTGAAACATGGATAAGAATACCTACCTCATAGGGTTATTAAGGATCAAATGATTAAACAAGTGAAGCAGCTGGAACAGTACTTGACATACACTAAACCCTAAATACATTGTTACTTTTTTTATTGGAAATTGTATTAACTATGTCTTTGTATTTCTTCTGTAATAACTTGATAGTAATTATATTTAAAATTCTATAGTTGGGACATACAATGATTTAAGCTTTCCACACAGTTGAAAAAAAATACTGCTATTTGGTTTGCAGCTAGACCATTAGCAATCTTTTTTTTTTTAAGATTTTATTTATTTATTTGAGAGAGAGCATGAGAGGGGGGAGGGTTAGAGGGAGAAGCAGACTCACTGCTGAGCAGGGAGCCCGATGTGGGACTCGATCCTGGGATTCCAGGATCATGACCTGAGCTGAAGGCAGTCGCTTAACCCACTGAGCCACCCAGGCACCCGACCATTAGAAATCTTAATGGAAATAATTACCATTAGAGCAAGTGAGAAGAGGACAGAGAAGCTTGAATGCAGGCAATTGAAAAATGAAAGAAATGGGGAGTATGTACAGTGTTATGTCTGCTTTTCTAGAAACGTATTGGTTAAAAGAAATAAGTAGATTGAGGGAATCAGACTTGAGAGTAGTTGGGTCTTTTTGTTCCAAACATAAGGTGCTTTGTATATATTTATGAACAAGAAACAGCAAGAAGGAGACCGATATAAAAGTCCAGAAAATTGGGGTACCTGGGTGGCTCGGATGGTTAAGCATCTGCCTTTGGTTCAGGTCATGATCCCAGGGTCCTGGGATCGAGTTCCACGTTGGGCTCCTGGCTCAGCGGGGAGTCTGCTTCTCCTCTCCCTCTGCTCATGCTCTCTCTGTCTTAAATGAATAAATAAAATCTTTATTAAAAAAAAAAAAGACCAGAAAATCCCCAAAGAGAACCAATATGACATGTGGAGGAGTTGACCTGAAGAAGAGGGAATAAGGAAAACATGAGTAAATCAGAAGGTAGGAAGTAAAACAAGGGGTGCCGGGTAAAATCTAAGACTGAATTTTATCAGATTTTGAGATTCATGAGCCTCGTGTTTATAAATCTTATGCATTTCCATGAACACACCAGTATTTAATACCTTTCTGGATGTGTTCATTGCTTCTGGTTTTTGCTATTATAAACAATATTTAGACTTCTAGCACAGGATACAAGTCTTTGTGTACCCCTCTGATTATTTCCACACTCATCTTTCAGAATTAGTCGATGAAATGGTATTTCTATTAAGGTTATACCAGATTCACTTGCTCCAACAGTGTATGTTGGTACCCATTTTACTTTTGTTACTAATTCCTGTGTATATCTGTAGATAAGCAGTTGGCAAACTTTTTTGGTAAACAGCTAGGTAGTAAATATTTTAGGCTTTGGAGGCCATACATTCTCTGTCACATTCACTCTACAACTATAGTGTGAAAGCAACTATAGACGATACGTAGATGAATGGGCCTGGCTGTGTTCAATAAAATTAACAAAAACACACAGTGGGCCATATTTGGTTCATAAACCATAGTTTTGCCCACTCTTGCTATGGATACTAGATATTGAAACTAAACACTTAAGGAGGCCCCTAAGGTGGTTGAAAATTTAGGTCAGCCAAATAGCTCACAAAGATCACCAGATAGGCAATGACACATGCTATGACTGATAGGTGAAACGGTACATAATATACTTAGACCACCAAGGACTTCAGATACTGGAGTTACCAGAAAATGTAAAAGAGCCACATTTAAAATTGCTGCTTTTTACCTATATTCCACCATTTTCTGGCTTTCTTACTGAACATTTCAATGATCATCTAATATACTACATAATTTACTTTGGTTAGTTGTATTTCTCCTCCCACTGGGGTGTAGTCTTTTATAAGAGTGGATTGTGGTTTGTTTATTTTGCTGGTATAACCACTTGGAACAGTGCCTTGCACATAGGTACTCAATAAATACTTGAATGAATGAAAATAAAAGTTGCAGTCACAAAAATAAGCAATTAGAGAATACTAAGACTAACCAGGAGGATTTATAAAAGAAACAAATAGAACTTTCAGAAGTGAAAAATGATTGAAGTAAAAGTGAATGTAAGATTAGACATAATAGAGATAAGTGAACTGGAAGAGAGCCTAAGAAATTACTTGGAATGTGTTAAAGAGAAGGAAATTGAGAATATGAGGAGTTACAAACTATAAAGCATAAAATGAAAAGGTCCAGTGGTAATTGCTTAATCAAAAAAAAGGAAGGCAAGGCAATACTTGAAGAAGTAAATATACCATGATACCTGAGTGTCAAGTGGGCAGGAAGAGAGATGGTGGTTCTGGCATGTTCTTTACCATTATGTCTACCACTTCCATTGCAGTCCCAGCCACTAATGTGCCAGTCTGTTTAGTCACCCCCAGGCCAGAACTTTGCCCCAAACTATTAAGTCCTGAGAAAAATCCCCACCCCAGTTGATCTCAAGCTTGACAAGGGGCCTCAGCTGATGCCATATCCCTCTTGCAGCCTTTTGTGGTGACGTAAGGTGCTCACCAGGACAGCAAGTTCTTCCAAGCCCTTCTACAGAACAATTTGAATTATAATAGACTTGGAAGGCCTTGGGTAGGAACCAAAGACTGGCATCCCTATGGGTCTACCCAGAGCCTGGTGCTTGATCTAAACTCTCCTGTCATTCACTACAAGTATTCATTCCAGTGCTATGATGAGCCACAAATTCTCTATGTAACTCCACATCATGGAACCTATTTTCTTTCTGGATTAGTAAGTGCACTTTGAATAGTGAGGACACTTTAGAAAGTGCATACTTAACTCACCTGGATCTCCAACCAAAAAGTGGGAAATAAATGTATGTGTTAACATGGAGGTATTAAGCACTGTAACATTGTCCATGTAGGTCAAGATAATGCTCATTGCCTCCAAGAGAGCCAAAGTCATGATAGGCTCCAGAGCTTGGGTGAGTGTCACAGAATTCTTGTCTATGGATTTCAGAATGAAGTCTTCCTGGAGCCCCCTGTACTTCGATGGACCCCACACTCAGCTCTTTGGGAAAGAAATGTAGAATAATTCCAGAGGAACAGGGTGCTAGTGGTCATTTGCAGGACCCATTGAAAAATGAAATTGCAAGTCTCTTGTTTATTTTTTATTTATTTTATTATTATTAACATATAATGTATTATTTGTTTCAGGGGTACAGGTCTGTGATTCATCAGTCTTAAATACAATACACAACGCTCACCACAACACATACCCTCCCCACAGTCCATCACCCAGTTACCCCATGCCCCTACCCACCTCCGCTCCAGCAACCCTGTTTGTCTCCTGAGATTAAGATTCTCTTATGGTTTGTCTCCCTCTCTGGTTTCTTCTTGTTTCATTTTTTTCCCTCTCTTCCCCTGTGATCCTCTGCCTTGTTTCTCAAATTCCACGTATCAGTGAGATCCTATGATAATTATCTTGCTCTGATTGACTTATTTCACTTAGCATAATAACCTCTAGTTCCATCCACGTTGTTGCAAATGGTAAGATTTCATTTTTTTTTACGGCTGCATAATATTATTCCATTGTATATATATACCACCTCTTCTTTATCCATTCATCTGTCAATGGACATCTGGGCTCTTTTCATAGTTTGGCTATTGTGGACATTGCTGCTGTGAACATTGGGGTGCAGATGCCCCTTCAGATCACTACATTTGAATCTTTGGGGTAAATACCTAGTAGTGCAATTGCTGGGTTGTAGGGTAGCTCTATTCTTAACTTTTTGAGGAACCTCCATACTGTTTTCCAGAGTGGCTGCACCAGCTTGCATTCCCACCAACAGTGTAGGAGGGTTCCCCTTTCTCTGCATCCTTGCCAACATCTGTTGTTTCCTGACTTGTTAATTTTCACCATTCTGACTGGTGTGAGGTGGTATCTCATTGTGGGTTTGATTTGGATTTCCCTGATGCCAAGTGATGTTGAGCACTTTTTCATGTGTCTGCCATTTGGATGTCTTCTTTGCAGGAATGTCCGTTCATGTCTTCTGCCCATTTCTTGATTGGATTCTTTGTTCTTTGGGTGTTGAGTTTGATAAGTTCTTTATAGATTTTGGATACTAGCCCTTTATCTGATATGTCATTTGCAAATATCTTCTCCCATTCTGTTGGTTTTGTTGACTGTTCCCTTTGCTGTGCAAAAGCTTTTTATCTTG